>NC_052159.1:103628626-104228626 GCF_902713615.1 Scyliorhinus canicula
CTCCCCAGCCTGTCTCCCCCCAGCCTGTCTCTCCCCAGCCTGTCTCTCCCCCAGCCTGTCTCTCCCCCATCCTGCCCCTCCCCCAGCCTGTCCCTCCCCCAGAAACCCCTATGCGGCCTCCAAACTGTTTTGGGGGCATAACTCATATAAACCCGTCCTGTTGGAACGAAAATCTGACCTTCCAAGCCACTTTTTCCTGAGTGGGGTTCTGTGGAGTGAGAAATTGTCCCGACTCTGCCCTCCTGAATCATGATGTGGAGATGCCGGCGTTGGACTGGGGTGAGCACAGTAAGAAGTCTTACAACACCAGGTTAAAGTCCAACAGGTTGTTTCAAACACGAGCTTTCGGAGCACGGCTCCTTCTTCAGGTGAATGGAAAGGCTTGTTCCAGAAATGTTTATATAGACACAGTCAGAGATGCCCCGGAATGCGAGCACCTGCAGGCAATCAAATCATCAAAGATGCAGAGAGAGAGGTAACTCCAGGTTAAAGAGGTGTGAATTGTCCCAAGCCAGTTCAGTCGGTAGGCCTCTGCAAGTCCAGGCTTGTTGGTGGGGGCCGAATGTAATGCGACATGAATCCCAGATCCCGGTTGAGTCTGCATTCATGCGTGCGGAACTTAGCTATAAGTTTTTGCTCAGCAATTTTGCGTTGTCGCGTCTCCTGAAGGCCTCCTTGTAGAATGAACAGAACAGACTACTGCAAAGAAGTATACCGACAACTCGACAACCAGGAACACTACAGGCAGTTACCCGCAGATCCAACCAAGGAACACATCCGCCAACTCAGCAGACTGATCAAGACCTTAGATCCAGACCTTCAGAACACCCTACGTGCTCTCATCCCACGTAATCCCTGCATTGGAGATCTCTACTGCCTCCCGAAAATACACAAGGCCAACACACCAGGCCGTCCTATCGTTTCAGGCAATGGGACCCTGTGTGAGAACCTCTCTGGCCACATCGAGGGCATCTTGAAACCCATCGTACAAGGTACACCCAGCTTCTGTCGCGACACGACGGACTTCCTACAGAAACTCAGCACCCATGGACCAGTTGAACCAGGAACATTCCTCGTCACAATGGATGTCTCGGCACTCTACACCAGCATCCCCCATGACGACGGCATTGCTGCAACAGCCTCAGTCCTCAACACCGACAACTGCCAATCTCCAGACGCAATTCTGCAACTCATCCGTTTCATTCTAGACCACAACGTCTTCACCTTCGACAACAAATTCTTCATCCAGACGCGCGGAACAGCCATGGGGACCAAATTTGCACCTCAATATGCCAACATCTTCATGCACAAGTTTGAACAGGACTTCCTCACCACACAGGACTTTCAACCGATGCTATACACCAGATACATCGATGACATTTTTTTCCTTTGGACCCACGGCGAGACATCACTGAAACGACTACACGATGACATCAATAAGTTCCATCCCACCATCAAACTCACCATGGACTATTCTCCAAATTCAGTTCCATTCTTGGACACACTCGTCTCCATCAAGGACGGTCACCTCAGCACCTCGCTTTACCGCAAGCCCACAGATAATCTCACGATGCTCCACTTCTCCAGCTTTCACCCGAAACACATTAAAGAAGCCATCCCCTATGGACAAGCCCTCCGTATACACAGGATCTGCTCAGACAAGGAGGAGCGCAACAGACACCTACAGATGCTGAAAGATGCCCTTGTACGAACGGGATATGGCGCTCGACTCATTGATCGACAGTTCCACCGCGCCACAGCAAAAAACTGCACCGACCTCCTCAGAAGACAAACACGGGACACCACTGACAGAGTACCCTTCGTCGTCCAGTACTTTCCTGGGGCGGAGAAACTACGACATCTTCTTCGCAGCCTCCAACACATCATCAGCGAGGATGGACATCTTGCCAAGGTCATCCCCACACCCCCACTACTGGCCTTCAAACAACCGCGCAACCTCAAACAAACCATTGTTTGCAGCAAATTACCCAGCCTTCAGAACAGCAACCACAACACCACAAAACCCTGCCAGGGTAATCTCTGCAAGACATGCCAGATCATCGACATGGACACCACCATTACACGTGGAAACACCACCCACCAGGTACGCGGCGCATACTCGTGCGACTCGACCAATGTAGTCTACCTCATACGCTGCAGGAAAGGATGTCCCGAAGCGTGGTACATTGGCGAGACCATGCAGACACTGCGACAACGAATAAACGGGCATCGTGCGACTATCAACAGGCAGGACTGTTCCCTTCCAGTTGGGGAACACTTCAGCAGTCAAGGACATTCAGCCTCTGATCTCCGGGTCAGCATTCTACAAGGAGGCCTTCAGGAGACGCGACAACGCAAAATTGCTGAGCAAAAACTTATAGCTAAGTTCCGCACGCATGAATGCGGACTCAACCGGGATCTGGGATTCATGTCGCATTACATTCGGCCCCCACCAACAAGCCTGGACTTGCAGAGGCCTACCGACTGAACTGGCTTGGGACAATTCACACCTCTTTAACCTGGAGTTACCTCTCTCTCTGCATCTTTGATGATTTGATTGCCTGCAGGTGCTCGCATTCCGGGGCATCTCTGACTGTGTCTATATAAACATTTCTGGAACAAGCCTTTCCATTCACCTGAAGAAGGAGCCGTGCTCCGAAAGCTCGTGTTTGAAACAAACCTGTTGGACTTTAACCTGGTGTTGTAAGACTTCTTACTGTGCTCCTGAATCAGGAATGAAAAGCCAGGCTTAAGTGTGTCTCACCCCACCTGCCGCCTGCCCTGCTGAGCATTTTCTGTTTTGATGTTAATACTAACCCCCCCTCCCGCCCCAGTTTCCTGTCAGCATAATGATGTGAGTGACTTGGCACTATTCACCCTGTCAGATTGTGCTTTGCTCCTGCAGCATGCTGTGCCTATTTCAAAAATGAATATTGCTCCTGCTGCCAAGCCCATAATGTCAAAAGAAGTATCTTTGAGTCAGTTTGGCTGTTAAACGTGTGATGAATAAAATTTACAGACTGTCACACTTCTGCTTACCCACATTCTACTTCATCTGGTGACAAGTAAGGTACAGGGGGCGGCATGTCAGCTTCTGCTCATATAAATATAAATGTACATGCAGACCCTGCAGTGCATTCCCATTTACTCTGGAATAACGATGCCATCACATTTATTCTAATCAGTACCTTCTGATCGCTTTACTTTCTGTGCGAGTGAAGAGAGTTTCCTGCGGGACCAGTAAAATCTCAAGGTTATAAAATGACTAACGTGGACAGTTTAATAGACAATTGATATACACATTCTTTGACTCCTCTTGCCGTTTGATTCTCATGACTCTTATCGGTGTTTTAATTTTACCCTCCAAACATCTCTTTCACCATCGGCCTCTTTATTTCTGTTTTAGTCGCTTTCTTTCATGGATTTCCTTCTCTGAGCAGCCTTCCACTTAGTTTGCTGTGCCTCATACCTCTGCCGGTGTTACATTTCACTGTGCACAGACAATTGCGCAGCACGTAAGCAATGATTACCCATGCACTAGCTGTGCTCTAAACAGTGGGTTGGCTGGAGAAGGGATCGATGCGGAAGTGTTATTAATGCGCTCACTGTCTGAAATGCCACGGTTTATATTTCAACAAATTAGAGAGGGGCTGGTTTTGGCCAACTCCAATGAACATTACTCCATCTCTGGATTTGTGTAGTTTACGTGGAGGCCACTGGATATTTGGGCCATTACTTGAAACATGGACAGTTAAAGTGCTATTCTTCCCATGTATTCCCTGGAAAACAAAGCCTCCAATGGAACAGATGAGCGAAGCAGGAACTTTCGTGAACAGTTATTTGACAAATTGGAACAATAATTCAAGTGGTTGAAATGTACTGAAGGGTGTTCACAATACAATCTCCAGAATGTTGACAGTGTTGTGCAAACTTAGCAATGTTCTTTTTTTTAAATTAAGGGGCAATTTAGCGTGACCAATCCACCTAACCTGCACATCGGGGTTTTGCACAGTAACTTCATTGAAGCCCACTAGTGACAATAAGCGATTATTATTATTATTATATCTTTGGGTTATGGGGATGAAACCCACGCAGACATGGGATGAATGTGCAAACTCCACACGGATAGTGACCCAGGGCCGGGATTCGAACCCGGGTCCTCAGCGCCATTGACAGCAATGCTAACCATTGTGCCATGTGCCGCCCCTCTCAATGTTCTTTGAAGCGTATCTTCACACACACCTTTTCCCTTTGGGTAACAGTGGGGAAATGGTGGAAGGATTCCTGAGTCCATTGAATCATGTTATAAACATTCCTTCTGTAGTCAACACGCTCTGGCATCGGTCTTGAACCTAGAATGTCTGGCCCAGAAGTAGGGATGTTCCCACTGCACCACAAGACCTTCCATAATCACAATAAAGCAGTGGAAAGAGATATATGTCCATTTATGGGTGAAGACAAAAGGTCATAGCATTGTAGGACGAGTTAGCAAAATCAGAGCATGTTATGGATATTTTGACATGGGGAGATGATTCTGGCATAATGGCCTGATACTTATATGTTAATTTATTATAATGAGGTCCCCGATGTTGAACGTCAGGAAATGCAGACCGTCACTGATGGGGGGAGGGGACACTTTCTGCTATGACATTGTCATGAAAAGCGACCTTGGTCTTCCTGTGATATTTTCCACTCCCGTCACTGAACCCACGAAACGGAGCAGAAAATCCCGGCCCAAAATCTAGTTACCGATGACAGAAATGGTGAGTGGAAACATGCGTGCCTGCCCATGATGGTGGATAATGGCGGTCGCCATTCCTGCCAGAGGCCTATTAACAGGATGCTAATGAGCTCCTGACTGGAATTTCCCCTCCACTCCAGCCAATCAACACCCTTCCTCCCACTGGCAGTTTTTCAGGTCGGTCTGGGTCAATGGGCATGCAATAGGGCAACTTAACTGGACGGAGGCCTATGGCAGCTTGTGGAGCCTGAAAGAGTTGGAGGAGTCCCCTGACCGTATACCCAGGAGCATCACATGGACCGAAGAATAGGTGGGCAACAGCATCTCTGCCTGTTGCTACCCCAGCCTACTTTGGGTTTCCTGCTCTAGTGCCGCTGCTCCCTCTGCAGTCACAGAGGCTGATGTGTCAGGGACAAAGGGGATTCTGAAAGGCTGCACATACTTGGAAAGTCCTGGACCCCTCTCCCATGGATGTCTGTCTACTGCTCCTCTTACTTTTCGGTGCTCAAGGGCCCCTTCCTGACTCCTTGAGAAGAAGAGGTACCTGGATGGAGGTCGAGGTGCCCTGTCTCCCTCTTGTGCAGCCACTGTGAAATCTTGGCTACTGCAATGGAGTGCTTGTCTGCACACATCTGCGAGAAACTAAGTGCTCTGTTCGACAAGCGTCTCCAAGGTGTCCACCACCATCCCCATGGAGACCTTAATGCACATTCATGTCGGTACCACTTCATCAGGGTGCAGGTGGACAGATTTGCCAACCTCATTTGTTACTCTGTTGGATGCCTCTCACATCTCTGCCTGATGCTACCCCGCCTCTTTCTGCATCTCAAGCATCTTGACAAGGACCAGTACAAGAGACTCATTATCTAACTCATACTTTGCAGTGGCCTCTTGTGCAGCATTTCACCGAGCGCCAGTGAGATTGGCTGACCCTACCTCCTCTTGCTCCGGAATGTGTCCTTCTGGTGAACACCAGAATGTGAGAGCCTGCCTGAACTATTTCTTGTAACCACTGAGGTGTGTGTCTCTGGGATGGTGGAAGTGCAGAGAATGGTATGATTGCTCAATAGGGGGGACAGTGTCATCATCCTTGCTCCTCTGCGGACTGGAGCTGGTGGTGGAGCCAGTTCAGGGGCTAGCCTTAAACTCTTCTTACTGAAACAAAGTTCTGTAACACAGACATTAAGGGCAGCACGGTAGCACAAATGGATAGCAATGTGGCTTCACAGCGCCAGGGTTCCAGGTTCGATTCCCTGCTGGGTCACTGTCCGTGTGGAAGCTGCACGTTCTCCCCATGTCTGTGTGGGTTTCCTCCGGGTGCTCCGGTTTCCTCCCACATTCCAAAGATGTGCAGGTTAGGTGGATTGGCCATCATAAATTTCCCTTAGTGACCAAAAGGGGTTAGGAGGGGTTATTGCGTTCTGGGGATAGGGTGGAAGTGAGGGCTTTGGAGGGGTTATTGGGTTATGGGGATAAGGTGGAAGTGAGGGCTTAAGTGGGTCAGTGCAGACTCAATGGGCCGAATGGCCTCCTTCTGCACTGTATGTTCTATGTATGTTCTACAATGTTTACAAACATAAACCACATCAAAAAGAGTTAAATGCATTCCAATCACACCCTCCCCCCACGCTTCACGCTTGAGTGATTTTGAAGTGCTGAGCTGGAAACTGACAGCACTTAACTCTTTTTAAAGTGATTGATGTTTATTAACATTGTGGTTACATCATTAAAGTTACTCATTCATGAAGGAAGATGAATGAAGCAAGGCTAACACCCATGTTTGTGAAAGCTGTCAATCACAGCTCACTAAGAGAAATTATTGATTGACTTGCAGCTAAAGGATCAGAAGGGTTGAAGCTCAGGTCAATGCCTTTCTCTTTCCAGGAATGGACAGGTGGTGTTTCCTCTGTCTGAGCCAGCAGGTGTGTGCCCAGGTTTGATTGATCGATTGATTCATTGATTTGATTTATTGTCACATGTAACGAAGTACATGTTTAAGGGGTCTCTGGCAGGGGGGTAACTCTATTCAGGGGGTCCTTGAGGGGGAATCCCCTATTCATGATGTCTCGGAGGAGAGATCCCCCTATTTAGGGGTTTCTGGGGGTGGGGAGGTTGGATCACCCAATTAGTTGGGTAGGGGGGACCCAGAAAATCCAGGGTTGTGGGCTGATTCATGATTTGGGTGGGGGAGGCACAGGCTGCTTTGTGATGTGGGACGGTGGTGGGGCTGATCCATGATATAGGGGATTAGTTTGAGGGGCTGCTTTGTGAAGTGGGGGAGGCTAGCCTGAGGACCTCGCTATGAGGCTGCTTGCTCAAAATGGCGGCCCGATAATGGGATCCCCTCAGGAATCTTTGTATTTCTTGTAAATCTGCAGGGCACAGAATTGCTTCCCTATTTGTGTTCCCAGAGGAATGTAAATCCGATTCCCCTTTTTGCTGGGGGCTAGCAGGACGGCAGCGTAGAGCACCCGGCTTTAGCTGTCGATACGCCCCGGAGAATTGCCGAGTCCATGGCCTGCACATGCGCACGGTGGCGGCCTGCAGCGGCCGTGCCGTGCATCATGGCGGAGGCTGCTCTCACACCCCTCCTGCGAAATAGCCCACCCCCTTTGGCCGGCTCGCACACACCTGACCACCCCCCACCGTGCCCTCAGCCCCGAATAATGCCCCCCCCCTGCCCGCGGATCGATCCTCCTCCGATTGTGGCAGTGCCAGACTGAGTCCACAGCCGCCAAGCTTCGTTCCAAACAGATGAGGCCACACGTGTCCCACGCTGTCGGCAATTCAGCCAGTCGGGGACGGAGCATTGGAGGAAGGGCCTCAGGCAATACATGGCACGGTGTACTCATGAGGGGGAGGAGTATCACGAACGTGGCGCCGCCCCCGTTTAGGTTGGGAAATTGAATTCTCGGTCATTCGCCGAACGCAATTTCATGGTCGGTGACCAGAAAATCCAGCCCATTGTCTCCCAAATGGAGAATCCACCCCAATGTGTTCAGTTTTTATCTCTTTAGTTACAGAAGGATGTAAATGCGTTGGAGGTAGTTCAGAGGAGGTTTACTAGATTGATACCTGGAATGAGTATGTTGTCTCATGAGGAGCAACAGCTTGGGCTTATTTCCACTGGAGTTTAAAAGAATAAGGGGGTGACTTGACTGAAGTATATAAAATGCTGAACTGTCTTGACAAGGTGGATGTGGAAACGATGTTTCCTCTTTCAGACAAAGCGTGACTTTGGAACTCTGCCTCAGAAGACAGTGGAGTTGGTGTAACTGAACATTTTTAAGGTGGGGGCGGATAGATTCTTGTTAGGCAAGAGAATCAAAGGTTAACGGAGGTAAATCGGAAAGTGGAATTTGAGACACAAACAGATTCATCCTGATCTTATTGAATTGAATTGTGGAGCAGGCACGAGGGGCCAAATGTTCTACTCCTTCTTCTACTCCTATTTCATATGTCCATATTTTGGTATGTCGTGTCTATACTTGCAGGTGAATTGGGAAGATCATTGCTGATGAGGAAAGCCATTTTGCTCATCTTAATTAATTTCCCCAGAAATATCCTATGGATTCCCATTGCTGCATCAAATCATTTGCTTGGGGATTCCCGAATTGCTTTTCCTCGCACTCTTCAGAGGAACCCATTCCAAGTGTTCATTATTCTTTGCGTGATATAGAACTAGAGTGCCTAAATATGTGTTTTATTAGTCTGAATCTTCATCACCTTTTCCGACCCTTGCAATTTAGTTTGAAAAGTTATTCCTTATTTGCTTTATCTATTCCTTTAATTACCATATGATTTTATGAAATCACTTCTTTCTAGGCTGGGGAGGTCAAAATATCTACAGCCTTCATCATAACATTGACACCTGACAACAGGGCTTAGTCTCCTGGGTCTTCAGTACACGAGGAGAAGATTATAGATTCATTATGGACGAGTAAGGCCTTTTCTGCCCATCTGGATTCATGCATTTGGAGAGATTCTAATTGTAAAATCTGATTGCTTCTCAGATAATACACTGTAACCTCTCCGGTCTGTAAATCTATTGTTCAGAAGCAACAGTTGTTCCGGAATCTTCTGAGCAGATGGCCCACCTGTTTCCTCATCGTCATTGGCAACATCTCAGTTCAGTGCACTGCGAGCAGAGGCATGGAAGATACAGCACTTGGATCTGTGAAACAATTTTTATTACTGCTTATGATGTTTAATCACTTTGCTGTTTCAGGTAAATATTTATACCCAACATGTTTTCTGTTTCACACACACTTGTGGTTAGACTAGTTGAACGTGGAAAGGTGTTCCCCTTGTGGGTGAGCCCAGAACTAGGGAGCACTGTTTTAAAATTAGGGGTTGCCCTTTTAGGACAGAGATGAGGAGAATTTTTTTTTCTTAGAGGGTTTTGCAACTTTGGAACCCTGCCACAGAAGGCAGTAGAGGCCGAGTCATTTAATATTGCGAAAGCGGTGCTAGAATGATTCTTGTTGGGCAAGGGAATCAAAAGTTATCAGGGGGTAGATGGGAATGTGGGATTCGGAACACAACCAGGTCAGCCATGATCTTATTGAATGTCACAGCAGGCTCAAGGAGCCGAATGGCCTACTGCTGTTCATATTCATGTATTTGTATTTTAATGTCATTCTATAATCCAAAAAAATTCCAAAATCCAGAAATGACTTGGGCCAAACATTCCAGGTGAGAGAGATGCAGAATGCCATGGTATTTGCCTCTCCTGCTCCATTCTAGCAAGTTATTCCATATATGAAAGCATGATGGCAAAATTAAACTGCAAAGGGTCAATTCTGACTTGTGGATGACTCTCTCCAGCGATGAAGAGGTCCCTCTGCTTCTGGCAGGTTAGCTGTGTGGCATGGAACAGGTATCCCGATGCAGCTTGCTGGTCTGAGGTCTCACCAAGTGCTGTATTTGCAGAGAAATGTTACACCAAAGGCTCTTGGTTTTCATGTTTGTCACATGACTCATGTAAGCATATTGAACACACAACAGTGGGTTCAGAAATGAGTTAGTTGCATCACCAGTGTGATGGTAAAGACATTATTGAGGCTATTTACACCAGTGGAAGCCACTCAAATGTGATCCCCTCATATTTATTTAGGCCAGCATTTTGTGCATCCGCTCGCATCGGGTGTGAGTGGCGACTGAAATGTACACTCTCGCGAAATACCCAAAACACTTTAGAAGAACATAAGAACATAAGAACTAGGAGCAGGAGTAGGCCATCTGGCCCCTCGAGCCTGCTCCGCCATTCAATGAGATCATGGCTGATCTTTTGTGGACACAGGTCCACTTTCTGGCCCGAACACCATAACCCTTAATCCCTTTATTCTTCAAAAAACTATCTATCTTTACATTAAAAACATGTAATGAAGGAGCCTCAACTGCTTCACTGGGCAAGGAATTCCATAGATTCACAACCCTTTGGGTGAAGAAGTTCCTCCTAAACTCAGTCCTAAATCTACTTCCCCTTATTTTGAGGCTATGCCCCCGAGTTCTGCTTTCACCCGCCAGTGGAAACAACCTGCCCGCATCTAACCTATCTATTCCCTTCATAATTTTATATGTTTCTATAAGATCCCCCCTCATCCTTCTAAATTCCAATGTGTACAGTCCCAGTCTACTCAACCTCTCCTCATAATCCAACCCCTTCAGCTCTGGGATTAACCTAATGAATCTCCTCTGCAAACCCTCCAGCGCCAGTACGTCCTTTCTCAGGCAAGGAGACCAAAACTGAACACAATTTTCCAGGTGTGGCCTCACTAACACCGTATACAATTGCAGCATAACCTCCCTCATCTTAAACTCCATCCCTCTAGCAATGAAGGACAACATTCCATTTGCCTTCTTAATCACCTGTTGCACCTGTAAACCAACTTTTTGCGACTCATGCACTAGCACACCTAGGTCTCTCTGCACAGCAGCATGTTTTAATATTTTATCATTTAAATAATAATCCCTTTTGCTGTTATTCCAACCAAAATGGATAACCTCACATTTGTCAACATTGTATTCCATCTGCCAGACCCTAGGCCATTCACTTAATCTATCCAAATCCCTCCGCAGACTTCCAGTATCCTCTGCACTTTTTGCTTTACCACTCATCTTAATGTCGTCTGCAAACTTGGGCACATTGAACTTGGTCCCCAACTCCAAATCATCTATGTAAATTGTGAACAATTGCAGGCCCAACACTGATCCCTGAGGGACACCACGAGCTACTGATTGCCAACCAGAGAAACACCCATTAATCCCCACTCTTTGCTTTCTATTAATTAACCAATCCTCTATCCATGCTACTACTTTACCCTTAATGCCATGCATCTTTATCTTATGCAGCAACCTTTTGTGTGGCACCTTGTCAAAGGCTTTCTGGAAATCCAGATATACCACATCCATTGGCTCCCCATTATCTACTGCACTGGTAGTGTCCTCAAAAAATTCCACTAAATTAGTTTGGCGCAACCTGCCCTTTATGAACCCACGCTGCGTCCGACCAATGGGACAATTTCCATCCAGATGTCTCGCTATTTCTTCCTTGATGATAGATTCCAGCAGCTTCCCTATGACTGAAGTTAAGCTCACTGGCCTATAATTATCCGCTTCCTGCCTACCTCCTTTTTTAAACTGTGGTGTCACGTTTGCCAATTTCCAATCCACCGGGACCACCCCAGAGTCTGGTGAATTTTAGTAAATTATCACTAGTGCATTTGCAATTTCCCTGGCCATCGCTTTTAGCACTCTGGGATGCATTCCATCAGGGCCAGGAGACTTGTCTACCTTTAGCCCCATTAGCTTGCCCATAACTACTTAGTGATCGCAATCATCTCAAGGTTCTCACCTGTCATAGCCTCATTTCTATCAGTCACTGGCAGGTTATTTGTGCCTTCCACTGTGAAGTTCCTCAGCCATTTCCTCATCTCCCATCTCATCCTCTAAAGGACCGATATTTACCTTAGCCACTCTTTTTTGTTTTATATATTTGTAGAAACCTTTACTAATCTGTTTTTATATTCTGAGCAAGTTTACTCTCATAATCTATCTTACTCTTCTTTGTAGCTTTTTTAGTAGCTTTTTGTTGCTCCCTAAATATTTCCCAGTCCTCTAGTCTCCCACCAATCTTTGCCACTTTGTATGATTTTTCCTTCAATTTGATACGTTCCCTTATTTCCTTAGATATCCACGGTCGATTTTCCCTTTTCTACCGTCCTTCCTTTTTGTTCATATAAAACTTTGCTGAGCACTATGAAAAATCGTTTGGAAGTTTCTCCACTGTTCCTCAACTGTTTCACCATAAAGTCTTTGCTCCCAGTCTACCTTAGCTAGCTGTTCTCTCATCCCATTGTAATCTCCTTTGTTTAAGCACAAAACACTAGTGTTTGATTTTACTTTCTCACCCTCCATCTGTATTTTAAATTCCACCATATTGTGATTGCTCCTTCCGAGAGGATCCCGAACTATGAGATCATTAATCAATATTGTCTCATTACACAGGACCAGATCAAGGACCGCTTGTTCCCTCGTAGGTTCCATTACATACTGTTCTAGGAAACTATCGCGGATACATTCTATAAGCTCAAGGCTGCCTTGACCGACCTGGTTAAACCAATCGACATGTAGATTAAAATCCCCCATGATAACTGCTGTACCATTTCTACATGCATCAGTTATTTCTTTGTTTATTGCCTGCCCCAGCATAATGTCACTATTTGGTGGCCTATAGACTACTCCTGTCAGTGACTTTTTCGCCTTACTATTCCTGATTTCCACCCAAATGGATTCAACCTTATCCTCCATAGCACCGATGTCATCCGTTACTATTGCCCGGATGTCATCCTTAAATAACAGAGCTACACCACCTCCCTTACCATCCACTCTGTACTTCCGAATAGTTTGATACCCTTGGATATTTAACTCCCAGTCGTGACCATCCTTTAACCATGTTTCAGTAATGGCCACTAAATCATAGTCATTCACGATGATTTGCGCCATCAACTCATTTACCTTATTCCAAATACTACGAGAATTCAGGTAAAGTACACTTATGTTGGCTTTTATGCCTCTGTTTTGAATCTCAACACCTCGATCAGTAACATTTCCTAAGTTATATTTCCTCTTAACGTTTCTCCTAATTTTCCTTGTCGTTGAACCCATATCTTCATGTAACAACCTGCCGCATCGCATACATCGGCGGGAGGTCCTGGGCGTCATTCTCCGAAATGGAGGCAGAGTGTCCGCCGGCGCTAAACGGGCACGGGCACTACCGATTCTGGCGCGGGGGTTCAGGGGCAGGCCGCGTAACAAAATAGGGCCGGGGCTGGAGCGGCTGGCCCGCCAATCGGTGGGCCCCGATCGCATGCCAGACCCCATCGGAGACCCTCCCCGGTGAAGGAGCCCCCCTCACCCCCCCCCCCCCCACAGGCCGTCCCCGAACCCTGCGCGCAGATTTCCCGCCGGCTGTGAGCAGGTGTGGACGGCGCCAACGGGACTCTGCCGTTTCCGCGCGGCTGCTCAGCCCATCAAGGCCGGAGAATCGGCGGCCGGGCCGCGGACAACAACCCGCAACCGGCTACACGCTAAAAGCACCGGCACAATTGCCGCCGATTCTCCGCTCCTTGAGAATCGCGGGCTGGCGTCAAGGCAGCGTGGTGCGGTTGCGGCAATCCTACGGCCCGGCGCGGGGCTTGGAGAATCCCAGCCCCTGTCTCCAAGGGCTCTTTCCCCCCCCCCACCAGCGATGTCACCAAATTCCCGATATCGAACCACATTAGAATAGATTTCAATCTAATTATCAGGCCTCAACAACTAATACCCCATCCCCCCATTATATTATCCATTCCTGCCAGAGTGCAGGCATGCTGACGTCAATTAAGACTGATCTCCCATAGTGTGCACCGAGTGGGCAGCCTGCCAGAGGAGCTCAGGTGAATGCATCGTCCAGGGGGGAGAGGGTCATGGCTAAACACTGCCCCCAGCACTGCATCTAGCATGGCACAGGGACTGCATCCTGGCACTGCCCTGTTACTGCTCCTGCACTATCCAGGCACTGCCCCCTTGTTCGACCCTGGCACTTTACAGTAACTGCCCCCTGCCTCTGTCCTGGTCCTGCTCCTGCACTATCTAGGCACTGCCCCCTGGCACTATCCAGGCACTGCCCCCTGGCTCTGCCCTGGCACTTCTCATGCACTGTACAGTCACTGCTGCCTGGCTTGGCCCTAGCAGTGTACAGTAACTGCCCTCTGGCTCTGCCCCAGTACTGCCCAGGCACTGTCCCTGTTACTGCCCTGTGGAGGTGGGGTATTCTGCTTTTACTTTTGTTTATCAGGGTGACCTTTAATAAACTAGGTTGCTGGCGGGGCATGCCCACAGTACTGTGGGACCTGCCCTTTGGCTTTTTTCCCACTATGTTGTGAGCAATACGGCCGATAAAATCACCACTGGTGCTGATGGCTTTAACGCCGTTTTCCCTGCCCGCTGTGACACTGCAGAAAAATGGAAAAACTCCACCCTTCGTGTTGACACTTTATACATGTGAATTAAATAACATTTTGAGAATTCTTCTGTACAAAAATTAAATGCCCTCACATTCCACATCCATTTCTTTTTAACATCCATTTCGCAAATTACTTGCAGTATCTTTGTTTTCTGTCCTCCAGTCGCTTCCATTTGCTCCAGAGTATTGACAGCTCTCTGAATCTCTAGGTTGTGTTGTCGGTTAGTTAGCACCTGTTTACAGATGTCATGAGGCACAAAGCCTCACAGCAGTTTGCCCCACAATGAAAGGTGGGAACAGGAGGTGGGAAAAAATCTATCTGAACTGCAGCATAAGACCGAAGTAATATTGAACCGTGCGAGTGAAAACATGATCCAGGCCTCAAGGTGGATAGGTTTGATGGTGGCTGATTGAGGTGAGAGAAAGCAGGTGGTAGGTCATTATGTGTGGTTATGTGCTGAGATCACACATCTTCATGGCAAACCCATATTTCTGTTAAATCTGCTGCAGGCACCTTGCTGTGCATCTTTTTGCAACCCTTCTGTCTATTAGCTTTTAAGTGGAATGAAAGTACTAAAACGAAAAGAGTGACAAAGAGGAAAAATAATTTCTTGGATGTTGATTTTCCTTCCACTTCATTTATATTATTTTTAATTTTAAATTTTTCTAATTAATGGGCAATTTAGCGTAGTCAATCCACCTACCGTGCACATCATTGGGTTGTGGGGGTGAGACCCACACAGACACAGGGAGAATGTGCAAACGCCATACAGAAAGTGACCCGGGGTCGGGATCGAACTTGGATCCTCGACGTGTGAGGCAGCAGTGCTAACCACTGTGCCACCTTTATTTTATATTATTAATCAGGCTAATTAAGAATCTCTGAGCAAATCTTTGTATTTTGAAAGCCAGGGGTGTTTTAAATTTATACGAGTCAGATGGTGCGTAAGGTGCAACACGTTTATAGAACAATTCTACAGGGTGTTCATTTCTGAATCTGATTGGCGAAGTGGCGGCAATTAAGGCTCCTGACTTGTTACAACTGCAGATTCCTATTCAGAACACATCACTTGCAAAAGTCTGAATTGTACTGGGTAAAGTCACAAAGCACAGACCCAACGATGTAGGAAGGAGCAAAGCTAACTAAGTGTGTGTGGACTGTTTCTGAAATTTCAAGCACAATCCACAAAGCACACATCATTCTCTGGGGGCTTTCTCCTGGCAGGAGAAAACTATCTCCAGTTGCTGAACATGGAGGTAATCAATAAATATACCGAAACAGGAGTGACTGAATGAAATATGAAACAGGCAGTCGAGCAGGTTACCAGAATTCAGGAAAATATAAAACTGAAAGAATGAGAAGATTATTAATATAGCAGATAACAATTACGTTAATAATATTAATGATAATCTTTATTGTCACAAGTAGGCTTACATTAACACTGCAATGAAGTTACTGTGAAAAGCCCCGGTCACCACACTCCGTGCCTGTTCGGGTACACAGAGGGAGAATTCAGAATGTCCAAATTACCTAACAGCACGTCTTTTGGGACTAGTGGGAGAAAACAGGAGAGCCCGGAGGAAACCCACGCGGACACAAGGAGAATGTGCAGACTCCGCACAGAGAGTGACCCAAACCGGGAATCGAACTTGAGACCCTGGCGCTGTGAAGCAACTGTGCTGACCCCTGTGCTACCATGCCCCCCAATTAATAGATGTTAATGGGGAAAGACTCTGATATGTAAAATTCTAACTGTGGGAATGATTAGATTAAAACACAGGGCATAATTAGGAATCTTTCAGTCGTCACACGAATAGCTTTGAAATTAACTTCCATCAAAACACTTTGCAATTTTTGAATTTCCTCTTGGTTCACTCCTATCAGAGCTGTGAATGAAAACCTATCCTGATTTATTCTGCATTAATGCGGGAGTTGATCTCTTTTCTACCCTGTTCCTTCCTCATATCATCATCCTCCACTTATCATTTAACCAGCCCAGTCTTATGATGAGGATCCATTTTACATTCATCAACGTTCTTCATATTTCCACCAGGGACTGAACATTTGCAGTGCTGTGGAGATAGACGTGGAGATGGGGCTGGGAGTATGTCGGGATGGCTCTCTGATGCATTCCTTCCACCAAGGAAACATGATGGGTCTGCTCCATGACAGCAGGCTGCCAGTTAAACTGGTTAAGGCCCCGATTAGGGATGATTTTGCGGCCTTGCTGACATTTTGACCTTGGCCGGACCCTGTTGCACATAGATGCTGCAATGGAAATGGAAATGGCCATCCTCCAGCAGGGATGGGGCCATTGAAGCCAGAGGCTGCACGTCCCAATAATGGGGCCATGGGCACGAAAGGCCACACCTGGGGCCCTAATAATTCCCCTGGAGGAGTTTCTCCTCCACTTTCCAGTTTGGCTCTCATCATTTTTGCTTTTGATCCATGTCTCCACAGTGCCTCGATGTTAAATCTCCTGGTGTCACTGCAAAGGGCACCATTTAATAAGGTCGTGGGTGATCTGATAGTAACCTCAGATCTGCCACCTGCCTACCCCCCCATCCCTTGGTAACTTATCATCTCTCGTTTATCAAGGGTCCATCTGCCTCTGCCTTTAAAATATTCAAAGATCTGCTTATTCAAACCCAGAATGTGGGAAACACAAAAGGTTGCTGATCTCAGTGAATCCAGGTTTCAGCCTGGATTTTGCGGTAGCACAGTGGGTAGCACTGTTGCTTCACAGTTCCAGGGTTCCAGGTTCAATTCCTGGCTTGGGTCACTGTTGGAGTCTGCACGTTCTCCCTGTGTCCCTGTGGGTTACCTTCGGGTGCTCCGGCTTCCTCCCATAAGTCCTGAAAGACATACTTGTTAGGTGAATTGGACATTCTGACTTCTCCCTTAGTGTACCCGAACAGGCGCCGGAGTGTGGCGACTAGGGGCTTTTCACAGTAACTTCATTGCAGTGTTAATGTAAGCCTATTTGTGACAATAAAGGTTATCATTATTATTAGTTTCCTTGGGCTCTTGTCAGCCCGCAGTCCCAATAATTTACTCAGTATAAGTTCTCTGGTAGTTTTCCTGAGTTCCTACTATTTGTATCCTCCATAGTGAAGACTGAGGCAAAATACCTGTTCAATTCATCTACCATTTTCTTGTTTTCCATGATCAATTCTGCAGACTCACTTTCTATAGGGCGAACACTCACTCTGTTAACATTTTAAATATTTGTCGAAACTCTTCCTATCTGTTTTTATATGTCTAGCTAGCTTTCTTTCATACTCTAATTTTCCCCTACTTATTCATTGTTATGTTCTTTGTTGTAGCTGTAAAGGGAAAGAATCAGAGGGGGCCCATGTTGAGTTTGTATAATATCACGCAAGTAGTTTATTTACAAGGTGCTGCTCCAACAAGTACAATGGTGAGCTCCAGAAAAGCCCAAATGATGTAATTGTGTAAGATCTGATGCATAACGCCCCTTCCTCTTTACTTCTTTGGTATCCCTGATATTTTTACTTAATCTAACACTTAACACAGATCCAACATAGTTTAGCACAGTGGGCTAAACAGTTGGCTTGTAATGCAGAACAATGCCAGCAGCGCGGGTTCAATTCCATTTCAGCTTCCCTGAACAGGCACCGGAATGTAGTGACTAGGGGCTTTTCACTGTAACTTAATTGAAGCCTACTTGTGACAATAAGCAATTATTATTAATATATTATGCCATAACTAGCATTGTTATGGACATGTGTACATTGGCGAGACAGTCTCTTGGGTGCATGCTGATGTGTAGGCAGGCTGGGTCGACGTGGACTGCACTTGATGCAGTGTAGCGAGAGACAGACCTCCAACACTTGATAAGATGCAACATGATTTTATTTAACGTCTTAACTACTATACATGTTCAACTGTGGGTTGACACTATGCTGACTTGAATGGAGACCTGGTACTAGCCTGACCAGGCTTACTAGCTATCGCATGGTGTTTGCACTGGCTAGCTCACAAACTCTGACTGTCTCAGTCGCTGGGTCCAGAGAAAACGGGAAACCTGGTGCCCTCTGGCTTTATAGTGGTAGTGTCCTGTCTGGTGATTGGCTGCTCTGTTCTTACTGGTCATCCTGTGTGTCAATCACTGCCTGTCTACACTCCGTTATATACATAGATGTATATCATGACACATGTTAGTCTCATTTTGGCAGAACACAACATTCAGGAACTTGGCTCTTAGGGGTAATGGTGGTGTCTTCATGTGCACAGGTCAGTGTTACATCTGGAGAAACCAATTCAGGAACTGTCTCTGCTTGTGTGGATGATTCAGATGTAACAGATTCCGTAATTTTGTCAGTTGCAGTGCTCAAGTCGGTCATGTCACTGTCCACACTCTCTGTGATGAAAACATCTGGCACAGATTCTATACTCTCACTGCATGCAGACAATAACTAGTCAAAGTGCCGATACCAAATTCATTAATTGCCAGATTGTACAGTATATGAAATACAATTGCTGGAGTCCTTTTTTCACTTGAGGTGTAATTTCTCACAAAGAACACGTTCCCCACGGTCAAAGACTGTTTTTGGAATATTGTTTCCTTCTATCCACTCGCACCTGATGTTATTGCCTGACAATCTCTGAAGTTGAAGGGGAAGTCAAAGGGTCAAACTGTGTGTGTAGCTTTCTTTTGAACCTCAGAATAAGCAGTGAGCTATTGACACATTTAGGTGGAGAACCTTTATGCCTCAAACCTTCACTGCATGCTTTAGAGATTGTACGAAAAGTTCAGCAGAGCTGGTAGTAGCTGGATGGTGGTTGGGGGGGGGGGGGGGGGGGGGGGCAGATGCCACACCCCTTCAGGTAGTCCTCGAATTCGGCTGATGTGAATTGAATACCATTATCTTTCACAAGATGTTCAGGTCGTTCGAATCTTGCAAAGACCTTGTCAAGCCTTTCGATGGTCTGTTCTGTAGTTGTCAATTTCAAGATGGCCACTTTGAATGCGCGCCAACTATGGCCAAAAACATGTGTCTTTTGACTGCTCCGGCATAATCAACATGAACCTATCTAGCCTCAAGAGACGATGGTAAGTCAATAGAATAAATTGACGACCAAACAAGTAATGACAGAACCTTCGAATACCAAATATAATGCTGAGAGCTTATTTCTCAAGTTGAGCATAGTTGGACTCAGTGCTCGTCAACATGCTGGAAGCAAATGCCATTGATCACTCTTCATCTGAAGGCTTTATATGTGAGACAACTGCTCCAATCCCATAGGGTGATGCGTAGCAAGCAAACTGCAGCTTCAGTTTTGGGTTATAATGGACCAATTACTCAGATTCCTGTCCTATGCTTTGACATTTTGCATACCCATAATCTTTCGGCCAGAGCCAAACTTGTTTGTTGCAAATCAAGGCCTTGTTCCTAATTGAGGTATGAACTTTCCATAGTCAGTTAATAATCATATAAATTACTTTAGCTGTGTCACATTCTGTGGCCATGGAGCATCCAGGCTCTCTGACATCTTCTTAGGTTCTTGTGAAGACCGTCTTGGTCAGTGATGTGTCCAAGATAGTGACGAGTAGATTTTTTAAAATCGTGCTCCTCTTTCTTGACCCTGAGGTTATGTAGTTCCAGACTTGCAAGAGTAGCTTCCAGGTTTTTTACATGTTCTACATCATTCAAACCTGAAATCAAAGTGTCCATCCATATGGCATTGCACACTTGATAGCCCAATCAAGATCTCATCTATAGATCATTGGAAGAGACATTATCCAGAACGGAAGCCTACGATACGAAAACAGGAACTTGTGTGCTGCCATGGTCAGTAAGAATTGAAACTCAATAGCCACGTTCATTTGCAGATAGGCTTGGGAGAGATCAATTTTGCTAAATGTTTGGCTGCCTGAGAGGCCTGCAAAAAGATCTTCGATGAACGAACCATAGAATTGAGCCACAGAATCCCGACAGTGCAAAAGGGGGCCATTCGGCCTATCGAGTCTTCAGCAGCCCTCTGAAAGAGCACTCAACTTGAGCCCAATTCCCCTGCCCTATCCCCATAGCCCCACCTAACCTGTACATCTTTGGTCACTAAGGAATAATTTTAGCATGGCCAGTCCACCTAACCTGCACATCTTTGAACTGTGGGAGGAAACAGGAGCACCTGGAGGAAATCCATGCAGACATGGGAGCTGGATACATGGTAAGTGTACTGAAATCTTCAATCCTCTGTTTGTAGCCCCCAGTAATTCACAGTTGTCCGCTAACTTTGTTTTCTTTTTGAATACCCTTGCGACTGTTGCAATCGACCAGATGATTCACCGACGCTCTGCTACAAACTGTACATAGTCCAAGTATTTACTTGAGAGTTGGTTTTCTTGCCACCATGATGATTTCACTTTGGAAGTCAGTGATATTTCTCCTGACCTCATTCCGGATGGTGAGTGGGTCGAAAGTTGTTTTTCCCTTTTTTTTTTTTACGGCCCAGATCTTGTTGCCAATTTCTCTTTTGTTATCTTTGTTCTTGTAGTCACAAAGAGAAAGAATCAGAGGTGTCACAGATTGAGTTTGTATAACATAGTGCAAGGGATTTATTTACAAAATGCTGCTCTAACAGGGTACAATGGTGAAGTCCACAAAAACACACAAAATGCTCCAATGACATCTTGCATATCACATGACATCACACCAGCCAATGGTGTTATTCTGATCATAATAGTAATCTTTTAGTCATCCTTTGCTGTTTCTTATATTCTGTCCAGTCTTCCATTCACCTACCTTCAATTCACCTACAATGATATGCTTGTGCAAAAGATGTGAAGTACTGGTGAGTTGATGACCGACAGTAAATATAAAGGGTCTATTTGGACCTAAAAATGATCTTCAGAAAGTAGCAGAAAACCACAATAAAAGCTTAAATAAACAATCAATATGTAAGCTTTAAATATTGCTTCCTTGTCTTCTGTATAAAGTAATCCAGGGTATCAAATAAAGAATGAAATATTAAACCGTACAAAAAATTTTGCAGTTCATATAGGACACCATTATAAACCCATTTCATATTTTCAGGAGGAGAACAACTGTTGCTTCAGCACTAGTTTTAAATACTTAGAACTCCAGACCTTGCTTAAGAGCTCAATTATACTGTGATGAATTTGGGGCAGGATCAGCTGTCTCTAAGATGCTCAGTGCTAGCAATCGCTGCTTTTAGTGTGCCCTTGCTCCCGTGAATTGATCTGTTACTGAAATATGCAATTTTATGCAATCTACCATTGCCCAGGGTTGAACAGAACACCCTTGTTGTAATTGCCCACTGGAATTTACTCAAGTCCTCCTGTGTCTTCTCGGCACCACAATAATAATGGGGAAATTATTGCACTGTCAACCATTGCTCTTCAGGCTATAATCTATGAATTAAAACATGAAACAACAGCAGAGGTGTCACATGAAGCATCAGTTTTAAACATATTGTTAACTGAGCACTAAATGGCCCCTGATGGGAGCAACAACACTGTAGCAATTAACCTTCTCTTGTTTTACTGTTGCTATTATTTGTTGGACAATACCACAGCAATTTGTACATTTCTACACAACGCAGCAGATTCCATCCGAGTCACTAAATAATGGTCCAGACTTTCCGTTGTCTGGATGGTCATTTCCCAGAGGCAAGATGTGCTGGGGACCCCTCGGACATCCCCACGACTGACTGTGCGGGAATGGTTCGGGAAGTTTTAACTTCTATTCAATAATTACCCTGCCTCTATAATCCTCTGAAACTGTAATTTAAAGCCAAAGACTTTGGATGGTTCTGACTCACTTTTCAGAATAGTTACACTGGAAAATTTAGAAGGATTAAAACCACTTCTAACTCTCAGTGAACTGTATTCCTGGAATTATCCTCCCCATGACCCACAGAATACTCTTACACCCTTCAACATCTCTAGGCCAACTTTCCCAGACTACTCAAGCACCCACCCCCCAACCTCCAACTGTCTTGCTGAACCCCTAATTACTCCCAATTCCTGACTACCCTCTTCACCCAGCTTTGACCACCCAACTCCACCACTTGTGAATGTCTCCCACCCCCACTGAGCACCCTAAACCCCAACCAGCCCCCAACCCCAACTGCCACCCACCCGCATACTGAACCATTCCTCTACCCCCAACTACACCCCCAACCCTCTGTCCCTGACTGACTCCCAACCCACAACTATCTTCCCAACCACCCGACTACCCCTGTGCCAACAACTCCCCCAAACTGACTACCAACCGAACCCCTTGATTAACCACCCAACCCCTGACTACGTTTCCTGGCTGCTGGACTATCCCCTGATCCCTTAGTCCCCAATGCCATCCTAACCGCTCACTCACTTTCCTTTCACACTCACCACCTTTCAGTCGCTTGTCAAAGTGGTATTTAAGCAAAGGGACTTTTAAACCTACCAGAATATGGCAGCTGATGTCATCGGAAAGGGTCACGGTTTTGCCTCCTTGACGCGCCTACACTATGATGGAAGAATTCCAGGAACAGGGACGCGGCATATTTCTCAGGTGGCCTGATTTGCTGGAGTGATAAATGTACACCTCCAATGCAAATGAAGTAAAAATAATCGAATGGCCACCTGACTTGCTAAAATTTGGCCCAATTAAATATAATATGGAAATGCTGGCGCTGGACTGGGGTGGGCACAGTTAGAAGTCTCACAACTGTCATGTAAGTGTCCCTTTAAGAAAGGTTTTTGTCTTATCACATGGCTTAAGTGATGTCATTGTGTGGGTGGAGCTGGGCTGTGGCTGTGTGAGGTTTTTGATTTCATGTTCACATTTTACTGCTGTGGCCTCAGACAGAGAACAGAAGTGTTTTTGCCTGTCTCTCTTTATTTTCATTTTAAATATCTGTTCTCATAAAAAAACCATGATGTGGAGATGCCGGCGTTGGACTGGGGTGAGCACAGTAAGAAGTCTTACAACACCAGGTTAAAGTCCAACAGGTTTGTTTCAAACACGAGCTTTCGGAGCACGGCTCCTTCTTCAGGTGAATGGAAAGGCTTGTTGCCTTTCCATTCACCTGAAGAAGGAGCCGTGCTCCGAAAGCTCGTGTTTGAAACAAACCTGTTGGACTTTAACCTGGTGTTGTAAGACTTCTTACTGTGCTCATAAAAAAAAGCATTGATTATAGTTACCTGCTGTTTTGGTAACTTAAAAGTTTGCTTTCTGCAAGGGTTTAAACTTGCTGGTGAGACGGGGTCAGAATCTCAGGGAAAGCCAGTCTTACTGGCTTTTAAAGCAGACCAAGGCAGGCCAGCAGCACGGTTCAATTCCCGTACCAGCCTCCCCAAACAGGCACCGGAATGTGGCGACTAGGACCTTTTCACAGTAACTTCAGTGAAGCCTACTCGTGACAATAAGCAATTTTCATTTCATTACCATTGGGCCACAGTGCTACACAGACAGCTTATACTATGGTGAATACATTCACCACACACATTTTCTAAAATTGCCACATTTTCTAAAAAACTGCTTTTGGGAGAACGTTTTGCAACATATATCCAAATGCTGGGTGCTGCTGGTGAATTATATAAATAGTTGGTGCCACTGATGCTCAGGTCAGATTTGGCCTTTCCAGATGTGATCACAAGCAGTCTAACCTCTCAGCCCACACATACAAAGCAGCAGCACAATGTCCCGATTATCAGAACATTTTGGCCTTTCCCTAACGAGGAGGGGTTGAGATCAAAGAAGTAAAGATCATTACTTCACAGGATGCATAGATTTTGCACATTCTCTGTTTTAATTAATGTTATATCCACAACCTAAGCCCAACTGCACA
This sequence comes from Scyliorhinus canicula, assembly GCF_902713615.1. Classification (NCBI taxonomy): domain Eukaryota; kingdom Metazoa; phylum Chordata; class Chondrichthyes; order Carcharhiniformes; family Scyliorhinidae; genus Scyliorhinus; species Scyliorhinus canicula. Next base: position 103,652,699 of record NC_052159.1, read on the forward strand.
ATCGTGAATTGTGCCCATTTCCAGTTATGCACTTTTGCTGAGTGTTTTTCCAGTCCAAGCAGTTCTGTAATATATGTGGGGCACAAATTCTCAAGACAGTTATCACACTGCTGTTGCTGCATGTCCACAGGTCCTGCAGCTTCCCTGAACAATTCCTTTATTGAGGTTCTGAATGGATGAGTCACAGAGAAACCTGTCCGAAGTTTAAATTTAATAGCAATCAGATCAAACAAGATTGGGCATTGCACTGAGTAACCTTTGAGTTCCTACCCTCTTGGCATGTAACTCTTTAATTTAAATTCAATTATGCAAAGTGTAGGCATCAATTAAAATTTTCAAAATGGGTGGATTGGTTTCAGAGGAGATGGTAAAATTTTAGAAAATTGGCCAGCACGGTGGCCTGGTGGTTAGCCCTGCTGCCTCACGGCGCTGAGGTCCCAGGTTCGATCCCAGCTCTGGGTCACTGTCCGTGTGGAGTTTGCACATTCTCCCTGTGTCTGCGTGGGTTTCGCCCCCACAACCCAAAAATGTGCAGAGTAGGTGGATTGGCCACACTAAATTGCCCCTTAATTGGAAAAAATAATTGGGTAATCTAAATTTAAAAAATATATATATCAGGTTATACGGTGGCATGCAACAGTGGCTTTGTCAGTTATGTCTTGAGGTCAGCAGGTTTTTTTTGGCTGAACTCTTTACAGGAACAGTGTGAGTGGAGTGAGTGATAATCACAGGTAATCGAGGTGTGAATTGTCTCAAGCCAGGATAGTTAGTCGGATTCTGCAAACCTGGGCAGTATGGTGGCGGTTACATGTAAAGTGACATGAACCCGAGATCCCGGTTGAGGCCGTCTGCATTTGTGTGGAACAAATGGAGGCGATTCTGTGGCAATACTATGACAATGGATGAACGGACACTGCGCAAAATTGCCTTCCAGTCGGGGAACACTTCAGCAGTCAAGGACATTCAGCCTCCGATCTTCGGGTAAACATTCTACAAGTGGGCTTTCAAGACTCACGGCAATGCAAAATCGCGGAGCAGAAACTACTTCACCTGATGAAAGAGCAGCGCTCCCAAGGTTTGCAGTTTCAAATAAACCTGTTCGACTTTAACCTGGTGTTGTGAGACCTCTTACTGTAAAACGTCAGCAACTGAATATCACAATGAGCATTATCTAAAGCACAAAACATATGTACGAGGTTGAGTTCACACCTTGGATGCTTTAAATATTCACTTTTACACAGGATGGCGTTTAGTAGAACAGAAATAACAGAAGAAAATCACCAACAATATTCTTTTGTCTGCTGTGGAGATGTCAGTCAAACTATTTATTTGTGTTATGGGGCATATTTTTCCAATAGAAGTTGCCACAAATGATGGTATTAGCACAATAGAGAGGGATGACACAAGATCAGGAAACCAGGGTGTGGGAATGGTTTGGGTATCCATGGAATCTCTACTGCACAGAAGGAGGCCACCCGGCCCATCGCATCCGCACCGCGCCCTGAAGAGCAGTCCACTTAGGCTCCGCGCTAGGAGCGCGCATAATATGGTTGAATTTTACGGAGTGGCGTAGTGGGTGGGAAAAACAGGCTGGAAACTGTCGAGCCCATGGATGGCTTCCTCTGCCATACTTTTATGCACTGAATGAAAAAAAGAGTAAGGGGCGGGCCCCACATCATCACTCTGGCAGGGCCAGCACCATAGCTTTTTAAAAAGGGAGCCCCGATTAAAAGTAGAAATCCCACCTTGGAACACCCCCTACCCCAGCCACAGGACTCTTCTGCCACAGAACTCCTCTGCCCCTGTCCCCATCACCGCAGGACATCCCCACCACTGAGTCCCCACATCACCACGGAGACCCCCACCATGGAACTCCCCTGCCCCCCATGGGTCTTAAAAGAAGTGTCCAGTGAGATAGTTGATGCATTGGTTTTAATTTTCCAAAGCGCCCACGATTTTGTTAACATGCAGTATTATGGAGTTTCATGTGAATGAATTAAACATTTGAGGCTTAATTTATAGAATGACATAGAATGTACATCACAGAAGTAGGCTGTTTCGTTCTAACTAGATTATGCTGGTATTTATGGTCCACATGAGGCTCTTTCCACTCCAGCTACCTCATCTCAATCAGAATATTTTCTATTCTCTTTTCTCTTGTGTGCCTGTCTAGTTTATTTTTGAATGCAGCAAAGGTATTTCAAACACTCCTGGTGGTAGTGTGTTCAACATTCTAACCACTCTGAGTAATTATCCATCCATGCCATCTAGGGTCTTCCTTGTGCACGGTTTCCAGGCGATTTGCCTTGTTTCAAACACTCCCTTCCTGTTCGCATCACGTGTGAGTTTTCTTGTTTCTCTTAACCCCAGCTTTCTCCATCATCGGCTCATTTGTCCGCTTGGCTGTCCATGAGACATGAAATATCCGTCTGGGTCATTTCATTTACAATGTTCTTCTTTGAGCCATGTCACTTTTCTTGATAGTCCGGACCAGGGTCAACATTTTGAAACAATTTTTTAAAATTTGTAAGACTGTCAAGAAAGGATATTCCACTTTAAGAGTGATGACTCTGAACAAAGGGCATCTTTTATGTTAAAACAGACTTTAATTTAAATACAAAATTAACCACATTAATATCAAAGAAAATAGCTTTACAATTATCAGTTAAACAGTTCTTAAACACAAGAAAAAACTTAAACCTACCAACTACACCTTGCTACTAACTCCAATTAAGCAACACAATACAGTTCAAATGCCACTTATAGATAAAGTTAACAAATAGATTACTTGCTCAGTCGTGTAGAGACATTTGGAGAGACAGACCCTTTCAGGAGCAGAACCAAAGCATTTCTGCTCAACGTAGTTGCATTTGGCAAAGCTGCTGTTTAACTTAAACCTTCTGTCTGTCTTGTCAGACTCAAATCCTATGGCAAACAGCAAAACTATTGACAGATCAGGCTCCTCCCATTAATTACATCATCTGTGTCACACTAAGATAATAATAATAATCTCTATTGTCACAAGTAGGCTTACATTAACTTACTGTGAAAAGCCCCTAGTCGCCACATTCCGGCGCCTGTTTGGGTAAACAGAGGGAGAATTCAGAATGCCCAAATTAATGTCACATGATTTGCTTAGCTAGGACTAAATACAGCCCCATATACATTATCTACACTCCAGGGAATTTCTAGAAATCATAACAATATCCCATCAGCCTCCATATATGAACAAGTGAATGGTTTGAATCAATCATGACCTCACCTTTTGCAACTTCCTAACTATAGCTTTAGTTGTCGCACAGTCTGGATACCTTTTCCTAGGTTATGTAATAATATTACTGCAACAAATATATACCTTAACCCAAGCTTTTAATAACAATACTGCGACAAATAGAAAATATAATATATAACAATTTCTACATTCATCACACCTGCCTTTACAGCCCTTCATTGTCATCAGCCACACAAGGGGTTCAATAAAACAAATTTACATTGTAAGTGAGATTTTGAGGCTAATCATGCTTTTTTGATTGAGTTCATAATGTCACGACACCCTTGTTAAGTCCAGCCTGAATTTCTTTGGCAGACTCTGAATCTTCTGTGATGAATGGCCCAAGGTAGTGGAAGGTCATAAACCTGTTCAAGCTAAACTCCATTGAAGCAAAGTACCGCTGAAACCTGAAACAAAAACAGAAAATGCTGGACAATCTCAGACGGTCTGACAGCATCTGTGGAAAGAGAATGGAGCTAACCTTTCAAGTCTGGATGACTCTTTGCCAAAGCATTAATCCATTAATCAGAATCTTGTAGGCCTTTCCACCCAACCTCACCACCTTTGTTGACATTGATCAGGATCATTCGAACAATTATCGAAACATTAGCGAGAAAATGTTAGTCTGAATTTTCTGGCAACCAGTTGGGCTGCCAGGAATATAGTGGGGAGCCCAACCGGATAGCACCCTAATGCATCCCGCCACCAGGGTGTCCGAGGAAGTGGATTGGTTTGCCCGCTGCACAGCGGTGGGCATGCAATTTGCATACTTAAGGCTCCAATCAGGATTTCTTTTTGCATCACCACTGTCATTTCATTCTCAGCCCTCTACCATGTGTGGAGGCCGCCAGCTCCTTGTGACAGGCTGTGGGTCCATCGGAGCTGGAAGCTCCATGCCCCAAAGAGGTGCCTGTCCCTCAGGGATGGCAACAATCTTGGACTGAAAGCTTCTGCTCTGAGGAGTCTACTGATTTGACCTGTCTGGAAATTCCATAGGTGTGTGACACCAAGGGTGCCTCTAGCTTGAGATGCATCATGTACCCTGCCTCTGCAGTGCCCTCCTCTCTTGCCAGAGACCAGCATCCAGAGTGAGCAGACAACTTTGCTAGGGGCAGCACGGTAGCATTGTGGATAGCACAATCGCTTCACAGCTCCAGGGTCCCAGGTTCGATTCCGGCTTGGGTCACTGTCTGTGCGGAGTCTGCACATCCTCCCCATGTGTGCGTGGGTTTCCTCCGGGTGCTCCGGTTTCCTCCCACAGTCCAAAGATGTGCAGGTTAGGTGGATTGGCCATGATAAATTGCCCTTAGTGTCCAAAATTGCCCTTAGTGTTGGGTGGGGTTACTGGGTTATTGGGATAGGGTGGAGTTGTTGACCTTGGGTAGGGTGCTCTTTCCAAGAGCCGGTGCAGACTCGATGGGCTGAATGGCCTCCTTCTGCAGTGTAAATTCTATGAAAAAAAAAAATTTCAATCATTGTGCAGGGTGCTACTAACTTCACATATGCTGTTTTCTGGCTGTCACAGGAAAATCCTGCTCTATACTAGAACTAGAAGGAATTCCACTCCCTCAATGTCTGCCAAGATGTGTGGTGGTCTGCTGCATGCTGAATAACCTCGCCACTAACTACACTGTGAGCAACTCAAGAGAAGGAGCATGGGGAGGTTGACAAACCTGAGGAGCAGGAGCAGCTGGAGGACAAGAGGATAAAAAAGAGGAAGAAGGACAAGCTGAAAAGGATGGAGGAAGGGAACATGGACAGCCCATTTGTGCCAGAATACAAAATTAAAAGGCAGCACAAATTACCAAGCCGAGCCAAATTTATAAATGAATTATGTCATATCGCATACAAATGTAAACTGGTCAATCTTAGTGCCTTTGCCTGGCCTCGTACTCCTCCGTAGTGTCAACCCAATAGCTGCAGCATGGCTCGCAGAAAGTGGGGCACACAGCAGATAATCTTGCAGGATAATCTTGAGCATCTCTGCCCTAAAAGGCCCAGTTGCGACTGAACCACCTTGGCAAGGTGGCAGTCCATGTTAGCTGGTGAGGCCACTGACAAAGTGGCTGGAATGGGAGTTGTCTTGCTGAGAGAGGTGCAGAAGGTTTGTCCTCCATGGAACTCCCTGGGTTGGTGCTTCAGCAATCTAATGTGTTGGAGGACAAATTGATGTACTGCTGGCAACTTTGCCCCCTATAATCCGCAGTAATAATCTAAGCTTGCAGCTGTCTGATTTCCACTCCTCAGATGTTGGGTGGCTATTTCTTGTGCTGCAATGGAAGCTATGACATTGGATCAATTATTTTTTAATTCATTCATGGAATCTGGGCATTTCTAATCCCCATTCCCATTCTTAATTGCCCTTCAACCGAACACTTCAGAGGGCATTTAAGAATCCATAAAGACCATAAGATATAGGAGCACAATTAGACCATTTGGACATTGAGTCTGCTCCACCATTCGATCATGCAGATATGTTCCACATGCCCATTGTCCTGCCTTCTCCCAATAACCCCTGATCCCCTTATTAATCATGGAATCACCTTATTAATCAAGAACCTCAGATTTGTGCTTGAAGTGCTGTTACCTACAGGGCTACAGGCCAAGAGTTGGAATGTGGAATTAGACAGAATAATTATTTCTTAGAACATAAGAACTAGGAGCAGGAGTAGGCAATTTAGCCTCTTGAACCTGCTCCACCGTTCAATACGATCATGGTTGATCTCACCATGGCCTCAACTCCACCGTTCTGCCCATTCATCGTAACCTTTCTACACATTACTATATAAAAATCCATGTAACTCCTTAAATTTACTCACTGTCCCAGCATCCACCGCACTCTGGGGTAGCGAATTCCACAGATTCACGACCCTTGAGAGAAATAGTTTCTCGTCATCTCTGCTTGAAATTTGTAACCTCTTCGCCTTAAACTATGACCTCCAATTCTAGATACCCCAGAGGAGGAAGCATCCACTCCATGTCTACTTTATCCATATCTTTTATCATCTTATATACCACAGTTTGATCTCCCTTCATTCTTCTAAACTCTAGAGTTTAGGCCTAAACTGCTTAAACTCTCTTCACAAGACAAACCGGGTCGACTATATTACTGTGGATCTGGAATCATATGTAGGCCAGACTGGGTAAGGACGGCGAGTTTCTTTCTCTGAGGGACATTAGTGTTTTGATGACAATCAATCATAGTTGTCATGGCCACCATTACTGAGACTAGCTTTATATTCCAGATTTATTAACTAAATTTAAATTCCACCATTTTTGTGGCGGGATTCAAACCTATGTCCCCAGAGCAGTAACCTGAGCCTTGGGGTTACTAATCCAACAACATTATCTCCCTTGATGCTGCATCAAATGAGCAGGCAGCATGTGGTGTTCTGTCTGCATTGCAATCAGTGAGTGTGGGTTAATCAAGCATCACAATCTCCAAACACCTTTCTCGGGGCTGTCCAATTTAGCCCTCAGCTTATATTTATGGAGTTGTATTTTAAATGCCCCCCCACCAGATATGTTTTGGGTGTGGGGGTGGGGTGAGGGCAGGTAAAACAGTGTGGGTGGGTGGTTGGCGCCCACTCCACCACCTTCCTGCCCAACCCGTTCTCACCCCCCATAATGGCGGGTGGGTGGCCGCCAAAATCGGCAGCCTACCACCATATTCAAATACGTAATCGAGGGTCGATTGGGCCTATTATCAAGCCAACGGACTCTGATAATATGCTGACCATGCCATGAAACATTTGGCACATGCAGCTGGACAAGGGCGGGCAACCCAATTTAAAAAAAAAAGAGTTTTTCAAATAGCAGGAGAGAAGGAAGGGTTTGCTCTTTGGACGATGCCCTTTGCTGATCATGGGCGGCCCCCCTAAGAATGGACACTATTCGTGCGACTATTACATCTTGCTTCCTTCTCCATGCCCATGTTCTTCACACCAAACTCCTTAGGGGCTGCTTTAGCACAGTGGGCTAGACAGCTTGCTTGTAATACAGAACAAGGCAGAAGCGTGGGTTCAATTCCTGTACCAGCCTCCCTGAACAGGTGCTGGAATGTGGTGACAAGGGGCTTTTCACAGTAGCTTCATTGAAGTCAACTTGTGACAATAAGCTATTATTATTAGTTCCTGCTTTCAGGCTCCCAAGAACTGCCACATGGCCCCAGGAGGAAGAGAGAGAGAGCAACAAAACAGCATTGAAGTGACACTCAGGGCTACAAGCTCTGACAGCGGGATGCATGTGTTATAACCCCCTTGGGGGCCAAGGATTGTGTTCCATTCAATTTCCCCCTTACACAGCTGAGTATGAACTCCCCCGGTAACGGGAGGGGGTGTTCCCGTTAATAAGGGAAAACCACGCAGTATAAAAACCCTGACCTGCGGATGGACCTTTGGGGAGATGAGTTATTTGGTCTTTTGTGGTTTTGTGTACACCATAATAAATCTATCTTTAATTTCTACCCTACCATGCGCTCCTGCCGTCTCTCCTGTTCGGGTTCTACAGCATGAACCTTGGCAGTCTAGAGCTGGGATCAGCACACGATGAGTCACCGGGTGTGAGTGGGCTGAAACAAGGCCACTTTGAAAGAATGGTTCATTTTCCAGCTCACCAGAAACTATTGTCAATCTACCCGAGGGATTTGTGGAGTACAAGCTTCACTCTTTTCTCAGGAGTAAGTAATGCAGGCAATGCCAGGGCCTGTGTCATCAAAAATTGGAACCTTACGTCACATCAGATGATGTAGCTGTTTGAAATCGGGTTAGCACCAATTCAAAGTGTTTAGGTACATGCAGGGGATGCAGGGCCCTGCAGTCATATCATTGGGTCGCTGCCAATGCCAAGAGACACAAGGCAATCCATCACAGTGATGAGTGATTTAATTTTGTGCTGCTAAAATTCCTTGTGGATTTGACATGGTAAATGCTGAGAGGCTGTTTCCCCGACTGGAGAGTCCAAAACTGCAGAGAGTGTAGTCTTAGATTCAAGGGTTGACCATTTTGGACGCAGATTAGCGGAAACATCTCCACTCAAAGAATTATGGATCTTTGGAATTTATTAGCCCCCAAAGGCTGGGAATGCACTGTCTGAATATATTCAAGATTGAGATGGATGGATTTTTGGGAATAAGGCAATCAAGCGATATGGTGGGAAAGTGAAGTTGATGCAGAAGTTTAGCCTTATTGAATGGCAGAAAAGGTGTGAGAGGCTGTATGGTCTATTCCTGCTCTGATATGTTTATGCCATTAGGTCAAAGAATTGAGACTAATTAACAAATGTCATGGCGAGCTTGTAGAATAATTTGGCCAGTTTCAATTAATACATAATTGAAGTCAATTCAAGTTGAAAAATATGAAAATAGCATGCCTCGCCAAATTAAATAGGCCAATATAAAAATGTTCAATACCAGAGGCTGAGGTTCATTATTTGTGTGTGTACTTCCTTAAAGAGTAACATCTATGTAACTCCCAATTCTTCTTTCTTCCAAATACAACCTTTCCATCTCTGGAAAAGTACTGCCTCCTTGGTTCATATTTTACTCAATTGTTTTCAATTGTGTGGCTTGAAATATACATTTCTTAGGGTATTGACTTGTCTACTTATGAAAAGTGTTTCTCAAAGATTGTAAAAATCTGATACAAGCAGTACTGAGGAATGAGCTGAGAATTTAATAAATATTGTGTACTTTGAATGATCAGCTGTCTTATCTACAAGCAAATGCCAAGCTTTGAATGAAATATGGGGTGAGATTGAAAAGATTTAAGAGCTCTTTACACCATGTGACACTGCTAAGAAACTGAGGGGAGAATGCCTGTGAGAATGTCACATCTCTGCAGGTCTGACCAGAACCAATATTCTTGTCATTGTTTTTGAACAGTTGGATGATTTAAGTCCAAACCAGTTAAATAGGCTACAACATCCTGAAATATAGAATCCTATGTGGAACTAGATAATGATTCATGGTTCTTGAAGTTTGGTTTACTTAATCATTTTTTTTATTTGGAAGGTGAACAATATTTGTCCTATGGGAGATTGGAAGGTTATGTGAAAACACAAAAATTTTCTCAACGGAAGAGTTCAATCAACTTGATCAAATCTGGATAGCACAACTGGGCTAGAGCCAGATTAATTAAATAAAACCCATGATGGCTTCTTGACCCAGTATTGAAGGCAAGCATGAGATGCAATCCTGTTTATATGAGACCAGAACCTGTATGTGAAATTCAAGTCATGGGGCGGAATGGTAGCACAGTGGTTAGCACTGTTGCTTCACAGCCAAAGGCAAGTGGACTCCTGATTAACATGCCAAAGTTGTGGCCCGATAATAACATCAGCACCTGCCATGTGGGAGGCCCAAGCAGCACTAAACCAGACATGCAAATCTGGTGGAAGGCAAAAAAGAAGCCAAGGTAAGTATATATTTTAAAACATTTTGAGAGGATTTCCTGCAGGCAAAAATAAACAGGAATATTCCTCCAGGTTACACAAGGGATCCAGATCCCCCTCATCTCCCACAACCAGCAGCATTTTTCCCATCGCCCTTCCAATACTAAAGTTTTGCCAGGGTGGTTCTCTTGGATCCCTGGTTGTGTTCACCTCCAACATGATTTTCTGCTCATGCCCACCAGCTTTGATATGATTTGTATTGGCTTCAGGCAGGAGACAGTGCAGGGGCACTTAAATGAAATCTAAGAGTTAAAAAAGCTTTCCTGTCGTGCTGAATATCCTGCAGCCTTTCCCATATTCAAATTCCCCAGGATGCCCCAGGGCAAAAATATTTAACAGTTTGTGGGGGCGGGATTCTCCGACCCCCCCCCCCCCCCCCGCCGGCCGGGTCGGAGATTCGCCGGGCGGTCAGCGTAAATCGCACCCGGCCGCTGCACGATATTCTCCCCCCCCTCCCCGTTGATGTGAATCACGCCGCGCGCCTCGGAGAATGTCGAGGACCGGGCCGACGCAACGGGCCCCGGGGCCACCGCAATTCTCCGGGCCGGATGGGCCAAGTCCCGCCGACGTGACCATGGGTCACGCCGGCGTAAATCGAACCACCGTAAATCGACGGGGGGTTGGCTGCCCCGGAGAAGTGATGGCGCAGCCACAGGTGGTGGTGGTGGGGGGTTGGGGGGGGGGGGGGAGGGGCTGGGACGAGGGGCTGAGAGGGAGAGGCTGGGGGGGGAGGGTCTTGGGAAGGGTTGGGGGAGGCTGGGGGGGAGGCTGGGGGGGGAGAGGGGGGTTGGGGAGGGTGCGTGATATAGAGGGTGCGTGCCAAGGAGGAGAGGGGAGGGCCGGGGAGGAGAAGGGGGGTTTGCGGAGGGTGCATGCCGGGGTGGAGGGGAGGTGGTTGGGGAAGGTGCATGCCGGGGAAGAGAGGGGGGGTTTGGGGAGGGTGCATGCCGGGGAAGAGTGCGTGCGGGGGACGGGGGGTTGGGGAGGGTGAGTGCTGTGCAGGAGGGCTGGGGGGTTGGGTAGGGTGCATGCCGGGGAGATGGGGGGGGGGGGGGGGGGTTTGGGGAGGGTGCGTGCCGGGCAGGAGGGAGGGGGGTCGGGGAGGGTGCCTGCCGGGAGGGGCCCGGCGAGGGCGAGTGATGGAGAGCATGCATGCCGGAGAGGAGAGGGGTGGGGGTTGAGGAGAGGGGTGGGGGTTGGGGAGTTTGTGTGCCGGGCAGGAGGGAGGGGTTGGAGAGGGTGCGTGCCGGGCAGTAGAAGGGGGTTGGGTAGGGTGCATGCCGGGCAGGAATGAGGGTGCGTGCCGGGCAGGAGGGGGGGGGGGGGGGGGGGGGGGTGTGGGTAGGGTGCATGCCGGGGTGGAGATGGAGGAGTTGGGGGAAGGTGCGTGCCGGGCAGGATGGGGGGGTTGGGGAGGGTGCGTGCCGGGCAGGAGGGAGGGTGTGTGCTGGGCAGGAGGGAGAGTGTGTGCTGGGCAGGAGGGGGTGGGGGGTTGGGGAGGGTTCGTGCCGGCAGGAGGGGGGGGGGGGGGGGTTGGGGAGGGTGCATGCCGGGGTGGAGATGGGGGAGTTGGGGAAGGTGCGTGCCGGGCAGGATGGGGGGGTTGGGGAAGGTGCGTGCCGGGCAGGATGGGGGGGTTGGGGAAGGTGCGTGCGGGGCAGGAGGGAGGGTGTGTGCTGGGCAGGAGGGGGGGGGGGGGGTTGGGTAGGGTGCATGCCGGGGTGGAGATGGGGGAGTTGGGGAAGGTGCGTGCCGGGCAGGATGGGGGGGTTGGGGAAGGTGCGTGCCGGGCAGGATGGGGGGGTGTGTGCTGGGCAGGAGAGGGGGGGGGGGTTGGGGAGGGTGAGTGCCGGGCAGGAATGAGGGTGCGTGCCGGGCAGGAGGGGGGGGGGGGGGGTTGGGTAGGGTGCATGCCGGGCAGGAATGAAGGTGCGTGCCGGGCAGGAGGGGGGGGGGGGAGGGGGGGTTGGGTAGGGTGCATGCCGGGGTGGAGATGGGGGAGTTGGGGAAGGTGCGTGCCGGGCAGGATGGGGGGGTTGGGGAGGGTGCGTGCCGGGCAGGAGGGAGGGTGTGTGCTGGGCAGGAGGTGGGGGGGGGGGGGGGGGGGGGGTTGGGGAGGGTGCGTGCCGGCAGGAGGGGGGGGTTGGGTAGGGTGCATGCTGGGGAGATGGGGAGTTGGGGAGGGTGTGGGCCGGGGGGGGGGGGGGGGGGGGGGGTGTTTGGGGAGGGTGCGTACCGGGGAGGGGGAGTGTTTCCACTTTACCATGTGCCAGCTAGCAACAATCGCGACCATGCAGCACCCAGGGGTGTGATAGAGAGGTGCTTTAGGCTGCTGAAGATATGCTTCAGGTGCCTGGACTGCTCTGGAGGGGTCCTCCAGTACAGATAGGGTTGGCTGCATCGTTGTGGTCTGCTGCGTCCTGCACAACATAGCCCAGCAGAGGGGCGATGTGCTGCAGGCAGAGGAGGGGAAGGGGAGGAGCAGCAGGACGAGGCGCAGACCTCTCCAGATGAGGAGGATGGGGGCAATGGTCAGGACAGAAGGGCTGGACATGGACGGGAGGCTGCCCACCATTACCGCCTGGGCAGCGGGCACGGAACAGGCTGATAGCCGCCCTGTTCATGGACAAGGGGAGGGGGAGTGGGAATCGCCGAGTATGGGCACAGACTGCACACCATGGCACCAGACTACGACCCTCACCCCACCCACCCACCACCCTCACCCCACACACCCACCACCCTCACCCCACACACCCAACACCAAACACCCTCACCCCACACACCCACCACCCTCACCCCACACACCCAACACCAACCACCCTCGCCCCACCCACCCAACACCAACCTCCCTCTCCCCGCCCACCCAACACCCAACCACCCTCACCCCACCCACCCAACACCAACCACCCTCACCCCGCCCACCCAATACCAACCACCCTCATCCCACCCACCCAACACCAACCACCCTCGCCCCGCCCACCCAACACCAACCTCCCTCACCCCGCCCACCCAACACCAACCACCCTCATCCACCCAACACCAACCACCCTCACCCACCTGACACCAACCACCCTCACCCCACCCACCCAAAACCAACCACCCTCACCCCACCCACCCAACACCAACCACCCTCACCCCACCCACCCAACACCAACCACCCTACCCCACCCACCCAACACCAACCACCCTCGCCCCACCCACCCAACACCAACCACCCTCACCCCACCCACCCAACACCAACCACCCTCACCCCACCCAACACCAACCACCCTCATCCCACCCACCCAACACCAACTACCCTCACCCCGCCCACCCAACACCAATCACCCTCACCCCGCCCACCCAACACCAACCACCCTCACCCACCCGACACCAACCACCCTCGCCCCGCCCACCCAACACCAACCATTCTCGCCCCGCCCACCCAACACCAACCACCCTCACCCCGCCCAACACCAACCACCCTCACCCCGCCACCCAACACCAACCTCTCTCCCCACCCACCCAACACCAACCACCCTCACCCCGCCCAACACCAACCACCCTCACCCCACCCAACACCAACCACCCTCACCCCGCCCACCCAACACCAACCATCCTCACCCCACCCACCCAACACCAATCACCCTCACCCCACCCACCCAACACCAACCACCCTCACCCCGCCCAACACCAACCACCCTCACCCTGCCCACCCAACACCAACCACCCTCACCCCACCCACCCAACACCAACCACCCTCACCCGCCCACCCAACACCAACCTCTCTCCCCACCCACCCAACACCAACCACCCTCACCCCGCCCAACACCAACCACACTCACCCCGCCCAACACCAACCACCCTCACCCCGCCCACCCAACACCAACTACCCTCACCCCGCCCACCCAACACCAACCTCTCTCCCCACCCACCACCAACCACCCTCACCCCGCCCAACACCAACCACCCTCACCCCGCCCAACACCAACCTCTCTCCCCACCCACCCAACACCAACCACCCTCACCCCGCCCAACACCAACCACCCTCACCCTGCCCACCCAACACCAACCACCCTCGCCCCGCCCACCCAACACAACCAGCCTCACCCACCCGACACCAACCACACTCACCCCACCCACCCAACACCAATCAGCCTCACCCCACCAACCCAACACCAACCACCCTCACCCCACCAACCCAACACCAACCACCCTCACCCCACCCACCCAACACCAACCACCCTCGCCCCGCCCACCCAACACCAATCAGCCTCACCCCACCAACCCAACACCAACCACCCTCACCCCACCCACCCAACACCAACCTCCCTCACCCACCCAACACCAACCACCCTCACCCCGCCCACCCAACACCAACCACCCTCACCCCAACCACCCAACACCAACCACCCTCACCCCACCCGCATGCACACCACCCCTCCATTGCACATCCACCTGCGGCACAAAGGACCGGGCTCACACGGTCACCGCTGGAAGCGTGTCTATTGCAGGCCATGGAGGATGATGACAATCTGCCCTGCGATGAGCTCTGGGCTCTACATCATTGGACAATATCTGACCCATGGCCACAGTACCACCCCCCACCCGGACCGTCCCTGCATGCGGCTGTGACACTGCAGTGCACGGTCCCATCGTCTGCCCGGGGGGATGGCGAGGGCGACTCGGGGGGAGGGGAGGGCGTTTTATCACCCCTCACACATCCACTGGCGCTGACCTCACACCACACCCCTGCACGCATTGGACAGAGCACAAAGGCAGCTTTTGAATGTGTGAAAGTGATTTTAATAACAAACAGTTCATACACATGCCCTAGCCCCTATAACTAATCTGTGCCCTGCACCCGTGCCAACTTACTCAGTGTCTAAGTTTTTGGCCTTACGGGTCATATGACTACGTCTCGGTGGTTCCCCAGACGGTGCAGCAGAACTGGTGGTGGACTCCTGTGATTCCTGCCCGATAACTAGTGTTATGGACCAGGGTTTAGAGAACCACAAAGTGCATCATGGAGTTCATCAGACCCACAACTTTTAATAGATTGTGGTATGGGGAGCTCACGGCCCACTCTACAGGTGTGGTACAGCAGAAATGGAAAAATATTTTTTAAAGCAAAACAATGTTGATTCTATGAACTCAAGTTAACCTTTTTAAAACATACAGTGAACATCTTAGCAACCATCAATTCAAATACAACCCCCAAAGAATACAGCACTAAGTAATCCTTAATAACTTCCCAAACAACATCCAGAAGACAGAAGAAACACCTTCTAACAGAAGCACATTAGGTTTACATTCACTACTGAGAACATTTATAATTCTGAATTCACCAAATGATCAAGAGTTAGTCTTTTATGGCAGAGAGATCAACAGTACACCTGCTCTGTCTGGCTTCAGCTCCAACACTGAAAATGAAACTAAAACAAACCCTGCAGCAAACAGCCTAAAATGAAGTGAAAAGCTGACAGACAGCCCAGCTCCACCCACACCCTGACATCACTGCAGTAATATGAGCAGCCAAACATTTCTTTAAGCGCCATTCTCATGACACCTCCCCCAAGAAAAAAAATAAACCATCAACTTCAAGGTGGTTTCATTTTTCACATTTTCACTATACTTTCAGAAATGCACACAGTAAATATACTTTTCGTTTCTAAAAAACAACACACGTAAACAGTGGAGCAAACACGCTACAACACTTTTGCACAAATGTTCGATCAAATCCACTCATGCCAAGAAATCACATTATTTCCCTTCGTCTTGAGGGTATTGAAAACTCCTCAATAACTGTTAGTTTCACATCCCGTGTGACCATTCGACCCTGTCCGATTGTATGGCCAAGGAAAGTGAATTGGGCTTTTCCAAATTCACTTTTGGCTAAGCTTATCACCATACCCGCCTCCTGAAGTCTTTCCATGTCTGTCTGAAAGTTACCAGATCGTCAATGTATACCGAACAATTGGGTAATTCTGAAATGACTTTGTTCGTTAACCGTTGAAATGTGGCTGGGGCGTTTTTCATGCCAAACGGCATAACTTTGAATTGGTACATACCATCTGGAGTCACAAAAGCTGAAATTTCCTTCACCCTTTCAGATAAAGGTACCTGCCAGTAACATTTAAGTAAATCCAGTTTGGAAATAAAAGCTGATTGTCCCACTTTCTCAATGCAATCCTCCAAACATGGGATAGGATAAGAGTCCGTTCTTGTAGCTGCATCAACCTTTCTATAATCCACACACAACCGTTGGGTATTGTCTGGTCTAGGTACCTACACTATGAGTGAGCTCCATTGGCTGCAACCCACTTCAATTATGCAATTTTTAAGCATACTCTCAATCTCTTTGTTAACCTGTGCCAATTTTAAAGGGTTAAGTCTATATGGATGTTGTTTGATTGGAACAGCCTTTCCCACATCTACATCATGTATAGCCATTTTAATACTTCCCAATTTATCTCCACAAACTTGCCCGTGTAATATAAATAACTCAGGTCAGTCCGTTTTTCCTCTGGAAGGTAACTTAACAATTTGTCCCAATTTTTAAGAACATTCTCGTTTTCCAATTTAATTTGAGGTATGTCAAATTCACAGTCATCTGGATTTGGTTCGTCACTTTGAGCTGGAATCATTAAAATCTCCTCCTTTTTCTCCCCTTTCCTTTCAAAGTACTTTTTATGCATATTCGCATGACACACTCGGTGTGTCTTCCTTCTATCTGGTGTTTTTACTACATAATTCACCTCACTTAATTTCCTTTCAATCTGATAAGGTCCACTAAACCTTGTTTTTAAAGGTTCACCTACCACTGGTAACAATATTAAAACTTTATCTCCACAGGCAAAAGTACGAACTTTGAATATCTTGTCCGCTACCCGTTTCATCACATTTTGTGCAACTTTTCAAAGTGGTCCAGCCAATTCACCTGCTCTATTTAATCGTTCCCTAAAATTTGACAGGTAATCCAATAATGTAATTTCTGATTTCTCACCTCACCAATTTTTCCTTAATCAATTTGACTAGTTCTCTTACCTCATGACCAAAAATTAGTTCAAAAGGACTAAATTTGGTTGACTCATTAGGTGCATCCTTAATTGCAAATAGTACGAATGGAATTCCTTTATCCCAATCCTCTGGATAATCTTGTCAATAAGCCCTCAACATTGTCTTTAATGTCTGATGCCACCTTTCTAATGCTCCCTGCGATTCTGGATGGTACGCAGTTGATTTCAATTGTTTTATTCCTAAGCTATCCGTAACTTCTTTGAATAACCTTTACGTAAAATTTGGCGATATGGGGGAAGGGGGGATATGGGGGAAGGGGGGATATGGGGGAAGGGGGGATATGGGGGAAGGGGGGATATGGGGGAAGGGGGGATATGGGGGAAGGGGGGATATGGGGGAGAGGAAATGGGGGAGAGGGGGATATGGGGGAGAGGGGGATATGGGGGAAGGGGGATATGGGGGAAGGGGGATATGGGGGAAGGGGGATATGGGGGAAGGGGGATATGGGGGAAGGGGGATATGGGGGAAGGGGGATATGGGGGAAGGGGGATATGGGGGAAGGGGGATATGGGGGAAGGGGGATATGGGGGAAGGGGGATATGGGGAAGGGGGATATGGGGGAAGGGGGATATGGGGGAAGGGGGATATGGGGGAAGGGGGATATGGGGGAAGGGGGATATGGGGGAAGGGGGATATGGGGGAAGGGGGATATGGGGGAAGGGGGATATGGGGGAAGGGGGATATGGGGGAAGGGGGATATGGGGGAAGGGGGATATGGGGGAAGGGGGATATGGGGGAAGGGGGATATGGGGGAAGGGGATATGGGGAAGGGGGATATGGGGGAAGGGGGATATGGGGGAAGGGGGATATGGGGGAAGGGGGATATGGGGGAAGGGGGATATGGGGGAAGGGGGATATGGGGGAAGGGGGATATGGGGGAAGGGGGATATGGGGGAAGGGGGATATGGGGGAAGGGGGATATGGGGGAAGGGGGATATGGGGGAAGGGGGATATGGGGGAAGGGGGATATGGGGGAAGGGGGATATGGGGGAAGGGGGATATGGGGGAAGGGGGATATGGGGGAAGGGGGATATGGGGGAAGGGGGATATGGGGGAAGGGGGATATGGGGGAAGGGGGATATGGGGGAAGGGGGAAGGGGGATATGGGGGAAGGCAGGAAGGGGGAATATGGGGGATATGGGGGGAAGGCAGGAAGGGGGAATATGGGGGAAGGGGGATGGTGAAAGGGGGGCAGGCAGTGGGGTGTCTCACTTGGCGCTGCACGGCAGATGGCCGTTTTGCCGGGTCTCCGGGGGGGGGGGGTGTGCGTCTTTTGTGCAGTGACACCGCCGCGGCGCATGCGTCCTTGACAGGTGACGCCCTTGCGAATGGCGTCACGCCGCTACTAGCCCATTCCTGGCCGGAGAATTCGAAATGTTTCGGGGGGCCTGATGCTGGAGTGATTCGTGCCATTATTGGCGCCGGGTTCGGGCCATTGCGCCGATTCACGGAGAATCCCGCCCAGGTCAGAAATGGCCAAGAACAGTGAAAAGTCAATGAAATTAAGGAGCAACTGAAGCAAATCGGTCAGTCAAGGTGACCCAACAACACTTCCGTAAAAGACAAGTGGGATCTGTAAAGGCATCGAAATAAGCAGCCAGGATAAACACTTTCCCTCCAAACCAATAATCTCAGACTAAACCAATGTGATTTGTTAAATGAAAGAACACATTTGAAATGAGATAATGGTTAAAAAGTGACCTGTTGAAATGGTGCAGGGAGAAAGGAGAAGGGGGATAACTGGACTGAATGTAAGAAAGCAATTTAAAACAGAACAAAGTGAGATTTGGAGAAAGGCCAGGCAGTTGAGTCTGAGGATAACAGTAAAACATATTTTCAGTATTACAAGCAGAATAATCAGATTAGAGGTAATAGCCATAAAAAATGCAAATAGGATTGAAACAGAATGAGCACAAAATACTAAATATCCTCCTTACAAACCTTTGCAGAGTAGCATAACTGGAGTAGTCATATAAGCAGGTCAGAGACTGGATCACCTGTAACAACTTGTTCACCTCCTGACTCCCCACAGCAGGTTAAAGTATTCCACTTGATTGGCAGCCCGTTGCTTATTGAAAACACCTGCACCCTCCATCACTGAAGCACTGTTGCTGTAATACCTAACAATGTTCCCTCTACTTATCCTTCATTGTGAATGGCTTTTGTAGCCCTGTGCAGTACATTCCAGCTTGCTGCACGGTTGTACATGCATACATTTTAGAGGGAATATTAGCATGTACTATACAGGATGCATGACACCAAGTTACCAAGATTTCTTCAATAGCATGTCAAGGAAATACCTGAAAAAATAGGTTGAATTCATATGCATTTTGGATATTATACTTTAGAATTGAGAAAGTGGACACATATTCACGTATAGGCATTTTTATCCAGAAGCCTTAAAACATATACAAGGGCAGGATTAGTTGACAGCTTTGGTTTCAACAAGTGTTAAACAGACTAGTCTGTGCCACGAATAAAGTAACACCAAGGACTTTTAAGTTCTCTTCACACGCAGCAAAGATAAGACAAACTCTGAAGTGATTTTCAAAGGAACTTTAAAATTCTTATGATGGTATTGTCTCTGCTTATCTATTCAAAAAACACCCTTAGATCTTGTCTCAGCAAATTAGAAAAACAGACTTTGAAAAATCTATTCTTCGATTGAAAGTTTAAAATCACTTCTATGAAAAATAGAAACAATTGGGGGTGAACAAGAAATATACAATGGACATATTTAAGGACATGATTGGCTCACAATGTGGATAATGAAACCATTTTAAAAATTAAATGATAGTAATAAAGGACACATCAAAGAGGAGGAGTTAATCAAAGAGGCAGCATCCATTACTGCTAAAGAATGATGTAATGTGGTTAGAAGGGGATAAAAGTGTGAAGTTAAGTCTTTTCAGAAAATCAAAATATTGTAGAAGGGTACTGGGCCCTCAATGTCGAGGAGTTGGATATCATAAAGTAGACAACCTTTATTCCAACTTCCCCAACAACTGATTCACTTGGAGATTCAGATGAAACATTATTTTGAATGTTGATTTTTTTAAAATTTAAAGTGCCCGATTCTTTTTTTTTCCAATTAAGGGACAATTTAGTGTGACCAATCCACCTACGGTGCACATCTTTGGGTTGTGTGGGTGAGACGCACGCAGGCACGGAGAGAATGTGCAAACTCCACAACGACACTGACCCGGGGCTGGGATTGAACCCGGGTCCTCGGCACCATGAGGCAGCAGTGCTAACCATTGCCCCACCCTGCCACCCACTACTTTGAATATTAATGAATTATCGATTCTTAAATTGATACTGGGCGGAATTCTCCGACCCCACGCCGGACCAGAGAATCGGCGTGGCGCCAAGCGAATCGCGCCACGCCGCCCTGACGCCGGAACGCAATTCTCCGCAGAGCGGAGAAACGCCGCCATCGGCACTGGCGTGGTTGGCACGATGCTGGTCAGGGCATGCACCGACTCGCCGGCCCGGATGGGCCAAGCGGCCGTCGTTCTAACATCTTTTGAGTTGGCGGGACCTCGCCGTTGAAGGATCCGGGGGCGGCCTCTGGGAGGGAGGGAGGGGAGTCTGACCCCGGGGAGGGGGGGCCTCCGTAGTGGCCTGGCCCATGATCGGGATCCACCGATCGGCGGGCTGGCCTCTCTGGTGGGGGGGCCTCCTTTCCTCCGCACTGGCTCCAGTACCTCAACACCATTTGGTGTCAGGGCCGGCACGGGGAAGAAGGCCACTGCGCATGCAATAGGTGGCGCCGGCCCAACTGCGCATGCGCGGACCCCGCCGTACCAGGTTCACGCCGAGATCAGCAACTGGAGCGGCGTGGGCTGCTCCAGCGCTGTACTAGCCCCTTGTGGGCCGTAGAATGGGGTCACAGAACGGGCGCCGACGCCGGAGTAGAACACTCCCATTTTTACACTGGTGTTGACAATTAGCTGCCCGATGGGAGAATCCCGCCCATTAGCTGTGACCTGTGCGCAATTCTCCCATTTTCAGGCCAAGTGCTCCCGCCAGAGGAGAATTGGGACTGAATCCGGCCGGCACTTGGAGTGAAGCTGATGTGCCATTCAAGGCGCATGGAAAGACGAGGATTTGGGCTTTCACTGGACATGAGAGGGGCGGTGCTTAAACTCACAGATAAATCCCGCTCTTCAGAGATTGCCCCCCCCTCCCCTCCGCAGCCCTCTCCCTTTCAGGCTCCATCACTTGGAAGTTTCAATCTGGCACCTTGCATTTCGAAGGGGACAGGGGGGTGAATATCTTTCCTACATTTGCCTCCAGAGTGCTGAGGGGGGTCCTTCAAGCGAGGTGGTGGGGGTCAGGTTGGGAGTCTTTACTGGGATGGGGGTCTTTTGGCTTGTCTTCCCATCTATACCCTTCAAAAACTTTAAGTTGTCTTTTAGCGTCTCAATGTGAAAGATCTGTGTGTGGGAAGTAAATCAAGTCTTCTCTCTGTATCCCTGAACCCTTTCAACTGTCTTTCAGTTTGTCAAGATCAAAATCTATGAGATGAAGGTAAAAGTCTTCCCTTTAGTGTGGTGGAAACCTTGGAAGTGCTTTTATCAAAGTCAATTTCATTTCCCTTTACCTTTTTCAAGTCTCTGCACATGCCTGGAAGCCTGAAAAACATTGAACTGTATTGTTTACATTCAGTTTCACAGACCATTACCTTTTAAAAGCCTCTTGATTGTCAAGTCCTGGGAATTTCAATGGTAAGGACCCTTCCTGTTGATTACCTTATTTCCTATTTATTTCACTTTGTCGTTATCCTTGATCCATGGATATGTAATGGACGTATACCTTTGAGTCGAGTCGAGAAAGTGGCGAACACAAAAGTTGCAAGATAGTACACTGCACCATGAAGATTTAGATTTTGAACAGAAGAACTCAGACTTTTTCTTTTTAAAATAAATTTAGAGTACCCAATTATTTTTCTTTTCCAATTAAGGGGCTATTTAGTGCGACCAATCCAATCCATCGACCTTGCACATCTTTGGGTTGTGTGGGTGAGACCCACGCAGATATGGCAAGAATGTGCAAACTGCACACGGACAGTGACCCGGGGCCAGGATTGAACCCGGGTCCCCGGTGCCGTGAAGCAGCAGTGCCAACCCCTGCGCCACCGTGCCGCACCAAACTCAGACTTCTGACACCTGAGAGGGGGCGGGCGATAGGAAACTGGCGTCAAACTGGCGCTGCCCCCGATTCAGAAGGGATTCTCCGCCCGATCGCCAATTATGATATCGGCGTCAGGGAACGGTGTATCCCGCCCTTAGTCTCCGAAACGGAGAATCCCGGCCAATATGTTTATCTGGTGACATTTCAGTAAGATTCAGGACTTGACCATCTATATTAAGCATTTTTTCAAGAATATTGACACAGGGAGCACTACCTGGATCTTTATAATGAGTCACCTTGATGAAAATCTAATTTCAGTGTATTTACTTCTTCATGGTCTGGCACTGGTGATGTACAAACACAGCTAGTTCAAATGTATGGCTGAATAAACACAATTTACTTCCATTTCAATGTCAAATCAACTCAGTCTGCACTTGCCTGTATCACTTCAGAACATGCAGTTGCATTACTAATATGATGTGGCGTTAAGTTGTTCCGGAAACTTTGTTTCCCATTTTGTTGCTGTTTTATTTTACAGTTCTTTGCTTTACGGTAAAAGCTCTGAACAGTAGTTGCTTCCAGGGATTTCTGTGCTGCTGCTCTGATGTTTGGTTGCTTCATCTGATATTATTTTGGATGAACCTTTTGCAACAGTACCGCACCGCCATGCATGCCTACCTCTGCCATTTACCTTAGCTCTGGCTGGCAACCTATTCCATATCTAGTGCCGAGAACACAATCACACTTGTGGTCAACTTCCCAACATGCAATGTTGTCAGTGGAATCAATATTATTAGGGATCTACAAGTTAGAATGATGCATTGCCATAGAAAGCAGTACTGTTGCACGTAGTTTTCAGGAGGGTCTGTGTCATTAAGATATGCAAGGAAAAAAATTTTATGTCCAAATTCTCAAGGTACAAGATACCTATTGCCTCTCAGAGAGCCAACGTCTTTTCCCCACCATCGGTGACCATGACTCAACATGGCTAAGACGCGAGGCGCAATTCTCCAGAAAAGGTTCTCAGTGTAGTAGCGAGCGGGAATTGCCGCAAGCTTCCCATCGCTCGGCCCAGTGAGGCCGGCAACATAATTTAATTTTAATCGGTCCACTACACGAGGCCTCACGGGTTTCTCGCCATAAATGAAGAGTCGCCAGCTGATTCGCCGAAATCGCGGTCGCCATCCCCCCGCTAACAAGGTCGAGCAGCTCTGAAGTTGCACTTGCTCAGCCAACCCCAGCCAGCTCACAACAATGGCGCCAAAGAGACCGGCCCCACGATTCGGTGACATTGACCTGGGGAGGCTGCTAGATGCTGTGGAATCCAGGAAGGATGTCCTGTTCCCCCGACGGTCCCTCAGAGTCAGCCACAAGGTAGCCAGCGCTGCCTGGGATGAGGTGGCAGCACCAGTCAGCTCGGGGATTGTGACCAGGAGGACTGACCTCCAGTGCATGAAAAAGGTCAACGAACTACACTGGGCAGCATGAGTGATTAGACACCAACAACCGCCCACCCCCCCCACCCCAACCAAGGGAGGATCTACCCCCCAACTCCACATGGGACCCCCAAGCCCTCCTCCACCCTGTGCCCCTTCAAACCCCCCCCCCAAGCCTCCCTCCACACGCCCCCCCCCCCCAACCATTGTGAACCACCCGTGTGGCTAACGATGCCCCTCTGTGTCACCTCAGGAAACGTTCTCCCATAATCGTCCGGAAAGAACCCAGACTGGCGGAGGAGTGGCAGACTCAAGAATCCTCACCTCCTTCAAGGAGTGTGCCCTGGAGGTGACTGGGGTGGCCAAGGACAGATGGGTCACCCATCCGGAGGCTGGCGGTTGCCGCAGAAGTGAGGAACCACCGGGCTCCACCTGCCAAATGTGAGTTGTTATTGACTTACTGACTGACCCCCCCCTACTGACCATATATTCATTCTCCCGCAGGTCGTCCAACTTTGGGTACATCTGTACAACAGGTTCAATCAGGAGAGTCAGGCCCCTTCTCCTGACTCCGGGGAGAATTCCTTGGAGGAGAACTTCAAGGATGCAACCATTATAGTCGTGGCACACCTGTCATCCCCAACCTCCACCTGCGCAGATACACACACCTCGGTGGGATATGCTAGTGGACAAGCTCCGGGGGCACAATCTGGTGAGCACCACACTGCTGAAAATGCATGTCAGGTGGAGGCAGGAAACACCCCCGGCGAGAGAGCAGTTGGAGGGCTGCTGATCCCAGGATCCAGCTGGGTCCCAGCCTGATGCTGAGCTTGTGGTACAGAGGTACCCAAAGCTGATTGAGATGATAGGAAGCAGCCGGGACATTCAGGGGAAAATGTCAGTGTCACTCCAGCAGATCCACAGCTGCTTGGAGGAATCCCAGAGGCTATGGACACAGGAGATGGCACCGGAAATGCTTGGCACCAAGGCCAACGCTGCTAGGGTGGCAACCACAGTGGAGAGCCCGGTGCATGATATTGGCACTGTGAGTGAAGGTGTCCACGGCATTGCGTCATCAGTGACAGCCATGGCTGAGGGTCTCGGCAGAATATCTGCTTCACTGGGGGATGTCACAAAGCACCAGGCCAACCTTGTTGAGGTTATGCGGAGCTTGGCTCAATCGCAGATACACTGCAGAACATGTCCCAGTCACTGAGGAGCATCGCCGGGGTGTTGACACGATAATGCAGTCTATGGGTAACCGCCAGGGCTGGTAAAGCCACTTGGTGGAAGGGCAGCCGAGGCTCAAACCAGCTACCCCTCCATCCCCAGGTGAACCCCAGGACCCTTTGGGCATCGACCGGTAGGAAGGGGCGCTGAGTACGAACCAAAACCCGTCCCGTGGAGTGGAGACAGTGGCCACCAGCTTCCCCGAGTTCCACCCCTCTGATTAGGCTGTTTCTTGAGGTCAGCACATGGGACGAGGCAGCACGGCTGTGCATGTGCCGTTGACAAGTGAAATGGAGCCATTCGGCCCCAGTGCCCCCCGAGGACGGCCTGCCAGGGACGTCGAAGGCCAGGGACAAGGTAGGCAGCTGGTCGCCTCCACTTCAGATGTGCATCCTGTGGAAATACCAAGATGTAGTGGTAGAGCTGGGAGGGCCAAGAGCATTGAGGATCACCGAGGGCACTTGGGGGAGGGGGTCGGGGAGTTGGGGTAGGTAGGGATTGGGTGGGTTGGGGGGTTGCGCGAGTGGGGTATTGTACAACACATAAACATCTTTTTGCACAACCATTATGATGCCTCTTTTACTTTTTCCCGCAATGTGGGCTAACCTCCAGGCCCTTGGCCCATCTTTCCAGGCATTTCCCCCCCTCCCTGTGGAGCTCACCCACCCCCTGGCTATGGACATATCCCTAGAGCTGTATCTCATTCCCTGGGTGTTTGGATGTTGGCTGTTGCATGTGTGGTGTTGCCTCCGGCAGTGTTCAAGCACAGTGTCCAGGCATCAAGGTGTGATTGGGATGCGGGGCAATGACCCCCATATGCTACACTTTACCACAATTGCCAATTCCCGATGAGCAGTAGACTTCAGCCGTGCAGCCAGAGGCCTCAGCAGTCGGCGGGGGTTATGGGTGGTCATTGGAGCAAACGGGCAGGGTCAAGGGTTGCCCCTGGAACGGGTACACACAATCTAGGGGTTGGCATGGTGGTGATGTGAGCATTTGCCCTCCGGTTTCCACCCCAGCCTCTTCTCCCCACCTTCCCATGGCGGTCCACCCCTGCGGAGGGTCCCCCACCCCCTGCCACAGGTTCCTCACCCCCCCACTAAGCAGTGGCAAGTCCAGCACCCCCGGGCACTTTACCTGTGAGCAACGATGGTTATTCACCTCCTTGACTCCCCACAGAAGCCCTTCCATCATGTTCACGTTTTTCAAAAGGTGTACTAATCGGCGCCAGCGTGAGCACTTCCTGGGGAGGCCGCTGAATGACAGGAGGCCATTGGAATGCGGGTGGCTCCCATTAACTGTATGGAAATTGGGCTGAAGTGGTGATAATTGGTTTCTCGCCACGATACGGCAAGATCCCAATTTCGCCTTCGGGAGCAGACCAGTTACATCACAAACTGTTTGGCGCCTGGCGCGGTTCCCGTTTTTGGTCTCTCCCACTATTCACCGGCCTCGTTTTGCTCGAGCAACATCTTAACAAGGCGGGAGAATCATGGCTCAAGCTCCAGAATTCCCACATTGACCCACTCCAACTTTCCATATGTGCCTCCTCCACTAAGACACTCTTTCATACATACCTCTTTGACCAACCTTTTGGTCCTTGTTCTGAACTTTCTTTCTTTGGCTCAGTGTCAAGTTTTAGTGTCAGAAGGAATGTTTTTGCCCTGTTTGCTGGTCTCTTTCTCTGTAAAACAATGGGTGGAATTTGTCCCACGGAGCGGTTGGGAATGGGGTGATTTTCCACAGAGAGTGCTCATATGCTGTCTGGGTGGGTGGGATGGGCTGGGGTGAGTGGGGAATTAAGGGCACTGCGAGTGCCACTAATGACATGCCTCTGTGAGCATTATCCTAACATCTACAAGTTTTCACCACTCTGGAGGGTGTTGCCCCAGAACCCTTGTGGATAACCTGCAGAGCAGCAATCACATGGCGCAGAATCCAATGGGTTATTTGTAAGCATGAGAAAAATATCTGAAACCCAATAGCTCTCAACCCCTTCTTCTCTCTTTGCGAAGGAAAGGTTAAGGCACAATAGGAGAGAGAGAAAACAGGAGGAAGCGAGCTTGACTTCATGTAACTGATACACTTTGATGAGAAGGCAGCACAGCTGACACAGGAAGAACCTGAACAAACCAGCGGAGATGGAGAGATGGGTTTGTTTTCCACACCCAGTAAGGATCCGTGCATGTCACACAAACCTAAGGGTCACATGTTCCCCCGTGTTGGAGGCAGCTCATGTAGTCACTCACTCCCCCCTCTCTCATTTACAGGTGCCGGCAGGAAGAGGACAAGGTAACAGAAGGGAGCTCTTTCCAGCAGTCACAGCAGCCCGCAGAGGACCCAGTTGGTGGCGGCTGCCATCTTCCCTTCCAATTTCCACGAGCTGCCCCAGGTCTTCTTGTAGTTACGTCCAGCATTTTCACAACATGTTGGACCAGACATGTTCTTGACCAGCATGAAAACCTAAAGGCGATGTTAATGATTGGGGAGCGGGGAGGGGGGAGATGATTCTACTCAGCTCTTCATCTGTATCCCATTAACAGGAATGGCTGTTCACCTTGACAGACGGGAGCGCACGTTCCCACCATCATTTTCCACAAGTGGGAAACTGACTTTTGGGCTCGCGCTGCCTTTTGGCCCCCACCCCATCACCATTAAACTCCCTGTGGGGAAAGGGAAGGGGTGTGGAAAATTCAGTCTAATATATCGTAAGAAATAATGGATTGATTTCAATGAAACTTGGTACACAGGTGGATCCAAGGAAGAACTCATTAGGTTTTGACAAAGATAGAGATCAAGATCTGGGAATCATATAAAGAATCCGTTAACATTGAGAAATAGGGCAAATAGACTTTATTTTAGAATGCCGTTGATTGTTTTAGAATGTTGACTCAGCTGTTATGGTGGAATTTGTCAGAGCTGTCAAAATGTGAGCAGAGTTTTCTGAGCAAATTGTTGGAGCCTGATTGATCTGAAGCTCCCTCCATGTGATGGAAGCTCTTAATAAAAATATTTCTGTTTTCAGTTCTGTAGTTAGAGAGTATTAACTGAGTAAGGAAGAGCTGCATCCTTGTAATAACATTGAGTTAACACATCGTAGTGAGCTCTGCCCTTTACTGACTGTCCTTGGACTGTGAAGAGTAATGGAAATGTAATAACATTAAAGGCACTTTTTAAATGCAAATTGTTGTTCTCTCCTCTCTCCCGTACACTTAAAGTCAGTCAGCATATGTGACTGAATCAAAACATGGCAGGCACACAATCTGAATATTTATGTCTTTAGCACTTGCCCCATGTCTCCAACATTCATTTGCTGAAGTAACATTATTGGGGGAAAACGATGGTAAGAACTTTAGTACACAAACAATTTGTATGCATGCATTGGTTCAGGTCTATCAATAATCATTCATTCTCTAGATTGTCATTCTGCAGTCACATTAAAATCAGTGGGTTCTGCAAGCTGGGAGGCAGTGACGGTGACCCTTGGCAGGGCTTTAACTTCGAAACATAAAAACCTGCCAACACCATTTTTTTTTAACTATTTGGTTAAAACATATCTTGAGGGAGATAAGAAAACATCTTTCCGGCAAAATACAAAACTGCTGCAAATCAGAAAACTGTCAGGAAGCGAGCTACCTGCTAAAAGTATGGTGCATTATTTATGGTGGTGTTTTCTTCCAGTTTCCCAAAGAGGAGTTTTTCAAGACAACATTGATTTCTCATCTTGTGCAGAGAGCTGAATGTGTTTCAATGATGAATTGAGAATCAAAACTGCTCACACAGTGGCTATCATGCAGATTACCACCAGTGGTGTATAGACAATTACTGCAGATAGGGGGAGTTCCTTTTTGATATTTGTTGTGAAAATAATTTTTAATATGCAATGGCATCCCTTGAACAAGCAATGAAAGTGTATTACCTATGTCAGTTATAGTTGCCATCACTAGCCCCATACATCAGATCGACATAGACCTATGGTTACACCAATATTCATATTCGACTTGAAACATTGCTTATGTAAATCAGATGTCAGGGATCTCTGCAGCAATATTTTTGTTTTTGCATAATGGCAATGTTAAAAAAAATAATCAACAGCGGGTTTTGTCCCAGCCGCAGCTAATGGTATCTTGTAAGGTATGAATTAGTCTATTCTTGCCTTTCCTCAGTAGCCAGACAAGTGGGTGGTTCAGTGCCAAGAACAAATCACACATGAGATGTAAAGTAAGGCTTGCATTGAAAGAATGCAGATTCTTGTTTGAAATAGTTCATTTTCTTTCACTGTCCCTGAAGCCCGATTATGATTTAACTTGTTCTTTGGCACAGCCTACATTCCATTTATGTGAAAATAAATTTTGGATCTGATTAACATTTTTTCCACATTTATTTGGTGGCTTCAGTTTTTTGTTTAATGTCACAATTGTGCCCTACTTTATGAAAGAAGTAAATACAATTCAATTGCAATTCCAGTGAAAGAAGAAGGCCGAGTAATTAAGAGACAAAAGCAACATTCGGAGATAGCTTCATTACAGTGAGAATTTAGTACCATACTGGGAACTTCCGCATGATGAGACATGGCCAGTGAAATGGTTAATAGAAGTAACCTTCCTACAGAGGCACCATCTGTATTGCAATTTCCCTAATGATTTCATGGACAGCTCTGTAAATCTGCTATTTGACGGACATAATGTTTTCATTACTATGTTGCACTTCAACTGTACAGCTAAGCTTCCCTTTATTAAAAACGGAAAATGCCCTACAGGTCATTAACTGAGAGGTTTGACAAAGAACCTCATCCAATATGCTAACCTATCTTTCTCTTTCAGATACTGACTGACCTATTGTACACTTCCATTATTTATTTCAGATTTTCATCATTATAATATCTTTAATAGCCTTATTTAACTGCAGCATGTTCTATTTCCACAAATCTTATGAACTGCAGTAGAATACATGCAGTGGTGCAAATATACAGAATATTGGACACCGCCCAATTATGGAGGCACTAGAATGACATTCAGTAATAGAGGTCAAAGGGCATTGACCAAATGCGAAGGATCTAAGGCATTGACCAATCATGAAAGATATAGGGCATTGACCAATCATGCATGACAATAAAGTGCTGTCAATCATGTAAGACACAGGGTGATGACTAATCATGGAGGAGTTGGGATACACAACTGGTTTGGTTGCAGCATGGATTGTCTTCATAAAAGACCTGTTTCTTGTGCTACTTCCTCTGGATTCTGGATGACAAACAGAAACTTGGGGAGGACCGTCATCTTCACAGCTTGGATCCGTCCCACCAGAGACAGCAGAAGAGCATTCCACCTCTTGCAGCCTTCCCTTGTCCTATCCAGCAAACTGATCAGGTTTAATTGATGTAGTTGCGCCCAGTTATGTGCTACCCAGATTCCTAGAAACCGAAAGATTGTTCTAACCAGCCGGAAATGTAGCACCTCCAAATCCCTCCTCTATATCTGGGAAGATCTCACTCTTTCCCACATTAAGCTTACATCCTGAGAACAAGCCAAATTTCACCAGTATCTCCAAAATCTGATCTGTATGCCTACAGGGAGACTCCACCCCTCCCCTCTCAATTCCTCACCACTCCATTGATGCCCTAAGTGCCATTGCCAGTAGCTCAATTGCCAGTGCAAAGAGCGTTGGGGACAATGGATATCTCTGCTTTGTTCCTCGTTGCAAGCTAAAATAACCCAAACTAATGGTGTTTGTACGCAAACTAGTTGTGGGGGCTCTGTGTAATAACCTAATCCAGTTAACAAATCTGGGCCCAAGACCAAACTATCCTCATATTTTGAAAAGATACTCCCTCTCAACTTGATCGATAACCTTTTCAGCAAAGGCAGGATACATTTGTAGTGAGTCGCTGGACCTGAGTGGACTTCAGGAAGTTCTGAGGGAAAAGACAATGGGCAGAATTTTCCCTTTTATATGCAGAGTCTGCCAGTGGGTAGAAAAATCGGGGTTGAAACTGCGGGTCCCAGTGGTGGCTTTCTCTGCCATATTGCTTGGAACTTAATTTCAAAAATTGAAGGGAAAGATCCCACAATGTCACACTGGGAGGATGGGCTTCGATTGGTCCCACCTTCCAGCAACTTCGTTGTTTAAAGATCGGGGTGCCATTTTTAAAGGCCGCCCAACTGCACAAAAATTAGGATGGAATGCGCTCCTCCGCCCCCGTACCTCTTATTGCCTCCTGATACTTCCACTTATGACCCTCTCCCCACTAAGCGATGCTCTCACCTGAGCTCCCCTGGGAAGTCTTCCCGTCGTGGGAGACCTATTGCGATTTACACCGGCGTGTCCTCGTGCCGATGGGAATAGTTTATCTAATGGGATGGTCAAGTGTAGAGGCCTAATAATTGCATTCAAATCTATTACAGTGAGCTTCCCAACATTGAACATCGGGATTCCTGTTCCGTTACTGGTGGGAGGTGGGGGGATGGCGGGCAACGATGCCAATCATGGCAAAACTTTGATGTAAAATGCAATTTGGGCCTCTTGTGAGATTTTCCGTCACCAAACCCACTTGAACAGAATGGGAGCGTAAAATCTTGCCCAATGTGTGTGTGCCGGCTTCTCAGAGGGCAGGGTCCCAGACAGGTTCTGATGTAGAGGTCTCAGATGAGGACATTGATGCGGCAGCGTACTGATGGGCAGGCACATCGAATTGTTTGGCCCATTGGCTAGCCTGGCCAGAGTATTTTGGATGACTGCCAAGGAGGAGCCCAGGTTCAGCTTGGCAGGTGGCTTTATGCAGAGCTTGGAGCGAGGTGTTTCGAACATGCAAGTGGTGGTCAACTCCATGGATGGACTTATGGACCCAGTCCCGATGTAGCATCTGGTAGTCAATGCCTGATTTATTTTGGGGTACAAGCAGAAGCCACTTGATATCGGAGTGTTGCACTGGTAGCTCAGCCTGAGGTTCTAAGATCACGCCTTGTTACTGCACAAGCCTGGGAAGGTGCCATGCAGACTCGACTGCTGCTTCCATAGCAGCAGATAACCAGCTTAAAAGAAGCTTGCAGAGTTGTACAGCAACACAGCACTTTGTGCTTCAGCAGGTTAATACAATTGCTGAATAGCCTGGGGAGCGACAATAGCTCTGTGGTGCTCAAATCTGCTGTCGCCTCTCACAGACACAGCATTCGTGCCCGACACTGCCACTTTGCCATTGAAATTGCTGTTGCTTTTTGACCAGCTGCCAGCCTGCTGCTGCCCATGCTGAGCTGGCGCAGTCTGAATCCGGTCTGTTAAGGTGGAGAGCTGCTTGAGGTTGGCTTGCAAGACCATCTGCACTCTCCTCCAATGAAAGTCAGCAACCTTCCACCAACCATGCTGTAGCCGCTGGAGTAGCAGTGCAGAGAGGCAGTAGATGCGGCAAAGACATCTGCAAGACAAGTGTGGTGAATGTAATATATGTGCATATATGATAATTCACACTGTCTTTGTAAAGCGTTGTGGCACTATCCTACCACTAGGAGGAGTAGCTCTAGGAGTACTCAGGAACTTGTACTGGGCTCCACCCTTGGTTCTGCCCACGACTCCTCCCCCTAGTGCCGCTGTATAAATACCCTTGTCCAGAGTCAGCCTGGGTTCACTACGAGTTCATCAACGGGTAACAGGCTGGCTCTAAAGTAAGTCGATTAAAGCCGAGATTCATATCGGAAACACGTGTCTGGTGAATTGATGGTTCCATCAATTTAATCGACTTAAGAACAGTAAAGATCGATTATGGAATCGGCCCTCAAGCCTGGATGCCTGGAACTCGACCAGGATGCAGAGGCTAAAGAAATCTTCTCCCATTGGATCCGGTGCTTCAAGGCCTACCTGGCAGAAGCGAGCACAGCCAAAACGACAGAGGATCAGAAGCTAAGTCTACTGCATGCGAGGGTGAGCCACAGAATCTCTATGCAACTAAACTCAGCCAGTTCATATACTGCAGCGCTAGCAGTTCTCGATAAAATTTAGGTAAGGCCTGTTAATGAAGTTTACGCTCGCCATGTGTTCACGGCTTGCCGCCAGCAGCCTATAGAATCGCTCGCCGAATTCCAAAGGGAACTCAATAATTTGTCCAATGACTGTAATTACCAAGCGGTTACCGCGGCTGAACACAGGGAATTGGCGGTACGCGATGTTTTTGTAGCGGGCCTCAAGTCTAACTATGTGCGCCAACGACGGCTGGAAAAGGGGGCCCAGTATATAGAAACGACTGTGGAAGCTGCTACCACGATGGAGATCTCCTTCCGCAGCCTTAACTCGTTCCCCGCGGACCCCGCGACCTAATCATGGGCCCCCGACCAGCGACTCCCCCAGGCCTGTGCTACGCGGCCGCCCAGCCACCATGCTGCCCCAGCCAGCCACTATGCTGCTCCAGCCAGCCACTATGCCGCTCCAGCCTGTAATTTCTGCGGCCAGAACCAGCACCCGCGGCAGCACTGCCCGGCCCGCAATGCGACCTGCAGCAGGACGAAAAGGCCATTACACAAGAGTGTGCCTCACTAAAAGGGCCCCAGCTTCCAACTCCACAGTGGCACGAAGTAATTGCTCCCCTCACCCGCAGGACCGCGGGGCCCGAAACGCTGCGGCCTATGCCCCTACTCCGCTCCCTCCAGCCACGTGCGATCTATGGGGGCTGCCATCTTGGAAAACCTCCACCACGCGGCCGGCCATGTGCGACTCATGGGGGCCGCCATCTTGGACACGACCTTCCTCGCCGCCCGCCATGTGCGATCCACGGGCCCGATCGACATCTCCACGCTCGGACAACTCTGCGGAAGAATTCGAATTCGACTATGAACTCAGAGGGCAGTCATCACGGGGCGACTCCAGCACAGCTGATCGAGCTGCCGACTACCCGCAACTCAGCGCAGAACTCAGAGGGCAGTCATCACGGGGCCATTCCAGCACAGCTGGTCGAGCTGCTGACTACCCGCCACTCAGCGTGGTCCCCCTGGACCAATCACGACCAAAGAATCTACGAAACTCGATGGCAGAGGTCCATATCAACGGGTACAAAATGCCATGCCTCTCCCACTCCGGGAGCACTGAGAGCTTCATACATCCAGAACTGGTAAGACGCTGTTCGCTCCCCGTTTTCCCCGTACAGCAAACTATCGCGCTCGCTTCAGGCTCCCACTCGGTCCAGATCCAGGGGCGCACCGCCGCGACACTCACAATCTGAGGCGCTAGCTACTCGAAATTCAAACTCTACGTTTTGCCCGAACTCTGCGCGCCACTCTTATTAGGCCTAGACTTCCAGTGTAACCTTAAGAGCCTCAGCCTCAGCTTCGGAGGGCCCCTGCCCCCACTCACGATCTGCAGCCTCGCTACGCTGCGATTCCCCCCCTCCTCTCTTCGCCAATCTCACAAAGGACTGTAAACCCATAGCCACTCGTAGCAGGCGGTATAGCCTGCAGGATAGGGTATTTATCAGAGCAGAGGTCCGAAGGCTACTCAGTGAGGGGGTTATAGAGGCCAGCAATAGTCCTTGGAGAGCTCAGGTGGTGGTCGTTAAGACAGGGGAAAAATTCCGTATGGTGGTCGACTACAGTCAGACCTTAAATAGATTTACGCTCCTCTACGCGTATCCCCTCCCCAGGATAGCAGATATGGTAAACCAGATCGCCCAGTACCGGCTCTTTTCCACGGTGGATCTGAAGTCTGCATACCACCAGCTCCCAATCCGCCCGGAGGGCCGCCACTACACGGCATTCGAGGCCGATGGCCACCTCTTCCATTTCCTCCGGGTCCCTTTCGGCGTCACTAATGGGGTCTCGGTGTTCCAACGAGCAATGGACCGAATGGTGGACCAGT
This sequence comes from Scyliorhinus canicula, assembly GCF_902713615.1. Lineage (NCBI taxonomy): Eukaryota > Metazoa > Chordata > Chondrichthyes > Carcharhiniformes > Scyliorhinidae > Scyliorhinus > Scyliorhinus canicula. The sequence continues at coordinate 103,687,118 of NC_052159.1, forward strand.
ACGAGCTGCGGGCCACGTTTCCGTACTTGGACAATGTCACCATCTGTGGCTATGACCAGTAGGACCACAACGCCAACCTCCAATGTTTTCTCCAGATGGCACAGAAACTGAATCTGCATACCACCAGCTCCCAATCCGCCCAGAGGGCCGCCACTACACGGCATTCGAGGCCGATGGCCACCTCTTCCATTTCCTCCGGGTCCCTTTCGGCGTCACTAATGGGGTCTCGGTGTTCCAACGAGCAATGGACCGAATGGTGGACCAGTACGGGCTGCGGGCCACGTTTCCGTACTTGGACAATGTCACCATCTGTGGCTATGACCAGCAGGACCACAACGCCAACCTCCAATGTTTTCTCCAGATGGCACAGAAACTGAATCTCACGTACAACAAGGAGAAATGCGTTTTCCGCACAACCAGACTAACCATCCTTGGCTATGTCATGGAAAACGGAGTCCTGGGCCCCGACCCGGACCGTATGCGCCCCCTCTTAGAACTCCCTCCCCCTCATTGTCCCAAGGCCCTCAAACGGTGCTTGGGATTTTTTTCCTACTACGCCCAGTGGGTCCCTCAATATGCGGACAAAGCCCGCCCACTCTTTAGGACCACACAATTTCCCCTGTCAGCCGAGGCACGCCAGGCCTTCGACGGCATCAAGGAGGACATCGCCAAAGCGGCCATGCGGGCGGTGGATGAATCCACCCCATTTCAGGTAGAGAGCGACGCCTCAGAGGTAGCTCTTGCAGCCACGTTAAATCAGGCAGGGAGACCAGTCGCATTTTTCTCCCGTACCCTCTCTGCTTCAGAACTCCGACACACTTCAGTCGAGAGAGAAGCACAAGCCATTGTGGAGGCTATCCGTTACTGGAGGCACTACCTCGCAGTTAGGAGGCTCACCCTCATCACCGACCAAAGATCGGTTGCCTTCTTGTTCGACAACTCGCAAAGGGGCAAAATTAAAAACGATAAAATTCTGAGGTGGAGGATCGAACTCCCCACCTACAATTACGATATCAAATATTGACCCGGGAAGCTCAACGAGCCTCCGGATGCCCTATCCCACGGGACATGCGCCAGCGCGCAGATCGACCGATTAAAAGTCATCCACAATGACCTCTGCCACCCGGGGGTCACCCAGCTCGCCCACTACATCAGGGCCCGAAACCTGCCTTTCTCCAACGAGGAGGTAAAAGCGGTCACCAGGGACTGCCCGATCTGTGCGGAGTGCAAACCGCACTTCTATAGACCAGACAGGGCCCATCTGGTCAAGGCTTCTAGGCCCTTTGAACGCCTCGCGATTTATTTCAAAGGGCCACTCCCCTCAACTAACAAGAACGTTTACTTTTTAAACGTCGTAGACGAGTTCTCCCGTTTCCCATTCGCTATCCCGTGCCCCGACATGACCTCCCACACAGTCATTAGGGCCCTGCATAGCATCTTCACCCTGTTTGGTTTCCCCAGCTATGTACACAGCGACCGGGGTTCGTCCTTCATGAGCGACGAGCTGCGTCAGTACCTGTTCGACAAGGGCATCGCCTCGAGCAGGACTACCAGCTACAACCCCAGGGGGAAGGGGCAGGTGGAAAGGGAGAATGCGACGGTCTGGAAGACCGTCCTACTGACCCTCCGGTCTAGAAAGCTCCAGGTCTCCCAGTGGCAGGTAGTCCTCCCAGATGCGCTCCACGCTATTAGGTCCCTTTTGTGCACGGCGACCAACCAGACCCCTCACGAGAGGCTCTTCATTTTTTCCAGGGGTACTACCACGGGGGTCTCACTTCCGTCATGGCTGAGGACACCGGGCCTGGTACTCCTGAGGAAACCCGTCAGGGCGCACAAAACCGACCCTCTTGTTGAAAAGATGCGCCTGCTCCACTCTAACCCCCAGTACGCATTCGTCGAGTTCCCCGGCAGCCGTCAGGACACTGTATCCCTCCGGGATCTGGCACCCGCCGGACCCAGCGCCCCCTCTACCCCCACAGAAGGACCTCTCACCCTACACCCCATGCTGCCGCCCCCTTGCGCTCCCGAGCCCACAAGCTCGCTCCACCAGTTCAGCGCCCCCGTGCCGGCCAGCCCTCAGCGCCCCCAGTCCCCGGTCGAACCAGGAGAGTATGAAGCTTGGATACAACCCTCCCTGGAGTCCGCCATCGTACCCCAGCACACAACACCCATCCAGCCACCTCAAGAGGCTGCAACCCCGGTGCTCCGCAGGTCACAGCGGACAATTCGACCACCGGACAGACTGACCTTGTAGGCCACCACCCCCGCCGGACTTGATTTTTTTGCAGGGTGTGAATGTGGTGAATGTAATATATGTGTATATATGATAATTCACACTGTCTTTGTAAAGCACTGTGGCGCTATCCTACCACTGGGGGGAGTAGCTCTGGGAGTACTCAAGAACTTGTACTGGGCTCCACCCTTGATTCTGCCCACGACTCCTCCCCCTAGTACCGCTGTATAAATACCCTTGTCCAGAGTCAGCCTGGGTTCACTACGAGTTCATCAATGGGTAACAGGCTGGCTCTGAAGTAAGTCGATTAAAGCCTCGATTCATATCGGAAACGCGTGTCTGGCGAATTGATGGTTCCATCAACAAGCATTAAGGAAAGTGCAGAGGTGAATTCTTGAGTTTTGTATGTAATATTGGATGACATTGAGGATTTCGTGCCGGTTATAGCAGAGGGATGGTGAGGTTAGGAAGTGTTGAGCATCAGTGATATGGAGATTTTGATTCAGGGAAACTGGAGCCTGATGAGGTTCTCATGGACAGCCCACTGGGAGCGCTGATGTGCCGGCTGTCTTTCCCTTTGCCCTCCTCCTCCATGTCCTCCTCCTCCTGGGTTATGTTTAAACGCCCTGGGTCTAGTGAGTAATAGAGGGTTCGCCTCCTGGCAGTCCAAGCAGTGGGCCTGTTGTTTCAGGACACAATTGATTTGTTGCATGTTGTTTCCAGCTGCATAACAACTGTCATTGGAGAGAACATGTGGTTCTGTGGCAGAGAAAGTCATCAGCCACATGTACAGTGGGAAGCCCTTCCGGGCCAGTCACCACCCTCTTGTTTGACATGCTGGTTTGAAGAGGGTTGGAACTTCTGCCTGGCACAAGATGAGAGCATTATGACAGCTGCCAGGAAAGGTCACCAACCTGTCCATTCAGGAAGTGGAAACCTTTGCTGCTGTGGCACACCTCCCTGTTGAGATGTAACTCTTGTTGAGCCAATTGCACCAATAGAATGTGTATCTCCTGACAAAGCCATGTGCTTGTTTCTCCTGTTTTTCTACATGCAGAGAGATGAGAATGAAGTGCCCTCTCCTGGAATACGAGGCAGTGGTGAATTCCTAGATGGAGCAATATGACAGACTCGGATATGTTAGTGATGTTGCTGGCTGCAGTGTGGAAGCATCCCCTTGTGCAGAAATTGAGAGCTCTAATAAATTTGATGGCCACAGGCAGTTCTCCTGCAAGGCCAGTTCTATGATCACCTTCTTTGTGAAGTGAAACCACCGCAAACACTACTCTGGCTGAGTGAAGTCCAAAAACGTTTGGTGGGCAGTCTCTTCCTCGCTCTGTAAACAACTTCCCTTCTCGGCTGTTTCTTTTTAAAAATTCATTTTCGGCATGTGGGTGTCGCTGACGAGGCCAGCATTTGTTGCCCATCCCGAATTGTCCTTGAGAAGGTAGTGGTGAGCTACCATCTTGAACCACTGCAATCCATGAGGTGTAGGTACACCCACAGTGCTATTAGGCAGGGAGCTTCAGGATATTGACCCAGCGTCAGTGAAGGAGCGGCGATATATTTCCAAGTCAGGATGGTGAGTGACTTGGAGGGGAACTTCCAGGTGGTAGTGTTCCCAGCTATCTGCAGTCCTTTTCCTTCTAGATGGTATTGATCGTGGTTTTAGAAGATGCTGCCTCAGGAACGTTAGTGAGTTCCTGCAGTGCATCTTGTAAATGGTGCACACGGATACAACTGTACATCATTGTTGGAAAGAGTGAATGTTTCTGGAAGGGGTTGTGATCAGGTGGGCTGCTTTATCCTGGTGATGTCAAGCTTCTTGATTGTTTTGCAGCTGCACTCACCCAGGCAAGTGGAGAGTATTCAATCACACTCCTGACTTGTGCCCTGTAGATGGTGGACAGGCTTTGGGAGAGGGGGGGGGGGGTGGGGTGTCAGTTAGTAAGTTATTGTCGCAGGGTTCCTAGCCTCTGACCTGCTCTTGTAACCAAAGTATTTATATGGCTAGTCCAGTTCAGTTTCTGGTCAATGGTAACCCCCAGGAAGTTGATAGTGGTGGATTGAGCAATAGTAATGCCATCACATGTCAAGGGGTAATGGTCATATCCTCTCTTGTTGGAGATGGTCATTACCTGGCACTTGTGTGGCATGAATGGTCCTTGACATTTCTGCTCCATCTCCCTCTGATGCTGCGGCCTAGTTGGAACTTCTCAAATTATATTCTTGAGAAGATGGTGTCGTAAGGGGCCTTTCAAAATTGCAACTGTTGTTTCAAACTTCCAGCACCAACTTCCGTCTGACTGATGTTAAGAGCACTGCATGATGTGTTGGGTATGCTGGGTCTGCGAGGACTGCGTTTACCAGAGCAGTGAGAGAGACAGGCTACCAATACTTGTAGAAGTACAACTTTATTTTATTTAACTATGAGCTGTTAAACATACTTGCACTGTGGGTTGACACTATGTTAGGTTGACTGGAGACCTGAGGCTAACCTGACCAGACTATACTGCTAGCACATGGTAGATGTTTGTGTTGCCGATCACAGGCTCTGGCTGTCTCAGAGGCTGCATCCCAAATGAGCGGGAAAACTAGTGCCCTCTGGCTTTATAGTGGCCGTGTCCTGTCTGGTGATTGGCTGCTGTGTTCTATGTGTTGATTGGTCGTTCAGTGTGTCAGTCAGTGTCTGTCTATGCACCATCATATACTTGTGTGTATATTATGACACTGCATATATTAAATGCCTGGATATTCCAAATCCCAGAAGGAAAAACTTGAAACACCTGCTCCCAACTGATTGTGCAATTTGGTATAATGTGAAGAAAGATATGAAAAACTAGAGAAGAAATGTTCCGGATGTCTTTGTGATGATTTAAATAAAATAAATGTTTATTAAATGATAAAATATACAAGAGAAACAACTAGAAACACACTTAACTAACCAAATGGCTATGCACGATATCTTTAAATTTACCCAGTTCCAAATACCTTTATTTTTCCTAACTTCAGATCTAATCTTTCCCAAACAACACCTTATAGGATTTTAAAGGCTACAGTAAAATTCAGTACAATTACCACCTCAGGCACTTATATCTCTTTTGGGGTTGCATACAATATCAGAACAGCTGGTTTTCCAGATAGTCTTCTCAATAGACACAGCTTGCTGGGGATCCACACAGCTAGCCGAATGTGGGCTGAATTCTCAAACAGCTAACTTGCATCGGCTGACATGTCCCCTGATATACCGTTTTCCCATTTGATTTCCCCTTATCTGAACTAACCTCCTCAGATGTCATCCTTAATTATCTTCATTTTATGATGCTACAAAACTGAACTTTGTGGCCCCGATGTCAACTTATATACCAGTAAATGAATGGTGGTGTTACAGATCACTCAGGGAGTTTGAGTTGTTGTGGCGACATGCACTTTTACTTGCATGTTGCAGTCTACAGCTATGGATAGTGATGGCAGGGACTTCAATTTTCTTTCCGTCACATGATGGATGAGTAATCTCTCCCACTCTTACTGCCTGCCATTGGCATATGTTGTAAGGATTTGTAGGGTTGACAACAACCTGTGTGGCCATATTATGAACACATTTTTAAAAGAAAAATTTACGGCGGGCAGCAATTCTCCCCTGGCCGATGGGCCGATTTCAAAGGCCTTTACGGCCGTTTTCACGAATTTGAATACACCTGCTATACAAGTTCGTGAAAACGGCACCAAAGTGCCGTTCTGCACAACCATGCCTCCGATTGGCACGGCCGCACCACGGCCGTGCCAAGGGTGGCATGGGCCCACGATCGGTGGGCACCGATCGCGGGCAGCGGGTACTTACCCCGCGCACTCTTTGTTACTCCGCCGCCCCGCTGGATCAGTCCGCGGGGCGGCTGAGGGGCATTACGGACCGCGCATCCGCGGCTGACGTCATCAATGCGTCAGCCGTCGCTAACTTTGGCGCACGGGCTTAGCAAAATTCGTTAAGCCCGCGATGCCGTAGTTCACGGGGCCGCGATGCTAGCCCCGACCGGGGAGCAGAATCGGGTCCCGGGAGGGGGCACAGAGGCTGCCGTGAAACACGGCCGTTTTCGTGGCAGCCTTCACGACCCGCCGCCTTTGCGGAGAATCGCGCCCAAAGTGTCAGGTTCTGACTGAAACTGGCACGTTTCTTTCCAAGAACACTGACAAGTTTTCTGACCAGATCATCTGACATTCTGCCAAAAATAAATTGGGGGCATGGTTTGCGCCATCACTCTAGCAGGTGGGGCCTGACAAGGCCGGCCCAAGTTTTTAAAAGGCGCCCTAATCTGCGAGGCAAATAAACATGAATACACCACTGGAGGGGGCAGGGTAGACCTACATCAAGATCCCTCTGGCGCAAATCACATTATAGCCCTCTTGTGAGATTTAACGGCCATAATGGGCCAATGGCTAATGGATCCAGAAAATTGTATGAAATAGGCCTTAGCCAATGAGAGATGTTCTCTGGATGTTATGGTCTCTGTGCGACAAAGCAGCTAAATGGCCTTGCAAAATAGAACTTGTGTCATCAGTGGCACTTCCCAGTGATTTTATGAGTGGCTTGAGAAATAAGAGGCGAGCTGCCTGTCCAAGGTCAAGTGAGGCTCTTAACTGGGAAATCAAAGCCAACTGATGCCCCCTTCTCACTGCTACTCAGATTTCAATAGTGACAGGAGAGGCCTATACCCAACATGCAGCCTTGCAAGTTTGTCTCAGTGGGCTACAGGCCAATGAAAGGCAGAGGCTGCCTCCTTTATGGGTCCCCATTGTCAACCCACAAGGCAAAAAACAGTAAAAATTGGGAAATAAGAATACTGATCCAAATTGTTTTTTTCCACTTGGAAATTGGAGGCCTCCACAGTTTTCCATCCTTGCATTTGTCCTCCCCACTTCCCTATCCAACATGTTGCCCCCCCCCATCCCACTCTTCCCACCTCTTACTGCAGCCAAGGTGAGATCTCAGACATGCCTGGAGATCCATAGTTGAATGTTTCCTCGATGTCCTCTGTGCAGTACTAGCAGTGACCACAACCCCTGGTGATGCTGCTGGTACCGCATATCCACCAGCCTCCGACTGGCCAGCATCTCTATGAGGTAGGATGTCGTTCTGGAGACGGATGGAAATCTTGGCTCATTATAAATAAATAACAAATGTCCTAAAAATTAAAACGGAGCAAGACGGTCAAGTGGAGGTGGGCTCACCCTCGACATTCATGCTGGGAGCCAGCCCTGAGCATGTAATCCAGCCCATTAAATAGTTGTCTCATAAAGATATTCAGGAAATGGTCTTCTATGATAAACTAATGATTAATCAAATTTTAAAAAGAACTTACCAAAATACAAAATATAGGATCTCTAATCTTTGTGAAAGTGCTGTAGCATTGCATGAAACATGTGACACACTATGGCCCAGATTTTGCTGAAGTGGGGTATTTTGTGCCATCCTCTGTTGGTGAGACCTGTTTGTGCCCATTTGGGTTTTTAAATTTGGATTTGGATTTGTTTATTGTCACGTGTACCGCGGTACAGTGAAAAGTATTTTTCTGCAAGCAGCTCAACAGATCATTCAGTACATGGGAAGAAAAGGGAATTAAACAAAATTCAAGAAAATACAAGAAAATACATAATAGGGCAACACAAGATATACAATGTAACTACATAAGCATTGGCATCGGATGAAGCATACAGAGTGTAGTGTTAATGAGGTCAGTCAATAAGAGGGTTATTTACCCACAATGTTGCTAGTAGTGAGTGATGATCATGGTATAGAGAGCAACAGGGCATTTGGGACCATAGTGAACAATGGAACAAACCGTAAGATTAAAGGATAAATAAATACATATGAAGGCCCAAGAAATAGGGTGAGCTGGAGTGGGTTGAATTCATTGTCAAATCAGGCACACACTCTTACTGTTTGTTCTTGTTCTCATAGGAGAAGGGGGAGTGCAATGTGCAGGAACACAATTGTACAGGTGGTGGACTTTCAAACCTAGCAGTACTGACACTGGTAGGGGAGGACATTCTAGAGAAGACATGCACTAGAACAAAGGCGAATGCGGCTACAAAGAGTCTTGTACTTCTCCAAACAGACTGTACACAACCTTCAACTTCAAATAATAAGAATAATCATCTGGAATTCCATCAGACACATTTACATGAGGTGTTTGAGAAACAAAACCATGATGATGATGGACACAATGAGAATAAGAGGTGACCATATGTTTTGCTGAGGGAATTGTTGAGAAAGGATGCTCCTTTTCTCTGGCATCAAAACCAGCAAACCTCTTTGATGTACTGAAACAGTCATTAGCAGAAGCATTGACGTTGAAATGTTACAATCTTAGGGAGACAACTACCTTGGATAGAGGTGCCTCACAGTAAGGTCTGAGAGGATCCCTGCCGCCAAAATGCAAACCAATTGTATTTGCTTCAAAATCTCTGCCCATAACATAATCTGACTACTCCAACGTTGAATGCGAAATATTAATTTTAGTGTTGAGATGAATGCATTTTCATACCTATCTATTTGGCAAAAGAATTGTGGTCGAGACTGACCATAGGACAATAAAGAAGATTTGGTGAAAACCATTGATGACCAAGATTATAACATCTCTTGATGAAGATTCAAGGTTACGACTGTGATATTAGATATAAGACAGGTAACTTGATGATCACATTGGATACACTTAGCAGATTGGCTCATCCTGTGAAAACAGAAAATATATCCATATATCTTCAAGTTTACTTCAATTACATCAGACATGAAGATGTTTTTTAAATTGGTCTGGTACATTTGGTGCAATGAAAATGCTCGCAGCTATAAGAGGAAATGGTGAAAGATTCTACACTACAGAAACTGTGGAAAACCATCATCAAAGAGAGGCCTGATTCAATTCAGCATGACCACATGATGAGCTAGGCATTTCCCGTGAAGTAATTTCTAAAGGTTGGCAGGTTGTCATACAAGAACTTTCGTGACCTGATATTCTTCAACAACTTCACGACTCAGACATGGGCACTGATTGGACAAGAAGACTCACAAGGCAGACAGTCTATTGGGCGGGTATGAATAATGACATTGAAGTTGTCATCACAAAGTTGAGGCATGCCAAGAGTAAATATCAAGCCAGCACATGTACTACTGATTCCACATGAAGTTCCTGCCCATTCATGGTCCAAAATTACATCTAACTAATTTCATGGCAATGACTTCATTGTCCTCATGACTACTTTACCAAGTACCCCATTATTTGACTAGAGCACATACATCAAACACAACTGTCACAAATAGTTAAGTGCTATTTTCAGTTTATTTGGTGAGCCTAGATAGATATTACAGATAATTTACATAGAATTTACATAGAATTTACAGTGCAGAAGGAGGCCATTTGGCCCATCGAGTTTGCACCGGCTCTTGGAAAGAGCACCCTACCCAAGGTCAACACCTCCACCCTCTCCCCATAACCCAGTAACCCCACCCAACACTAAGGGCAATTCTGGACACTAAGGGCAATTTATCATGGCCAATCTACCTAACCTGCACATCTTTGGACTGTGGGAGGAAATCGGAGCACCTGGAGGAAACCCACGCACACACGGGGAGGATGTGCAGACTCCGCACAGACAGTGACCCAAGCCAGAATCGAACCGGAATGATCTGCAATTTATTGTTAAGCCTTTTCAGGATTTGTGTGAGAAGTGGAATATAAATTATACTACTTCTTCTCCTCACTACCATAAATCTAGCTGAATGAATAATTCACACAGTGAAAGCCCTAATTCCATACAACTTTACACCTGAGAGGGACGCCTTTAAGTGCAACTATTCCATCACTGGCAGAGCTCATATTTGGCAGACCAGTGCATACCAATTTACTTACTCTTACCCATTCTACTCTCTCAGAATCTAGAGAGCAACTTTTAAAATTACCAGTGAGGATGATCAATGTTCAGAATAGAAATGCAGAGGCAGAATTGCCAAGTTTACAGTTGGAATAATACGTTTACATCCAGCATCACACAGAATGTACATTCCAAGCAGCTGAGGTGACAAGTATTTGTTCGGATTCAAGGTTCCATAAAGTCATTGCGCACAAAGGTGCAATGGTAAGGCATAACTGATTAACTGAGGGCGGATCAGGTCTATTCCAGCTCCTCAACTATCCTACAGTCCTATTGCATCTAGGACAAGATCCCAAATGTTACCATGAACAACATCCAACAATGAAAATCCCACAGATCAGTGTGAGGATTTAAAGAAACCTCCAGACAAGGTGAACATCATAAATTGTGTGCATACTAGTAGATTACAATGACTCCTTATAAACTCATAGCTTCCCCCATTTATGGATTTATTTCATGGTAACTAAAGATGAACATGAATGGTAAAAAGTTATCACTTCTTTGGAAGGAGGGAAAGTATATTTAAAAAGAAAGGACGGTGTTGTAATATGCCTTTAAGGGATATTAGCATGACATCATCAGAAAGGAAATGTGTCATGTGATCCAGTGTTAGTTTTACTTTTGTTTTGAGTAGCCCTGATGCCTTCAAGCTTTTCCCTTACATATAACTGTTCTCATGTGCCTGGTCTTAATAAAGAAACCCACAAAGTGTTCACTCAATTCTTTAGCGATTGGTGTCTTGTGTCTTGCAGAGTAAAGAAGCCTGAGGTAAATATCATTGTAATAACATGACAATATCCTCACGTGCACCTTGCACCAGTTCAGATCCTGTCATCTCAGTGACGTGTGTGTCCATCCAGACCATAGTACAGATTGGGTGCAACAAAACAGATTCACCTGAGCAGCTGTCGGAGACTGTGAATTCCCAGGACTCTGACAGTCGGAGGAGTATTGGAGACCAGAAAGATCTGAGCCCCAGGCAGGTGATGAGCCCCTGGAGTTGTCCAACTGGTGGGAAATGCTGGCTGTCCTATAGGAAGTACGTGGAGATCTGGCAGAGTTTCCCGAGAGTATGTGTGCGTCCTGCTCCAGACGATGGAGGATTCCAAGTGGTCTTAAGCATTGCCGATGTCCTCTCCTCTGACAGCATCCTCTATCAAGAGAGTGGTGTTTCTCAGGCAGTCAGTTCTAGCAGCTCAGTCAAGGGTTTCTGGAATTGTGTTCAGACCTGCAAAACCACACAATGGCAGCAACCTCAGCAGGGCACTGCCAGTGTGAGAAATGGCTGAGGCACCCAGTGCCTCTGCTAGATTCTTGTCTATCTATGGTGAGCAAGGAGATCCAAGCAAACCTCATGTTGGTAGATGAGCGGCAGCTCTCTTCATCTGAGGACTCCTCTCTGGATTCTCCTGATGGTGACAGCGGCTCCTCTTCCTGTGACAGGGTAGCCTCAGGATTCCGGGATGACTGAGGAATGTCCTGTCAGAGTGCAGGACTCTCCCGTCCAGTCAGGGCCCTCACATAATTTAACAATTACAGGACAACCACCAATGGGGATCTGAGCTTGCAGCACATCTCCAAAGCAGCTGTCAGTGACAGGGCAGAACTTAGATGCAGCGCTCAAAAATTATCGAAAAATTCATACTAAACACAGAAAGGAAGTCATGGGTGATATATATTGTTGTGTATCGAAGAGCGGAATCCGACAACTTAATTTCACAATGCAGCTAAGCATTAACATTTTTATTTTTAGAGGAGGTACGCAGGCCCCAGAGGGTGACTTAAGCGGTTCTTGTGGTCTTAGCAATGAACAGGAAAGCAGAGATGCAGGTGATGAAGGAACATCTGTGATTATGCGTGACTTTAATTTGCATATAGATTGACTGAGAGAAATTAGTCACAGGACAATAGAGGAGGAATATCTGGAATATATACGGGATGGTTTTCTTGACTAATACGTTGAGGAACCAACAAGGGCACAGGCCATCTTGGACTGGGTGTTGTGCATTGAGAAAGGATTAGTTGGCAATCTAGTTGCGAGAGAACCCTTGGGAAAGAGTGAACATAATATGGTAGAATTCTTCAGAAAAGGGGATTGTGAGGTAGTTGATTCTGAGACCAGGGTCCTGAACCTCAATAAAGGTAACCATGGTGGTATGAGGCATGAGCTGGCTATGATGGACTTGGAAAGATTACTGAAAGGAAGGACACTGGACACACAATGGCATACATTCAAGGAACTCCAAAAGTTGTCTATTCCCATTTGACATAAGAAAAGGAAGGGAATAGAAAGGGAACTGTGGCCAAACCATGGCTTACAAGGGAAATTAGAAATAGTATTAAATTCAAAGAAGAGGCATACAAATTAACAAGAAAAAGCAATAGATCGGAGGATTGGGAACTGTTCAAAATTCAGCAAAGGGGGACCAAGGGTTTGATTAAGAAGGGGAAAATACAATATGAAAGTAAGCTATAGTGTGGAAAATAAAAACTGACTTAAAGGGCGGGATTCTCTGACCCCCCGCCGGGCCGGAGAATCGCCGGAGGGGGGGGGGGGGGGGGGGGGGGCGGTGTGAATCCTGCCCCGCCGCTGGCTACCGAGTTCTCCAAAGGTGTTTTTTTGGCGGGGGCAGGGATCGGGCCGCGCCGGTCGGGAGCCATTGGCAGTGGCCCCCCCGCCCCCGGTGATTCTCCGGTCCCCGATGGGCCAAGCGGCCGCCCGTATTTGGCCAGTCCCACTGGCGTGAATTACACAAGGTCTATACTGGCAGGACCTGGCTCTGAGGGCGGCCTGCGGCGTCCTCGAGGGGGCACGGGGGGATTTGGCCCGGGGGGTGGGGGGGGGGGGGGCACCGATCTGCGGGTGGGCCTGTGCCATGGAGGCACTCTTTCCCTCCGTGCCGGCCTGTGTAAAGCTCCGTCATGGCCGGCGAGGAGAAGAAACCCCTTTCGCACGCGCAGGAATCACGGCAGCGGTTCTGGAAATACGTTGGCGCTCCTGCACATGCGCCAACTCACGCCGGCACGTGGAGGCCCTTCGGCGCCGGTTGGCACGGTGCCAATCACTCCAGCGCTGGCCTGGCTCCCGAAGTTGCGGAGGATTCCGCACCTTCCGAGCAGTCCGACGTCGGAGTGGTTCACGCCACTCATTGGCGCCGGTACGGCCCATCCCGCCGGATACCGGAGAATCCCGGCCAAGGCTTCCATAGTATGTAAAGAGAAAAAGATTGATAAAAACTAATGTAGGGCCCTGACAGTCAGAAATGGGGGAATTCATAACGGGGAACAAAGAAATGGCTGAGGAACTAAATTTGTACTTTGCTTCTATCTTCACAAAGGAAGACATGAATAATGTAACGGAAGTTCTTAGAAACACAAGTTTCAGTGAGGAGCTGAAGGAAATTAGTATGAGTAAAGAAATGGTTTTGGGGAAATTAATGGAATTGAAGGCGAATAAATCTCAAGGGCCTGATAATCTTCATCCCAGAGTACTTAAGGAAGTGACCCTAGAAATAATAGATCCATTGGTGGTCATTTTCCAAAGTTCTTTAGTCTCTGGAATGGTTCCTACAGATCGGAGGGTCGTGAATATAAGCCCACCATTCAAAAAGGGATGGGGAGACCAGTGAGCTAAAGGAATCAAGGGATATGCGGAGAAAGCAGAATCTGGGTATTGAACTCGATGATCAGCCATGATCATAATGAATGGTGGAGCAGGCTCGAAGGGCCAAATGGCCTCCTCCTGCTTCTATTTTCTAAGTATGTTTCTATGTATTTAACTTCAGCTTTTTGTGACTTTGCATCAGGAGTTTTGCAGTTTATTGGAAATTCCTTCAAATGAGAGCTCCCCCATCTCTGTGGCTCCCAGGAGCTGCTGCCCTGTTGGCTCCTCAACATGGCCCTGTGGCTGTGCAGGTCCACCCTCGGAGTCTGTGTTTAAATCAGCATCACCAATCTGACACCTTCTCCATCTGATCCCTCGGAGGAAGAGCCAGATTGTACAGGGCACAGCTCAGAACAATGAGGGCCACACAATCTGGTGCATATTGAAGTGATCGCCTGGGCCAGTCCAGGCGACGCAACCTCATATTGAGCAGCCCGATCATCCTCCCGATTAAGCCCCTTGCGGAGGCGTGGCTTCTGTTGTACCTGTCTTCAACAGGGTTTGAGGATATCTGACAGGTGTCAGTCGTCATCTCTTCAGCGGGTGTCCTTTACCCCCAGCCAGCCATCCAGTCAGGCTGTAAGGCCTCAGAACCTGGGAGTGTCAGAGAATGTAAGAGTCATGGGAACTCCCAGTACACCTTGCACATATCTGGAGGATCTGCTGCTGATGATCACACACTAGCTGGATACTGAGCAAGTGAAACCCTTTACAATTCACAAAGCTCACTGGCTCTCCTACAGGTCCTTTGATCACTGCATGGGTGCAACCACTGGCACCCTGAATCTTTGGGAAGCTAGCAATGGCCCCAAATCCCTTTGCACACTCTGCCTGGCTCTCCTCAGCTGTGTTGAAATGTATAAAAATATTCATCCTCCTGAAGAGTGCATCCAAAAGGGATTTTATGCAGAGCCCTGTTTCAGACTTTGCAACACCGAAGGATTTCTATACAGGACCCTGGAATAAAGCTGGTGCATAATAACTTAGGGCAACAGTTACTTTCAACGGAAAGTTTCTAAGTGTCATTTCAGGCAGGTTTGGCTGAGAGTTTCTCTCTGGCTTCTCAATGAGTTCCCCACTGCTATCACCTTTTCTTGTCCTGTGGAGTTTCTCTCCGGCTCTATTGGCGAGTCCCCACCGCTATCACCTTTTCTTGCCTGGGGAGTTTCTCTCCGGCTCTATTGGCGAATCCCCACCGCTATCACCTTTTCTTGCCTGGGGAGTTTCTCTCCGGCTCTATTGGGGAGTCCCCACCGCTATCACCTTTTCTTGCCTGGGGAGTTTCTCTCAAGGCTCGCCCATACTTGGAATTATTTTAATCACTGGCAAGCTGAACACGCTGCCCAGACTGCGGACATGAATTGCAATCTATCACACGCTGAAGTAATTGGAATGCACTTAACTATTTGAATGCACTTATCGCTTTTTGATGCGGTTAATTTTGTAAATATTGAGGTTTCAGCACTTAGAGTCACTCACTCGGGAAGGGAGATAAATTAATCAAGGCTGCAGGTGATTTATGGAAGCTGTCAATCACAGCCGACTGCTAGAAATGAATGAATAGGTCGCAGCTAAAGAATCTGGGGGATTTAAACACAAGTCACAGCAGTTTTCGTTCTAGGAATGGACATGTGGTGCTTCCAGGTGAGTGTGACAACTGTAATTTCTGTCATTGACCCTATCTGGACAGCTCTTTTGCTTCCACACATGGGTCTTTTTGCGGAGATGGGGAAGGGCACTATTTAGGGGATCCCTGTGTGGGGTTCCTTTAGTAAGGAGGCCACTGTGGGGGGGGAGGGGCTTATTTGTGGTGAGGGGGGGGTTGGCCGGCCGCGGGACTTCACTATCGGTCCATCCACTCAAAATGTCGGCCTGATATCGGGATTCCCCTGGGAATTCCACCTATTCCTCAGCATGCATAAATTTGCATGGTGAGGAACAGTGAACTGCTTCCTGATTTGCACTCCCAGAGTCAACGTAAATCTCCGGTAGGAGAACAAGGGGCGGGATTCTTCATTGCTCGAGGGCTAAATCGTATTCGGCAATTGGGCAGAGAATCCCCGTTTGCGATCGAATTGCGGTCAGCGGCGATTTCGGATGCTCCGCCCCCTCTGATCTGTGTCATCGAGGCGTGTGGCGCACGTTGTTGCAACGTGTCAGCCCGTTGCTTTGAGGAACTGCTCCGATGCTCCGCCCCCGATGGGCTGAGGTCCCGACCGTGCGGGTCGCGTGTAGTCTGAGTTTTCGTAAACCCTGTGCGGTGGCTGCGGACTTTCTCCAGCATGGCCACAGTCGGGCGGGGGCCTAGCTGCTGGCAGGGGGGATTTCGGCGAGGGCTGGGGGGATTGGTGTGGGGTGTCCAAGGGCGGCGAGGGAGTGTCCAGGGGGACATTATTTGGCTGGCCCAGTCCACGCGCGGCCGACGCCATATTTTATGGCGTGCGCACGGGCGGCCACTGACCCAGCAATTCGACTGCTGTTTATGTCGGGAACGCCAGGAGTTTTACATGGCGTGGTTGCTAGCCCCCCACTGAGCAGAGCATCGGTGTGGGAGCGGCGCCGACTTTTTCATTGTGAAACACACTTCCTCCGGGACCTAGCCTCAAAATCGGAGAATCCAGCCCATAGTCTCCCAAATGGAGAATCTCACACTGCATATGAGTAATTTAACATGACATGTTGTATGTGTGGCTTGCTTGGAAGGAGCAAATGACTTTGGGCGTCTGGTTAGCAAGTCTCTTCAGTGAGGTTTTCTTCATGTCATGTCTGAGTTTGTTGTAGACAGAGACTGATTGCCATGATTGGTCAGCAATGCCATTGCCATCCTATCATGTGACAACCAAGATGACACAATGTGAATTAGACTGCTCTTGGTTGCCTTCCAACTAACAGTCCCTATGGCATTTGTAGAAATGATTTCCTTGTGCTCTTCTGTCCAAATGCCAGACACCTGTCCACTCCAATTGCTGTGACCAGTATTTGTGATTCTACGGCTCATCAACCCCCTGGGCAGCACCTGGCAACGACAGGAAACTCTTGAGGTTTCAGCATTGAGTGTCACTCACTCAGGAAGGGAGATAAATGAATCAAGGCTACAACCCTGGACCTGAGAAACTTGCAATAGCTGGAATGGTTGCTGGTGTCAGGGTCTTCTGACTCTTACCTTAAAACAGTAGGTCAAAGCCTCTAGCCCTAAAGTCTCACCCACGGCAAAGAGGGGGAACAACCTCGTCTAACTTTTCTGCTGAACCATCATAGGCCCCCTAAGGTTTGCTTCTTCTGGTGTGCTACTGGCGGTTGAAAAGAGAAGGTGGGGGGGGGGGGGGGGGGGGGGGAGGGGGGAAGGGGGGGCAGCCCGAGAATACTGAGTTCTGCTTCATTCTGCGTGAAGCCCAGTTTTGAGGACAGCTACCTAAATTTTTGGGGACAGCTACCTAAATTGGGTAGAGATTGTAATGCCATAATTCCCCACCCCTTCTCCCTGTGCTTTGTGCTGAGGGTAGAAGATTTATTTGTTTTCAGCTCATGCAATTATGCTAAAAGAACACCAATATGACAGTACTGACATATCAAGAATGACTTTATATCGATCTGGAATAATTTGAATCAATATTAAACACAATTTTAAATGAAAATTTAAACAGTAGTCACTTGGGGTTTCTTGTTCCCCAGCCTCTCTCTAATCTATTATTTTTGTGACCAAATCTTATCTCCTGCTAAGTGGCAGCTTCGGCTCAATTGTAGAACTCATGCCTCTGATTTGAAAGTCTGTGAGTTCCAGCCCCACTTCTGAGATTCGAGCACGGACTCTAGGCTGACAAACATCTTCTCACACATTACCAAGACAGATTACCTGATTAGTATATCCTAACTCTCTGAAATTAGCTGCCATGTTTTTTTACATGACGACAGTGGTTATGCTTCAAATGTATTTGATTCGCTGTAAAGTGCTTCAGAACACACTGACAGGTGCAACATTTTGTTCAGATATCGCCCAATATACGAAATGGAATTCTAAGCCTCTTGAAAGGGTACAGAGTTGAACAATTGAGATTAATCTGTTCAACAGAAGTTTTAAGTCATGAATAAAATTTTATGGAATTGGATCACTTTTCTTTGAAAAAGTGGTGACTTCGGGTGGTCTTTTGGAAGTTTCCAAATTGATGTGAGGTATTGGAAACCCTGACTGATTGGGCAAATTGATTGCTATGGCGACTGTCAGGAACATGTCTCTGTTCTCGAGTCTGAGTGCTGTGGCCGTGATGGAATCAGTGGTGTTCTACCATCCCGATAGCGGCACCAGTCACGCAGCAATTCGGGACATGCAAATGGGCAAAGGTTGGTGCCAGGTGGAACAATGCAATTTGAACTGACTCCGGCATCGGATTCACTGTTGTCGGGACTGACACTGGAGAGCTTGACAAGCTGGAGCTGTATTTAAACACTCTACTCCCCACACACTCTTATTCCAGCCAAGAAGATGGCACCACAAAGAGTGGCCTTGAAGTTCGTCAACGGAGAGGTTGAGACACTGCTGGATACCGTGGAGGAGAGGCGGGACACTCTGTTCCATGAGCTCAGGTGGCAAGGGTTGTGAGTACCACGGGCCCCACAGCGAGGACTGGGCAGCAGTTCAGGAAGAAGCTGCACCATCTCCACAGAGCGGCCTGAGTGAGTCACCACTGCCACCGTGCCCCCGTCACCATCCCCGACCCAGACACCGCCAACCCCACACCCACCCCAAAGTGGCCCCAAACAGGAGGGTGGGTGGGCGGCGATGGGTGAGATGGGCAGCCCCATAGGCCAGACATGTGTGCCACCACACCAGTGCCCTGGTCACCACCCTAGGCGCAAGCACCCCACCCCCATCCCACCCCCATAGGGTGACCAAACCCCACCTGTGGCAGCCCCCTACCACTCGACCCTGCACCTCATGCCAACACCCATACTGCCCATACACACAGGCAGACCCCATGCACTGCCCGTGTCTGAGTGTCTCACACCGTGCATTATCGGGTGATCGGTGGCCTACAACTGCCGGGAAGGAGAACAGACTGAAGGGGGCCCGCTGGACCTGAGGCCTCTCACCATGGTGGAGCAGAGGGTGTTGGACTTGGTCGACGGGGTGGCAGAGCAGGCAGTCGCCGAGGTGCAGGTTGGCATGGGACAACCAGGCGATCCCCCGATGCGTTGCAATGTCCCTGTGGCACGTGAATTGTCCCTTCCCTCCCACAGCATTCCCACCCGTGGCCAACTGTACATCTTGTATTGTGTCTTGAAGGCTCACCACCGGACGATGAGGAACCAGCCAGTGTCCCCTGCCCCCAGCCACAACCCCGCAATTCACTAGGTGACTTGGCAGGGTTGCCAGGGGCCCTTGCCGCCAGCTGCAACCCCACAACATCCCGGAGGACACGTCCAGGGACGACAGCGACTTCACATCACTGCTGTCACCTACACCCTCCATCATCGCAGAGACACTCACCTCGGCTGGGCACTTCAGTGAAGAGGCTCCTGGGACACTATCTGGTGCCCACCACACACAAGCAGCGGTACATCAGGTGGAAGTAGGAACCCCCACAGGGGCAGATGGTTGGAGGTTGCCCAACCCCAGGGACTAGCTGCCATCCAGAGAGGTCTAGCGCTACTGGAAAGGGTGGTCCCATCAATGCTGGCGATGCAGACACATAGTCAGGGATTACATGAAGTGTGGGGGCGGGGGGGGGGGGGGGGGGGGGGGGGGGGGGAAGCAACCGTCCAGCACTTGGATTGTGAAAAAAAAATCTTTATTTTAAATGGACACAAGAAGCCTGAAAGATGGCCTCTAAAAGTCACATGACTTTTTACGACTGCAATGTTGTCAGGCGGCTTCTGGAAGGCTCCAAGTGGATTGCAATAGACATATGCTCACTTGTGAAGACATTTGAATTTCAGTATGCGTTACCACAAGATACTCATTGATAATGGCTTTCCAGGAGGTGTGGATAGTGCTCTCCTATTGTTGTGTTCAGTTTTCGATATCTAGCAAGGAATCTACCAAACAACTTGCAACTTGTCCAAACCAGGATCTTTATTAAATCACACGGGGTAAGATAGCGATCTGTTACAGAGCAAGTTATCATAGAGCTTCTTTGTACTCCCCTGGAACTACCCCGAGGCACGACTGTCCTCTTGTATGTCTGCTGATCAGCGGATGTGCCTGCACTTAGATCTGAGTGCCTTGGCACATGAGACTGCATGGTGCCTTTGTACCGCCACCTGCTGTTTGGAGGTCGCACCACCAGCCATCTACAATATTGCTTACAGGCATATCATGACATCTATCTCTCCAAATCTGGAAAATTGGGATAAAAGCAAATTACTGCGGAAGCTGGAATCTGAAACAAAAACAGAAAATACTGGACAATCGCAGCAGGTCTGACAGCATCTGCGGAGAGAGAAGGGAGTTACGTTTCAAGTCTGGATGACTCTTTGTCAAAACTTCGGGAGCCTTTCAAATTATTGGCTGAGACATTTAAAAGGTTAACTACCTTGGCTAAAAGACAATGGATGGGACTATTCCCCAAGATCTGAAGTAACCCAATACCTAATATGGAAGTGCGATTTAGCAGTTTGGGAGAGCAACCATTTTGAGTTTTGAACTGTCTGAAGTCAGGCTGTGAACAGCCATTTTGTGCTGAGAACCCAGGAGATGTCAGGAAGTCAGTTCCAGACCGCAGCTCTCAGCTGAACTAACTGTGGACAGCAGGTAAGAGCTGGGTTTCTCTCTGCCATTAGGAGTCACAGAGGAAGTTGTCCAGTAATCATCTGGGCAGCCTTCAAGTGGTTTGTTGGCAGAACCAGTAACGAAAAGGGGCATTCACTCACTCCCAATGTTTCTCTACCTGCTGATTCCACCTGAAAAGGCACACCCTGAATAATCGACTACAGAAGCCATCGCAGCAGCCTTCATTCCAAACAACCAACACTTCAATTGCAAGTTTTGGGCCCACAACTATGGGATGAATTTTACGTCCTCCCAGGCAGGATTTTCCGGACCTACCAAAGTCAATGGACATTCGAACAACTCGTCGCATTTTACAGCCCTGCCCTGTTGCGATGGAGCTGTAATATATTCCCCAGAGACTGATTTAAAATCTCATCTTGATAAGCATCTTTTATCTGCTTTTATTATTTGTATTTTCAGTGAGAGAATCAGCGTGATTCCTGTCTGCTCCAGCAGTGTGATCCAGGCTGCAATTTTGAGGCATTGTGAGATGTTTCTTCCCCCATGTACCTGAGGGTAATCTGAGTACTTCAGAGAAGGGGACGCTGCGTTGAAAAGCTCCACATTCAAGACAGGATGATGGCAGTTAGGAAAGCAGGGCCTAGATTTACGGAGAGGGCCCTCAGCTGTTTGCTGCGTGCCGTGGCGGGAGACCCTCCAGCAAGGTGACAAGTCCTACCTGGGAGAGGGATGCAGCACTGGTCAGTCCCAGCAGCCTGTGTATGCAATGCAGATAAAAGATGAATGACCCCCCACTCTGATCAGCAAGGGAAAGCACTCCCGGTGTCCTCTTGACATCTCACCTTTCCATCACCCCCGGAATGTCATCTGGAAACCACAATCCGCCATCTCGCAGGTCCTCAGCTTCCCGACCTCCCAGCATCATCCTCATACACCCCCCGGCACTCCTCATCAAAACTCCTTCCTTATTAGGCGTTGTGTCCACACTGCCAGTTGTCATCGACCTCTGACCTACCAGGCATTCAGCTCACATCATCACCATTTGTGTTCCTGCAGGAGATGATCGCCCACAACCACCGCGAGAAGGGGACAGCTGGTACGATGCCCGAGCTGAGGATCCTGACTCCATTCAACATGAAGCTCGTAGAGGAGGAGCAGGTATGGGCCTGTACCGAGGGCGAGATGGGCCTGAGAGAGAAAAGTGAGGAGCCACTGCGCCTTCATCCAGATGGCTAGTCCCAAACCCTTCACCAGGCCTTTTACTACTACCATGTCCCTTGCCTTGCACGGACATCAACCGATGAACCTGGCATGTTAATCAACAATGTCCCGCCAACCACTCTCGATACAACCTGGGTGTTAATCTCGGAGAAGGAAACAGATGAAGTGTCGCCGCAATCACAAGCATCATCCACCATCGTCAAGACACACTTCTCAGTTAGCGAACGTAGCAGGCAGGCTTCAGTTTCATGATCTGGTGAGAACCATACAGCTTCTGATGCACATCAGGTTGTGACTGGTATGTCCCAGGGATCAGACAGTCAGAGGTCTGCTGAATTCCAGGACTCACCCCCATACTCCCATGCCACAGGTGGCAGACTAACACAGCCCTCTGAGAACTTTAAACAACACAGACAGCAGACTAACACAACCCTCTGAGAACTTTAAACAACACAGACGGCAGACTAACACAACCCTCTGAGAACTTTAAACAACACAGACGGCAGACTAACACAACCCTCTGAGAACTTTAAATAACAAAGACAGCAAACTAACACAGCCCTCTGACAAAAATTGAACAATACAGGCAGCAGACTAACACAGCCCTCTGAGAACTTCTAAACAACAGACAGCAGACTGACACAGCTTTTTGAGTACTTCGAACAACGCAGACTGCAGACTATCACAGTTCTCTAAGAACTTTTAAACAACACAGACTGTAGACTAACATAGCTCTCTAACAAATTTTAAACAACACAGACAGCACACTTCTTGGTAAAGTATTTGAAACTTTATTCGGAGCTTTAGTGTCTACTGATAAAGTTTATTTTTCAATACAGAATTTTGGTAGTTTCAACTAGCCTGGAAACAAGCTAGTCAGATCGATTGTCTTTAGCAAATACAATGGTTGAGTTCTAAAATGAAACTTGGTAATTCTTCAAATCAAATACACACTATTAAAAATGATTGATTGAAAAGAAAACTGGCGATTTGCAAAGCAAGCAAGAGAATAGGTTTCAGAGTTTAAGTAGGAATGATTCTGGAGTAGAAAAAGAGTGGTTTCCCATCCCGACAACTGATCTTTTTAAGGCTGTGATTGGTTTTAACTAATTTCTAATTCACTTAATTTGACCGAAGTGTCTGTCTGTCAAATTTAAGAGATGGTCTGAGCGAAACACATTTCCCACAAGAAATTATCACTATGGGCTGACCAGCCATTACCATCGAAACGGAAATGGGATGTCAGCCCAGTTTTCCATAACACAAAGAGTATTTTATGCTATTTGGCCTTGCACTCGCTAGCAGTCTTCAAACAACTTCCAAAATGTGAGAATGGTGTGTCTTATCTGATCAGTTCACAGCTCGTCAGCTTTTTCCTCACTCTCATGGTTAATATATTTTGAGTTAGTTAAATAATCTTAAGGATTTAAGGATTTTTCCAACAGGGATTTCTTCATTAAACCTTTTATCTATCTTATCTATAGCTGACTAAAAAGTTGATTTCTATCTGTCTTTCATAAGATTTAGCGGCCATTATGGGATTTGTCCCCGCAGCTAACGTGGTCGCTAAATCCCATCTGTGGTCATGACAAAATCAAACTAAGCAAACAACTATTTTTTGTTATGGTACAGATAATTTCTGTAGCATGATGTGATTTAGAGACATGAAAATGTAGGATCAATCAATCTATTAGGCTTCTTAGTTGTTAGCAGAACTTATGTTCTTATAGTGCACTCTGACTGATGTTTACCCCGGCATCAGTGTTTTTCAGGATTTACTAATTCAGTTCTGTTCACCAATAACCTCTGAACAGCTATTGATAATTTCAGATTTGACCTTGAGGACCTGTGTTTATATTCTTATAGTTGTAGGTATTTCCCTTTGTAACATATGATGATTGCCGGTATGGCCATGTTCAATATAAGATAGGAAAGCTGTTTTGTATTGACTGCAAGTTGCATGAATACTTTAATAAAAATTCAAATTAAAAATAGTTGTGGCCTTCCTTAATCTATTTTGGCTTTCAACTACGAGGCCAGTGTCCTGTACGTGGAAGTTTCAGGGTTGCTTTCAAAAGATTTATAGTTCTGTCAGGGCAATTGCAACTTACATTATTGTTATAAATCTCTCTTAGGCAGTTTCTGTGACTTATCTTCAGACAGAGGCTGGTGGAGATTCTAGGATTTGAGGCAGAATAAGTTGCAACTCTTTTGTTGTGAATCTGAATGTGCTTTGTTGCAAACCAGATTCACCTTTGCCCCATGTTTTTAAGGATTTTAGTTTTGTATTTGTTGGCTTGGAATTGTTTCTGCTTCCAAAATGCTGTGATTTCTGGAAAGCTGAAGATCAATGCCACAGTTTGTGGAAGCTGTCAATGCATTGGACAGTGACACTGAAAACACTGCTGGCCTTCATTCCACGTTCGTAATTCCAGTGAAGAATTGTTGATTTTCAATCAAAGTGTTCAGTGTATTATGGAAAGAATAGGGTTATTTAGTGCCTTCCCACAATCTCAAGATATCATAACCGCCTTGCATTCAATGAAAATCATTTGATGTGCAGTCACTGTTGTAGTGTAGGCAACAAAACATTTATGCACAGCCAGACCCCACAAACAGCGATGAGTTAACAATTAGATCGCCTGATTTTTTTTAGCTGTTGGTTGAGGGATAAATAATGCCCAGGAAACTGGGGAAAACTCCCTATTCTTCTTTGCATATTGCCGTGTGGTCTTTAATATCCTCCAGAGAAGGCTCGGGCCTCTTTATAACATTTCATCGGACGAAAGGCGAGTCTGATAGTGTCACTCATGGCCCAGTTGGTAGCAGTCTTGCTTCCTTGTTGGCAAGTTGTGAATTTAAGTCCCACTCCAGAGATGGAAGTACAAAAGCTCAGGCTGATAAACTGGTCCAGCAGGGAGGGGAAGTTGCACCATTGGAGGTGATATCTTTGGATGAAATATTGAACTAAACCCTGGTTTCTTCTCTCAGTTGGATGAAAAGGATTATGATGAAGTGGCGTTACCTCAGTGTCCTTGAGTAAAAACAGGAAATGCTAAATAAATGCAGCAGATCTGGCAGCATGTGTGGAGAGAAATAGAGTTGGCATCTCGAGTCCAAATGACCCTTAACTCTGGAGTGCATGATGGCACAGTGGTTAGCACTGCTGCCTCACAGTGCCAGGGACTCAGATTCAATTGCAACCTCGGGTCACAGTCTATGTGGAGTTTACACATTCTCTCTGTGCCTGCGTGGGTTTCCTCCGGGTGCTCTGTTTTCCTCCCGCAGTCCAAAGATGTGCAGGTTAGGTGGATTGGCCATGCTAAATTTCCCCTTAGTGTCCAAAGGTTGGGAGGGGTAATGGGGATTGGGCCCAGGCAGGATACTTGTTTAAAGTGTCAGTCCAGATTCCATGGGCCGAATGGCCTCCTTATGCGCTGCAGGGATTCTATGATGAAATACATCTTAAATGTTATGAGGTTCTCTGCCTCCACCACCCTTGCATGCAGTGAGTTCCAGACCCTCACCACCTTCTGGGTGAAAAAGCTTTTCCTCACAACTCTTTTAAATCTTCTGTCCCTTACCTTAAATCTGTACCCCTGGTCACTGATCTCTCTACAAGGGGAAAAGTGTTTTCCTGTCTACGCTTATCTATGGCCCTCATAATTTTGTACGTCTCAATCATGCCCCCCTTCTCCCCCAGTCTCCTGCTCTACAGAAGAGCAGTTGGGGGGCATTCAAAAAGGAAACATAGAGGGTACGGGCTCAACATGTTACTTCTAGGAAGGAGTAAACAGCCTGAAGAATCATGGATGACCAGAGATATTCAGGATACGATGAGAAGGAAAAGAGAAGCTGTTAGCAGGTACAAGAGGGGCAAATCAGCGGAGCCATTAGTGCTGCAGGATGGACCTTAAAAAAGCAATTAGGAGAGCAAAGAGGGAATATGAGAAAGCTCTGACTGGTAAAAGTAGGGAAAATGCCAAGATAATCTATAAGTACATTAATGGGAAGAGGATAACCAGAGATAGGGTAGGGTCCATTCGGGACCAAGAGCCAGAGGACATTGGTAGCGGGTTGAATAAAGACTTCACATTCGTCTTCACCCAAGAGAATAAGGAGGTAGAAATTGAACTCAGGGAAAGAGACTGTGAGGTACTTGAGCAAATTTTCATAGTGAGTGATAAGGTATTGGAGGTGTTTGCAGGCTTAAAAGTGGACAAATGTCCAGGTCTGGGTGAATTGTGTCCCAATCTGTTGTGGGAGGTAAGGGAGGAGATTGTAGGGGCTCTGACCCAAATTTTTAATTCCTCTCCAGCCATGGGGGAGGTGCCTGAGGATTGGAGACTAGCTAATGTGGTTCAACTATTTAAGAAGAGTTGAAGAGCCAGGGAACGACAGGCCAGTGAGTCTCACATCAGTTAGCTATTGGAGAAAATTCTGAAGAAGAGAATCTATTTCCACTTGGAGAGGCAAGGTTTGATCAGGAATCATCAGCATGTCTTTGTCAGAGGGAAATTATGCCCAACAAATTTGATAGTATTTTATAAGGAGGTGAACAGGTGTGTAGATGAGGGTAGTGCAGTTGATGCAGTTTATATGAATTTCAGCAAATCTTTTGACAAGATCCCACATGGCAGACGAATAAAGAAGGCAAATGCACATGGGATGCAGGGTCAATTGATAAGGTGCATTCAAAATTGGGTTAATTGCAGGAGACAGAGGGGGGTGACAGACGGCTGCTTTAGTGACTGGAAGCCAAAGTCCACTGGCGTAACACAGGGATCTGTGCTGGGTCCCCTATTATTCATCATTCATATGAACAACATAGATGACTAAGCGGTGTATACGATCAGTAAGTTTGCGGATGAAACAAAGGTTGGCTGGCTGGTTAACTATGAAGTTGAGTGTCTTGGGTTACAGGAAGGAATCGATGAGATGGTCAACAGGGCAGATAAGTGGCAGATGGAATTTAACCCTAATCATTAAAAGTGAGGGGTGATACACTTTGGGAGGAGTAATTTTACAAGAAAGTATTCAATGAATAGTCTGACACTAGGAAGTTCTGAGGAACAAAGGTACCTTGGTGTGTTTGTCCATAGATCTCTGAAGGCAGAAGGGCAGGTTAATACGGTGGTGACAAAGGCATATGGGACACTTCATCAATCGAGGCATAGATTACAAAAGCAGGGAGGTCATGTTGGAGTTGTATAGAAATTTAGTGAGGCAATAGCTAAAGTTCTGTGTGTAATTCTGGTCATCACATTATAGGAAGGATGTGATTGCACTGGAGGGGTGCCGAGGAGATTTACCAGGATTCTGCCTGGGATGGAACATTTAAGTTATGAAGGGAGGTTGGCTAGGCTTTGGTCGTTTGCGTTGGAGCAGAAAAGACTGAGGGATGACCCGATTGAGGTGTACAAGACTTTCAGGGGCATGGGCATGGTGGATAGGGTGTAGCTGTTCCCCTGTGAGGGAAAACCTTTTTACCCAGAAGATGGTAATGGTCTGTAATGCACTACCTGGGAGGGTGGTAGAGGTGGGTTGTCTTACATCCTTTAAAATGTACCTGGAAGAGCATTTTGCACATCATAACATTCAAGGCTGTGTGCAAAATGTTGTTCAATAGGGTTAGGTAGGCAGGTGAGGTGTTTTTCACGTGCCGGTGCAGACTCAATGGGCCGAAGGGCCCCTTCTGCACTGTGTGATAATTCTGTGATTCTCCTCTGCTCCAAGGAAAATAACCCCAGTCTATCCAATCTGGTTTTTTGACAGTTTTTAAGCTTTTCAAGTTTGTAAATCTATTGTTGGAAAATGCTCGTTACCCAAAAATCCTTTGTGCAGTCCCAAGCAACTTCTGGACTCACTTCTTGATTATGTGGATACTGCAACAAATCAAGAAGACATGTGGTCAGTAAAGATACATTCTGTTGATGATTAGCTGCTCTTTTATATGCCTCTTTTGAAAACTAGTGGCAGAGGGATGAGAGGCTCAAAGCTAGTGGGAGGACCATTCAAGTAAATTTATGTCCTCCACCCACCTACAAACCAGCCAAGAGAGGAGCATAAGATTCAGGCCATGAAGCTTGAAACTGAGGAACTTTAATCCAAAACTGAGGGGCTTTAATTTAAACAAAGGAAAATATGAAGGTATGAGGGGCATGTTGTCTGTGCTATCTTTGAAATATGCATTAAAAGGTATAATGGAAGACAGGCAATGCTTGCATCGGAAGGATTAATACATGGTTTGCAACAAATTTACATTCCTTTAAGGTACAAAAAGGCAGTAGGAAATCTCCAATGATGGCTAACCAGAGAAATTAAAGATTCTATCAGATCAAAAAAGAGGCCTATAAATTTACCAAAAACGTAGTAAGCCTAAGGATTGGGAACATTTTAATAGACAACAAAGGAGGACAGAGAAATTGATAAAGAAAGAGAAACTAGAATGTGACATTAAATTAGTGAGGGACTTAAAAACAAACTGTAAAAACGTCCATCGGTATGTAAAAAGGAAAAGGTTAGCAAAGACAAATTGGGCCCATTACGACTGAGACAGGAGAATTTATAATAGTAATGATAAAGTAGCAAAGGAACTAAACAAATATTCTTCACAGAGGAAGATACAAAAAAACCTCCCTGAAATACTGAAGAGCCAAGGGACTAGTGAGATTGAGGATCTGAGAGAAATTACTATTAGTAAAAAGTATGACTCAAAAAACTAATGGGACTGAAAGTTGATAAATCCCCTGGAGCAGATGATCTATATCCCTTAACGTTGAAGGAGATGGCTGGAAAGATAGAGAATGCATTGGTGATCATCTTTCAAAATTCTATAGATTTTGCAACCGTGCCTGCAGATTGGAAAGGATGGAGAGAGAAAATAGGGAAGTACAGACCTGCTGCCTGACATCAGTGGTAGAGAAAATGCTAGAATTTACTATAAAAGATGCGATATCTGGACAGCTGGAAAATAATGGTACGAGTTGTAGTGATCTGCATATCTGTGTGTATATATATAAGGGGTCAATGTCGATGCACTACAACTATGAAATCACTAGAGGGAGCACGGGAGATCTATAAATACAGACAGACAGGAAGTCAGGGCACTCTTCACAGGAACGGAAGCTGGTGAGCAAGACACAGACAGGCAGCTCAGATGTAACATAGTATAAGTACTGAAGAGAGAACGAACTCATACAAATAAAGCATCTACTTCAACTGTAAAACTACGAGCTTTATTCAGACACAAGGAATAACACATGGTACCAGAAGACTTCAGAATGCTTACTAGAAGATTACACAAGATGCAGATAAAGAAAGATCGAAATGACAAGAAAACTCGTACCGGACATTTGACGTGGGAAGATTTCTCTGATTCAAAGAAATTTGTTGGAACTCCACCGCAGCTGAACACAATTGGTAATTTAAGTCATAGCTGGAAAAGTTTTAAACAAGTGTTCAACATATATATCATAGCTAATGATTTGAAAGCAGCCTCAGAAGAAATGAAATTAACACTGCTCCTCGCAGAACATGAAGCTAGAGAAATATATAATGGCTTTAAATAGTTGAAAGGTGAAGACAACACTAAATTAGAAGTAATACTGAAAATATTTGAAGATTACTGTAACACCAGTATCAATGCTGCTTTAAGACATGGAATGCTTGGAGACCAAATTGCACAGGGAATGAGTGATGCAAAACTCAACCAATCATTACCAGAACAGAAAGGTTTAATGCTGTAAATCGCAATTGAAAAGTGCAGATGGCAAGAAAAAGATAACTTTAAGTGCTTACCTAAAATAACGCCGATAAAGTTCTTTTCCACGGGTCTAAAGCAGTTAAAATGGCGTCTGAGCACATTTTAAACTGCCTGGGGAACAAAAGACGCAAATCTGGATCTGTGCGTGCGCAGGAAACCGCAACCGCGCATGCACAGTTGAAAACAGTCATTTTGGATTCAGATCACTCTACGCATGCACAATCCATGCATGCGCAATTGAAAAAAAAAGTTTTGGGCTCAGATCATTCTGCGCATGCGCAAGCTGCCCATACGCAGTTTACAAAAAAGCGCACAGTAAAGGAGCATTGATTTGCGCAGGCGCAATCGATTCCTACGCTTTATGTCACGAGCATCATGATGTCAAATGATTCAGACTACACCCACTTAAAAGGGAAATGCCCGAAAATCACAAACAAGATGTTTAAAGGCACAAAACCAACAAATGTAACCTCAAAAGGCAGAACAATGCCTGAACTTCTACCAGCAATTGAAAATAACTTTCACAGCACCCTGGAACAAGCAGTTTGCACCACCCAAAGTTAAGAGCACAATGGCAAATCCAAAATCAAATAAGATGATTTGTTCATTGAACATGAAGAGAATGATAACAAATCCGAAACAAAAAAAGATGATTTGTTTATCGAACAATACTACTCAGACATGGCTGAATTATTCGGATATGCTAATCATAGCATCAGCAACACGATTGCAAAGCTCAACACCACTCTACTCATGGTTGATGAATCCAATACCATGATGCAATGGCAGATCGTCGATGCATTGGATGACAGCAACCTGTCAAATACCTAAGACAAAAACGACACCACACAGAGAGTACTGACCGACTCCATTGAGAGAGCACAGATCGACTCCACAGAGAGAACACTGTACGACTCCACAGAGAGAGTGATAATAGACTCGTCAGAGAGAGTGACACTTGCCTCCACAGAGCTCATTGACAGACTCGAAAATGGGAGCAATTAAAGACTCCGTAGCGAACGCCGTGCATGATCAAGACCATGAAGGTCTACCCACCCTATATGAGCAAACAGAAGCAGACTATGAAAGTCTACTCAGCTCACATAATCAACAAGAAGGCAATGTACGTCTACCCACTGCATGTGAAAACAGTGACAATGTGATCACAATCGACATGTAGGATGTGCAGGATCACAGTGAGACTGACAGATCTCAGCTCATCTGTACAGAAATGCTCAACAATCAGAGTAGGATTACTAATGAGTCCAAAGAGACCACATCAATTAAAACCGCATCCACTCTAAACGACCCAGAAGGAAATGAAATCTTGAAGATTTTGACTCCAGACGAGGAGCACCCAGAAACCAAAGATGATTCAAATGTAGCAGAAATTACTCCAAAAGTGGAGCACCAAGGAAGCAAAGAAGAGGAATCAAATCCACCACAGATGACTAATGTCACCAAGATCAATACAACATCAGATCACTCTCACAGTCCTCAGGAAAAAATGCTCGATGAAACAGCAGATACCACAGAGGGCACTGACACCAATAACTTAGAGAATGTCTCAAATTATCCACACGGAGCAGTATTGAGCGTAACAAGAACAAAAACCCCAAGAAGCACAGGAGAAACAAGAACAACAACAGCAACAACAAAAACAACAAGAAGCACAACAAGAACAAAACTCCAACTCCAAAACTCCAAGCACAACAACAGAAATCACAAGAACAACACCAAAAACAGCAAGAAACATAACAAAGACAACAACAGCAACAGCAAGCATGACAAAAACACCAAGAACAACAATGAACAATGAAAACAACAAAAAACAGAAACAAGCACGACAAAAACAACAACAAGAACAACAACGAAAACGAAAACAACAAAGACAGAAACTACAGAAAAAAACAATGAAACAACAACCTGTACGACATAGTACAACTCTGCACGTGAAGGACAATGCAACGTTACACTCAAAAAACAATGACAAGAGTACAAACATACCATGGCATGACAACGAATCTCACAAATTCACATTTTCTCCAGAACAAACGAGTACATCAGCTTTCAAGGCAGACGACACACTAAATCGATACCACAAGCACAGAAAAAAAGTCAGTCAACATCAGTGGTTCGACCATTCAAACACCTCCTAATGACTTGTTGGTTACTTAAAACACAAGAACACTGATGACAGTCACAAAGATGTGCTGTATTTGGATTTTTAAAAGGCATTCAATAAGCTCCCACACAAGAGGGACAGGATTTTCCAACCCTCCGTGCCAGAATCATGCCCGGCGCGGGGGCGAAGAATAGTGTTATGGGCCAGGGTTTAGAGAACCCCAAAGTGTAGCATGGATTTCACCTGATCCACAACTTTTAATAGATTGTGGTATTGGGAGCACACGGCCCACTCTACAGGTGTGGTGCAGCAGAAATGGAAAAGTATTTTTTTAAAGCAAAACAATGTTTATTCTATGAACTCAAGTTAACGTTTTTAAAACATACAGTGAACATCTTAGCAACCATCAAATCAAATACAACCCCCAAAGAATACAACACCAAGTAATCCTTAATAACTTCCCAAACAACATCCAGAAGACAGAAGAAACACCTTTTCACAGAAGCATATTAGGTTCGCATTCACTACTGGGAACATTTATAATTCTGAATTCACCAAATGATCAAGAGATAGTCTTTTATGGCAGATAGATCAACAGTACACCTGCTCTGCCTGGCTTCAGCTCCAACACTGAAAACGAAACTAAAACACACCCTGCAGCAAACAGCCTAAAACGAAAGTAAAAAACTGACAGACAGCCCAGCTCCACCACACTCTGACATCACTAATTAACACCCATTTCTTAAAGGTACATTTCTTAAACCCCCATTTCTTAAAGGTATTCTCACATGACAATAGCCGTTCATGCCGGAAATCCGGCGCGACAGCGCTTCTGTGATGCTCCACAGACCCACCAGGCGCGCGCGGATGACGCGCAACCGGTCAGGGGCTGTTGAAAGTGGCCGACGATGTCATTCTCAATGCTCGACGGGCCGAGTCCCCGCCGAGTCCTGCCGGTGTTTTTCACATGTGGTCCCATCCGGCGGGTCCTCGGCGTTTTGGCTGCGGGGGTCGTCCTGGTGGTGAGAGCGAGGGGATCCGACTCCAGGGGGAGCCTCCAGGATGGCCAGGCCTACGATCGGGGGCTACCAATCAGCGGGCGAGCTGACTCCAGGGGGGGGGGGGGCCTATGTGCCCCGGCGCCGGGCCCCTGTAGGGCTCCGACATGTTGCTGGCGCTGAGGCGGCTGGAGTGCGGATGCGTGGACCCACGGCCTGCCGCCGTGCAGCTGCGCGGCCGTGCAGCGTACCTGCAGGGCCCTGCTGGCAGCTGGAGCTGCGGGACACATGCCGGGGCCCTGCTAGCACCCTTGAAAATGGAGAATCAACCCGGATCTTCAAGGAAAAAGTCCGGAGTGATTCTCACCTGTTTTCTGGTGGGCGTGGGTCTTAGTCCCATCAAGGGAGAAATCGCCCGAGGTTAGTAAACAAAATTAGAGCACATTGAATTGGGAGTAAAATACGGCATGGATTGCAGGTAACGGACAGATAACAGAGTAGTGACACACTGATTATTCTTGGGTTGGCAGTCTATGTCTAATGAGGTAGTGCAAGGATCAGTGCTTGGATCTCAGCTATTCCAAATCCATATCAATGGTTTGGATGTGGGGAGCAAATGTAATGGGCACGGTTCATCCAATAAATAACTCAGAGCGATTCAATGAACACGTTTCTAAATGTGGTAGCGAGCTGGAATTTCCGCGAGCTTCCCAGCGCTCGGCCTGGTGAGGCCGGCACCGCACTCCGATGTTAATTGGTCCACTTGTGAAGGCCGCAGTGGGGCCCCTACTCACCGACCCCACACCCTGCACCCGCACATAACATTACTTGGACCGAGCACTAGTCCCCTCCCCGTTGCACTCACCCACCCTCCAACCGCGGACATGTCCCTGCACCTGGTGCCCATCCCCAGGGTGGTTGATGTTGGCTGCTGTGTCTGTGCTGTTGCCTCCCGCAGTGTTCAGGCACAGTGTCCGGGCAACATGGTCTGATTGAGATGCTAGTCAATAAGCCTCACATGCTACAAGGTAAACCTATCTACGGGAATCCACTTGGGATGTGTGACGCGCTCACGTAACTATGATTGCCAATTCACTATTAGCTATAGCCTTGAGCCGCACAGCCAGAGGCTCTCACCGCCAGTGGACAGGTGGTCAGTGGGGCAGACAGGCAGGGACCAGAGTTGCTCCTGGAATGGGTACCCACGATCCAGGGGTTGGCATGGCAGACCCACGCATGGTTGCCTCCCTTCCTAGCAGAGACAATTAACTCCAAGCTCCGATATCTCCCCCCCCCCCCCCCCCCCCCCCCCCCCCCATGGCAGCCCACCCCAACCGAGGCTGGACCTTCCCTCAAGGAAGAATAATGTCTGGAGCTCATCCCGGGGCATTCCACCAAAATGACTGTGGTGGTCTCCGGTCCTTCTGAATCCACCCCACTCCTCAAACTGGTGCATCTTAAGTGCAGCGAGCAGAACAGGGTAGCATGGCAATGCCAGTGTCACCAGTAAGTCGGACCAGTCAAAGGTGAGATCTCGTCTTCAGATTTTTCCCATTCCCCGCCAATGACATAATGAGATTCACACTCAAGAAGGTTGAGAACCTCATTTCAATACAAGAATATATAAGTTGTGGGCTTCTCCTCCATTTTGTCTGCCCACATTAGACATTTCCTCCTCGCTAACGCGATGTCTAGTCAGTGATGTTCACAATAGCTTTTTAAAAATGTGAACGGAAGTCACCGGGGGGGGGAGGAGGGGGGGGGGGGTGTTGCACAGATACGTATAGCCCCTGGCGAGAGAGGGACATGCTTGGAAATTGCTTCTTGGCTTTGCCCCTTGATGCCCTGACGTTGTCCCTTTGCACCCATGCAATGCACCCTGCACCCGTGCCAACCTAATTGGTTACCAACCTCTGGTCTAATGGCAGATGGTACATCAGGAGTGGAGGTGGCCTGCTGTGATTCCTGCACTGTGACCTGGGACCCCGTTGGCGTCCGCCTTCCGGAACGTCCCGGCCTGGATGGGCCCAGTTGGTGCTCAGGTGCCCAGGTGGCGTGGTACTTCCCTGTTCTGCCCACTGCGCACCACATGCGGCAGATACAGGAGGGGGGTGGTCCGAGCTGCTGTGGTGCTCTGGCAGCTCCCCTGCGGGAGTCACCGGCAGGGTGCCAACACCTCCTCCTCCCCCGAGGTGCACGGGCCGACAGCCCCTCATGTAGTCCGTGTCTCTGCGACTGCATCTCCACTGTGGATGGGTCTGTCCTTTCCACAAGCCTGAAACCCGCGTGGGCGGCAGCTAGTTCCTGGGGTCGGCCCACCCTCCGACCGTCCACCTCCTCGGTAGTTCCTACCTCCACCTGCTTTATTGGAGCAGCTATGTGGTGCACATCACACAGTGAAGTGCCAAACTGAGGTGAGTGTCTCTTGGATGGTGAGGGTGTTGGAGACAGCATTGACAGGAAATCTGTGCCTTCCTGAGACTCGCGCTCCAGAGGGTCTTGGATTGCACCGAGGGCTGCCATCCATGCCTCTGTCCTTGTCGCTGGTCGTCAAATGGTGGGGCTCAGGCTGTGACTGGGGTTGGGGGTCACCGGATGGGTGGGGTGAGGGTGGCGTGGGGGTGAGGGTGGGGGGGGGGGGGTGACACAAGTGGTATGGGAAACCGCCACTCAGCAGGGTCTTACTACCTCGCCCGTGGCCGACCTCCACCCCGGTGACTTCCCTTTGTCTGGGCCGGCAAGCATGCCAGGGCCCTCTGCTCTGCCACAGTCAGGGGCCGCAGGTCCGGCGGTCCCCCTCCAGCGTATCCCTGCTTCCGGCGGTTATGGGTGACCTTCTCCTGGGGCGGGGGGAGGGGGAGAATGACAGAAAATGCCAGTGTTAGACAGTCCGACGTATGCCGCTCAGGGGGTGGGCAGCTGGTGGCCTCAGTGGACAGATCACCCAGCCGTGGCGGCTGGTATGGGTGCCGGCATGTGGTGCAGGGTGGGTGTTCAGCTGACCTCCGGGGGGGGGGGGGTTGCGGGTGTGGGGTGTGGGATGGGGGTTAGTGTCAGGAGCACAGTGCTGCCTCCTCACCCTGGCCTGAGGAGGTCATACGATTTCTTACACTGCAAGCCAGTCCGGATGGTGTTGCTGTTGGAGCTGACCGCCTCTGCCACTCATGCCCAGGCATGGCGAACGGCGATGGCTGGCAGCCTCCTTCCTGGACCAGGATACAGTGTAAAGCGCCTCTCCTCCACTGCGTCCAGGAGGTTCTTCAGCCCGGAATCCGTGAAGCGTGGGGCCAGGTGCCCTGCTGCCATCTTGTTGGCTGGGATGGTGTGTGTGGGGACTGCAGTGCGTGTATGCGGCTACAGCTGGTCAGCCTCCCGCGTGTCAATCGCCAAGCCGGTGAATCTCGCACCGTTTTTGATTGGAATTGATTGTGTTCCTCATGGTGCCTGTGCTCGGCCCTTGACAATCGCTAAATGGGTCCAGATGCGGCTCTGGATTTACTGTCATGGATCTCCACTAATCCTGTCCCAGCGTCAACAGGAACAGAGAATCCAGCCGAGGGAATTTGCTGCTCGCAGCAGCACTTTTATGTGCAGAGTTTTGATTTGTGGCCTTCTTATCTCTTTAAATTGTTCAATTAAATATGTGCTCTGTGCCCTCTGTAACTTGCAGCAATCCCACACTGATCTGAAGAGAAAAATCGGGTAAGACTAAAGAAGCAAAACGCTTGCTTGGCATCAGTAGGTCAGAAAAGGGAGAATCCAGACATCAATTGATGAGGAAGCTGGCAGAGATAAGTCGATTTGTGACAAATATCAAAACAGAATGAATGATTGGACAGGGGAAGTTTCAGATATCTTGTTCAATTGAAATCCCTGTTGATCTGTGAGAAGTGTTAATGGCTTTATCAATGGATTATATAACAGCGTAATAAGATGGGGAAACCCTGAAATTTATAAGACGCAAGATTTTAAATTAAACTGAGCATGTAAGAATATGACACGCTTATAAATTTAATGAAACTATTAAAAAATATTAACCTACATTATGCTCCGGTCGACGACAGGTTGCTTTAATGATCTATCCATTATGTGGAGGCCCGGTAGCACTGCTAAACGAGAGGATTAAAGAGAATGGAACATCTTTTCATCAGGCAGCACATCATGCTGCACAGTGTCAGAGTAACCTTTTGATATAAATTTTAACCCTATCCATTCTTTTGCTAATGATTCCAGATTATAATCCACGAATGTCTGATTGCATGCACGCAACAGGTACTGAGCTGAGAGCACAGTGCCTGATCATTATATCATGATTCCCCCCATGCCCTTTAATGTGATAATGAACAGTTTCTTTCAACTTCTCAAGGACAGTATTGGCACAAATGTCTGAAATATTGCGCCATTTTGGGCAGAATTTGAGATTGTTTGCACCAAGTGCTGTCTCAGGTGAGAACGCCGCCGGCTCCCAGCTCGCCGGCTGCACAGCCAACCTTCCTCGCCAGGTATTCCTGTGATTGGTGCATAAAATAAATGGAAGGGTGGTCCAAGCCGTC
Organism: Scyliorhinus canicula; assembly: GCF_902713615.1. NCBI lineage: Eukaryota > Metazoa > Chordata > Chondrichthyes > Carcharhiniformes > Scyliorhinidae > Scyliorhinus > Scyliorhinus canicula. Next base: position 103,724,330 of record NC_052159.1, read on the forward strand.
CCACTGATGGGACTGGAAAAAGCCAGCATCGGCAGGAATCCCAAGGTCAGGGCGTTCCAATGTCCGACAACCAACGAAGGTGAAGCCCCCTACCCAGCACACACGGAGACACTCCACACCCACATGGGCAGCAATGCCCCCCAGCCCCTCTGTCAACACAACAGAGTTTAGTTATAGGGGCTAGGGCACATATCTGTCTATATTTGTGCGCAGTAAACACTATTATAACCTCCCTTGGTGCTCTGTCAGTTGGGTGCAAGGGGTGGGTTGGTTTGGGCTGATCAGAGAGGGGGCGTGGGAGGGCGGGAAGGGAATGGGCAGATGTTGTGGGTGGCCCGGACTCCCCACCCTCAGCACCCTACCCAATCGTCCCCACCACCGCCACTCCAGGGACTGATGACACCGTGTGATGGAATGGCCAGCTCGCGCAAAGGGATCACCCTGGGAGACGGTGGGAAGTGCTTCCGTGGGCATGGGTCAGACATTGACAAGCAAAGCGGAACAGAGCTCAGCGCAAAGCGGGCTGTCATCATCCTCTACCCCATGGGCCAGACCTACTGTTGCTGCCAACCCAGGGACCACACCTGGAGGTGGTGGGGGAGGGTGTGGGGGTTTGTCGGGGTAGGATATGGTGTCTGTGTCCCTGGCCAGTCGGTACGGAGGCATCCTGTGCACGTTGGCTTTGGCGCACATGTCTGAGGCCTCCCATGCCTTCCTGAGCCCCATGTCATGGCCATCCTCGCCCTCCCTCACAGTGTCCTCATTGGACGAGGCCTTGCCTTTATCCTCCTCCTCCAGCACGTCACCCATCTGCTGTGCGATGTTGTGAAGGATGCAGCAGGCCGCCACGATGCAGGCGACCCTCTCAGCCTCATACAGTAGGGCCCCTTCAGAGCGGTCCAGGCACCTGAACTGCATCTTCAGGATGTCGAAGCATCGCTCGATCATACCGCTGGTTGCTGCATGGGCGTTGTTATCGCGGGTCTCTGCGTTAGGCTGTGGCCTCCGGATAGGCATCATCAGCCACGACCGCAGTGGATAACCTCTGTCACCCAGGAGCCAACTCCCCAGCCAGTGAGGCGTAGCGAACATGTCAGGAATTGTCGAGGGTGCCAGGATGAAGGCGTTGTGCACACTGCCCGGGTATCAGGCGCAAACGTGCATGATACACATCTGATAGTCACATATGAGCTGTACGTTCATCGAGTGGAACCCCTTTCGGTTTGTGTATAGCGGCCTGTCATCTGCAGGTGCTCGTAGAGGAATGTGTCCCATCGATCACCCCCTGGAGTCGGGCCATCCCATCAATGGAGGCGAACCCCGTTTCCCTGGCATCTTGGTGGGCTTGGTCCACATTGAAATGGATGTATTGTGCTGACATGGGCCTGCAGGGCCTCCGTGGCGGTGTGGATGCGTCTGTTCACCGAGCTCTGTGAGATCCCGGACAGGACCCCACTGGGCACCTGAAAGAACCACGTGGTGTAAAGGTTCAGGGCGACCGTCGCCTTGACGTCCACCAGGAGAGGGTGCCCTCCATCCCCCCGCGGTGCCAGGTGCGCCATGATCTGTTGCACTGTCTCCCTGCTCAGCCAGAGTCTTCGACGGTATGCCCGGTCTGACAGGTCCTCGAATGACAGGCGTTGCCGGTACACACGGGGCGTCATGCGGCGTCTTCTTTGCACCTCCGCCTCCTCGGCCTGTTGGGCGGCCGACTCTCCATTCTGGCCAGCTGCCTCCTGTTCCTCTGGGCACGCTCCGCTGCTGCACGCTCCACCATTGCAGCTTTCTCCTCCTGGAGCAGCTCCTGCTAGTGCAGCCACAGGGCATCCCTCAGGGCCGCGGCAATGAGCAGGAAGGGCACCAATACTGGTTGAATTCCAATTCCAGTTGGCACTGCGGACTTTTCCCCGACATGACTCCCTCCCGCATCCCCGCACCCCTGGCCCTGTCGGTGCCCAGTACCGTAGGGGCCTCTGGCCCTGGCGCCTGTCCCTGCTGCCAGGGGTACCCTCAGCTGGCATTGCCCATGCCAGCTGTATGGTCCCCGGCCCCTGTCTGGCGCCCCCCCCCCCTTGTAGGGGCTACTATGGGCGCTTCCCTTGGTTGGGCCGCATGATGCACCTCCTTTTGGTGTTGGCCAGGGGGCTGTGATAGGACAGAGGGAGGTTGGAGGCTGAGGTGGGGGCTCCCATATGGCCGGTATCACTCTGCAGAGTAAGGGATCAAGGTGGGAGATCAGTGAAGTGTGCAGTAAGATGGCTGCCTTGCAGGCCGTGGCAATGGTGGTCCTGCTCACCCCGGTCACGCGGCCGATTCCCCCCCCCCTCACCGCCCCCCGCCCTTGCAGCAGAGGCTATCCCCACCCCAGCCAGTACGGCCAGTGTCTGGGCCGGCAGCACACAGTCGCACCCCTCCGTGTCCGACCTCCTCTCTCGCCCTCACCAGCCACAACACCGGTTTTACAATTTTTAAAAGCGAACCGCGCCATCGGGAATTCGGCCCATTGGAGGCGGAGAATCACGGAGGCCCCGGAGAATACCGGGTCGGGCCCGCTAACGAATCGCAAACGGTGTTTACTGTACATGCATTCCGGAACGCATTGAAGCCGCTGTTGAGGCAATGGAGAATTGTAATTTCCCTGTTTGAGGAACAGAGATACAGAGACTCACTACCCTGAGGGAAAACATTTTTTCTCACCCCTGCCTCAAATGGGCGTCCCCTTGAGGTGAATTCTCTGCATCCCCAGCCACGTGTTTCTCGGTGGAGCGTCATCGCTGGCAGCGGGATTCTTCGTTCCTGTCACTGGAAAATGGGATTCCCCATTTTAGGCACCGAATGCTGCCGGGATGGGGGTGCGGTCCCGGTGGATTGGGGAATCATGCTGGGTAAAAATTTGCCCCCTTATTTTTAAACAATGAATCAAAAGAGGAACCATCCTCTCCACACCCACCCTGTCACTACCCTCCAGGATCTACTGGGCGGGGTTCTCCGTCCCGCCCCTATGTTTAAATTAAGACGTCTTTTCAGACTCGGGCAGCACAGTCGCACAGTGGACAGCATTGCTGCTTCACAGCCCCATGGAGCTGGGCCCAATTCCAGCCTCGGGTGACTGTGTGGCATTTGCCCATTCTCCCTGTGTCTGTGTGAGTTTCCTCCGGTGCTGCGGTTTCCTCCCACAGTACAAAGATGTGCAGGTTAGGTGGATTGGCCATAATAAATTGCCCCTTAGTGTCTGAAAGGTTAGGTGGAGTTACAAGGTTATGGGGATAGGGCGGGGGCCTGGGTCCAGATAGACAGTCCTTTCTGAGGGTCGGTGCAGACTTGAAGGGCTGTTCACCACCTTCTGCCCTGTAGGAATTCTCTGATTCTGCTGACCCCAGTTCCTGTCGGGCACCACTGACCTTTGCTTTTTTCGGGCACCCCCTGGACCCAGCTTTTCTCGGGCCCCTCTGACTCAGGCTCTTCTTAGGCCCTGCGACACTGACACAGGCTCGTCTCAGGCTCCCCAACACCGACACTATCTCCCCTGGGCCCACCCTCACCGACCTCGGCTCTTCTTGGACCACCCCCAGCTCAAGCTCTTCTCGGGGCACCAACCCCCCTGACCTCGGCCCCTCTCGGACCCTGCAGCCCAGGCCTTCCTTGGCCCCTCCCCGACCTTGGCTCCTCTCAGACCCAGCCAAATCCTCTCAGTCCCCCAGCCCCAGCTCCTCTCAGTCCCCCAGCCTCAGCTCCTCTCAGTCCCCCAACTCCAGCTCCTCTCAGTCCCCAGCCCCAACTCCTCTCAGTCCCCCCAGTCCCAGCTCCTCTCAGTCCCCCAGCCCCAGCTCCTCTCAGTCCCCCAGCCCCGAGCTCCTTTCAGTCCCCCAACTCCAACTCCTCTCAGTCCCCCAGCCCCAGCTCCTCTCAGACACCCAACTTGAGCTCCTCTCAGACCCCCAGCTCCTCTCAGTCCCCCAGCCCCAGCTCCTCTCAGTCCCCCAGCCCCGAGCTCCTCTCAGTCCCCCAGCCCCAGCTCCTCTCAGACACCGAACTCCAGCTCCTCTCAGACACCGAACTCCAGCTCCTCTCAGTCCCCCAGCCCCGAGCTCCTCTCAGTCCCCGAGCCCCAGCACCTCTCAGACCCCCAACTTGAGCTCCTCTCAGTCCCCCAACTCCAGCTTCTCTCAGACCCCCAACTCCAGCTCCTCTCAGTCCCCGGCTGTTCTCTTCCCCCCAGCCCTGGCTGTTCTCGGCCCCCCAGCCCTGGCTGTTCACGGCCCCCCAGCCCTGGCTGTTTACGGCCCCCCAGCCCTAGCTGTTCTCGGCCCCCCAGCCCAGGCTGTTCACGGCCCCCCAGCCCTGGCTGTTTACGGCCCCCCAGCCCTAGCTGTTCTCGGCCCCCCAGCCCAGGCTGTTCACGGCCCCCCAGCCCTGGCTGTTTACGGCCCCCCAGCCCTAGCTGTTCTCGGCCCCCCAGCCCCGGCTGTTCTCAGGCCCTCCAGCCGCGGCTGTTCTCAGGCCCCCCAGCCCAGGCTGATCACGGCCCCCCAGCCCTGGCTGTTCTCGGCCCCCCAGACCTGGCTGATCACGGCCCCCCAGCCCTGGCTGTTCTCGGCCCCCCAGCCCTGGCTGTTCTCGGCCCCCCAGCCCAGGCTGTTCACGGCCCCCCAGCCCCGGCTGTTCCCGGGCCCCCAGCCATGGCTGTTCTCAGGCCCCCATCCCTGGCTGTTCTCGGCCCCCCAGCCCCGGCAGATCTCGGCCCCCCCAGCCCTGGCTGTTCTCAGGCCCCCCAGCCTCGGCTGTTCCCGGGCCCCCAGCCCTGGCTGTTCTCAGGCCCCCATCCCTGGCTGTTCTCGGCCCTCCAGCCCCGGCAGATCTCGGCCCCCCCAGCCCAGGCTGTTCTCTGCCCCCCTGACCTGGCTGTTTACGGCCCCCCAGCCCTGGCTGTTCTCGGACCCCCAGCCCCGGCAGATCTCGGCCCCCCCAGCCCAGGCTGTTCTCTGCCCCCCAGACCTGGCTGTTCACGGCCCCCCAGCCCTGGCTGTTCTCAGGCCCGCCAGCCCTGGCTGTTCTCGGACCCCCAGCCCTGGCTGTTCTCGGACCCTCAGCCCTGGCCATTCTCAGGCCCCCCAGCCCCGGCTGCTCTCGGAACCCCAGCCCCGGCTGTTCCCAGGTCCTCCAGCCCTGGCTGTTCTCAGGCCCCCCAGCCCCGGCTGTTCTCAGGCCCCCCAGCCCCGGCTGTTCTCAGGCCCCCCAGCCCCGGCAGTTCTCGGACCCCCAGCCCTGGCTGTTCCCGTGCCCCCAGCACTGGCTGTTCTCAGGCCCCCCAGCCCCGGCTGTTCCCGGACCCCCAGCCCTGGCTGTTCTCAGGCCCCCCAGCCCTGGCTGTTCTCGGGCCCCCAGCACCGGCTGTTCTCAGGCCCCCCAGCCCTGGCTGTTCTCAGGCCCCCCAGCCCCGGCTGTTCTCTGCCCCCCAGCCCTGGCTGTTCTCGGCCCCCCAGCCCTGGCTGTTCTCAGGCCCCCCAGCCCCGGCTCTCCTCGGACCCCCAGCCCTGGCTGTTCTCAGGCCCCCCAGCCCTGGCTGTTCTCAAACCCCCAGCCCCGGCTGTTCTCAGGCCCCCCAGCCCCGACTGTTCTCGGACCCCCAGCCCTGGTTGTTCTCAGGCCCCCCAGCCCCGGCTGTTCTCTGCCCCCCAGCCCTGGCTGTTCTCGGCCCCCCAGCCCTGGCTGTTCTCGGCCCCCCAGCCCTGGCTGTTCTCTGCCCACCATCCCTGGCTGTTCTCGGCCCTCCAGCCCCGGCTGTTCCCGGGTCCCCAGCCCTGGCTGTTCTCGGACCCCCAGCCCTGGCTGTTCACGGCCCCCCAGCCCTGGCTGTTCTCAGGCCCCCCAGCCCCGACTGTTCTCGGACCCCCAGCCCTGGCTGTTCTCAGGCCTCCCAGCCCTGGCTGTTCTCGGCCCCCCAGCCCTGGCTGTTCACAGCCCCCCAGCCCTGACTGTTCTCGGCCCCCCAGCCCTGGCTGTTCTCAGGCCCCCCAGCCCTGGCTGTTCTCAGGCCCCCCAGCACCGGCTGTTCTCTGCCCCCCAGCCCTGGCTGTTCTCGGCCCCCCAGCCCTGGCTGTTCTCGGCCCCCCAGCCCTGGCTGTTCTCGGCCCCCCAGCCCTGGCTGTTCCCGGACCCCCAGCCCTGGCTGTTCTCTGCCCACCAGCCCTGGCTGTTCTCGGCCCTCCAGCCCCGGCTGTTCCCGGGTCCCCAGCCCTGGCTGTTCTCGGACCCCCAGCCCTGGCTGTTCTCGGACCCCCAGCCCTGGCTGTTCTCGGCCCCCAGCCCTGGCTGTTCTCAGGCCCCCCTGCCCTGGTTGTTCTCAGGCCCCCCAGCCCTGGCTGTTCTCAGGCCCCCCAGCCCTGGCTGTTCTCAGGCCCCCAGCCCCGGCTGTTCTCAGGCCCCCCAGCCCTGGCTGTTCTCAGGCCCCCCAGCCCCGGCTGTTCTCGGCCCCCCAGCCCTAGTTGTTCTCGGCCCCCCAGCCCTAGCTGTTCTCGGCCCCCAGCCCTGACTGTTCTTGGCCCCCCAGCCCTAGCTGTTCTCGGCCCCCAGCCCTGGCTGTTCACAGGCCCCCCAGCCCCGGCTGTTCTCAGGCCCCCAAGCCCTGGCTGATCTCGGCCCCCAGCCCTGGCTGTTCTCCGGCCCCCCAGCCCCGGTGGTTCTCAGGCCCCCCAGCCCTGGCTGATCTCGGCCCCCAGCCCTGGCTGTTCTCAGGCCCCCTAGCCCTGGCTGTTCTCGGCCCCCCAGCCCTAGCTGTTCTCGGCCCCCAGCCCTGGCTGTTCTCGGCCCCCCAGCCTTAGCTGTTCTCAGGCCCCCCAGCCCTGGCTGTTCTCGGCCCCCGGCCCTGGCTGTTCTCAGGCCCCCCAGCCCCGGCTGTTCTCAGGCCCCCCAGCCCTGGCTGTTCTCAGGCCCCCCAGCCCTGGCTGTTCTCGGCCACCCAGCCCTGGCTGTTCTCAGGCACCCCAGCCCTGGCTGGTCTCAGGCCCCCCAGCTCTGGCTGTTCTCAGCCCCCCCAGCCCTGGCTGTTCTCGGTCCCCCAGCCCCGGCTGTTCTCTGCCCCCCAGCCCCGGCTGTTCTCTGCCCCCCAGCCCTGGCTGTTCTCGGTCCCACAGCCCTGGCTGTTCTCAGGCCCCCCAGCCCTAGCTCTTCTCGGCCCCCCAGCCCTGGCTGTTCTTGGCCCCCCAGCCCTGGCTGTTCTCAGGCCCCCCAGTCCTGGCTGTTCTCAGGCCCCCCAGCCCCGGCTGTTCTCGGCCCCCCAGCCCCGGCTGTTCACAGGCCCCCCAGCCCTGGCTGTTCTCAGGCCCCCCAGCCCTGGCTGTTCTCAGGCCATCCCCGACACCAGCTCTTCTCAGGCTCCGCCCCATCCATGGCTATTCGATGTCCAACCCCCCTCCCTGCTCCAGCCCCACCTCCTGTCGGGTCCCGGTAGGGGAGTAGAGAGAATGCAGGGAATTATAGGCCAGTAAGCCTGGTGCAGACTCAATGGGCTGAATGGCCTCCTTCTGCACTGTAAATTCTAAGCCTAACATTGGGAGTGGGGAAAATTCTTGAATCCATTATCAAGAACTTTATAGCGGAATATTTAGAAAGCAGTGGCAGGATCAGTCAGTCAGCATGGATTTATGAAGGGGAAATCATGCTTGAAAAACCTGTTGGATTTCTTTGAAGGTGTAACCAGGACAGCTGACAAGGGTGAGCCAGTTGATGTGGTATATTTAGACTTTCAGAAGGCGTTTGACAAAGTGCCACATAATAGATTATTGTGCAAAATTTAAGGGCATGGAATTGGGGGAAATGTATTGAGGAGGATAGAAAACTGGTTGGCAGAGTGGAAACACACAGTAGGAATTAATGGGTCCTTTTCAAATTGGCAGGCAGTAACTAGTGGGGTGCCGCAAGGATCGGTGCTGGGATCCCAGCTATTCACAATATATATTAATGATTTGGATGAGGGAACAAAAATTAACATCTCAAAGTTTGCAGATGATAGCAAGTTAGGTGGGAGGGTGAATTGTGACACTCTTTTGGGAGGGTGGACTGTGACGAGGATGCAATGATTCTACAGCATGATCGAGACAGGTTGGGTGAGTGGGCAAATCAATGGCAGATACAGTATAATTTGGATAAGTGTGAGGTGATTCACTTTGGAAGCAAAAACAGGAAGGCAGATTGCTACCTGAATGGTTGTAAATTGGGAGAGGGGAGTGTGCAGCGGGACCTGGGTGTCCTTGGGCACCAGTCACTGAAGGTAAGCATGCAGGTGCAGCAGATGGTAAAGAAAGCGAATGGTATGTTGGCCTTCATTATGAGAGGTTTTGAGTACGGAAGCAGGGAGAAGTTGCTGCAATTATTCAGGGTCCTCGTGAGGCCACACCGAGATATTGTGTGCAGTTTTGGTCTCCTTTTCTGAGGAAGGATGCTCTTGGTCTCAAGGGAGTGCAGCAAAGCTTTACCAGACTGATTCCAGGGACTGTTATATGAGGAGAGATTGACTAGGTTAGGAGTGTTCTCGATGGAGTTCAGAAGAATGGGGGGGGGGGGGGGGGGGGGAGGATCTCATAGAGACTTATAAAATTCTAACAGGACTAGACAGGGTAGGTGCAGGGAAGATGTTACCAATGATGGGCAGCACAGTAGCATAGTGGTTAGCCCTGTTGCTTCACAGCTCCAGGGTCCCAGGTTCGATTCCCGGCTGGGTCACTGTCTGTGCGGAGTCTGCACGTTCTCCCCGTTTCTGCGTGGATTTCCTCCGGGTGCTCCGGTTTCCTCCCACAGTCCACAGATGTGCAGGTTAGGTGGATTGGCCATGCTAAATTGCCCTTAGTGTCCAAAAAAAGGTTAAGTGGGGGTTACTGGGTTACGGGGCTAGGGTAGATACGTGGGGTTGATAAGGGTGCTCTTTTTAAGGGCCGGTGCAGACATGATGGGCCGAATGGCCTCCTTCTGCACTGTTAGTTCTATGATTTATGATGGGTGTGTCCAGAACCAGGGATCACATTCTGAGGATTCAGGGTAAACCATTTTGACATAGATGAGGAGACATTTCTTCACCCAAAGAGTGGTGAGCCTGTGGAATTCATTACCACAGGAAGTAGTTGATGCTAAAACATTTTGGGGAAAATGGGATCAAAGGCTATGGGGAGAAAGCAGGATTAGGCTATTGAGTTGGATGATCAGCCATGAACATGATAAATGACAGAGCAGGCTCGAAGGGCCAAAAGGCCTCCCCCTACTCCTACCATCTATGTATCTATTTATGTAACTGTGGAACACTTGGAGGAGTCAGTTTGGGAACTCCTGCTCCGCTGCATACAAACCTAGCCTGTCCAATCTTTCCGCAAATGAAACATGCCCATTCCTGATGTCAGTTCAGCAAACCTTCTCTGTACTGCTTCTAATGCATCAACACTCTTCCTTAATGTGGGGTCAAGTCCCACTCCATACTCTTGTGTACCAAGCTAGGTAGGCACATCGGTACAATATTGAGGGAGTGCTGCATTGCTGAAGATGGTGAGATGTTAAACATTGCTGGTTGTGCATAAATGGCTGCTATATTTTACAAATTGACTGCATTTCAAGAGTGCTTCATTGATTGTAAATGCTTTGGAATCTTGGTTATGAAAGTGCTCAATAAATGCACATTTTTTGCCCCTGAAACAGACGGTTGATAAAAGAACTGTAGGATACTCGCTGCCGTCTTTTCACAGTCCAAGGAACCTACTGCACCTGAATTGGAGCAGCTGCTTCCAAGTTTAGATACTGACTTAGAGCCTGTTAAATCAGGAAATACCTTATAGTAACAGAAGGCCATTTTCCTCTTTGGCTTGGGATTGGGTCAGGGTGGAGTGAGAGGGAACATATTTACCCGCATCAAAGCAAACTGTGCTCAATGCAATCCAGCCCTGCGAGGTAGTTAGGACAACATTATCAAGTTGTCAACTGTCATCAGTAAACTACTTCCTGAAAGGAAATCTGCAGACGCCAAGTTTCATTTAACACGTAGCACAATTGATGCAGACAAGTCTCGTTTGGGTTATTTTATCCACGCTCGACAAGTCATTTTCAATTTAATATTTTCCGTTCGGATGTCTTTTGATTCCAACTGATAGTCTGGATGATACTGTGCAGTGGTGTAAAATACATGAAAACCACAGATAAAACTTAACTCCAAATATCTCAAAACAATGCACAATTATGATTTAAGGATAGGATTCTAGGCTATTCAATCTTTGTACAGAATTCTGGATTTAAGAATCTTAACTATTAAATCAACGGTTTCTCATTTTGTGGTTTAGAATTTTTTGCACACTGGCTGTGATTCTGCATATCCCATAATGGCAGCAAAATTGTGCAAGAGGCCAAAAATGGGATTTGACTGGTAAGATTTCAGAATGCCCAGGAAGGGCGGGAATCTGATTTGGATACGTTTGAATACATTTCCATATCATTAGGGAGGTTATAGTCGAATTTTCACACCTCTTTGAATCTTCCCGCCCACCAGCTTGACGTCACACGGGCGCGAATCGCTACTGCTTTTAAAAAGCAGGAACCAGGCGCTGACCTCCGAGAGGAAGAACCTCTCTCCATCTTGTACCAAGGTGTACAAGGGGACAGTATCCACTGGGCAGCTGTAGAGGGGGGCTGGTTCAAGGGTGTTGGTGGGGGAGCGGATTGGGGGGGAGGCGGCAGGAGTGGTCGGGGTTCTCCGCCAGGATAGAGATCGCAGCAGGTGCGTCCTGTCCTGAGCTTGTCTGTTTAGAAAGTGTTGCCAGTCCTGAATAATTCTGAAGTCTGTCTATTTTATTAACTGTGCGTAGCCCTGAATGAGACTTCTGCCTGTGTGGTCAAGAAGTGAAAATGAGCGCTTAGTTTATAGCTGTTAGTGACATTGGGATCTGGGGCATCTGTGGGTGTGGGGCTAATGAAGCATTTAGAGAATATGCTGTGGCAGCCCAGGAATCTTCATTGTAAAGGCATGACAGCAAACAAATCTCAGGATGAATGGCGCCTATTAGTGTTGCCCATCTATCTACAGAATAATTGTGCCCTTTAACACTCCAGAAAGTTATGCTCATCAAACTAATTGGCTGTCATTAGTAAAGCTTCAACAATGTCAGCTGCCCACAATTTCAAAGTCACGGACAACCTGCTCCTGGGCCTGTCGAAACTCACCATCAGCAGGTCCAGGCAGCAGGAGACCGAGGGGGTTGTCCAGCCCGATTGTCTGTCCCTCTTCTGTGGCTTCATTCACAGCCGGGTATCCCTGGAGAGGGAGCATGTGGTGTTCACGGACACCGTTGAGGCTTTCCATGCCTGGTGGGCACCACATGCTTTGGCTGCTTTATTGACCCTTTTAATCACCTTTTGGTTTGATGTTTTAAGTTTCATTTGCTCTTTGTTTTTGTTTTGGGACAGTGCTCCTTAAGGACTGCCCCTTTTCATTTTTTCTTCAGTTCGTTTGATTTAGTTTAATTGGTTGAACTTAAAATAGTTCAAAGTTAAGGAGCGAGATGAAAACCCATGGGCGAGATTCTCCCAAAACGGGAGAAATCGTAAAGCTGCCGTAAAACCCGGGCGGGTTTTACGGCAGCGCGCCCCTTCCCGACGGGGGACCGATTCTGGTCCCCGGTCGGGGCTAGCAGCCCGACGCCGTAGGCTCCGGCAAGACGGGCTTAACGAAAATCGTTAAGCCCGCTTGCCGGAGTTAGCGCCGGCTGACGCGTCATATGACGTCAGCCGCGCATGCGCAGTTTGGAAGACTCCAACCCGCGCATGCGCGTGTGACGTCATCGCGGTTTTGCGCGACACCCGCGCATGCGCGGGCCGGGTTGCCCCTCAGCCGCCCCGCGAATGGATACTGCGGGGCGGCGGAAGGACAAGTAGTGCGCGGGCATCGGGCCCGCTGCCCGCGATCGGTGCCCACCGATCGCGGGCCCATGGCACCCTTGGCACGGCCGTGGTACGGCCATGCCAATCGGTGCCATGGTTATTAATAGCGAGTTTGTGACGCCGTTTTTACGAACGGCAAGACCAGGTGTGCTTGCCGTTCGTAAAAACGGCGGAAAGGGCTGGGACTTCGGCCCATCTAACAGCTGTGAATCGCTGCCGGCCGTAAAAAAACGGCGGCAGCGATTCGGGTCGGGACTTCGGCGGGGGGGGGGGGGGGGGAGAATAGCGGGAGGGCGGCAAAAATGTCGGGAAGGCCCTCCCGCTATTCTCCCACCCGTCGTGGGGGGCGGAGAATTTCGCCCCATGTGTCAAGGATTAAAGGGTGGGAGCAGTTGATCGAGAGGGAATGTAGTTCATCCATAATAGCTGGAACCCAGTAACTGCTAGAGTTGACCCTGCCCAGAAGGGATGGCCGACCGTCGAAACAGCCTGTCAGAACCCTCTGTGATGTACATACTAAGGAAGGGAACAACTAGACAGGAGATCACAGGTGATTCTGAAGGGCCGAGAGCATTGGCCAAGGCTGATCAAGCGATGAGGTGGAAGGGCAACAGGCATGTGAGTGAATGCTGTCATCCGGAGAAGGTAAAGGAATGACAGCTTCCACGACCAGGATGACAAGGGGTGTTGGGAGCGTTTAAAGGCAACTTGTTAGAGCATCAACCTCTCAGTCTCTCTTTCTCTCTCTCTCCCTCCCACATCCCCGCAGAGTTCCGATACTTCTCAGTGTGGAGCCAATGGAGCCGGCAATTCTGCTAATTACACCACCTGAGGAGCATGGGCTCCAGCGGATATGAGAGACTGCACTTAGGGAGAACCGAGCGCTCGGAGTGCACAGGGAAGGCTCAAAAACCGACCGCAGTTTAATCTAACCAAGGCGTTCGATGGTGAGGATCGAGACCGAGGGTTCACAGGACACAGGTGTCCTTCGTGGAGCTGTCAGACAACATGTGCCGCCGAAGACTTCCTCTCACAAGGGAGACAGTGAGGCACCTGGGCGACGTTCTTTCAAACTTGGCGCCAGGTGAAGGAGGAGCTCCCGCTCCTGCTCCCAGTGACGTTCACAGCAGCCCTCAACCTTAACACCAGAGGATCATTCCAGAGCTTAAAGGGTGACCTCTGTGACATCTGACAGTCATCCGTACTCAAATGTATCCGTGATGTCACAGATGCACTCTATGCCAGGCATCCGAGCACATTAATTTCGACCTGGACCAGGCGCATCAGGATGAACGGGCGTGGGATATGTTTGCATTATTGGTTTACCACAGGCACAGGGGGCCATCGATGGCGCGCATGTGGCTCTACCCGCCCTGTGGCATCAGGGAGGCCCGTATGGAACAGGAGTTCCACTCCCTTAATGAGCAGCTGGTGTGTGACCATCAGATGAAGGTCATGCATGTGTATGCACGTTTTCCAAGCGGTATGCATGATAATTTCATCCTTGGGTAGTCTCAAATCCCTGGCATTTTCCAGGGTTATCCTAGGCTGCAGGGATGGCTCACAAAGACAAAGGATATCCGCTGAGGTCTTGGCTGATGATGCCTGCGTGGAGGCTTGAGACCAAGGCTGAGTCCCGGTACAATGAAGCTCAGAGTGCCATTCAGTATGTGGTAGAACGGTGCATCGGGCTGCTTAAGATCGACTTCCACTGCCTCAACAAGTCTGGTATAGTCCCTGAGGGTTTCCCATCGGCATTGGCTGCTGTGCTCTACATAACTTAGCACAGCAGCGGAGCACCATTCTAGATGAAGAAGACCAGGAGGAGATGAACGTCTCCTCCGATCAGGAGGAAGTCCAGGAGGAAGTGAAGGGAGAGATTGAGGATGAGCCTGAGGATGGAGGCCAGGCGGGCCTAAGCGTTCCCATGGGCAGGAGGACCAGGGATACCCTCACCGCTTCCTGGTTCGCTCACTAGGACCATCATGTACCTCAAGAACTATATCCACCCCTCCCTCCCCCTCCCCATAAGACCTTCGTGGCCTTGTCCACAACAAAACCAAAACATCTCAATTGGGTCCTAATCCTGGGAAATCCTTGTGCACGCTTAGAATTCCAATGCAGAAGAATGATGGCAACTCACAGTGGGGAAAGCTCTGATTCTCTTCAGATTTTGTTTATGTCTAACTCCTGTCTGCCTGCTGTCAGCATGCTGACTCCCCGGCTCCTGTGCGAATGAGGGTTGGGTCCACTTCACTGTCCCGTTGCTCCAGACGGGAATAAGGGGAGTGGATCTAGGGTCCACTGAATAGTGGTAGAGACCTTCCAGGATGTATGAAACTCTCAGTTTGTATGGGCCTTACCATTTGTCTTTCATTCAGGGTCTGTGGGAAAAGCTGTGTCCAGATAGGGTGAAGACCATTGGGAGGAGGAACAAAGAGAGTGAGGCCTTAAGGTTGAGAAGAACAAGAGGTTATAATAAAGGGACAATTGTGACAAATAATTTTGACCTGTTCTATGTTCTATGTAACTATTCTCAGGATGCACATCAGAATTGGATGTGATCTCCTTCCTTCCATGTCCTGTTGCCTGAGATGCCCTTGGCGGGAGTCCTCTGTAGGGTCTGGACCTGGAGGTCCCCAGCTGAGTTTCAGATGGTAGTGATGTTGTTGCATCACCCTGTTCTACCTTCTGGCCCTGAGAAGCACTGGTATCAGGAAGACAGGATTCAGAATGCCTGGTCACTCCCAGGGTTTCCTGGGTGGAAGGCCCTGGGATGGGCTCCAGCAATTCCTCCTCCCTCCAGGTGCTTGTGGGTCCCTGGGTTTCTCCATAGGATGGAGGGGCAGCTGGAATGAGCTGCAGAAGCCTCAAAGTAATCTGGCACTGCCTGGCCTGAAGGCCCTCCAGTGTCTGCACCATGGTCTTGAAGCCCTCAGCCATGAGCTATGCTTTGGCATTTGCCAGTCGTGGCTGTGGCATCTTGCCCTCGGCTTTCCACTGCGATGCCACCCTTGCTGTGTTGGCCTGTATGCCAGGCATCGCTGGCAACATCTCTGCCAAGTGAAGCCTCCTGGCATTCTCAACTCTGTTTTTGCACCTCACGCAGCTGAGGGATGAACGTGTGCAGAGACACTGCACTTGGCTGGGAACCTCCAGGAGGTGGGGTTCTGTGTACTGATGCTCTTGCCCTCCTAGATGGTAGTAGTCATAGGTTTGGAAGGTGCTGTCTGAGGAACCTGAGTGAGTTCCTACAGTGCATCTTGTAGATGGTACACACGGCTGCCACTTTTCACTGATGGAGGAGGGTTTGAATGTTTGTGGGAGGGGTAGCAATCAAGCGGACTGCTTTGTTGTGCTTCTTGAGTGTTGTTGGAGCTGCACTCATCCAGGCAAGTGGTGAGTATTCCATTACACTTGTTGCATCTGCCGCACAGTGTATCTTTAACCCTTATACGATGGACAAATAACTGCAAATCGACTTCGTATTAAATCAATAATCTTTTTTCATACACACACACAATGTTAATGTCAATCAATCATACCATCAATATCAGTTATCCTACAGAATGCTATAGTTCAATACTGGACCTTGACTTAATTTTAAGTGACTGACAAGTACCCAAACAGATATTGGCCTTTATCTATGTGCTGACTCCTGTAATCCTCGATGCTTGGTCCTTGATGCTTGGTCAAACCGATTTGGAGATGGGCACTTAACAGCCATGCCTGCAAGTGTTGGGGGCACATGGGCCCTTCCAAGTAACGACTTTAGGAGCCGCTGTATCTGGCAAACAAGCATGATTAACAGTGCAGTTCTATTGTCCCTGGGATGGTCCAGAGATGGCCTTTTTTCTGTGTACTGTAATGTCCAGGCTGCAGTCTGCTCATCAATATTCATTTATTCTGGAGCCTGCTTGGCCTTGCACGTGGCTAATTTTCCCAATATACCTTGCAGAACGCCATCTTAGATCATAGAATTTACAATGCAGAAGGAGGCCATTCGGCCCATCGAGCCTGCACCGGCCCTTACATAGAGCACCCTACTCAGACCCATGTATCTACCCTATCCCCGTAACCCAGTAACCCCCACTTAACCTTTTTGGACACTAAGGGCAATTTAGCATGGCCAATCCACCAAACCAGCACATCTTTGAACTGTGGGAGGAAGCTGGAGCACCCGGAGGAAACCCACGCATACACGGAGAGAACATGCAGACTCCGCACAGACAGTGACCCAGCCGGGAATCGAACCTGGGACTCTGAAGCTGTGAAGCAACTGTGCTAACCACTATGCTACTGTGCTGCCCCAGTCCCGGCTGGGGTGGGCCACACACTGCTGACTTGTGCCCTGTAGATGGGTGTCAGGCTTTGGGGGGGTCAGGAGGTGAGTTGCTCACTGTAGGATTCCTAACCTTTGACCTGCCCTGGTAGCCACAGTATTAATGTGGTGAGTCCAGTTTAGTTTATGATCAATGGTCACCCCAGATGTTGATTGTGGGGGACTCAGTGACGGTAATTGAATGTCAAAGGGTGGTAGTTAGATCCTCTCTTATAGGCGATGGTCATTGCCTGGCACTTGTGTGAGAATCTGTGAGCTGGTCCTCTAGCTGCTATTCTCCTGGTTTGAAGGAGAGTGAGTGCAGTGGAGCCATTTAAATGAATCGGACACTTTGCCTCTCAGATGTATAATTTTTCATGTGGGGAAAAATATTTTTTCCAAGTGCCCAAAGATTGCGATCCAGATCGCGTCAACACGACCAGTGGGATTCTCACCCAATCCGCCGGAAATGACACCTTGGGCGCAATTCTCCAGCCTTGTTACACTCCCGCTCAAGCAAAACTAAGCCGGTGAATAGCGGGAGAGGCTGAAAACGAGAACCGCGCCAGGCACCAAACCGACCTGCTCCTGTAGGCAAAATCGGGATTTCACAATAGTGTGGCGAGAAACCAATTATCACACTTAGGCCCTATTTCCATACAATTAATGTGAACCACTCCTCATCCAATAGCATCCCGCCGTTCACCGGCCTCCCCAGCAAATGGTGACGCTGGCGCTGATTAGTACTCCTTTTTAAAAACGTGAACCTGGCGGAAGGGGTTCTGTGAGGTGCTGAGGAGATGAGTAGCCATCTTTTCGCACAGGCAAAGTGCTTGACGGGGGGGTGGGGTACCCTCGGCTGTGGGTGGGGGGGGAGAGGGGGGAGGCGGGGGGGAGAAGACAGTCCCGGCTGGCGTGGGCCGCATGACGGGGGGGGGGGGGGGTGGGAGGCATTGGCGGGGCAACCACTCGTGGCACCACTGTGCTAACCCCTGGATTGTGTTTACCCGTTCCAGGGGTAACCCGTCTGGCCCACCAACAACCCATAACCCCCACCGACTGCCGAGGTTGGCAAACGGCGTTTTGCCTCCGACCACTGAGAAACAGGCAGCTGGGAGACTGGAGAATCACTCCCCTGCTCTTCTCAATGATGACAATAGTTTCCCCTCCATCTCTGTGACATGACTTCCCTCAGCACATCTGCCGTTGAAACGTTTATCCTTACTTTTGCCACCTCCGGACTCAACTATTCCGATGCTTTTTGTCACTGGCCTTACTTTCTCCTTCCCAATAAATGTCAACCCTTTCAAAACTCTGTGGTCTATTCCTATTTTACCTGTTATTCCTCCCATTAATTCCCCATCTCCCCCAGCTCCAGAAATCTTAAATTGTCCTCTTCATGTTTTTTTAATAAATATTTTTCTTAGCTTTTTCAAAATATTTTACATAAATTACACTACACATATGTAATTAACATTTAACAATCCCTCCCTCAACCCCAAAACAATGAATTAATTAACAAACTACCCCTCCCCCTTTTTGCTGCTGACTGAGGTTAATTCCTGAAAGTGAGATATAAATGGACATCTTTTATGAAACCCCTCCTGATTCCCTCTTAAACTAAATTTAACCTTCTTCAGACTTAAAAACTCTATTGAATCTCCCAGCCATATTGAGGCACAGGGTGGACAAACTCACATCCAACACAATAGGGCCCGCCTCCTCGCCACCAGCGAGGCGAAGGCTAAGGCATCTGCCCGTGTCCCTGTCTGGAGCTCCAGCAAGTCCGACACCTGAATATGGCCCCCAGGAGATTGGGTTCTATGTCCAACTGTAACATTGCCAAGGTGATGCTGAGGAAGGTGCTGCAGAACTTCCTCAGTTTTAGGCCTGATGTACTGTCAATTACCATGAGACAAGAATGGTGAAACAATCAAGGCTTTATTGCACAAGATGTTGTGCCTCCTGCAGCTGGAACCAGAATGGGAGCAGCACAGGAGAGCATAAACTTTTATACGCTGCCTGCTGGGAGGAGCCAGCAGGCTGGGATTTACTGTGGTACCTGTAGTACATGGGCAGTACTGTAATACATGCAATGTGTTACCAATGGTGTTTACCACATTCACCCCCTGTTGAAAAGAAAGTCCGGCGGGGGTGAAGAAAACATTACAGATTGAGTCTGTCGGGGGCTCTGACCCTCTGCTGCGATCGCCTCAGTCCTGGTGGTGGTGTGGGCCTCAATGTGGTCACCTGCGACTCCGGGAGCATGTTGGCATCTCCTTCGTCACCCTTTAATGGATCCAGTGGGGGGACGGATCCTGCTGGGGTGGGGGCTGCGGTGAGGTTCGCTGGTGGGAGGGTGGGTGGCGCAGGGGTGAACGAGGCAACCGGTGGGGGGGGGAGCGGTATCAGGTCGGGGGTTGTGGGTGGGGACCCAGCAGGTGCCAGGTCCCGGAGAGAGACAGTGTCCTGTCGCCCGTCGGGGGGGGGGGGGGGGGGGGGGGGGGTGCCACGTAGGTGTACTGTGGGTTTGCATGGATGAGGTTGACTTTTTCAACTAAGGGATCCGATTTATGACTCCGCACTTGCTTCCTGAGGAGGACGGGTCCAGGAACTGACAGCCATGTTGGGAGCGAGACCCTGGAGGTGGACTTCCAAGGGAAGGCAAACACACGTTCGTGAGGGGTCTCATTAGTAGCGGTGCACAGGAGCCACCGGATGGAGTGGAGTGCATTGGGAAGGACCTCCTGCCAGCGGGAGACTGGGAGATTTCTAGACCGAAGGGCCAGCAGGACGGCCTTCCAGACCGTCCCATTCTCCCTCTCCATCTGCCCGTTTCCCCAGGGATTGTAGCTGGTCATCCTGCTCGAGGCGATGCCCTTGCTGAGCAGGAACTGATGCAGCTCATCACTCATGAAGGTGGATGTAGGTGGGGAAACCGAACAGGGTTAAGATGCTGTGCAGGCCCTTGATGACCGTGGCAGAAGTCATGTTGGGGCATGGGATGGCGAAAGGGAACCGGGAGTACACATCTATTACACTGAGGAAGTACACATTGCGGCCGGTGGAGGGGAGGGGCCCTTTGAAGTCCATGCTGAGGCGCTCAAAGGGGCGGGAGGCCTTCACCAGGTGCTGTCTATCTGGCCGGTAGAAGTTCTGCTTACACTCTGCGCAGACCTGGCAGTCTCTGGTGAAGGTCCTGACCTCAATGGAGTAGGCAGGTTGCAGGCCTTGACAAAATGGAAGAACCGGGTGACCCCACGGGTGGCAGAGGTCACTGTGGAGAGCCCGGAGTCGGTCCACTTGTGCGCTGGCACATGTACCGCGGGACAGGGCATTTGGGGACTCATTGAGCTTCCCCGGGCAATACAAGATCTCATAGTTATAGGTGGAGAGATTGATCCTCCACCTCAAGATCTTGTCGTTTTTGATAGTATTGTTAAACATGAAGGTAACCGATCGTTGGTCAGTGAGTAGAGTGAATCTCCTGCCGGCCAGGTAACGCCGCCAATGTCGCACAGCTTCCACAATGGCTTGGGCCTCCTTTTCGACAGAGGAGTGCTGAATTTCAGAGGCATGGAGGGTGCGGGAAAGGAAAGCCACGGATATGCCCACCTGGTTGAGGGTGGCGGCCAGAGCTAAGTCTGATGCATCGCTCGCCACCTGAAAGGGGAGGGTCTCATTGACTGCGTGCATCGTGGCCTTGGCGATGTCCGCCTTGATGTGTCTGAAGGCCTGGCGAGCCTCAGCCATCAGGGGAAAAACTGTGGACTTGATGAGTGGGCAGGCCTTGTCCGCATAATTAGGGACCCACTGGGCGTAATGTGAGAAAAACCCCAGGCATCGTTTCAGGGCCTTGGGGCAGTGGTGGAGAGGGAGTTCCATGAGGGAGCGCATGCGGTCGGGGTCGGGCCCTAGGACTCCATTTTCCACTTGGTAACCAAGGATGGCTAAGCGGTTGGTGCGGAACACGCATTTCTCCTTACTGTAGGTGAGGTTAAGGGATGTGGCAGTCTGGAGGAACTTTTGGAGGTTTACGTCGTGGTCCTGCTGATTGTGGCAGTAGATGGTGACATTATCTAGGTACGTGAAGGTGGCTCGCAGCCCGTACTGGTCAACCATTTGGTCCATCTTCCGCTGGAAGACCGAGACCCAATTGGTGACGCCGAAGGGAACTCTAAGGAAATGATAGAGGCAGCCATCTGCTTCGACCGCAGTGTATTGGCGGTCCTCCGGGCAGATGAGGAGTTGGTGGTAGGCGGACTTCAAGTCTACTGTGGAGAAGACTCATCCTGTCCTGGGCACTGTACCGACTGCTCCTAGTGGGACGGGCTTGCAGTCCGGGGTGAGGTTTGCAAAAAGTGAAGGTGGATCGAGTTTAAGGTTCGTGAGGCCGCAGATGGTGAGGGGGGGGGCAGGGGTCTGCTGAATTTCAAATTGAGGCTTTGGAGGTGGCATCGAAAATCAAGACTTAGTAGTAGGGCAGCGCAGAGATGGGGGAGGACGTAGAGCCTGAAGTTTCTGTACTCTACGCCCTGAACGGTGAGGATCACGATGCAGTACCCCCAGATTTGCACGGAATGGGATCCGGAGGCCAGGGAGATTACCTGAGTGATGGGGAGTACCGGGAGGGAGCAGTGCCTTACTGTAGCAGGGTGGATGAAACTCCCTGTGCTCCCGGAGTCAAAGAGGCGGGTCGTCTCGTGCCTGTTGATCTTTACCGTCATTGTAGCGGTTGCGAGGTTGCGGGGCCGAGACTGATCCAGGGTGATAGAGGCGAGCTGCGGAAGATGTTGGGAGGTCCCGGGCTGATCAGCGGTGGTGGAGGTATCAGCGGGCGGCAAACGGCCAGACGAGCAGGGGTACTGAGGTGCGGTCCAAAATGGCGCCGAAGATGGCGGCGCCCACAGGGCACACATGGCGGGCGGCATCAAAGATGGCGGCGCCCACAGGCCGCACATGGCTTGTGGTGGAGAAGATGGCGGCGCCCCTAGATCACATGTGGGGGGTGTAGCAATGCCGGCCTGGAAACAGCGGCGACCGACCAGGCCTGGCAAACGGAAACAAAGTGGCCCTTCTTCCCCCACCTGTTGCAGGTCGCGTCCGCGCCGGGCAGCACTGCCTGGGATGTTTGCTCTGGCCACAAAAATAACATTTGGGCCCTCTGGAGTTGGCTGGCTGCCGCACGGCGCAAGTTTGCGGTGTACTCAAGTCGGCAGCTGGGGGGGCCCACGATGCCCACGAGGGTGCTGCGCTGTCGGGGGTGTAGGCCTCCAGATGATGGGGAGGCCACTTCTTGGGAATTAGCAAGCTGCACAGTCTCTGCAAGATCGAGCGTACCCACTTCCAATAGTCGCTGGCGAACGTACGTGGATTTAATGCCCGTGACATAAGCGTCTAAGTTTAATGGTTCAGTCGGGCTGCCGAAACTGCCTGGCAGTCACAGTTCCTACCGAGAATCTGTAGAGCCCGCAGGAAATCGTCCAGAGTCTCCCCCGGGAGTTGCCGTCTCGTGGCCAGGAGATGCCTAGCGTACACTTGATTCACCGACTTAAAGTAGCGTCCGTTCAGTTGCGTCATCGCTTCTGTGTAGGTGGGCGCATCCCGGGTGAGAGGAAAAACTTGAGGGCTCACCCTGTGAGTAGAGGACTTGGAGCTTCTGTGGGTCCGAGAGTTCTTCAGTGGCTGCTCTGAGGTAGCCTTGAAAGCAGGCTAGCCAGTATTCGAAGGTCGTTGTGGCGTTGGCTGCTTGAAGGCTCAGCTCTAGGCAATCAGGCTTGATTAAGATGTTCACCTTTTAATATCTTGTACAATAAATTGATGTACTATCAATTACCACAAGATGAGAATGGTGAAAAAATCGAGGTTTTATTGCACAAGATGTTGTGCCTCCTGCGGCTGGAACCAGAATGGGAGCAGCGCAGGAGAGCATACACTTTTATAGGCTGCCTGCTGGGAGGAGCCAGCAGGCTGGGATTTACTGTGGTACCTGTAATACAGTGGCAGTATCGTAATACATGCAACGTGTTACCAGTGGTGTTTACCACAAGGCATGAACAAAAATTGTGCACGATTGGCCGGCCCCCTCCCGCATCTTTTATAAATGTCCTCAACCCCTTTGAACAGGCGACTCATTCTCGGCCTCGTCAAATGCGTTCTGGGAGTTACCTTCATTGTATTAGTGTCATGGGGTCAATAAATTTCCCCTCCATTAAATTTCGCACCACAGCCCCCCCCTCCAATGTCTCCCCCATTCCTCCTCCCATTTGGCCTTCACTCTATCCAGGGATTCTGATCCTCCTTCCATAATTTTCCCATAAATAGCCGAGGTAACTCCCCCTTTTATCTCCAACACCATCAATACCTCTTCCAGCAAAGAAGGGGATAACAGTGTTTAAATCCTCTAATGGCCTCATTCATCTCAATTCATCTCAATCACTTCTAATATGATTTATAACCCCTCTGAACTTTCTGTTCCTTTGACTACCCTTTTGTGTATCTCTCTTCCTTTTTGTCATTGTGCCTTCAGTAGTCTCAACTCTACAATTTGGAATTCCCTGCCCAAATCCTCCCACCACTTCATCTTGTTATTTTCCTTTAAGATCCTCTGTTAAGCTCACCTCGTTGGACTAAACTTTTGATCTTCCCTCCCAATGGATGGAAAGTCAATGGACCTTTTGAATGGCTCGCTGCGTTTTCCAGCCCCACCCGCTCTGCGATGGGGCCATCAAATCTGTCCAATATATTTGTTATTGGCTCAGTGTCCATTTATTTCTGGGTACTCCTCTACAACACACTTTGTAATGTTGTTCTGTATTAAAGGTGATATAAAGTTATTATGTGCAGGGCCACAGGGAAAAGCAGGGGAATGGCACTAAACTATGATGCTCGTTTGGAGAGTCAGTGCAGACATAATGGGCCAATTGGTCACCTACACCATAACAATCCTGTGATTCTGTGATTTTTATCTTTCAACTGCATAACCAGAATGGTAAATCAGTCTGGCAATCTCTGCCATTTCATGGCATAGATACTTGTCATAAATTTCAATTCACAGAAACATAACTTAAGCTATTTAAGATTTTCTGGAAATCTACCCTTCCCTATTGAGCAGCAAGTTTCAAGTCTGCCTGAAGTTAGCAAGCATGATTTGCATTTTACATGTTCATATTGAGGATTGCTTACACATTGTATTTTTTGGATAAAGATCATGCGACCCCGTTCAGTTTTCTTGAAGTCTGCTTATGGACAGTCCCTTCAAATCTGGTGAACTTTTCTGGTCTGCTTTCTATGCTGCATTCTGAACTTGGTTTCGACCTGCCAACGGCTCCCTCTGTTCAGAGTTGTTTGTATGTAATATTAAAGTATGAAATACGTTTTGTATTGAAAGAGTGTGGCTGATGGCACTGATTTATAAATAATCTCCCATTGATTCTGATCCATTCTTATTTTCTTCCATACATTGAACTGCTTGAATCCTGAGTTAATGTATTTTCTGGCTGTCAACCTGATCAAAATGCTTGCTGCAAAAAAAAATTCAATTTCCTCAGTACTAAGTAAATTAAATTCATTTCCATCCTTGATGGTTCACCACACTGATCCTATATGTTGTCCTAATTTCCAACCTCCACTTGTCCCAGTGAAAACATAGCAGTTTATGCTGCTCCATATTACTGCCTCAAACATTACCTCGCCAGCCCTGGGGAACTCTCCAAATCTTCATTAGCTTATAATATTCATTGGTCTCTATCTCCTAAGAGCATGAGAAATTCTATAAACATCAGGAATGTATGCTGTCTTGCTTGTTTGTTCTTCATCAACTTCATCAAGTTGATTTCATCAACTTCACATAAACACACGGGGCAGAATTTTCCATTTCCTACACAGTGCTGGTTTAGGTGTGATAATCGGCTGACAGCTCACAGGCTGCACAGCCAAGATTTCTCTCCAGATAGTCCAGAACTCTGCACAGAAAAAAGACTGCAGACCAGCAGTGGCGTGCAGAGGGGGGGGGTGGGGGGGGGGGGGGGGGGGGGGGGGAGGGGGCGATGGTGCATTGGCCCCGGGCATCCATTGGATGGGGGCATTCAATCAGAGAAGGAAATAATTTTTAAAAAAAATTTTTTTTTTTAAATTTAGATTACCCAATTATTTTTTTTCAATTAAGGGGCAATTTAGCATGGCCAATCCACCTACTCTGCACATTTTTTGGGTTGTGGGGGCGAAACCCACGCAGACACGGGGAGAATGTGCAAACTCCACACGGACAGTGACCCAGAGCCGGGATCGAACCTGGGACCTCAGTTCCGTGAGGCGGTTGTGCTAACCACTAGGCCACCGTGCTGCGAAGGAAATGGAAAATCCCAGAGAAGGAAATAAGATAGTAATTTTAAAATTTCAGCGGTGATAAATCAATTTTTGGAGGCTCACCGCACTGCAGAGGCAGTTGTTAGCCCTTTATTCCTTTAACATGGTGTACCCTTTCTGTCTAGAGAAAATGGTGCTTCTCCCCATCCCCCCACATGCATGCGCATGATGTACGTGGTGCAACCATCAAAAGCAACAAGCAGACGTGGCTGTTCGTTCCTGCGTTTCCTCGAGTCATAACTCGTCTTTTCTTCAGCTTTTTGTGCACCTAGATTAGTTCTTTTACCTACTCAGGTCAGTGAATAGCTCTAGAATGGGTGCAACTACGTTTTTTGTATAGGTTTTTTGGTGATATTTAATGAAATATTTACGTGGGATGTAGTAAGAGTGAAGCCTGGATGATCAGAGGACTGCTATGGCATTTAATCTCGGAATAGGAGACATTTATTCCTTAACATGCTAATATTCGAATACAGATACCACTAATTTGCAAGTCTATGATATAAATTGCACAAAATTATCAGTGGAGAATCAGTGTGAAATAATTTGATACGAAGGAACAAAGAAATGAAATATGGTTTATCCGTCTGCAACTGACCGATTGTTTACCATTTTCTTCCCATTTTCTCATGCGTCTTACGGTTTTTGAGATAGAAAATGAAATGTTACGAGTATTTCGTGTACAACCGAGTGGAGCACAGAACAGGAAAAAAAAGAGGGCCAGAGTCGAAGAAGAGTCCCATCAAAGAGGGGCATTAGATGCACGGATAAAAAGAAGTAAAGAAGAAGTAGGAGAACCTGGAGAAGTAAAAGATGATGTGGGTGCAGAGAAGGATTTTTCTGATACGGATTCAGCTCGGTCAGAACATAATACTCTCTCTCCTCAGTCTCGTTGTCAGGATGATGATCCATGTGAAGAAAATAAAGAAGATTTTAGCATATTTTTGCAAAGAAGCGATTTTGGCTGTTTGAAGAAACCGATTCCAGATCATTTGAAGATGACAATATTACAACATGGCCCTGAAAGATATCAGAATAAAAGTGGTCCATTTGCTGAGAAGGATGGGAGATCATTTTCCAAACAGTGGTTTGATAAAGTTTCCACAAACGGAGAAATTGTGGAGAGAAAATGGTTGTTATACTCTCCATATCGGAAAGCATGCTACTGTTTTGTTTGCTTTTTGTTTTCAAAGGAGCATTTGTTGTCTGTGTCAAACTTTGGAAAGGAAGACGGTTTCTCCACTTGGAAAAAATTAAATCCAACAATACCTGACCATGAGAAAAGCCCTTCTCATAGAGCTCACATGAGGGAATACCTGAACCTTGTAGTTCGACTCCATCATTCAACTACGATAGATGCTGAACTTCAACAGCAAATGTCTGCTGAAAAGAAAAGATGGAAAGCTATAACTGAACGGATTGTCGAGGTTATATCCTTTCTGGCAAAACAGAATCTGGCCTATCGTGGACATCGAGGAGAAGGAATATCTGGGTTATCAAAGCCAGGGGAGACAGTCAGTGAAAATACAGAAACTTTCTAGCAACAATCAGACTTTTGGCCAAATATGATGACATCTTAGCAAAACACTTGCAGAGAGGGAAAGAGAAACCAAAAAGTGTCACCTACTTGTCCAACAGAATTCAAAACGAAATAATCAATCTTCTTGGTGAAACTGTCAAGAAAAATATAATTTCCGAAATTAAGGACGCAAAATATTTTAGCATAATGCTGGATTCAACTCCAGATATTGCCCATGAAGATCAGGTTTCTGAAATTCTGCGTTACGTTCATATTGATGAAAACAGAAAAGTAGAAATAAAGGAGACATTTCTGGGATTTTTTCAAGTCAACAAGAAAGATGCAGTCAGCCTGGTAAATAAAATTCAGGAAAAATTGGAAGAAGACAAAATTTCCATGAATGACTGTCGTGGTCAAGCATATGATAACGCAGCAGTTATGGCTGGAGTGAGAGGAGGTGTTCAACAAAAAATTCTTGAAGTTAACCCAAAAGCTGTGTTTGTGAACTGCGAGAACCACAGCCTCAATTTGGCCTGTGTCCATGCAAGTGAGGTGCAACCTGTTGTTGTTACATTTTTTGGCATTCTAGAAAAACTCTTTACTTTTTTTTCTTCATCTACTTCTCATTCGGAAGTGTTAAAATCATTTGTCACTCGGACTGTGAAAAGACAGTGTGACACAAGATGGAGTTCCAGCCATGATGCTGTGCAAGTAATCCACGAAGAGTGTGACAACGTTATTGCAAGCCTTCAACACCTGCTGGAAGGAGAATTTTCAAGGGAAACTAAATCTGATGCAGGATCGCTACTGAACTCTATTCAACAGTTCCCGTTTATAGCTTTATTAAATTTTTGGTACTCAGTTTTATCATCAGTGGAGAAAGTCTCAAAACGTTTGCAGGATCCGAAAATGGGGTTCCATGAAGCTTCTTGTAATCTGAGAGGACTTATTCATATCTTGAATTTGAAGAATGATGAAATTATCCACAATGCAATAGATTTAGCCAATGAATATTGTGAAAATTGGGGAATACCAATTGCACGAACAAGGAGAAGAAGAATAATGCCTGGAGAGTCAGCAAGAGATAGTGGACTGACGGCACAAGAAGAAATGAATAGAGTAATGGTAGAGATTCTGAACAGATTAAAAACTGAAATTGAAGACCACAGTGTCTGTCTTCAAAGACTCAGTGACCGATTTTCTTTTCTTCTGAACTTGAATTCAGTAGTGATTGAAGATGAACAAGAAAGAGAGAAATTAAAAAAGGAATGTTCAGACTTTGCAAATTATTATGACAATGATGTGGTTGCAATTCAGTTATATGACAAAATTATTGATTTTGTGATGCTCCTTCGAGCTGGAGGGAATAGAGTTCCCCCTGATCCTAAAGATGCTCTGGAGTCTTTACTGCAGTATGGGAGGGATGTCTTTCCGACGCTGTGTGTTTCATACAGATTACTGCTTACAATCGCATTTTCAGTCGCAAGCTGTGAAAGGTCATTTTCAAAACTGAAATTAACAAAAACATATCTGAGGTCTTCTATGTCACAGGAGCGACTGACCAACCTGGCTTTAATAAGCATTGAAAAAGAATTTCTCACAGCTGATGTAAAAAGTGAAGTAGTTCAGGTGTTTAGTGACAGGAGGTATCATTTGGTGAAAAGAACTTAATAAATTTGATTGCTTTATATTAAAATCGAATAAAGCGTTTATTTCATGTTTCATCTGTGTTTATATATTCAAAATGTTTTCCTTTCTCATAATATTTCTCAGTATATTAGGCCTTATACTTGAGTCTTTGGGGCAGACAATCAAGATTTGCCCCGGGCATCACCAGACCTCTGCACGCCACTGCAGACCAGACCCACGCCGTCACGCTGGAACCCACCCGCCCAATGCGCATATGGAGGCCCCCACAATCATGGACACAGGAAATGCCCCCAACCATGAACACAGGAACCCCCCGCCCCCCAACATGGACAGGGCAGACCACCCCCCTCCCCCCACACACACAGAGGAGATCATCCCCATGAACACATGGAACCACCCCCCCCCCCCCCCCCCCCCACATGCACAAGAGGAACCACACTGCCCCACAAACATAGGAATCACTCGCCAGGGACAAGGGGAAGTACCCCCCCCCCCCCCCCCCCCCATGGACACGGGGAATCCCCCTCATACACACAAAGAGAATCCCCCAACTGACTGGGGAAATTCTCCCCCAAAGGAGCTACCCAGTGGGTCTCCCCGGCACTGGCCCTTGGTAATACCCCTGGCACTGTCCTCTGGTGCCAGGGGCAGGACAGGGGAAGTGGCAGGGTACAGCCCTGATATGTTACTCTCCCCTGGGGCTATCCTTAGCTGCGTGGCCCTGGCGGGCTCCCTTCGCCTGGATTCCATTTTTAAAAACCTGTGACGTGATGTCAAGCCGGTGAGGGGAAAATTCCAAATGTGGAGGGAAGATACGGAGGGGAAGCCCACTAACAATATTGAAATGTATTTAAATGAAGTTCCTGCCTTTCCTGGGTGGGAACCCCATTACGTCACCGGCGGGGAGCGGGAAGAATACTTTGTGCCCATGTCGCCATTTGCGCTCGCGGCAGAGCCGGGTGCAAAATCGCGGGCCGTGGACTTTACATTTTTGAAAATTGGTTTTGGTATTATGAACATATCTTTGAATATTTATTATGAATTTGAAGTAAGAAGAATACTCTTTGGCCTTTAGATTGAATGAGCTTCCAGAAATCCTTGAGATCCATATCTCTCCTCAGCTATCTCAGTGCCAGCTGTTTCCTTTACCTGCTGATCAATTTCACGTTATTGAACTCTCTCCTGTCTTTCCCTGGCAACACGTTCTGATTCTCTTATCAAGCAGTGCACGAGATTAACTCCTTGTTTGGCATAGAGTACTGTACTATCTGCATTCACACCCAGCAGCGAGGTCAATACCGCATTATCCTCCTTTAATCCATTAATCAGATTATCGGCATCACTTATCCCTGTTATTTCCCCCCCCAGTTTATTCCCCTCTCTGTCCTTCCTTTCACCAATCATAGAATTTGACAGCATTTAAGGAGGCCAGACAGCCTATGCCAGCTCATTGAAGCAGATATCCAATCAATCCCTCTGCCCTGCTCTTGACCACACCTGGAGTACTGCTCACAGCTTCGGTCTCCTTGTTAAGGACGGAAATACCCACCTGCATTACAGAAGACGGTGGTGTAGTGCTATTGTTCCTGGCTTTGTAATCCAGTAGGCTCAGGGTAATGCTCTGGGATCCTAGATTCAAATCCCACCATGGTAACTGGTGAAATTTGAATTGAATAAAAATGCTGACTCAGGCAGTGACACCCACATCTCATTTCAAATTCAAAAATAAATTCAAAAGAATTTATAAAAAAATTGGAGACCATTAAAAGAAATTCAAAAAAATAATCCTGGGATGAAGGGGTTGTCTAATGAGGAAGAATTGGATTGATTTATTTGAGTTTAGAAGAATAAGAGGTGATCTTGTTTGAATCACATAAGATTCTGAGGAGGCTTGACATGGCAGATGCCCCCTTGTGGGAGAACTTGGGAGCAGAGATTCAGAATAAGAGTCTCCCATTTAAGAAGGAATTTCTTCTCTCATGAACCTTTGGAACTCTGTACATGAGAGAGCTTTGGAGGATGGAAAAATGAAAAATTCAAGGCTGGGACAGACTTTTGAACTAGGGGGGTGTCGGGCAAGAAATCGGCCCGGAGGCTAAGATCAGATCAGCCTATATGATCTTATTGAATGATGGAGCATGTTCGAGGGCTGTATCGCCTATTCCTGCTCTTATTTTTTCATTTTATTATTGTTACAATTCTGTTAGTGATGGCTAACTTTTAAAGGCGAACCCTATCACACTACAATTAGCTGACAGAACTATGCCACAAGATTTCACTTTAAACAAAAACTTTATTGTATATGTTGTTAGGAACGTTTATAGATCCGGAACTCCAGTTTGCAGCAGTTCTTGGGACTTCTGTGCATGCGCTGTCTTGGAAAGGGCTGCTCGTGTGCAGTTCATCCATTTTCAGGTCTTTAAGTCGACCCTGTGCACATGCACAGAAGGAAACAAGGAAATGAAACGCACAAAACTGGTGACCTGAACAGAAGTGCCATCCAAAAGGAGGCATCCCAGTGCGCAGCACACAGGGAGGAGGAAAGAGAGAATGTCCCAAAACCAAGAATAAGGTCCCAAAGCAGCATTGGACAAAGGTAGAGATCAGCAATAGATCCCATTGTGTCAAGATAAACAACAGAAGCAGACAAAAAGGCTTCAAGTTAAGGAAAGATCTGCAGGGAAAGAAGCCCAGAAGACCTGAGATGACAGCTGAAGGTTGTGGGCCGTAAGGGAAAAATGGAGCAGTGGCGTTCGGCTTGGCATGGATGAAAACCTGAAAGTGTGCTTGGAATGCGAAGATTGACTGTACTCAGACATCCCGAGGAAAGAAATATCGGAAGGTGTGATCGAAACACTGGACGTGGATCCTTGTTGAAGCCATCCAAGAGGGAGCGATGTTGAGAAAGCATTCCCCTGTGAGATCTTCAAATGTAGAGATTGGATACATGCATGAGAAGGACATGGTTTCAATGAGACCGGTTGGCTCATAGTGTGGCAAGTGTCAGGGTGGGTTCTTGAGAAATCCAAAGAATATGTTTTGGTCACATCTGTAATTGACTTTGGAGTGTGGAGTATCTGACCAGTTTGCCTGTTAATTCACATACAGTATATACATATGCTGAAGAATAAAGTATAAGATCGGTAAGGTCAATTGTTTTATCTTCCTAATTTGTATGTGTCTGCAAAGATATAACTGGAGTGAAGGAATAATGAATATTTGAATCATTTTCTTGTGTTTACATTGAGATCTTTCCAATGTTTTTATATGGTATGGTGCAATATAGTTCATTTTTCTTGTTTAATAAATGTTTTACTCATTATATGAACAGTTCATCAGCTGCCTCCTGTAAATTTGTTCAGTATCTTTCCTCCATGCTTTCAAAAACAAAGTTTTCTATCAAGCCAGGTTTCACTCTGGGATCTACTTTTCCAGTGGTAACATCAGCATGGATCATAACAATAGAAAATAATTAAACAAATCAAATGCTGCTATAGACTCATGCTGCGAACTCAGTTGTACTCCTTACATCCTTCTAAGAGTTCTCTCATTTTATAAAATCTATAAGGTTCATTCATTTGTCCTGGGACCAATGGTCCTGGGTCCAAGGGCAGCACGGTAGCATTGTGGATAACACAATGGCTTCACAGCTCCAGGGTCCCAGGTTCGATTCCGGCTTGGGTCACTGTCTGTGCGGTGTCTGCACATCCTCCCCGTGTGTGCGTGGGTTTCCTCCGGGTGCTCCGGTTTCCTCCCACAGTCCAAAGATGTGCAGGTTAGGTGGATTGGCCATGATAAATTGCCCTTAGTGTCCAAAATTGCCCTAAGTGTTGGGTGGGGTTACTGGGTTATGGGGATAGGGTGGATGCGTTGACCTTGGGTAGGGTGCTCTTTCCAAGAGCCGGTGCAGACTTGATGGGCCGAATGGCCTCCTTCTGCACTGTAAATTCTATGAAACTCAGAAACTTCCTGGATTCACTCTGATTTCTCTTCATTATCCCAGCTAATCCCAAGGTACAAGATTCCATGGGGGTCCTTCTGTTAGCTTTTGTCAAGTGAATCTCCAATATCTTTACCAATCTCACTACTCTTGATTCACAAATCTGGCACAGACCTTTATATGGCCCCTGAGTAATGGCTTAAAACACTAAGGGTGGCCATGGATAGGATGTGTATAGAGGCATACGCCATTAAGAAGGGCTGAGGGTTTTGTCCAGGGATGGGATCATGACCGGTGCAGGCTTGGAGGGCCATGTCTTGTTCTGCTCTTGGCGAAGCATAAGCGGCTTCCTTGATGTTCACTCTGACAAAGGAAGGTTCAGACGTGGAGATAACTTCAACACGTTTATTAAACTTTTTACAATTCTCCTACTCTGATTCGCCTCTACTGTTAATCCTTCTATAGCTACTCAGACTGACAAACCAGTCTGCTACAATCCAGGTGGTGGGTGTGATGCTGAATCAACCCTGTGTCTGTACTCACTAAGTGACTCCACTGGAAAGAGAAAGATCATGTGTGCTGTGTTATTTATATATGGGTTGGTGTAATGCCCCCCTGTGGTCGTGTCACCTCTGTGTGTATTGTGAATGCCCATTGGTCGTGTCCTATCTTACTGGCCTATTGGTTGAACGTCTGTGTGTCATGTCTCTGGTGCTCCCTCCAGTGTCTAGCTAGTCTATGTGTACTTACATTAACCCCTTGTGTATTTACAGTGATGCATATCACCACATCCCCCCTTTTCTTGTGTTACATATTTTCTGTACACTGTTAAAGAAAATTGAACAAAAAAACAGGTAGATAAGCGATGCTCTGTACAAGTAATGATAACAGTCATTAAGCAATAAGTCCAACTCATAAGTATGAGTCCAAAACCTATCAATTATCATGGTCGAATGTCTTTCTTGTTGGATTAGTGAGTTGGTGATTTTGATGGTGGCATGTCCTTGTGAACGCCATCAGTGTCCCTGTGCGTAAGGAACCAAGAAGTGGTCAAATCACTTTGTTGTCTGATTTGGAGTCTTTTTTTCTTCCGATGCTTGTGATAGCGATGTTGGATAGCATCTGTCCTGAAAGCCAGGTTGCCTGTTGGTAGTGCAGCACACATGAATTGGGAAGATGCATCGTCCTGCCATGGCATGTCATTGTACTGAGCTGAGTAGTAACAGTGTCCCTCATGGGCAGAGTTGTAGCATGTCGTACCAGTCGTAGTTCCATTGGTGGAGTTTGTGTCGTGCCTGCTGTTGACGATGTTGCCTTTGGTCACGCCGTGTTGTTGTCTTTGATATGGTTTTCATAGGTTGTGATGCTGGGTTGGATGGTTTTGTTGCCGTGTTTGCTGCGCCCAAGGACCACGCTGTGGATAATACGAGTCCTTCACACAGTTACTTGTGTCAGCGTGTTTTGTGGCATCTGCTGTCACCTTGAGCGTGCCGTCACTGAGTTTGCGGCACTCCCCGTCTGGAGTCATGTCCGGCTTACTTGAATCAGCTTTGGCTTGTAGTTACTCCCTGTCTGGAGTCTGGTCTGTTTCACATGAGTCAGTGTTGGTTTGTCGATGCTCCCCGTCTGGAGTCTGGTCTGTTTCACCTGAGTCAGTGTTGGTTTGTCGATGCTCCCCGTCTGGAGTCTGGTCTGTGTCACCTGAGTCAGTGTTGGTTTGTCGATGCTCCCCATCTGGAGTCATTGAAGGTTCACTGGAGTCGGCTGAGATTTCTTGATGCTCCACGTCTGGAGTCAAAACCTCCAGGAAAGCATTTGCTACTGGAGAGGCTCGAGCGAATGAGGTTTGAAGTAACGTGGTGTCACCGGAGTCACCAGTGGTCTCACTGTGATCGTCGAGTGCCTCTGTACACACTAGCTGAGGTCTGTCACATTGCACATCTTGTATGGGAAGTGGGATGCTGTCAACACTCGTCTCACATACAGTGGGTAGAGCCTCAGTAGCTTCTTGTTGTTCACTTGGGCTGGGTAGACTGTCAGAGTCTTCTTCTGGTGGCTCAAACAATCTGGGTGGACTGTCATAGTCGCTTTGTTGTTCACTTGAGCATGGCAGACTTGCATCGTCTGCTGCTGGTTGCTCAGAGGAGGTTGCTAGACCCTCATGGTCTTGTTCATGCAAGGACTGCGCTCTGGAGTCTTGCATTGCTTCTATCATGGAGGCTGTCCACGAGCTCCCTGTGGAGGCTTGTGTCACTGGAGTCATGTTCTATGTGGAGACGTGCAGTTGTCTCGCTGTTGAGTCTTTCATCGCTTGCTGTGTGGAGGCTGGGACCCTTTGTAGTGAGTGGACCACTCTCTGTGTGGAGTCGGGGACCCTTAGCGGTGCGTGGACCACTCTCTGTGTGGCAGCAGGCCGCTCTCTGTGGGCTTGTACCGCTCTCTGTCTCTTGGTGTCAGGCCGCAGCATAATCTTGCACTCACTAGTCGGGATGTCGTATATGCTGGGCTGAAGATCCTCAAATCCGAAGAACACATCCGCGTCTGTGTCGGATTCTTCACTGTAGGACACATCTCGTTGTGGTTTGTAGTTGGTACTGGGGTCGCCATCTCCAATGAAAAAACCTTTGTCTGAGTCGTAGTCTTCTCGGACCATATCATCCCTTTTTGTGTCGGAGCTGGCATTGGGTTTGTGATGTCCAAAGAAGAAATAAAGGTCGGAGTCGTAGTATTCAAGGACTGTATCATCTCTTTGGGTGGTGCTAACAGCTTGTTGCAGGGTTCTGCGGAGGTTACTGTCAGCTACTGGTTGAATTTCAGGCATTGTGCTGTTGTTACAGGTGAAAGAATCAGGTTTTACAGCTTTAAAATTTTTTTTTGTGTTTTTGGACATTTCCCCTTTAAGTGGGAATGGTCTGGAGCCTCTGACGTCACGGAGCGTGTGACGTTGGTCGTAGGAAGCGATTGCGCAGACGCATATCGCTGTCCCTTTACTTGGGGGCCTTTTTCGCAATTGCGCATGCGCGGCGGACCTTCCCATTCTGTGCGCTTCTCGTGCAACTGCGCATGTGAAGTACCTTTACCAGCACGGTAGCATTGTGGATAGCACAATGGCTTCACAGCTCCAGGGTCCCAGGTTTGATTCCGGCTTGTGTCACTGTCTGTGCGGAGTCTGCACATCCTCCCCGTGTGTGCGTGGGTTTCCTCCGGGTGCTCCGGTTTCCTCCCACAGTCCAAAGATGTGCAGGTTTGGATTGGCCATGAGAAATTGCCCTTAGTGTCCAAAATTGCCCTTAGTGTTGAGTGGGGTTTACTGGGTTATTGGGATAGGGGGAGGTGTTGACCTTGGGTAGGGTGCTCTTTCCAAGAGCTGGTGCAGACTCGATGGGCCGAATGGCCTCCTTCTACACTGTAAACTCTATGATATTAAGATGGCCGCCGATCAAAATTGTCGTTCTCTGCTCCGGGAACTCGGCCTCGTGGTAAGTACTGAGGCCTCTCTTACCATTTTCTGTTGGTTTGTTTGTGTTTTCCTCGCAGTATCGTCCGAATTTGTCCAGGACTGCCTGGAAGTCACTCCTGTTTTGCCCTTTGGAGAACTTGAATGCTTTAAAGCTTTCTTCTGCTCTGGCACCGGCGATGGTGAGCAGAAGCTCTGTCTTTTCAGCATCGGCCACGTCTTGTAGGTTAGCTGCTACCAGGAAGATCTCAAACCTTTTCCTGAATGCACACCAGTTTTTGCGGAGATTGCCGTGGCACTTGAGCTGCTGTGGAACCGGAATCTCGATCATCTTTCCTGGGTGTTGTTGCTGCTTGTCACTGTTTGCTGAGTTGTAACTATATGGATTGAAACAGTCACTCACTGGTACCATGTCTTGTTATGCTCTTGGCGTAGCATAAGCTGCTTCCTTGATGTTCACCCTGACAAAGGAAGGTTCAGACGTGGAGATAACTTCAACACGTTTATTAAACTATTTACAATTCTTCTACTCAGATTCGCCACTACTGTTAATCCTTCTATAGCTACTCAGACTGATGAACCAGTCTGCTACAATCCATGTGGTGGGTGTGATGTTGAATCAACCCTGTGTCTGTACTCACTGAGTGTCTCCACTGGAAAGAGGAAGATCATGTGTGCTGTGTTCTTTATATATGGGTTGGTGTAATGCCCCCCGTGGTAGTGTCACCTCTGTGTGTATCCTGAATGCCCATTGGTCGTGTCCTAACTTACTGACCTATTGGTTGAGTGTCTGTGTGTCATGTCTCTGGTGTCTAGCTAGTCTATGTGTACTTAAATTAGCCCCTTGTGTATCTACAGTGATGCATATCACCACAGGCCGTAGGACCTGTTTCTGTGCTATATTGTTCTTTGTTCTTTTTCCAATCTCTCCAGTGGGAGGGGGGGGGGGGGGGGGGATCATGGCAGGCAGGACTGGAAAATTTGGAGTGCAGCAAAACTCAGTTAGCATGAAAATGGCTCGCAATATTCTGCTCCAGTGTTCCATGGCAGTTCGGGTTGCCTGCTGCGCCATGTTAGGAACTTCATTTGCATGTCTTTGACTGTTCATTAAAATCCCAGCCTGATGGAATCATATCCTTGCCCCGCCCACCCCCCTCCAAATCAAATGGCCACACTGGCTGCTAATCAGACCGGCGTGAATCATGACTGGATATAACTGACGTGTACCTGTGAACCTCCCTTCACTCGTTCAGGTTTTTGCACAGCGCTCGCCTACCTTTCAGTGCACTGTTCTCGTGGCTGCTCGCACTCCGTACCAGGGCTGATCAGGCAAGACCAGTGAGAAGGGAAGGGGCTGGAAGACACACATGCTGGACTGGGGGACTGGGTGGTAAGACACAACAGAGTGGGTGACAGACTGGAGAACACAAAGGGTGCACAAAGGAACAGGACTGGGGGAGGGGTGGGAAGGAAGCGAGGCCTTCATTCTGAGATAGCCCTGGGGCTAGCCGCACTATATAGTCCGGGCATGAAAACAAACCACTCCCCAGGCTATACACTCCATGCTACAAGGCATGCATGTCCTAGGCCCAGTCCAATGAGGGGGAGGGTCTCGTGTCAGTTATGTATAGTATGGTTTGCAGAGCGTGTTCTGGCCCTCACACATTTTCATCCTTGGGGTTGGTGGCTTGGTATTGTACCGTAGATGGCACAGTCACAGTCGGGCGAAGCACCTGTGGCCTGTAAATGGGGAACTGGTAACTAAGAAATGCCATACAACATTGGATCCTCCTGAAGTATGTGGCAGATGTGAGGCACCTCATCCCATTTCAAGTGGAGGGATCTACAGCACTGTAGGGGGGAAATTGATGGTCCCATGAGGGGATGATCAGAGGGGAGGCTGTCCCTGTCCGTCACTGTGCACAGGGCCTCAAGATGGGGATGGGTGGGATCGATATGGAGTTCGGGTTATCACCAGAAAATGGTTTAAGGGGAGGACAGGGATATCTGCAACAATGATGATGGGCTCCAGGATTAGAGGGGGAGGAAGGAGAGTGACTGAAATGATGGAAAGTTGTTCAAGCTGCCCTTCCAGGATGATAGGAGGGATTTGGACGGTCACAGGGAGGGGGATTGGAAGCGGATCTCATAGTAGGACTGGAGCAACATAATTTTATCAGCCAATGGAATAATGCTGTTGTAAAATACCTCAGAATGAATGGCCAGGGGAGGGGTCTGAGGGCTTTTTTGGACAAGTTGGCTACTGCAAATTTGGGCTGATTAATGGGACCCGAATAATTTCTGTTTCGGGATACGGAGACCAAGGCTCAGCTGAGATGTGAGGAATAGTCAAATGCCAATTGAAGGGTTTGGATACCTTAACTCACAGTGTACATGCTTGGGCAAATCCATAATGGCTCTGGGCCAAATGTTAATTGGGTTTGACTGACCATTTATCCCTCTCTTAGGAATGCGCGAAGGACACAAGAATGCAACCATAAAAGGTTAAAGTATATGTGTAAAATGTTCTAAAGGCCTTTACACATTGCAGCTGAGAGGTTCAGGCTTTACATGCCTCAATGATTACAGTTAGTATATCTGTGTGCAAGGCTGGGGTTAGCCTGCTTTAAATGAGGCAGCCTAACAGTGATCTGGCTGTGGCTGATAGCGCCTGGCTGTACTCATCCAGGTCAAACATCCTTTGCGAAGGGCAGCACGGTGGCCTAGTGGTTAGCACAACCGCCTCACGGCGCTGAGGTCCCAGGTTCGATCCCGGCTCTGGGTCACTGTCCGTGTGGAGTTTGCACATTCTCCCCGTGTCTGCGTGGGTTTCGCCCCCACAACCCAAAAATGTGCAGAGTAGGTGGATTGGCCACGCTAAATTGCCCCTTCATTGGAAAAAATAATTGGGTAATCTAAATTTATATTTAAAAAAAATCCTTTGCGAAAGCGCTGCAATGCCTGGGCCATTGGGGGTGCAGGGTGGTGGTTGGTGGTGGGCAGTTTCCAGTGATCCTTAAGGCTGTGCTACAGCTGCAAGGGAGAATCTGGGATTGGAATGGAATAAGAGCAGCCCAAAGGTTTAGCAATAACTCTCTAGCTTGGTGATAGAAGTTGATCATTTCAGAGTTATGTTCAATCATGTCTCCGTTCAATTTTCCCTCAGAGACGAGGAGTGCAGAATATAGGCAGCAGGCAACATTGCCTTGTTCATGACTTCCATGGAACTCAGGAGGAGAAGAAAGGATCATCACCATCAGGCAGGGCAAAAAAGTAAAGTCTGATCGTGAGAAACATGGACGAGTGGAGCTGCATGAGGACCCAGAAGATGAGGAGGAGAGACCAATTCCACGGGAGGGGGTTTGGTGAGAACCAGGGAGTACTCATACTGGAAGATAAGTGAGAGACAGTGCTGTAGATCCCTCCACTTGAAATGGGATGAGGTGCCTCACATCTACCACATACTTCAGGAGGATCCAATGTTATATGGCATGGGAGGCCGTCCATGATCAGTGACTCTATGACCACTGCACTCAACATTTTTGCCAGTGGCTCACTACAGGGCTCCGCTGGAGACCTTTGCAGAGTAGCACAATACTTCACTCATAAATGCATCTGAGAAGTTACAAATGCCCTATTTAGCAAGGCATACGATTACGTTTATATCATCCTGGGTGAAGCCAATCAGGCTGCTAGAGCAGTGGGATTTACAGTCATCTCCAGCTGCTTAGAGATGCAGGCTGCCATCGACTGCACACATGTGGCTTTCAGATCTTCCTGGCAGTAGTCACCATGATTCATCAATAGAAGGCTTCCACTCTCTCAATGTGTAGCTGATCTGTAACCAGCAAAAGCAGATTATGCAGGTCTGTGTGAGATATCCTTGGAGCTCGCATGACTCTTACATCTTGAGCCTCTTGCAGGTGTCACAGATATACTCTGGCCCTCAGTGCATCCAGGGTTGGCTCATCAGTGAAAAAGGCTACATTCAAAAGGCATGGCTAATGATGCCCATCTTCATGACATGCTCCTTTATTGGGTAGACCATTGGTATTCTGACGATGCATTTCTGATATCTGAACTGTTCGGGCAGGGCTATCCAGCACTGTCTGGAGAGGATGTCCTGCATCATCGTGGTCTGCTATGCTCCGCATAACCTGGTGCTCCAATGGGGAATGAGTTTTCAAGATGGAGAAGCTGCATGTCTCCTATGATGAGGAAATCATCCAGAGGGATGAGCTCTATGAGGGAACGGATATTGAGGCCCCAGAGGAAGAGGCAGGTAGTCCAGATGTGGCAGATGTTTGCGTGAAAATCTTATAGCCACCAGGTTCCAGGCTGATGATAAATATCTCTTACAATCTTATTTTCACCTGTGCCCTCCATGCAGCCTCAACATTAACACCTTCTTTCCTATCCTCAGCTTCTCAATGAAGGCCATCAATCTCAGAATGAGTAGTCACTATCTTGCATGATGATTGTCTCACCTTTGGAAGGCTAGGAAGCCCCTGGAATATGTGGCCTTTCTGTTCTGGGATAAGAATTCCAGCCGTGAGCACGGTGAAGAGATTTGACGTAGTGCAGTTTTTTCAAGCATTGCACCAACATTGCGCTGCCTATGACAGCCTTCAAGAGGCAGAAGCAGCATGGCAAACCACTGCTGTGGTTTCTAACTGTAACCAAGCTGATTGCTTTCAGAACTCCAACGGCAACAAGGTTAACAGCCTGTTATTGACAGGATTACTGTAGCATTCTTCTTTTAATCTTCCAATTGATTTTCCCCTTTTCAAATTTGTTTTATACTGAATAATAGTTCCCACTTCAGAACTAGCACTTACTCTACTTCAGGTAATGGTTTGGACTTATCTCTTGACTGCCAAGGAGTTACAAGATGCATAAGGCCCAAAACCGACAGTCTCTTAGCTGCTTCTCCCCATCAGTGAATTTTACGGAGCTCCACCCATTTTATGGGTAAGGTATACACATGGCCCAGGTAGAATTGCAAATTAACTATGTTTTAAGTACAAAACCTTCTTAATTTCCTTACACATAGAGTTTTACAGTGCAGAAGGAGGCCATTTGGCCCATCGAGTCCGCACCGGCTCTTGGAAAGAGCACCCTACCCAAGGTCAACACCTCCACCCTATCCCCATAACCCAGTAACCCCACCCAACACTCAGGGCAATTTTGGACACTGAGGGCAATTTAGCATGACCAATCCACCTAACCTACACATCTTTGTTCTGTGGGAGGAAACCGGAGTACCCGGAGGAAATCCACGCACACACGAGGAGAACGTGCAGACTCCGCACAGTCAGTGACCCAAGCCGGAAATCGAACCTGGGACCCTGGAGCTGTGAAGCGATTGTGCTAACCACCATGCTACCGTGCTGCACATGAATAAATTATATCCTTTCCTGAACTAACATAGAACATAGAACATACAGTGCAGAAGGAGGCCATTCAGCCCATCAAGTCTGCACCGACCTTTTTAAACCCTCACTTTCACCCTATCCCCAAAACCCAATAATCCCTCCTAAACTTTTTTGGTCACTAAGGGCAATTTATCATGGCCAATCCACCTAACCTGCACATCTTTGGACTGTGGGAGGAAACTAGAACACTCAGAAGAAACCCACGCAGACACAGGGAGAACGTGTAGACTCCGCATAGACAGTGACCCAGCGGGAAATCGAACCTGATACCCTGGCGCTGTGAAGCCAAAGTGCTAGCCACTTGTGCTACCGTGCTGCCGTTCAATGGCAGCTGTCACGGCAGATGTCATGTCACCAGTTCTTTAGCTAACTGAGATCACCTGCCAAGTGTTACCTTTTCTCGCTGTTGACTTCTTAAGTCAACATGACCCCAATATTGTGATTATAATAAACTTCAAGCTTATTTGAATTACATTTATTTCAGCGTTGCTTTTCTAAGTCTCTCAACCAGCCACTACCATTTTCTTCAGTCAAAACTTTAACTCATAAAACTAAAAGTTATATTCTAAAACATAACAATCATGAATGTTTCTGGCTCAACGATAGGGTACAGGGACAGTAGCAGCAGCAACCCGGGGGGGGGGGGGGGGGGGGGAGGGAAAAGAGGGGGGGGGCGGACAATGACTATGTTTGTTTATTT
Organism: Scyliorhinus canicula; assembly: GCF_902713615.1. Taxonomy (NCBI): domain Eukaryota; kingdom Metazoa; phylum Chordata; class Chondrichthyes; order Carcharhiniformes; family Scyliorhinidae; genus Scyliorhinus; species Scyliorhinus canicula. The sequence goes on from NC_052159.1 coordinate 103,765,629, forward strand.
AATTTTAATATATTTTTAAGTTCTTTTGTTGTTCATTGGGGTTGGGGGGGTGGGGGGATGTGATACATGCGTCGATACGGTTTGGGGGTGTCACAGTTATTATGAGTTATTTTGTTGCATTTCATGGTTTGTCGTTATGTTTTATATTTTCTGTAAAAAATTTCAATAAAAATTATATAAAAAAAAATGAATGAGATCTTTACAACATTGTGTTCTTAAGATCTGCAGCCTCTCTTTTTTAAACATTTACGTCAATTTTGTTTCTTTTTTTTCTATAGAACCCATAAAATGCTTGGGAAGGGCATTCGGCCCATCAAATCTTCACCGACCCTCCAAAAGAGCACTCTGCACAGATCCCCTCCCCCACCCTATCCACGTAATCCCACGCATTGATCATGGCCAATCCACCTAACCTGCACATCTTTGGACTGTGGGAGGAAACCGGAGCATCTGGGAGGAAACCCACGCAGACACAATGAGAATGCAAATTCCACATCGACAGTTACCCAAATCAAACTCGGGCCGCTGCCGCTGTGATGCAGCAGTGGTAACCACTGCGCCACCAAGCTGCCAATTTCCTTTTGATATTCTGAATTGAATCTGACTCTACTGCTTGTTCAGAAATTGAATTCCAGATTGTAATAACACGTTTCACAAAAAGAAATCTCTGACGTGATTTACCGGCTGCGTACCACTGGAATTGGTGCTGGACACAGCCAATAGATCCGGGAGAGGCCTTTCACGGGAATCCCGTTGGCCGTTGCGCCTTGGGAGATGTAACCAGATCTTGCGAGATGTTGTGATCTGGGTCCTGCCCACAGTGGGCGGGGTCCAGACTTGCTTAGGTAAGTGAGTTTAAAGACTACTCATTGGATGTGGGCACTGCTGGCTCGATCTGAAATTATTATTGCCCATCCCTAATTACTCTTGAGAAGGTGGCGGTGTAGGTATACTTACAAAACTGCTAGGGAGGAGTTCCAGGGTTTTTGCCCAGTGACAGTGAAGTCAGGATGGTGAGTGGCTTGGGGTGAATTTACAGATGGTGGTGTTCCCATGCATCTGCTGCCCTTGTTCTTCTAGGTGGTCGAGTTCGCGGGTTTGGAAGGTGCTGTTGAAGGAGCCTTGGTGAGTTGTTGCAGTGCATCTTGTAGATGATACACACTGCTACCACTGTTCTTCAGTGGTGGAGGGAGTGACAGTTGAAGCTGGTGCATGGGATCAAGTGGGCTGCTTCGCCCTAGATAGTGTTGTTGGACGGTGCTCATCCATGCAAGTGGAGGCAATTCAATCACACTCCTGACTTGTGCCTTGTAGATGGTGAACAGGCTTTGGGGAGTCAGGAGATGAGTCACTCTCTGGAGGATTCCTAGACTCTGATCTGCCCTTATTTATATGGCTGATCCAGTTCAGTTGCTGGTCAATGGTAACTCCCAGGCTGTTGATGGTGGGCGATTAAGCGATAGTATGTCAAGGGGTGATAATTAAATTCTCTTGTTGGATATGGTCATTGCCTGCAACGTGTGTGGCATGAATGCTACTTGCTACTTTTTCGCCATACCTGAATGTTATCCAAGTCTTACTGCATATGGGTACTGGCTGCACAAGTATCTGAGGAGTCCAGAATGGTGCTGAATATTGTGCAATCATCAGCAAATATCCCCACTTCTGACCTTATGATGGAGTGAAGGTCAGTGATGAAGCAACTGAAGATTGTTGGGATGAGGATACTACCCTGAGCAATTCCTGCAGCGATGCCAGAGACTGAGATTATTGACCTCCTACACCAGTGTCCTTCAAACTTTTTTTCCGGGGACCCATTTTTACCAACCGGCCAACCTTCGGGACCCAACCCGGCCAATCTTCGTGACCCACGCCGGCCGACCTGCGCGACCCACCATTTTCTCTTATCTTGTTTGCTGCTGACAAAAATGGAGGAAATGGTTTTGGGTCCCTTTGGCCCTCGTACACGCTCCTCCAATGGAACCTGTTGGATGAAGGTGAGGCCTTCCAGTGTCGGAAAGTCTGGAGTCTCCATCTGTCCAAAGTTCTGCATTTTATTCCGGTAAAATTTTATCAAATAAACCCCCCCGAACTTGTAAATAAAAATAAAATGAATAAAATAAACTAAAATTAAATGAATAAAATAAATGAATAAAATGAATAACCCCCCCCGAGCTTGTAAAACAAAAAGCTGCGACTGTTTAAACAAAAGTGGCTGCACTGCGCGTGCATGCCCTATCATCAGCGCGCATGCGCATAGTTTTGTGCATGTGCGCCGATGATCTGGCACGCATGCGCATTGCGGCCGCATTTTTTTTACATGTTTGTGGCCATTTTGAAGGCCGCTTGCAGCGGCATTTCTAACAGCCGGCTGTTGCACGCAGATTTGCGCGATCGGGAGCGCCATGGCGGATGGCTCCGTGACCCTCCCGACATCTGCCCGCAGCCCACCTGCGGGTCGCGCCCCCAAGTTTAACAATGTCCTGCACCACAACCATCTTCCTTTGTACATTCAGGAATCCACCTTGGTGTATGCTAGGGAACCTTCACAACCTTATTAAAATTACCAAATGTTCAATGAGAGCTGAGAGAATGAGGGTGGAATCTTACTGCCTTATAGCTTTTAAACACAAGCTAGAACCATTTCCAGGTCCAGGCCCTAATTGTTTCTGAGGTTTTCTTCCCTGCACAATCTTTCCAGAAGCAGCATGTTAATTGGTCACCTCCAAGAACACCATTCAAAATAAATTTCAGGTGGGAAGTAAGATGTGTTAATCTAAATTCCCAAGGCTATGTCAGCTGGCAAGCCCCCTAAGGGAGGTAGGCACTACCTGTAAAGAAGGAGACATTAAGGTGAAGGTGTCCTCTGATTTGAGAAATAGGTGTAAATAGGTGATAGCTGCCATTGTGGAAAGAGATCTCCCTCACAGGATGTTCTGCAGACACAACTGCGGCCCTCTGACACCTGCAGGTCTGCGGATTTGGCTTGGGAATTAATGAAGGCCTCACTGGACCCATGGCCTACTCCCAGGAGGATTCCAGGCATATTCCAGACGGAGGGTCCATGCGTCACTTGTATGGTTTCAGCAGCATCGCAATTAATTCCTAAATGGCCACTTACATGTTGAGAGAGAGAGAGGGAGAGAGAAATACAGCACAGAACAGGCCCTTCGGCCCACGATGTTGTGCTGAACCTTTATCCTAAGTTAATCATAGAATTTTGGATACTAAGGGCAATTTATCATGGCCAATCCACCTAACCTGCACATCTTTGGACTGTTGATAATTGACTTCAGCAGAAATATAAATGGAAAAGGATTAGAATAAGCTGCCGGTTCACTGTCATCATTTTTACACTAAATCACAAACTCAAAATCTGCCTTTTCCATTCTATTTAGCCAAAATGATCCATCCTACCCATTTTCAGTGACAGATGCATTGAAGTTTTAAGCTTACTTTCTGTAATAATATTGTATGTCATTAATTATTTTGTTGCATTCCTTGAATAATTTGGCTTGTCTCTATTGCCAGCACTCAGTTCCAAAAGTGCAGCAAGATAATCTGAAACAAGGCGATGGCCTCCTTACTATGCCACATCGACAATGAAATATTTCTCTATCTTCCTCTGTTACAAACTGGTCGGACTCCCCATAATGATATCTCTTGCTTCATTCTCCAAAAGGTGGATCAGACTGGGGTTGCTGATGACTGCCCTCCAGCAGGGAAAATGATTGTTCCCACTAAAAAGAATTAAAAGGCTGAGTGAATCACACCTGACAATTCCAGATATTTCTTTTATTTACTGTCCTGTTACCATTCCTAATGCTTTGATACAGTTTTCTCTTCCCCAGTTTCCATCTGCCTTCCTCTGCTTGCAATATCCCATATTGAAAATGTTGCCATATCAATGCAGTAATGCAGGAAAACCTTGGGATATTGAGCAAGACTAGGTGTTATCATTGGCTTGATTTTAGCCCCCATCCCTTGCGAGTAGGTACGCAATGGGTTCAAGATGTGATCCAAAGGCCTGAGCAAATTACCTATGCTGACAATTCATTGCAGTATGGAGGATTGCTGAGCTGTCTGAGGTGCTGTCTTTCAGATGAGGTATTAAACAGAGGCTCCCTCTACCCTCTGAGGTGGATATAAAATACCACATGTCTTAATTCTGAAGAAAATCAGGGAAGTAATCCCAAATCTTAAAAATAGAATCCATAGAATCCTTACAGTGCAGAAGGAGGCCATTCAGCCCAATGAGTCTCCACTGATCCGCTGAAACAGCATCCTACCTGGGATCACACTCCCGTCCTATCCCCGTAGCTCCACCTAACCTGCACATCTTTGGACACTAAGGGAAATTTTAGCATGGCCAATCCACCTAACCTGCACATCTTTAGACTGTGGGAGGAAACCGGAGCACCCGGAGGAAACCCACGCACACACGGGGAGGACGTGCAGACTCTGCACAGACAGTGACCCAGCCGGGAATCGAACCTGGGTTCTGGGCACTTCAAGGCCAACTTCTATCTCTCAAACAACATTACAAATGTAATTTGGTTAGTATCTCATTGCTATTGCTGGAACATTGCTGAGGGCAAATTACCTGTTGTGTTTTCCACAACAATGGTTAGAATTGGCTGTAGAGTGACTTGGGCATCTTGAGCTTGTGAAAGGTGCTAGATAAATGCAAGTATCTTTTTTCATCTTGCCTTTATTTTCTTGTCCTTCAATACATCATATTGAAAAGGTTACCATACTGCAGGGAAATTCTGTAATATTGGGAAAAGTTCTCGTGTAAACAAATGAAAATGCATATGAACATACAAAGTAGAAGCAAAAGTAAGACATTCAACTCCTTAGGCCTGCTCCACCATTTAGGCATAGACGTAGAATTTGCAGTGCAGAAGGAGGCCATTCGGCCCATCAGGCCTGCACCGACCCTTGGAAAGAACAACCCACACTTCCACCCTATCTCCATAACCCCCCACCTAACCTTTTTGGACACTAGAGGCAATTTAGTGCAATCCACCTAACCTGCACATCTTTGGACTGTGGGAGGAAACCGGAGCATCCGGAGGAAACCCACGCAGACATGGGGAGAATGTGCAGTCTCCACACAGACAGTGACCCAAGCCAGGAATCGAACCTAGGACCCTGGCGCTGTGAAGCAACTGTGCTAATCACTTTGCTATCGTGCTGCCCATTGATTTGAAATTTGCTAATTTCATGGCTGATCTGATGTGGTCTCAGCTCCAGAGCATTTAAGAACAGAAATTGAAGTCTGTAATGTTACTGTGCAACAAGCTTGCATTAAAATGGCATCTGAAGATTGGTCGCAACAACATTTTTCAAAGTTATTTTCACCATAAATGCCATTTCCAATCCTGAATCAGAGAGTAAGTTTACTCATTATTAAAACTGAGAAAAAGGAACAAAAGACATGGTGACATACACACAGATCTGAGAATTGAGAACAGTTAGAGTCCAAATAAGTGTTAAAAGAATGTACAACTATGTTCTTCGCTTGTTCCTGAGGCGTAGTTTTTTGAACTGTGATTGTTTGCAGTTAGTTGGTTTTCTTTAAAATCCTGGAGTTGAATTGAAGTTCAGGTAACTGCACCTTGCTGGGTCAATTTTAGCTACAGGGGAGAGGGGTGCGGAGAGGGGCAGTGAAGAGAGACAGAGGGAAATTCCTTGCTGCTTCTTTCAGGAGTGTTTTCAGATGATGTCCATTTTTCTGTATGTTTCTGGCTTGGCAAAACCGATTCTTGAACATCCTGTATGTATATTCCAAGAAGGAATTTGCTTCACATGTCTTGCAGTCTTTGTTCCAGAACAGCAATCACATTTTTGATCTTCCATCTCAAAAACCTTTGACACACTTCAAGATACAAGAAGCCAACAGGAAATCGAGTTATACCACCCTCCACATGGGGTTTTGAATGTCTGTTGGGTATCTGTCTGATTAGCAGTTCACATTTTGTCTTGATAGAATATTAATGTCCAGCACTTTGCATTTTTAATGTCCATCCATTCAAGAGTCCCTTTTTGAAGTAGACCTTGACACTGCCAGGTGTGAAATTCCATGAACAACGCATCAGCAGTGCAATCCATTTGCTAACTTTCCACAAAAAGTCAATTTACAATTCCAGACATTAGGAGACTTGCAGCATTTTTATTCTATGCTTTTCTTGTATTTTTTTAAAACAGGTCTTCTTTAAATAGTTCAATATTTTTGGTTAGCATGTGAAGTTATGTGTATGTCTCACTCTTTTATACAGTCACTCCCTCCAAGATGCTCTGGTTCACTCCTCCATAACCCCTAGCTCCCCGTACACTTCCCATGAAACTGCAGAAGGTGCAACACCTGTCCCTTTATATCCTCACGCCTTTTTAAAAAAAAAACGTTTTTTAGAGCACCCAATTCATTTTTTCCAGTTAAGGGGAAATTTAGCGTGGCCAATCCACCCAGCCTGCACATCTTTGGGTTTGTGGGGGTGAAACCCACGCAAACACGGGGAGAATGTGCAAACTCCACATGGACAGTAACCCAGAGCAGGGATCAAACCTGGGACCTCGGCGCCGTGAGGCTGCAGGGCTAACCCACTGCACCACCGTGCTGCCCCCTGTATCCTCACTCCGAACCGGCCAAGGTTACAAACACGCCTTTCAGGTAAAGAAGCATTTCACTTGAATCTCCTTCAATTTGGCCTACCGTATTTACTGCTTCCAATGCCATCTCCTCCACATTGGGGAGACAATGTGCAGATTGGATCACCGCTTTGCAGAACACCTTTGCTCGGTCTGCAAGCAGGGCCCTGACCTCCCTGTCACTTGCTATTTCAATCACCACCTTGCTCTCAATCCCTCATCTCTAACCTTGGCCTGCTGCAATGTTCCAGTGAAGCCTATTGCAAACTGGAGGAACAGCACCTCATCCTCCGAACAGACACTTTACATCCTTTTGGACTTAACATTGAGTTCAATAAATTCAGACTATGTACTCTTTCCTTTATGTTCACCCCCTATTGTAATACAATCACTGGGTCATCTTCACTTGTTCTTAAGTTTTGCTTTCACAGACAACTGACACTTGTTCTGCTACTAACGCAAATTGGCAATCTTATCTTTATGCTACTGTCAGCACCCTACGTTAGTCTTTAACACTACCATTAACACCCCATTTGTCTTGAGTTCCATGATATCTTTGAAAAAAACCCTCCTGAGCTCCCGCCTATCCCTGACCTTCCATTTTGCTCCACCCTTCCTAAACAATATCAAATTCATCACTTTTCTCCCCCCTTTAGTTCTGAAGAAGAGTCATATTCAACTCAAAACGTTATCACCATTTCTCCCTCCACAGATGCTGCCAGACTTGTTGAGGTTTTCCAACATTTTCTGTTTTTATACTTCAGGTTTCCAGCATCCGCAGTATTTTGTTTTATTTATTTCTATATTATTTATACGTTGACTTGGCTGACATTTGCAGTCTTTCACAGCTTTTCTTACTTTGCAGCTCTTTCCAGATTCCCTCTTATTTATCTACCCACTGTCATGGAACCGAAAACTTTGCATTGCCCCTGCTGTGAACTACTGGTAAATCATGGCTCTCACCTCCCTGTTGCAACACATTGTCAACAAACGTCAGGCTCTAACATTTTCACACCCCAATTATTAATTGTTTTCTTTTACTCTTCTTAGCAATACAAAAGTTGCAGGTTTATAGAAGACCAGGGCCTATTTAGTTTATCTTCTGCCATCTTGGTAGTCACATGACACAATGACAATGAATTTGTTGACTAACTGTTGCAGTCGATCTCTATCAATTAGTCCACAACACATCCTGGCATGGTACAAGGAAAACTCCAGTGGTGAAGAATTTTGGGAACCATGGATTTTGAGACCTGACTGAACCTGTTCAGGTCAAGGTCAGCAACATATAACCTTGATGCACCAACCTCATCTGCATGATTTCAGGACGGAGCTGAGTGGGGTCATGCTGCTTCCTTCTTCCACTGCTGACTTCCTCTGTGCTCAACAGGGGAGCAAAGAAACATTTTTCATAAATCACCTTGAGCAACCAGCCTCCCATTCTTAGAGGCAGGCTCTACCTCTCAAAGAGTGGATATATCTCTTAAATGGAGGCTGTATCTCTAAAAGTGAGGCTGTATCTCTTAAAGGGAGACTGCATCTCTTAAAGGGAGACTGCATCTCTTAAAGGAAGACTGCATCTCTTCAAGGTAGGCTGTGTCTCTTAAAGGGAGGCTGCAGTGAAGACATTTGCAGCAGTTCAAAACATGGATAATTAAACAATAAGGGTAGAGCGAGGGTGCCAAAGTGATAGCTCTGATGCTAAAGACATTGGTGGTGGAATTGGTTAGGAAGAGAAATACCATAGCTCCATGGGGAACCAGGTGGCCCTCAAGGAACATCCTGAGAAGGGGGTGAGAGCAGGTGACAGAGAAGTAATTTCTTGGAGTTTTGATTTAAGGGTCTGGCAAAAGCAAAGAGATCTAATGATCTTGAGTGCCTGGTCAATGTTATTTTCATGTGACATCTTTCCACCATCACATCAACAACCTCTCATGCTGTTCAATGCAATGTGTTCCCATCATCCGTCCAGCAACACTCTCTGGCACAAAAGACATATGCCTAACATCCAGATACTCCATCTCACCCTTAGACACACCGACCAAACCGCAGCCTTACAAGCACCTCTTACTGCCTCCACATACCTCCAGTTATTGAGCCTATAGTGCTATCCAACATTGTGATCTCTCTTGCTCTTTTAGGACAAGATGACACACAGTAGAAAAGAATGGAGCAATGCAGTTGGTCACAAAGATACGTGGGTCCTACGAGTCCTACAGAGCAGATGACCCTCAGCATTATGGTATCAATTGCAGGATAATATATTCCTGCTTTCTCCTTTCACAAAGCTCACTCTTATTCTACTAACTGCCATGATGGAAAAAGCTTCTGATGTGTGACCATGGACCTCTTGCTTCCATTACAGCTATTTCCCCTTCTGAGTTTCTGCTTTCAGGCCATAAGACCACAAAACACAGGAGCAGAATTAGGCCACTTGGCCCATCAAGTCTGCTCCGCCATTCAATCATGGCTGATATTTTTCTCATCCCCATTCTCCTGCCTTCTCCCCATAACTCCTGATCCCCTTATTAATCAAGAACCTGCTCACAATACTCCAAATAGGGTCTGACCAGAGCCTTATACAGCCTCAAAAGCACATCCCTGGTCTTGTATTCTAGTCTTCTCGACATGAATCCTAACATTGCATTTGCCTTAACTGCTGACTGAACCTGTATGTTAACCTTAAGAGAATCTTGAACAATGACTCCCAAGTCCCTTTGTGCTTCTGATTTCCTAAGCACTTCCCCATTTAGAAAATAGTCTATGCCTCCATTCCTCCTTCCAAAGTGCTTAACCTCACACTTTTCCACATTGTATTCCATCTGTCATTTCTTTGCCCACTCTCCTAGTCTGCCCAAGTCCTTCTGCAGCCCCATTGCTTCCTCAATACTACCTGTCCCTCTGCAGATCTTTGTATCATCTGCAAACGTAGCAACAGTGCCTTCAGTTCCTTCTTCCAGATCATTAATGTATTTGTGAAAGGTTGTGGTCCCAGCACAGACCCTTGAGGCATATCACTAGTCACCGGCTGCCATCCTGAAAAATACCCCTTTATCGCCACTCTCTGCCTTTTGCCAGTCAGCCAATCCTCTATCCATGCCAGGATCTTACACTGAATACCATGGGCTCTTAACTTGTTGAACCGTCTCCCTATGCGGCACCTTGTCAAAGGCCTTCTGGAAATCTAAATAAATCATGTCCACTGGTTCTCCTTTGTCTAACTTCCTTGTTACCTCCTCAAAGAACTCTAACAGATTTGTCAGACATGACCTCCCCTTGATGAAGCCGTGCTGACTCAGTCCTATTTTACCATGCACTTCCACTCCACAATCTCATCTTTAATAACAGACTCTAAAATCTTACCAATGATCAAAGTCAGGCTAACCGGCCTATAATTTCCTGTCTTCTGCCTCTCTCCCTTCTTAAACAGTGGTGTTACATTATCCACTTTCCAGCCCTCTGGGACTCTTCCTGCCTCCAGTGATTCTGGAAAGATCACCACCAATGCCTCCACAATCTCCTCAGCTATCTATTTTAGAACCCTGGGGTGTAGTCCATCTGGTCCAGGTGATTTAACCACTTTCGGATTTTCAGTTTCCCCAGAACGTTCTCCTTTGTGATGGCCACTACACTAACCTCTGCCCCCTGATTCTCTTGGAGCCCTGTATCCCACTGGTGTCTTCCACCATGAAGACTGATGCCAAGTAACCATTCAGTTCATCTGCCATTTCTTTGTTTCCTATTATTATTGCTCCAGCCACATTTTCCAATGGTCCAATGTCTATTTTGCCTCTCTCTTACCATTTATATATTTAAAAAACTCTTCTTATCTTCTTTTACATTACTAGTTATCTTGCACTCATATTTAATCTTTTTCCCCTTATTGATTTTTTAGTTATCCTCTGTTTGCTTTTCAAGGCTTCCCAATCCTCTGGCTTCCCAAGGACTGCGACCATTTAGTCACAGCAGTCTTAGAATGAACATAGGCAGCTACATCCCAACTTTGTTGAAGAGGCTTTGATCCGACACTCACAGCCACCAGCTCAAATACTTGTATTGCACTGTAACCTGCAAGCTAGTATAGAGTTGGGATCAGCACGTGATGAGTCATCTGGGCATGAGAAAGTTGTAACGAGGCCGGGGGTAAAAGGTGGGTTCATTTTACAGTTGGTAGGAAAGTAAGGTCAACGATGCATTTTGATGCAGAGGACACTACTGATGACCTTGATGGGATGTCATGCAGGAAAGCACTGAGGAGCACATGTGTTAAAATGCTGGTTCATTGGCTGACCTGTCACACAGCCTCCTGTCACTGTCACTGGCATAGCCAAGTCTGGCTCCAACTTAGCAGATGGGTTGGCACAGTGCCTGCCTTCTTTATTGCCTCTGCTCTGTTTCTCTGTCATGCTGCAGACTCAGACACTGTTGGTCCTACATCTTATAGCTTCTGTGTGAAGTTGGATAGTGAGATAGTTGATTCCGAGTCCAGGGTCCTGAACCTCAATAAAGGTAACTATGATGGTATGAGGCATGAACTAACAATGATGGATGGGAAACATTACTGAAAGGAAGGACAGTGGACAGCCAATGGAAGGCATTCAAGGAACGAATAAGTGAACTCCAAACGTTGTTTATTCCTATTTGGCACAAGACTGGAAAGGGAGCTGTGGCCAAACCATGGCTTAAGAGGGAAATTCGAGATAGTATTAGATTTAAAGAAAAGGCATACAAATGAGCAAGAAAAGCAAAAGTCCCGAGGATTGGGAACAGTTTAAAATTCAGCAAAGGTGGAAAAAGGGATTGATTAAGAAGGGGAAAATGCAATATGAAAATAAGCTAGAGGGAACATAATAACTGACTGTAAAAGTTTCTACAGGTGTATAAAGAGAAAAGATCGATAGAAACTAATGTAGGCCCCTTACAGTCACAACGGGGGAATTCGTAACGGGGAACAAAGAAATGGCTGAGGAACTAAATTTGTACTTTGCTCCTGTCTTCACAAAGTAAGACATGAATAATGTACTGGAAGTTCTGAGAAGTACAGGTTGTAGTGAGGAGCTGAAGGAAATTAGTATTGGTAGATAAATGGTTTGGGGAAAATTAATGGAATTGAAGGCGGATAAATCTCCAGGGTTTGATAATCTTCACCCCAGAGCACTTAAGGAAGTGACCCTCGAAATATTAGATACATTGGTGGTCATTTTCCAAAATTCATTGAACTCTGGAATGGTTCCTAAAGTAGCTAATATAACCCCGCTATTTAAAAAGGGAGGGAGAGAGAAAATGGAACGATAGACTACTGAGCTTAACGTTGGTAAAAGGGATGTTGCTACAGTCCATTATCAAGGATTTCATAGCACAACATTTGGAAAGCAATGGTATAATCGGATAAGTCAGCATGAAAGGGAAATCATGCTTGTCAAATCCACTGGAATTCACTGTCATTCTTTGAAGATATAACGAGTAGAGTTGACCAGGGAGGACCGGTGGATGTGGTTTACTTAGAATTTCAGAAGGCTTTTGGCAAGATCTCACATTGCAGATTACTATGTAAAGTTAAAGCACATGCGATTGGGGGGCTTCCGGTGGCGGCATGTAGGAGGAAGTCACAAGTTGGGTGCCTCCTGCTGGAAATTTGATTTTTTGCAATATAATGCCTGGTCCAAGGGGCAATTTATCAATGAATAGGTGCAGGAGGGGATATAAGGAATGAGGGGGATGTCCAAAATTCAGAAAAAAGCCGTTGTGAAGAAGGGGACGAGTGAAGGTTCGCCGTCGAGTGAAAGGGTCAGCCTGGCAACTGGAAAGATGGCGGAGGCTGGGTCGCTGGGTGGGAACACACTGTTCACGGCAGAAAGGATGACCAAGGTGATGACCGTGAAATTTCAAAAGAAGTTTGCTAAGCACATGGAGGTGATGAGGAAGGAGATGATGGCGGCAATGAAGGTACCGGTGGAGGAGGCGATTGCACCGGTGAGGGTGGCGGTGGCGAAAACATCAGCCGAGTTGCGTGAGCAGGGTGAGAAACTGAAGGGAGTGGAGGAGACCTTCTTACAACACAATGATCAGCTCATTTCGATGGGTGAGGAGCTGCAAAGGGTGGAGGCTAACAAATGTCTGACAGCGAAGGTGGAAGACCTGGAAAACAGGTCTCGAGGCCAAATCCTGAGAATCATGGGCCTGCACGAAGAGGTGGAGGGCCCGATGCAGACAGAGAACTTTTCCAAGAAGTTGGCGGAGCTGTTGGGGGAGGGGGAAGGTCCCTCCCAGCTCAAACTGGATCGGGCTCATCAGTCGTTGAGGCTTCAGAAAAATTATGTGGAACGTGAGGCGTTCGGGGGGCGCCAGTGAAGAAGTTGAGGGTGTTTGCGCACCTAAAATGCTTAAAGGCCGATGTTGTCATGCCACAACAGACTCACCTTCAGATGAAAGACTAGGTGAGGCTCAGGAAGGGCTGGGTGATACAAGTATTTAATTCAGGGTTTGACAGCGCGGGGGGAGGCAATTTTGCTCGGTAAGAGACTAAGGTTCCAGATAGAGAAGGTGGTGGCGGACCAGGTGGGTAGATATGTAATAGTAACAGGGCATTGGAGGAGAGGTTGGTGGCGTTGGCAAGATGTATGACCCGAACTGGGATGATGCAGGATTTGTGAGGAAGATTCTCGGGGCTATTCCGGACTTGGATTTGCACGAGCTAATAGTGGGAGCGGATTGGAATCTGGTACAAGAGCCAAGGGTGGAGTGGTCGCAGGTCACAGCCATGCTCGCTTGCCCAGCCGGAGGGGTGGGTGGGAGGGGTTCAAAGGCGCTCACTGAGCTGATGATGGAAATGGGAGGGGTACACCCGTGGAGGTGCTTGCACTCGAGGGATCGGGAGTATTCGTTTTTCTCCTCGGTTCACAAGGTTTATTCGAGGATAGACTTTTTCATAGTTGGGAAGACATTGCTGGCTGGGATTAGGGGGTCGGAGTATTCAGCAATAGTGGTCCCAGATCATGCGCCGCATTGGGTGGACATTGCCCTGGAGAAGGGGGTAGCACAAAGGCCGGGGTGGAGATTGGATGTGGGGTTGCTGGGGGACCAAAGTGATTGTGAGAAGATCGGGAAAGTGATTGATGAGTACGAGGGCTTTAACTGTACAGGGGAAGTATCGCAGGCGGTGGTATGGGAGGTGCTGAAGGAAGTAGTGAGGGAGGAGGTGATATCATTTAAGGTCAAGAGGAGATGGAGGAGTGACAAAGGCTGATAGAGGAGATGTTGGAAGTGGACAGGAGATATGTGGGGGATGCAGATTCGGCCCTTTTGGACAGACCGAAGGAGCTTCAGGCTAGCTTTGACCCGATTGTCCGCGGGGAAGGCAGTGCGACCACTGAGGCGGGTGAGGGGAGCAGTTTAAGTATATGGGGAGAAGGCAGGGTGCATGTTGATAGGCCATCTTCGGAGGGAGGCGGCCGCGAGGGAAATAGTCCAGGCGTGGGATAGGATGGGGAAATTGGTGGTGGCTCCAGACCAGATCAATAAGGTGTGTGAGGGGTTTTATGAAAAATTGTATAGGTCGGAGCCACCGGGGGAGGATCAGGGGATGAGGGAGTTCATGGATGGATTAGAGTATCCAAAGCTGGTGGAGGAAGATAGGGCCAGACTGGAGCGGTCGGTGGGGGGACAGGAGGCAAAAGAGACAATTGTGAGAATGCAATCAGAGAAGGTGGCAGGGCCAGGTTGCTTGCCAGTGGAGTATTATAAGAAATTTAAGGACAAACCGGCACCACTGATAATGGGGCTGTTCAAAGAGGCGATGGGGAAGGGGGTTCTACCACAGACATTGGGGCAGGCTTTATCTCCCTGCTGGTGATGAAAGATAAGGACCCGATGAAGTGTGGGTCGTATAGGCCTATATAGCTACTGAATGTGGACGCAAAGATACTGGCAAAGGTACTGGTGGCTAGGTTGGTGGGGTGCCTCCCGAAGGTGATAAGGGTTTGTGAAAGGAAGGCAGTTATTTTCAAATATCAGGTGGTTACTAAATGTAATTCTGACGCCAGCTGAGGGAAAGGAGATGGAGGTGGTGGTTACACTCGATGCAGAATAGGTGTTTGATCGGGTAGAATGGGGGTACTTCTTGGCGGTTCTAGAGAGTTTCGGGATTAGGCCGAGATTTACGGAATGGATACGGCTGCTATATAAGGGATTGATGGCGAGTGTCTGCACAAATTATATGAGATTAGGTACTTTGCTCTGCACCAGGGTACCAGGCAGGGGTGTCCTATATTACTCGAGTCTTTGGCCATCACTTTCAGGAGTGTGGAAGGGAATAGTACGGGGGTGGGGGGGGGGGGGGGGGGGGGGGGGGAGTGGGGAAGGAACATGGGGTACCTTTGTAAGCGGACAATTTATTACATATTTCAGAGCTGAGAATGCCGGTGGGGAACACAATGGGACTTCTCTGAAGATTTGGGTCTTTATCAGGATATCAATTAAATTTGGAGAAGAGTGAATGTTTTGTGGTGTCCCAGCCGGGAGTGGGATGGCTGCCATTTTGCAGAGCAGCAACCCATTTCAGGTATTTGAGGGTGCAGGTGGTGCGGGATTGGTGAGGGCTCCGTAGGTACAATTTTACTAGTTTGGAAAGGAGGGTGAAAACGCACTTGGCAAGGGGGAACAACTTCCCTCTGACACTGGCAGGTCAGGTGCAGGCGATGAAAATGAATGTACTGCCACGATTTTTATTTTAATTTCAGTTCCTGCCAGTCTTTTTGCCAAAGGCGTTCTTTAAGGAAGTGGACAAGATGATCACCTTGCTTGTTTGGAGGGGAAGGGGGGGGGGGGGGGGGGGGGCGGGGGGAGTTAGCCAGGGTCAGGAAGATGGTCCTGCAGAGAGGGCTGCAGACCAGGAAGATTGGGCCTCCCAAATTGAGTATATTATTATTGGGCAGCAAATATGGAAAAAGTGAGGAGTTAGATCAGAGCAGGGGGAGTCTCTGTGGGTTAAGATGGAGGAGGGTCTGTATAAGGGGTCAGGGTTGAGGGCGCTGGCAACGACGCCGTGCCTGATGGCCCCGGGCAAGTACTCTGGGAGTCCGGTGGTGGTGGCAACACTGAAGATTTGGAGGCAACACTTGAAGCTGGGGACTGCATCAGGGGAGATGCAGATCAGGGAGAATCACAGGTTTGAGCCGGGGAGGATGGATGGGATGTTTTGGAGATGAGAGGCGAGGGGAGGGGTTCAGGGTATTAAAAGGCCTGTTCTGGGGAGGACGTTTTGCGAGAATGGAAGAGTTGGGGGAGAAATATGGACTGGGGCGAGGGGAAGGGTTTAGGTACCTGCAGCTCCGTGACTTTGTCAGGAAGGAGGTTCTGAGCTTCCCGATAGTGCCCACCCCCACGCTGTTGGAAGAGGTATTGATGGCAGGAGAATGGAGAAGGGGGTGGTGTCGGCGACCTATGGGAGGATTTTGGGGGAGGGCGGGGTGTCTATGGAGGAAACCCAAGTGAGAAGAAGAGTTGAGGGAGGTTATGGAAGAAGGTCGGTGGTGTGAAGTGCTCTGAAGGGGGAACACCTCAACCTCATGGGGCTGATTCAGCTGAAGATCGTGTATAGAGTGCACCTCACGAAGGCGAGGATGAGCCGACTCTTGTAGTGGAGGATGTATGTGAGTGCTGTGGGAGGAGCCCCTCAAACCATATACATATGTTTTGGTCTTGTCCGAAACTGGAGAGGTATTGGAGGGAGGATTTCAGTATCATCTCAGGGATAGTGGACGTGAACTTGAAACCAGGTCCCGTGGAAGCCATTTTCAGGTTGTCGGACCGGCCCGAGCTGCAGGCAGTTGCTATAAACTTTGCATCACCGATTGCCTGGATGCAGATCCAGTTGGATGGAATTCAGCTTCTTCACCTTGTACCTTGGCTTGGCGGGGGGATCTACTTGAATTTCTGACTCTCGAGAAGGTGAAGTTTGAGATGAGGGGGATGAAGGAAGAGTTCTAAAATTCTTAGGGAATGTTTATTATGCACTTTCGAGAGCTGGTTGCCATTGAACATTAGTGGATGGGGAAGGTGGGGGTTGGGTTTATTGTTGTATTGTTGCACTGCTTACTGATTGAATGTTAACTTTTACCTGGAATGCATGAGTAGATGTACTGGCCTATATACTGAGGGGGGTGTTGTTTCTGGGGGATTGGTATTGTGTTTGTTTTTTGTTTGTTTTTCTTTTGTTGTTTATTTGATTAAAATGTTGAAAATGTGGAGAATAAAAGGATTTAAAAAAAAGGTGAATGGGATTGCGGGTAGTGTCTTGAGATGGACAGAAAGCTGGTTAGCAGACAGGAAGCAAAAAGTTAGAATAAATGGGTCTTTTTGTGATTGGCAGGCAGTGAGTCGTGGGGCACCGCTGGGATCTGGGCTAGGATACATTATATATTAGGGTGTTGGTTTAGCTCACTGGGCTAAATCGCTGGCTTTTAAAGCAGACCAGCAGCACGGTTCGATTCCCGTACCAGCCTCCCCGGACAGGCGCCGGAATGTGGCGACTAGAGGCTTTTCACAGTGACTTCACTGAAGCCTACTCGTGACAATAAGCGATTTTCATTTCATTTTCATTTCATATTAATGATTTGGATGAGGGAACAAAGTGTATTATCTCCAAATTTACAGATGATACCAAGTTGGGTGGGAAGGTGAGCTGTCAGGAGAATGCAGAGATGCTTCAGTGGGATTTGGATCGGCTGAGTGAGTGGGCGTCTGCATGGTCAATGCAGTATAATATGGATAAATGAGAGGCTATCTGCTTTGGTAACAAAAAATAGGATGGCAGATTATTATTTGAATGGGTGTAAATTAAGACAGGTGGACACTCAGCGAGACCTTGTCCTCGTGCATTGGTCGCTGGCAGTAAGTGTGCAGGAACAACAAGCATTGAAGAAGGCAAATGGTATTTTTGGCCTTCATAGCAAGAGGATTTGAGGAATAGAAATGTTTTACTGCAATTGCATTGGACATTGGTGAGGCCACACTTGGAGTAGTGTGTGCAGTTTTGGTGTCCTTATCTGTGGATGGATGTTCTTGCTATGAAGGGAGCGCAGCAAAGGTTTACTCGGCTGATTTCTGGGATGGTGGGACTGTCATATGAGGAGAGACTAAATCGGTTAGGATTATATTCAATGGAGTTTAGAAGAGTGACAAGGGATTTCATTGAAACTTATAAAATTCTAACAGATTTAGACTAGGTAGATTCAGAAAGAATGTTCCCGATGGTGGAGAAGTCCAGAACTAGGGGCGGTCATAGTTTGAAGATAAGGACTGAGGTGAGGAGAAATTTCTTCACCGAGAGAATAGTGAATCTGTGGAATTCACTACTACGGAAAGTACTAGGGCCAAAATGTTGTGTAATTTCAAAAAGGAATTAGATATAGCTCTTGGTGCTAATGGAATCAAGGGATTGTGGTGAGATAACCACTGTAGTTATGTGTACTGCAGTAGGGGGATGTATGCCTGTACCTGTAATACAGGTTCCTCCGGTCAGCCCCTGCCGGCTAGCTCCGCCCACAGGGAGCTTATGTATAAATGTATGAGAGCTGCTCAGACCCTTAGTCTACTGTTGCAGATGGAGGGACAACATCGTACAGCAATAAAGCCTCTATTGTACTAGTCTCTCGGCTTTGAGTATAATTGTTAGCGCCACAATTTATTGCCACAGGGATATGGGGGAAGGCGGGAACAGAATATTTAATTTGAATCATAGAATCAGAGAATCATAGAATTTACAGTGCAGAAGGAGGTCATTTGACCCATCCAATCTGCACTGTCCCTTGGAAAGAACAATGCACTTAAGACCACGCCTCCAATCTAGTCCCATAACTCAGCAACCTCACGCAACCTTTTGGGCTGGGCACTAAGGCACAATTTAGCATGGCAAATCCACCGAACCTGAACATCTTTGGACTTTTGATGCTCATAATGAATCGTGGAGCAGTCTCAAAGGACCCCTCCTGCTTCTATTTTCTATGTATGTTTCTATGTAGGTCCCTTAATCCTCTGTCCTCCCTGTGAAGATGTAGCAAATCTAGCAGGTTAACATAAAAGACATCCAGAAACACTCGGGAGTATTTCCAGAATGAACGTTAACACCGGCCCCATTTTACATCCTCATGCCTGATTCTTGAAGAATGATAAATGAGTATGTATACAGGCTTGCATGGTCAACATTATGAATCCTGGTGCCATATCAGCCAGTTGCGCTGTGTAACTTCAGGATAGCAATGATTCAATGCCTTCTGACCCCCACTGGTATATGTCCTTCTCCGTGTTAGCCACATAGGAAGTGGTCAGCCGCTCTGGGCACTATATATGCAGTACTTGGCGTCACCAAAATTGCTAGCGGCAGCGCAACACAAGGAGTTTTCAAACCAAATAAATCCTCCACGTAGCCCCACCTAAACTGCACATTTTTGGATACTAAGAGGCAATTCAGCATGGCCAATCCACCTAACCTGCACATCTTTAGGCTGTGGGAGGAAACCAGAGCACCCAGAGGAAACCCACAAAGACACAAGGAGCATGTACAAATTCCCACAGTTACTAAGGCCAGAACTGAACTGGGTCCTGGTGCTGTGAGGTTGCAGTGCTAATCACCATGCCGTCCAAACTTTAGGAGCGGTGAAATAAAGCCCTCTGAGAGAAAACATTTTTCCGTCCATCTGTCTTAAAAGAGTGACCCCAATAGTGACCTCTAGTTCTAGATTCTCTGACAAGAGGAAATATCCTGTCCACATCCGCCCTGCTTGTACCCATCAGAATTTTGTATGTTTCAATCAAGTTGCCTTGTATTCTTCTGAACTCCAGCGGATACAAGGAACCCATCCAAACTTTCCTCATAAGGCTATCTGCCCATTCTTGACATTAGTCTGGTAAACCTTCACTTAATTGCTTCCAAGACACTTACATCCTTCCTTAGATAAGGTGACCATTATTGTCCACCATACACCAGATGTTAGATAGGCAGAGCAGTGCCAAATGGAATTTAACCCTGAAATGTGTACGGTGATGCATTTTGGGAGGACTAGAACAAAACCAGGGTATACACGATGACTGGTCAAACTCTAGGGAGTACGGAGGATCAGAGGGATCTTGGGATGCATGTTCAAAGATCCCTGAAAACAGCAGGACAGGTAAATAAGGTGGTTAAGAAAGCATATGCGATACTGAGGCACAGACTTTCAGAGCAGGGAGAGTATGCTGGATCTGTGTAAAACACTGGTTGGGTTACAGCTGGACTATTGTGTGCACTATTGTTTCAGCTATGGAGAGAGGCTGGTTAGGCTGGGGTTGTTTTCCTTCGAGCAGAGAAGGCTGAAGGGGCACCTGATTGAGGTGTACAAAATTATGAGGGGCATAGATGTGGGATATAGGAAGAAACTTTTCCCCTTATAACACATTTCATTCAATAACCTGGGGGTGTAGCTTTAAGGTAATGGCAGGTAGTTCAGATGGGATTTGAGGAAAAACCTTTTTCACCCATAGGGTGGTTGGAATCTGGAACTCTCTGCCTGAAAGGGTGGCAGTGGCGGGAATCTTCACAACATTTAAGAAGTATTTAGATGAACACTTGAAACAACAAAGTATATAAGGCCAAGTGCTGGAAAATGGGGTGAGAATAGATAGGGGCTTGATGACCGGCGCAGACCTGATGGGCCTAAGGGCCTCTTTCCGTGTTGTTAAAACTCAAAGTCACCTGCTCTTCCCAGACATGTTACATTTATCATATATGTCTGAAATTACTCATTTTATTCAATAATATTTTACTCAAAATATTATTTCCTGAAATAATTCTATCTAATTTACATTGGAATAAATTAACACTATCTCCTTTTCAATGTTTTTTTCTGTGGAAAATCAAACCTCTTTGTGCTGATCTTCATGCCAAAGTACACTTATGTCACTATTCTCTCCTATGGTTTATTGTTCCTGTATTTCAGTAAAGTAAATCAGTTTGTGAATGTGAAATATTTTTCCCTCCTTGCCTGTACTGTCCTTCCCTTTACCAGTCCAACAGATTCAATAATGCAAGAGGATTGGGGAGACTACTCTCTTCAATAATTAAGGAGATGCGTCATAGCTAATAATTCCAGAAAAGAATCTCCCAGCACTTCATTAACTCCTCCCTTTAACTTCTTTATCCTTTAAGATTAGTTGCATATTAACTAAATTTAACGTTTCATTACCCTTTGCTCCATTAAAACAAAATGATTTATTTCTTATGGCCTTCGGCCAACATCCCAGAATTAACATCATTGAGTGGCTGGGTAAAAAAAACTGTATCTTATCTCTGTCTTGCTTCTCGATTCCTCCTAAATATTAATCAACAGTAGCAAGAGCATAATATTCACATTCTCTGTCAAATATCTCATCCTTACTGAATCAAGAAGATTCATCTGTTTTTAGAACACATCTCATTCAAGTCTATTTTTCTTCCCCATTTCAGCTTCCTCTATTCAGTATGGTATTAAAAACTTTGACAGTAATCAATTAATTTCCCTTGTCTCCGATTACCAACTGCCTCAAAACAAATTGATTCACCATCATAAACAATCTCAGTTTTACCTTATTTTCTTCTCTTAATCCTGAATGAAAGTTCATTCAACTAAAGCAACTCCAAAACCATGCTCCCCTCACTGTAACTCACACCAAGTGCAGTTTACTCATTAACCCAATGTTTGCTGATCTATACTGGCCATCAGTTCAGCAACTTCTCAATTTTTACATTCTCATTCTCGTTTCCAAGTCTTTCCATAACCTCACCAGACACTGTTGCTGTCATGTCCTCGAATCCAACAACCATTCGAGATACCTGTGATCCTCCGATTCTGCCCTCTTGATAATCCCCGATTTTAATTGCTCCACCATTGCCAGCCATGCCCTTAGCTGCTGAGAGCCTAAGCTCTGGAATTCTATCCAGAACTTCCCCACTTGTCTCTCTTTCTTTCCTCTTTAAGTTGCTTCTTAAAACCAACCTCTTTTGACCAAGCCTTTGGTCATCCATCCTAATGGGGCAGCATGGTGGCTCAGTGGTTAGCACTGCTGCCTCACAGCACCAGGGTCCCAGGTTCGATTCCGACCTCGGGTGACTGTGTGGAGTTTGCACTTTCTCTTTGTGTCGGCGTGGGTTCCTCCGGATGCTCCGGTTTCCTCCCACAGGCCAAAGATGTGTAGGTTAGATGGATTGCCCCTTAGTGTCAAAAAAAGGTTCGGTGAGGTTCCTGAGTTGCGGGGATCGGATGGAGGCATGGGCTTAGTCGGTTGTTCTTTCCAAGGGCTGGTGCAGACTCGATGGGACGAATGGCCTCCTTCTGCCCTGTACATTCTATGATTCTATAATCTATAATGAGCTTTGACAAAGAGTCATCCAGACTCGAGACTTTAGCTCCCTCCTCTCTCCACAGTTGCTGTCAGGCCTGCTGAGATTGTCCAGTATTTTCTGTTTTTGTTTCTGATTCCAGCATTTGCAGTAATTTGCTTTTATTCACTGCCCTACCATTCAGCTCAAATCTAAAAAGAAATTAAAGGGCAGGACTGACAAAATAATGCTGATTGAACTAATTGAGCCCGTCCGCCCGCCAGCCAGCAACTAAGGTTTACAAGAAATTAAAAATAGAACCCGCCTGATTTGTATAGTCAAGCAGAAAGTAACTTTATTTACAAGAATATGTACACAGGGCCAGACATTTAATACTGGTTCCCTCTCTAGCTGGTACCACACTGGCCAGCTCTATTTATATAGCTGCGCTGCTAATGATTGTCCCAACCCCCTTTCATTGTGGGAACTCATATTACCCAAGTAACATGGGGTAACCAATATTCCACAGCAAATCGGATCCGGAGAAGTTATAACATCTATGTAATATCCGGAATTAACAGCTATAGAAGCCTGATAATTACATTTAAATAGGGACCGATATTGAACGTCAGGATTCCCGTTGCGTCATTCACAGGGGGTGGGGACAATCGCAAGGGAAAATTCATTGGCGTATATTGTGTTTTGGGTCTTTTATGCACCCGCCACTAATTCCCCCTTCTCCATTAATATGAGAAGAAAATCCCCCCCCCCCCCCCACTCTTATTTCTAACCCTTTGAGCCTGGCAAAACTGAACCTCCTCGACTTCTGCCACCCCGCTTCCCCCTCCCCCCTGTTATGCTTCTTGAAAGAATGCTCGAAGTCGTCTTTAGGTTAAGGAGGATTTATTGTGTCCCACAATAAATTACAGATTACACTTGAGAAAAGGCTGCTCTTCAATGTTCTGCAACTAGGCCCCAAACAGACTAGCACCCTTGGTGACTCAGGCGAGGATCACCACACCCCCCATATCACTCCTCACAATTCACTGAGTCTTGGATTTTCACACCTCTTTCTGCTACATTTTCTTTTCCCACAAACCCGAGTTACATATTCAGCAATGATTTGCTCTTTGGAAGGTGTTTCTGCTTTCTCCCTTCAACTTGCATTGCCACTATCAAATCTTGAATATATGCAATAGGCAGAAAGTAATTGGAGTAGTTGTGACTTTTGCTGATGATATCAAACATGCAATATGAGTTTGACTGTGCTTTGAACACCCCCAGTGAATTTGGTCATGATTCTTGGAATGAAGAGCTTGCCGTATGAGGAACGGTTGAGTATTCTGGTTCTGTACTCGTTGGACTTTAGAAGGGTGAGGGGGGATCTTATTGAAACTTACAGATACTGCGAGGCATGGATAGAGTGGATGTGGAGAGGATGTTTCCACTTGTAGGAAAAACTAGAACCAGAGGACACAATATCAGACTAAAGGGATGATCCTTTAAAACAGAGATGAGGAGGAATTTCTTCAGCCAGAGGGTGGTGAATCTGTGGAACTCTTTGCTGCAGAAGGCTGTGGAGGTCAAATCACTGACTGGTTCTTGATTAATAAGGGAATCAGGGGTCATTGGGAGAAGGCAGGAGAATGGGGATGAGAAAAATATCAGCCATGATTGAGTGGCGGAGCAGACTCAATGTGCCGAGTGGCCTAATTCTGTTCTGTGTCTTATGGTCTAATGGTCACAACTCCAGTGCACTCCTGTGGGTGTGTTGAAGTGACTGAGGTGCTAATTTTTAAGTGAGTCTTGATACGGGGCCCACTCCACTCTCTCAGGTGAACGTAAAAGATCCCATGACATTATTTCAAAGAAAAGGAGCAAAGTTATCGCTGGGACAGTAGCATAGTGGCAATGTTGCTAGACTAGCAATCCAGAAGACCAGAAGCATGAGTTCAAATCCCACCATGGCATCTGGAGGAGTTTAACTTCAATTATTAAATTTGGAATAAAGATGATAATTATGAAACTATGGGATTGTTGTATACACCCCGGGTTGGATTCTCTGATTTGAAAACTAATTGCTGACGCTGGCGTGGGAACAGTGGCGTTTTACACCTGAAAAAATGGTGCAAGAGCTGGACCGATCCTCCATCTGGTGGGGAGCTAGCAGGTACACAGCGTAAAGCCCCCGGCTTTAGCTGCGGATACGGCCGAAGTACTGCTGGATCCGTGGCCGCGCATGAGTACGACAGCGGCCTGCAGCATCTGTGTCGTGCAGCACAGCGCCGGCCGCACGTGGATCGGGCCTGCCAAATGGTGCCCCCTTTGGCCAGGCTCGCCACCCTGGACTACCCCCCACCAGTTCTCCCAGCCACCACGAAAGCCCCCCTGCCCACTGAACAGCTCCCACCCGACTGTGGCGACGCTGGACTCAGTCTGCAGCCGCCACACCGGGTTCACGAAAATTAATAGCATGAGTGACCCACACCAATCGGGGGCAGAGCATCAGGGGAGGGCCTGAGGGGATGTCCTGAGGTTGTCCATGCGGCGTGCGACGTACTCTGCGAGTAGGCCATTTTGGAGGGGCAGAGCATTGCAAAATCGGCCCCGCCCCCGATTGTGGCACAAATGGGGATTCGCCGGCCACGTGCCAAATGCGATTTCAGCGTTGGACACCGGAGAATCCCGCGTCCCCCCCATCTGGTTCATCACTGTCCTTCAAGACAAAAAATCTGGCATTCTTACCTAGTCTGGCCGACATGTGTTTCCGGACCATTATCAATGCGGTTGGCTCTTACCTTTGATCTGAAATGGCGGAGTGTTTCGCTCAGTTGGATCAAATCACTCCAGAAAACACTGAGGGTGTGCCTGCACCACATGAGATACAGTGGTTCAAGAATGTGGCTCACTATGACCATCACAATAGTAATGAAGCAAGGGCAATTAATGCTGGCCTTACCAACGTGATCACATCCCAAGAACAAAGAAAAAAGCATTCTATCCATATTTATCCATCAATTCATTGACTGGATATTGATGGATTGTGGTACAGTTATGGGACTTAGATGCTTGGGGAAACAAAGGCGTTTAAGAGGAAGGATGGAATGTTTGGAGGGGGTAGAAGGCATGAGGGAATGGTCGGTGGCCTCAGAGGGAACATGGGAGGATGGTGTTTAGGGACAGTGTTCAACTGTGGGTGGTTGTCCAAGCAGCCAGGATGGATCCAACAGGTAATTGAAAAGTCTCTCAATTCCTGTTTCCGGCAGTTCTCACCTGGGTTTAATTGCTAGAATTCCTGAGACTTGGGATTCTTGGCTGCCCACAATTAAATTTCAAATGCTGAATCATTTGAGGCTCACAACGTCATCATAATATTTATGCCAAACCGCCTCCTTTAACCTCCCACTCAACTCAAACCTGCCCATTTTTTGCGGTTTAAATTCCTTCCTACATCTCAGAGTTATGAGAGAATTTATTCAAAACCTTTCCGCTTATTAATTCAAAACATTTGAATATATTGAAATACTTTGATCCTGGCAACTTATTTTATATTTATGATTTAT
Source organism: Scyliorhinus canicula (assembly GCF_902713615.1). Taxonomy (NCBI): domain Eukaryota; kingdom Metazoa; phylum Chordata; class Chondrichthyes; order Carcharhiniformes; family Scyliorhinidae; genus Scyliorhinus; species Scyliorhinus canicula. Next base: position 103,791,174 of record NC_052159.1, read on the forward strand.
TCAATAATATTTGTTTGGTTATGGAATTAAAGAATTGAACTCAAGCTGCTGAGGTCTTCCAGAGATCTATTGATTTTGGTATTAATGTGTAGGCCGGTGGCTTCCATGATTTGTTTCTTTTTCGGTTTTTGATCAATCTGCATTTAAATGTCAAATAATCCTCTACTCATATTTTCCTCCTGGAATATAAGTACTCTGACATTCTCCTTGTCTTAGGCTTTATAGTTCATCCATTTTCTTTCTTTTTTTAAGCCTCCCTTCCTGAGATAGTTTATGCAAATCCTTGGATGGAAATTAATGCCCTTATCCCAAGGTGAGTTTCATGGTGGGGGCGGATTTAATTTGTCGGAAGAATGCCAGGTGCCTCCCCACCTCTGACCTGATTAAGTCCAAGGTGGGAAGGCTTATAGATAGACTATTCTTCTGACACCAATTGAAACTCTTATGCCCACTTCAGGGCCTCATCCTGTGGTTGCTGGTACTCAACTAGCTACGGACAGGGCAGTCACTAAGCAGGAAGCCTGGAAAGCAAACTCTGTTATGTTTCTTTTTGAGCTGTCGGGGGAGTCCCTCAATATCAGGCACTCATCAGGAAGCAGGCAGGGGGTGGGGGAGGGCACAGTTGATAGGTACCGTCTGCTCTTTCTTCTGATCCATTGCCCACCATACCTACTCTAGCCAGTGAGCCCTCCCCATTCTCACTCACCTATGGCCTGGGTCCCTTGCTGGTCTTGGGCCACTAGTGGGTGCATTGCTGGCAATTAACTCTGCTCCTTGGTGGCACCGACGGCAATGAGGAGCTGATGGCCTTTGATTTGCTGGCAGCTCTGGGAAGGCAGAGTTTTCACTTCCTGGGTCCTTGATTCTGGACAAGGCTGACTGCCAGCTACTACAGGGCCCGACTAGCACTTAACGTGGGCCTTCCCCAAAGGCATGGGCTAGATTCTCCAATCTTCCGCGACAAAATCGCAATCGACGTGGGGGCGGAGAATGGGCGTTTACGCCGAAATCTGGTCCGACGCCGTTCCTGCCGGAAAATCGCTCGGGAGTCTCTTGCGCGCGAACTACGTGACGTGGGTAGGGGGCCATTGACAGAAACCTCCCCCCCCCCCCATGATTCTCCGAGGAAAACTGTCCGAGTTCCCGATGGCGTGGTTCTAACTACATATCGCCCGTCGGGAACGGTCGGTGGCGGCTGCAGACTCAGTCCGTGGCTGCCCTGGTGGGGGGGGGGGGGGGGGGGGGCGGGGGAATCGATTACCAGGGGTGTCCTCATGGACAGCCGGGGGGGGGGGGGGGGGGGATTGAGCGCAGGCGCGCACAATCTCGAGAGGGGGGGCCTACATTTTTTCTGCCGCTCCACGGTCCAAGTCCACCATGTTCCACAGTGCGGTTGCTGCAGTCTGCCGCCGTGCGCATGCGTGGAGTCCTGACTGGGAGTGCGGGGGCCCGTATCCGCAGTCAGAGATGCAAGGAGCACTCCAGGGTCCTGCCAGCGCACTGCAGGTAGGAGAATTACTCAGGACTTTCTCAGGGAAAGATTGACCAGTGTTTTTATGCTGGCGCGGGGACGTAGCCCCATTATTGGAGAATCCCACCCAACAACTTGTGTAATTGCCAGCTCTCCAGCTGGCCGGTGAAACCCCTGTTGCCTGAATTAACTCCTCCCTTAGCTTCTCTTAACCTTTCACCTGCTTAATAAATGCCCCGGGGTGGGGGGAGGGGGGGGGTCAAACTCCGGAGGTATCCCAGAATATGCCCCACAAATTCCCATGCAATGACTGTACAGCAAGTGTTCAGATTTACAATGGGCACTTACCCTGCACTGGGATCAATCCGATACTCCACATTAAATCAGAGACTTGGGTTGGTTCCGCCTATTTTTACAGTTACCCCGGAAAAATTAGAAGAACTAAACCCACTTCTAACTTCAGGGTAACCAAAGTACTGAACTCCCCACTGGACCCATGGCTACACACCCAACCCCACCTCCCCCACTGGGCACTCTGACTATCCCCCACCGACGACCCCCAACCACATTGCCACCACCCCCCACTGTACCCCTCCACCAACTAGCCCCGACTATGCCTGCACATCCCCGACTATTCCCAAAATACACCTCAGCCCCGACTAACCACCATACCCCCGGCTACCCACCAAACCTGACTGACCACCCAACCCCGAACCTATCTTACTCACCAACCCACCCACCCCTCTGCGACCCATCTTACCCAACCCCTCATCCGACCTACTTACCTTACATACTTACCTTTTCCCTGGCATCTCAAAGTGGCAGGGGCCTTTCAACGTAGCTGCCTATTCTGCCTATTCCCCGAATGCTGCTGACCTAGACTGAAGGCCTAAGGACCCTGGCGCACTGCACATTTCTCAGTAGGCCTGAGTTGGAAAGTCAGGTGAGAAATGTGCAGGTCCTGACAAAAGTAAGTAAGAAAGGAGTGCAGAAGCAATCTCAGTCGAATTACCACTCCTCGAAAGTTCTGGAGTCTTCCATTCTTTCAGTTCTTTTCTCTTTAATATTGACACTGCATTCAGATTGACTGCTATTTTCATTTGAAGTTCCATTATTTCTCTGTGAATATTTCTTTTCCTAACTTCATACTTGGCAGCCTTGCACATTCCACCTCCTCCCCTTCCTTGTAATTTATAGGAGTTTTAAATCTTCTTGAATACGGGCATTGTCGTAACTAACTAATGAGTCATCTTAATCCATTCAGAGCCAACTTTTACATATTTATATGGATAATACTATTTTTCAGAGCTGAACTTCCATATTCAACATCATGTTTGAACTAATAACAATCCAGTCTTGAATATTTTTTTAATGCTGGATTTTGATCCTGTACATTATCCTGTCCATGACGATTAGGTCTGATTGAATGATTAATTGCAATTATGTAAAAAAAATCTTGCATTTATATAAATGTACAGGATCCCTTATCCGGCATTCCAAAACCTGGAAGGGCATGAAAACTAGCTATGCTTCGCGATGACGCCATGTGTAGCAATTTGAAAATGGGGTGCTGATTCCTTTGAGCTCCCACTTAATTTGGTGGTGCCATACAGTTTGAACACTGTTTGAACAAATATGTCTCTGTAATTCAAGTTTTTACTGCATGACCGTGTCGAAGAGCAGCAGGACCACATGGCTTTCAGAAGCAGCAAGAGGAAACATTTGTCACTGCGCATTAAGACAATAGTGGAGTTACTAATGTGTTTAGTGAGTGGTGCCTCAGTGAAAAGATCAAAGGCGTGATCTAACAGAAAAGTTTCCAAGGGCACGATCGATCGGCTGTGTTACGCCCGAAAGACAGCGTGGCGCAACACAGCCAGTAGATGCCGGATAAGCCCTCTCCTGGGATCCGCCATACCTTGCGAGATCTACTGCGATCTCACGAGACGTCGTGATGTGAATCCCAGCCATAGGAGGAGGTCACATTCTGGCAAACCTGAATATTAGAGTGAGACAGCTAGTCTCATTCTAATATGCACTCCCACAATCTACCCACTTTCTTTGGAGATCTCGAGCACCTGCCGTTCAGTGCTGGCCTCCACAAATGGGGACCAGACGGAATAGCACTCATGGGGATCTCTCAGGTGATTGGAGGCCCCCAGGTGCTTGCCTTCTATGCAGGGTGGCACCCTGGCACTGCTGGTGTCACCTGGGCACTGACAGCCTGGTGCCATGACAGTGGCACCTGGGTGCCAGCTTGGCACTGCCCAGGTGCCAGTTGGTGCTGCCAGATGGAAGGGGCACTGACAGGATGGCTTTTTTCCCATCCTGTGGATCAAGTCCGGGTACCCCTTGCGGGTGCAATGGGTTGTGAGAGTGGGGGGGATTGAGGACCCCCTTAAGGGCGAGTTGGAACTTTGGAAGGGTCTGGGGTTCGTGTGGGGGGTGGAATGAGAAATCAGGTTGCCATATAGAAAGAATTTCCTTCTGCACTCAGAAAGTCCAGCGAGCAAAGTGCAGAAAACGGGATTGTGCGGCCTTGTCAGGACATTCCCCCCTCCGGCCCTGTATCTACCCAAAAGGGAGTTCAACAGTCAGGTTTGGCTGGGAGCTCTACCTCGGCTCTATTGGCGTATTCCCCACTGCTGTCTAACCACACTTAGTCACTTTTGCGGGCCATGCGGAGTTTCTCTCCGGGCTAACCCACAATTGGTTCCATCACTGGGGACCTGAACCCTTTGGCCAGGCCGGCTCCTCAGAGATGGGGCCACTATTTTGAAAGGTGCCCTGATCTCTAAGTGAGCTTGAGGGACCCCACATCCCCCATGCATGGCCAATGTGACCCCTCACCTCCCCAAGTAAGGACACTGGCAGTGCCACCTAGACACCCTGGCAGTGCTAGGGTGGCACTCAGGTGGCACTGCCAGGCTGGTAATGCTCAGGTGGCACAGGGGTGTTGGCATTCCACCCTTCCCAGAGTCCATCCACCCCAGGGGCCCCAATCACAATCACCTGGGCAACCCCCCCCCCCACCCCCCCCATCACAATCACCTGGGCAACCCCCCCCCCCCCCCCCCCCCCCCACCCCCCCCGGTACACCTGATCTCCTCAGGGAGGGAATATGATCCCAGTTGCTGGTTAGATCTGATGAGTACATATCTAAGTGTACCTTACTGCACACTTTAATATGCAGATTTGAGTCCCACCCATTGTGGGCGGGATCCAGATCACAACATCTCGCGAGATCCTGTTAGATTTACCTGCCGTGTCCCGAGTTGGCTGTGGCCGATAGATTTTGCCCTAAACCTGAATCACATCCCTGCTAGCAATATGATGCAGCTATCCCTTAAAGACACATAACAACAGTTTTTTTTACAAGTAATTAAGTTCTTGGTGAGATTCAAATATAAAGAACAGGCTTTCATGAATGACTGTGTTTTTTTAAAGATAGTGGAATCTGTATAGATATTTTGAACTTTATTTTATTTAATCTCAACATGTGTCTTGAGGTTTTCCATGATGGATACCTGATAAGTTGGTACTGAGGGTGTAAGGAAAAGCGTGGTAGGTGGGGTTGATGAGTTGGCACTAAGTTGCCAAATGGCTATAAGGGGCCATGTGAATAATGGGGTTCATGTGCTGGTATGAGTTGTCATAGGAGTGCAGGAACATAGAGGAGCACACCAGTTTGCCCTTAAACCTGCCCCGCCATTTGACAAGATCATGGCTGATCATCTACCTCAGTGTCATTGTTATCTAGAAATACCCTTTCCCTTAATGTCATTGTTATTTAGAAATCCATCAAGCTCTGTTTTGAGCATATTCACTGACTGAGACACCACTGCCCCCTGGGTGGAGAATTCCAAAGATTCATCACCCTCTGACTAAAGAAATTCCTCCTCATTTCCATGGCCTATCACTTACTCAAAGACTACGTCTTCTAGTTTTAGACCCCTCAACCAGGGAAAGCATCCTTCTTACATCTATCTGTCAAGGCCTTGTAAGAATGTGCACACTTCAAAGCGATCACCTCTCATTCTTCTAAACGCTAGTGAATACAGGAGCAGTGTCCTCAATCTGTCCTCATGGGACAAACCCATCATGGAATCCCTATAGTGCAGAAGGAGGCCATTAGGCCCACCGAACCTCCGAAATAACAGTTTACCTAGGTCCACTTTCCTGCCCACCCCGCCCTATCCCCATAACCACCTTTTCCCTCTTTAAAAAAAAATAAATTTAAAGTGCCCAATTCATTTTTTCCAATTAAGGGGCAATTTAGCATGGCCAATCCACATCTTTGGGTTGTGAGGGCGCAACCCACGCAAACACGAGGAAAATGTGCAAGCACGGACAGTGACCCAGAGCCGGAATTGAACTTGGGACCTCAGCACTGTGAGGCAGCAATGCTAACCACTGCACCACCATGCTGCCATCTGTAACAATGAAACCTAAACTGCATATCCCTGGACTTAAAGGGCCAATTTAGCATGGCCAATCCACCTAACCTGCGCGTCTTTAGGATTAGTCTTGTGAACCTTTGTTACACACCCTCGATGGCTAGTATGTCCTTCCTAAGGTAGGAGAAGAGAACTGTACACAATACCCCAAGCGAAGTCTCACCAAGGCTCAATAAAACTGCAACAAGACTTCCTTACTCCTGTACTCAAATCCACTTGCAAGGAAAGCTAACATACCATTCACCTTCCAAATTGTTTGCTCCATTTGCATGTTAGCTTTCAGAGATTTATGAACACCCAAGTCTCTTTGCACACATCAATATTTCCCAATCCTTCCCATTTAATAAATAATTAGCATTTCTGTTTTTCTATGAAAGTGGATAACTTCATATTTTCCACATTACATTCCATCTGCCATACTCTTGCGCTTAGTTTGTCTAATTCACCTTGAAGCCTCATTACAACCTCACAGCTTACATTGCTACCAAGTTTTGTGTCTCCAGCAAACCTAGAAGTAGTACATTTGGCCCCCACATCCACATCGTTGATATAGATTGTGAATAGCTGGGGCTCAAGCACTGGTCCTTGAGGTACTCCATTTGTCACAAACTGCCAAGCTGAGAATGATCAGTTTACCCTGGGGTGACACAGTGGTTAGCACTGCTGTCTCATAGCTCCAGGGACCCGGGTTCAATTCCGGACTCGGGTGTCTGTCTGTGTGGAGTTTGCACTTTCTCCCCGTGTCTGCTTGGTTTCCACCGGGTGCTCCGGTTTACACCCACAGCCCAAAGATGTGCAGATTATGGCTGATCTGATTGTAACCTCAACCTCAATTGGCCATTATCAATTGCCCCTTAATGTCCAAAAGTTTAAGTGGGGGTTACTTGGTTAAGGGGATAGGGTGGGGCACTGACCCTAGGTAGGGTACCCTTTCAGTGGGTCGGTGCAGAGTCGATGGGCCGAATGGCCTCCTTCTGCACTGTAGTGATTCTATGATTTTTTTTCTACTTCCTGTTTTCTGTCTGTTGACCAATCCTCAAACCACACCCATATATTTCTCCCAATCCCATGAGCTCTAATTTTGTTTGCTACCTGCTTGTGGGACTTCATCAAAAGCCTTCTGGAATTCCAAATACATGAATTCACTGGTTGGCCCTTAACTATTCTGTTAGTCACGTTGTCAAAAAATCCAACAGGTTTGTCCAACATAGGAACATATGATTTAGAAGGAGGAATAGGCCACTCAGCCCCTCGAGCCTGCTCCACTATTTAATAAGATCATGGCTGATCTGATTGTAACCTCAACCCACACATTCCTGCCGACCCCTGATAACCATTCACATCCATGATTTCCCTTTCATAAATCAACTCTACCCAATCTCACTTTTAATTTCTATGTGCCCAGTTACCACATTCGAGCATTTTCCCTACTTTCAGGCTAACAAGTCTGCAGGTCCCTATTTTCTCTCCCCTTCCTTTCTTAAATGTTGGGGTCACATATGTTACCTTCCAATCTGCGGGCCATATTCCAGAATCTATAGAATTTCAAAAGATGATCACCAATGCATCCAGTAACTCTATATCTGGCCCTTCCAAACCTCTGGGAGCTGGATAACCAGATCCCGGGGATTTATCAACTTTCAGCCCCATTGGTTTTCCCACCACTACTTTTTCCAAATATGAATGTCTTTCAAATCCTCAATCTCACTAGTCCCTTGGCTCCCCAATATTTCAGGGAGGATTTTTATCATGTCTTCCTCTTTGAAGACAGATATAAAGTATTAGTTTAGTCTCTCTGCCATTTCCATATTACCCATTATAAATTCTCCAGTCTCTGCCTGTAATGGGCCGACATTTGTCTTTGCTGACATTTTACATTTTGCATATCTACAGAAGCTTTTACATGTTTTTATGCTCTTCACTGGTTTAATTTCACATTGTATTTTCTCCTTCTTTATCAATTTCTTGGTTCTATTTTGCTGATTTTATAATGTTCCCAGTCCTCAGGCTTACCACTTTCTGACAACTTTAAATGCCTCTTATTTTTATCTGTCAGAAACTTTAACTTCTCTTGTTAGCCATGGTTGGATGACTGGATCCTCATTGCTTTCAAAGGAATATAATTTGCTTTAAAGGAATATAATTTGCTACAAACCCTGGATTAATCCTTTAAATGCTAGCCATTCCCTGCCTACCATCATGTAATTCTCTAATCTACCACAGGAAACATGCCCCTAATAACCTAGTAATTTTCTTTGTTTAGATAGGGACTATAAGAGGCCATGGAATTGATTGGGGGAGCATAATGGGTTGAAATGGAGAGTATGAGGAACCATTTGGGATGTGGGAGAGGGCATGAGTTTTCATTAATGGTTTGAGGGGCATTGGGTGGGTGGTAGGGCAAGGATTGACATGAGTTGGCATGGATGGGACAAGGGGAGTCAATGGAAGGGTTGAGCATATGCGAACAGAAAGAGCTAGCGGGCCTAATATTTAACAATGCAACTAGGACAAAGTCCCAGAGAACGGCAGCGAACCTTTTTACCAGCTTGCCTTGGCACTCAGCAATCCCTGGGCCACCTCCATTTTGTATTCAAGGGTGGTGCGCCTGGCTCCAACACACACCCACCACCATCCCAACCCCCATCCCAGAGTAGGATTTGCACCGTTCACGGCATTATATGCCAAGGCAGGTGTGCTGAACCAGGAGATTTCCGGTCTCGCTCAACCCACCTCGAAGGTGGATCCTACTGTTCAACTCTCTGCAGTGGACCTTGAACCATTGCTGGTCTGACTCAGACAATATAAACATGAAACAAGCCTATCAATACTGACATTTTAAAGAAAAAAACCCCTGCTGACAAAAGTTTTAAGTTACTTAAATTTACTTAGTCAAAAGATATTTTCAACAGGCTGGACATTGCTGAGCACCCTTTTAAAGTTGAACAATCCGTCGGCCGACGACAGAATCGGGAAATGCGATTGGGCAGATCTGAAATCGTGACGGACACTGATTTTACGCCAAATCACAATTCCCCATCACCTTGACAACAGCATCAATGCGGACACGATAGCATAGTGGTTAACACTGTTGTTTCATATGGGTTTCTTCCGGGTGCTCCGGTTTCCTCCCACAATTTCCGAAAGACGTGCTGTTAGGTGAATTGGACATTCTGAATTCTCCCCCGGGGGCAGCACAGTGGCGCAGTGGGTTAGCCCTGATGCCTCACGGCACCGAGATCCCAGGTTCGATCCCGGCTCTGTGTCACTCTCCGTGTGGGGTTTGCACATTCTCCCCGTTTGTGTGGGTTTCACCCCCACAACCCAAAGATGCTCAGGGTAGGCTGATTGGCCATGCTAAATTGCCCCTTAATTGGAAATAATAAATTGGGTACTCTAAAATTTAGAAGAAAAATGAATTCTCCCCATGTGTACCCAAACAGGCGCCGGAGTGTGGTGACTAGGGGATTTTCACAGTAAATTAATTGCAGTGTTAGTGTAAGCCTACTTGTGACAGTAAGGGGCTGATTTAGCTCACTGAGCTAAATCGCTGGTTTTAAAGCAATAAGGGGCTGATTTAGCTCACTGAGCTAAATCGTTGGTTTTAAAGCAGACCAAGCAGGCCAGCAGCATGGTTCGATTCCCGTACCAGCCTCCCTGGACAGGCGCCGGAATGTGGCGACTAGGGGCTTTTCACAATAACTTCATTGAAGCCTACTCGTGACAATAAGCGATTTTCATTTCAGTTTTCATAATAAAGATTATGATTATGAAGTACAGTCCAGGGGGAGATCGATGGGATGAATGTCACCCTATGAGCACCTGAAGATGACAGGCCGCGCGACACAAACCAAAAGGGGTTCCACTCAATGAATATGCAGCTGATTTGTGACTGATACCCGGGAAGTGTGCACGATGCCTTCTTTCTGGCATACTGGACGATTCCCACCCTCTTCGTTGGGGGGTAAGCTGCTGGGTGACAGGGTTAATCCACTTCGGTCGTGGCTGATGACACCTATCTGAAGCCACAGATCGGTGCGGAGACCTGCTACAATGATACCCACACAGCAGCCGGGGCATGATCGAGCGGTGCTTCGCCATTCTGAAGATGTGCTTCATGTGTTTAGACCACTCTTGAAGGGCCCTCCTGTATGGCGCTGAGAGAGTCAGCCACATTAAGGCGGCCTGCTACGCCCTTTGCAGAGGGGTGACGCACTGGAGAAGGAGGAGGAACGTCAGGCCTCATCTGACGAGGAGGATGTTGGAGAGGGCGAGCATGGACAGGACATGGGGCCCGGGCAGGCATGGGAGGCTGCATGATGTGTGTGCCAAGACCAATGCCCACGGGATGCTCTGATCGCCTCCAGGTTCACCGAATAGTAGGGGGGACTGGCCAGGGGCACGGACACTGCATCCCATCTCCCACCTCCCCACCCACCCTCTCCACTTGTACCCCCCTCCGTGATACATACTTGCCGCACTACTGGGTCCGACGCCAGGACGCGATTCTCTGGCGACCGGAGAATCGCCGCCAGTCACGTGCAACGCAGTGCTGGTCGGGAGCCGTTGAAAGAGGTCCCCGCAGTGAGTCTCCGTGGTTGTCCGACCGAGTTCCTGCCGGTGTGGTTTACGTATAGTTCCACCCGGCTGGAGCTCGGCATCCCGGCTGTGATGGCCCTCCTGGTAGGGGGCGGGGGATCAGTCTCGGCGGGGGGGGGGGGGGGGGGGGGGGCTACTCCATGATGGCCAGGCGTGCGATTGGGGGCCACCGATCAGCAGGCATGCGGAATCTGGGGGGGGCCTATTTTCTTCCACGCCGGCCCACTGTGTGGCTCCGCCATGCTACGCTCCGCCAGCGCAGAAGCTGCCGGCGCGCGCATACAGGGCGGCATACGGCAGCTCGAGCAGCACAGAGCCCTCCGGAGCCGTGCTGCCCTTGTGGGCCTCGGAATCGCTGGGTCAAGAGGCCTGTTGACGCCGGCGTGAAACACTCCGGTGTTTATGCCGGCGTAGACACTTGAAACGAAATAAAATGAAAATTGCTTATTGTCACAAGTTGGCTTCAAATTAAGTTACTGTGAAAAGCCCCAAGGTGCCATGGGCGCGATTCTCCGCTCCCCACGCGGCGTGGAAGAATTCCCCCCCCCCCCCCGGGGCTCGAAAGAATCGCCGCTCGCCATTTTTCACGGTGAACGGCGATTCTTTGACCCAGATGGGCCGAGCGGCCTGCCGTTCGCGGCCGTTTCACGAAGGCGGCAAACACACCTGGTCGCTGCCGTCGTGAAACGGGAGTGAGAAGCCCATTTGGGGCTTGTAGGTGGCCTAGAAAGGAAAGACAACCACGATTGTGCTCGGGAGGGGACAGGCCCGTGATCGGTGCCCACCGATTGTCGGGCCAATGTCCAAATCGGACAAACTATTTCCCCTTGCCGGTCTTGAAACTCGGCCGAGTTCACGACGGCCCTCCCGATTTTTCCTGGAAGCGGAGAATTCCGCCCCACATTCTAGCGCCTGTTAGGGGAGGCTGGTACGGGAATTGAACCGTGCTGCTGTCCTGCCTTGGTCTGCTTTAAAAACCAGCTATTTAGGCCTGTGCTAAACCAGCCCCTATTGCCGCGTTTTTGGAGAATCCCGGCCAAGACTATTGCCATAATGGAGACGCTCGCCTCGGTTTCTGCCCCGGAACACAGCATTTCTTATTTTCATGGGTGATGTGACTGGAGCAGAGCCGGTGTTTGTCCACACGCTTTTTACTATGCTCCCTGACCATTTAAATATTCCGCTGCCTCCAATGAAGTGGAATGTGTTATAAATACCCGAATTGAGCAGATTAGGAAAGGTAAGAGCTGATCTGAACTTGATGGATTTACTCTGGGCAGATAAAGTGCATCTTTAGATATGGTCCCAGAACATCTTTGAGAGAGGTAAGGCACCCTTTGGAGTAGGTGTTACAAACCAGGCTGATGTTAAATGTGATGGTATCCCAAAACTCAGAAGGTTAACATGGACCATGGTTCATAGTGGTGTACGTGTTTTTTTATGGTATAATGTGAGGAATGGAGTGGAACCCAGTGAGGAGCAGTCTAGCCGCTATGTGAGCATTTAATAAAGAATATTTTTTTAACTTAAAAGAAAAACAACACGCACAACAAGAAGGACAGAAGACACAATGACACTTAAGAAAACTGATGGCTATATACACATAATTTTACATGAAACATTTCTTTGTTCCCAAACCTATGGGGCAAAATTCTCCGACCCCCACGACGGGTCGGAGAATAGCGGGAGGGCCTTCCCGACATTTTTCCCGCCCTCCCGCTATTCTCCCCCCCCCCCCCCCGCCCAACTCCCGACACGAATCGCTGGCCGCCGTTTTTTTACGGCCGGCAGCGATTCACAGCTGTTCGATGGGCCGAAGTCCCAGCCCTTTACGCTGTTTTTACGAACAGCAAACAGACCTGGTCTGGCCGTTCGTAAAAACGGCGGGAACAACTCGCTTTTTATAACCATGGCACCGATTGGCACGGCAGTACCACGGCCGTGCCAAGGGTGCCATGGGCCCGCGCACTATTTGTCCTTCCGCCGCCCCACAGTATCCATTCACGGGGCGGCTGAGGGGCATCCCGGCCCGCGCATGCGCGGGTTTCGTGCAAATACGCGATGACGTCATCCGCGCATGCGCGGGTTGGAGTCTTCCAATCCGCGCATGCGCGGCTGACGTCATATGACGCATCAGCCGGCGCTAACTCCGGCAAGCGGGCTTAACAAAATTTGTTAAGCCCGTGATGCCGGAGCTTGCGGCGTCGGGCTGCTAGCCCCGACCGGGGACCAGAATCGGTTCCCGGTCGGGAAGGGGCGTGCTGGCGTCAAACCCGCCCGGGTTTGACGCCAGCCTTACGATTTCTCCCGTTTTGGGAGAATCGCGCCCATGATACCTGAACTCTGAGACACACCTGTTGCCAACAACATGCAATATTAAGTAACTTCATGAGCTAAATCCAGCAAAACATTACCATCAGTAGAATAATGTGGCCACATCTGGGAAATAATCTTTAAATTCAGCGAGAGCTCCTTTTGAGAGATATCTACAACTTGCTGCAATATTGATATCAGCTGTCTTCTTCGTTACAGTTCTGCAGTCACACAGTTTATTTCCCTTTGATGTTATTCACCCTGTGGTGTTGGCTTTTAGCAGGTATGTGTCCATTTCCTTACCTCTCCACTTTGAAGTTACCACATCTAGAGCCCTATTATTTTCTCTAATCACTAATGTAAAATACTTGTTTTCCACTGTTGTTTTTCAACATTTCTCCTGACTGCCTGTCATCAGCTCCCTGTTTTGCTTTATTTTTCTTTCACTTTTCCCAATTCTTAACATTAGGTAAGATGCCTTTGGAAGAGGTAAGGCACATTTTTGGACAGGTAAGACATGCTTTGGAATTGTTAAGGGTAAACATCAACATAAGAACATAAGAACTAGGACCAGGAGTAGGCCATCTGGCCCTTCGAGCCTGCTCCACCATTCAGTGAGGTCATGGCTGATCTTTTGTGGACTCAGCTCCAGTTTCCCGCTCGATCTCCATAACCCTTTATTCTTCAAAAACTATCTATATTTATCTTGAAAACATTTAATGAAGGAGCCTCAACTGCTTCAATGGCAGGGAATTCCATAGATTCACAACCCTTTGGGTGAAGAAGTTTCTCCTCAACTCAGTCTTAAATCTACTTCCCCTTATTTTGAGCTATGCCCCCTAGTTCTGCTTTTACCCGCCAGTGGAAACAACCTGCCTGCATGTATCATATCTATTCCCTTCATAATTTTATATGTTTCTATAAGATCCTCCCCGCATCCTTCTAAATTTCAACGAGTACAGTCCCAGTCTACTCAACCTCTTCTCATAACCCAACCCCCTCAATTCTGGGATAAACTTAGTGAATCTCCTCTGCACACCCTCCAATGCCAGTACTTCCTTTCTCAGGTAGGGAGACCAAAACTGAACACAATTCTCCTCCAGGTGTGGCCTCACTAACACCTTATACAGTTATAGTACAGTTAAGGTACATAAAACCTGCATAGATGCATTGGAACTGTCAAAGCTGGCAAACAACTGTCAAACCCCATTGGAACTATCAAAGCTGTCAATGGATTTAAAGCTATTGGGCTTCAATTTTTTTAAAAAGTCTGAAGTAAAAAAAAAAATCAGTTCTTGATATTTCATTTTGTCCATTGACATGAGCCTGAGGACATTATACGATTTGTGCTGCAATAACTGATTTTTCAAACTGACATCACAGTAGGGTGCCTGTTAAGTGATAAGTTTGATCACCAACTCAAAGTGGCCATAGAATAGAAATGTTTGTTTTCATAAGAGATTAGTTGAAGGAATTTCTATAAATTATATATTTTTAATCAATGAAAGTGCTTTTAGTTTAAAACATTGATAAGCCGAATTTATTTGATGTCAGCAAGGCCCTTGAGGTTTGTCAATGGTGGGCCTTAGGTGAGTTAGCATAGAATAAGGATGGGTGCATGAGTTGTCCGACTTCTAATCCAGCCCAACAACCTCCAGAATGAAAATTTGAATCGCAAGCCGCCATTTTCAAAGGTCGGGTCTGCAGAGCAAGAATTCTATCATCTCTGCAGACCTGACCTGGGAGCAGAAACCCGGGCCTCAGTCAGGCCTAAATTTTCCAACCTTTCCTACGATATCATGCGAAGAAATGTCAGGGGAAAATCTAAATTATTTGTGTTTCATTTGATGATTTCAATTGCCTCTAGCAGGAAATTAGCATTGCTAAATGCACCTGTGACAACCAAACTGGAATTGTTAAATTGTGATGAATATCGAAACTGAATAAATTGAACCCATCTCATGCTTATCAAGAAAGAAAGACTTTAATTTCACAGCCTCGGGAGATCCCGAATCATTTCACACCATTCATGATTGTTGAAATACTTATTTTAAAAACACTGAAACATTGACAAAGATATCTTTAAATGCAAAGAATTTCTAGAAAATAAATGTGTGTGAGCCTATTAAAAGAGGCCAATAGCATTTGAAGTTTTTAAAATAGGGAAATAGGGCTGTAAGGTACAAGCAAAGAAGTAACAATTAATTTATAAAATGCATGATTGGGCCCCTGAGTACTGTGTATAATTTTGTATACTTTGGGCTCAATTCTCTGTTTGGGAGAATTCATTGGGGGCGCTATTCGGTAAATAAGTCAGGTCATGCAAACAGTCCAACACGCTGCCGGTGCAAATTGAGGGCACATCTCGGCCCATTGAACGTTGTAGCCACTACAGCTGAGTTAGCGCTAAAGAGCTTGGCAGCTGGAGCTGTTTTTAAGCGCTCAATTTATCATTCAGCCAGTGCAGCCACGGAGAAGGCTCATAGAACACCTGCCACCCCCCCCCGCCCCCCCGAGTTCGGGAGTCACAGGTGGACCCCCAGCTCCCTGTCAGTGAGGAGAGGACGGGTACCCTCTTCCCCAGAGTGCTGGAGACTCAAGCATGCCCTCCTGAACAGCACCCAGGAGGTTGTGGCAGCGACAGTCAGGCCTGCCAGCCTCACCAGGAGGAGACAACTGGTGATCCTGGGGGGGTGAGTGTCACTGGTGAGGCCTCTTCCCTGGGAGGGCCAGAGAACCACGATGCAAGTGCCCTCAGGTTGGGGTGAGCACTATCAATCCCTGTTTCCTCCGCAGCGGGCAGCGCTTCTGAGGAGTGGCAATGCCTGATGGGCCCTGATTGGCCTTGGCCTTGCCTTTCCACCTGATGAAACAGCTGGGGTATGAGGGTGCCCAGAGGAGCAGCCTGGGTGAGCTCCCAGATGACCAGAGACTCTTTGAGCATTCAAAAGACACAGGCAGAGCTCAGCAGTATGAGCAGCCAGGAGCCTGTAAGGAGCACCAAAGGGATGCATTTGAAACACAGCAATGGTGGTCTGAGCCAGGCCACCCCGATCCTGAGGAGGGCACCCCGGGTGCATAGATTTGACACCGAGTTGTTCATCCTACTGCCCATGGCTTAGGCAGTCATCCCTCAGCAAGCCTGAGAATCTGTGAGGCTTCTTCAGAGTTTTTTTAGCCTCTTGCTCGCCCTCCGCAGCCATGTTGCCCAGGCCCCGCTTGTGAATACTTGCATTAATTCACACCCATGAGACTTCTGCCGAATTGGGCAGAGTATTGCAGAAGAGTGGAGCTTGAACTGTCCAAGCGCTAATGATATTAAAATCCATGCAAATAACGGTTTTGCACCGTGCGGGTCACAAACCCCGATATTGTCGCCAGAGAGAGTCTGGAGAATAGCGTCGGAATCAGTCCCAGGCGCAAAACAGGGGTGGACTTCTCCATTGCTTGACATCGACATTGGGAAATGTGATTGGGCAGAGCATAGGTTCTGATGCCAAAATCATTATAGGCGCCGATTTGACTCCAAATTGCAATGCTCTGTCAGCTCGACAGCGGCATCAATGCGTACATTGAGCACCAGGGGGGTGATGGGCTGGAGAAGGAGGCCGAGCACTAGTGTGGGGGAGGGCGAGGACTCCTGCCCGTGGTAGCACTTTTCATCATCCACCTGCGTGATCCCTGCATGCAAGCTGGCCATTCCATCACACGGTCACATCGAATCCCTGCGTTGACGGTGGTGGGGTCGGTCTGGGGGAGGTTTATGTCACATCAGGCAGTGACTGCACCACCTCCCTCTAGCATTGGGCCATCTCCCTCTGTGTTTGCTGTCGTGAAAGTCCACGAATTCTGTGTTGGCGTCCACACTTAGGGCGGGATTCTCTGTTACCTGACACCAATTTTGTAATTGGCGATCAGACGGAGAATCAATTTTTAGGGCCAAATGAGGGGCGCCAGCTGTCTTACACAGATTGCGCATGCGCTACCCGTCCAAAACAGCATCATTGTGGCGTGCGCCACATGCCATTTGGACGGCCTCAGGACGTCACATCAGGGCCCTCTCCTGATGCTCTGCACCGGATGGGCCATGTTCCCGACTGCGCGGTTGACGTGTGGTCTCAGCGGTGGGGAACCCGGCATAGCGGCTGTGGATTGTGGCCAGCACCGCCACAGTCGAGCAGGAGCAGTGCTGCTGGCCGGTGGAGGGGATTTGGCCAGGGCTTGGGGGACTGGTGGGGGGTGGCCAGGGCATGGCGATGGGGTGTCTGGGGATGGGGGGGGGGCACTATCTAGCAGATCAGGTATGCATATGGCTGGAGTCATGTTGTACGGCGCGATCGCTGCAGGTCATCGACATATACATGCGCGGCCATGGACCTGGCAATTCTCCAGCCATGTTTCTCGTGGGGGCCGGGCATTTTACGTGGCACGGGTCGGAGGATTGGTGCTCTGCTACCCCAATTTGTCCCATGTAAAACCCGGGGCTGGATTCTCCCGAATCCCCGCGATGGCCCGATGCTGGCCTAAAAATGAGCGCGAACCACTCCGGCGCGGGCCGGCTGGAAGTTGCGGAATCCTCTGCATTTTCAGGGCTAGGCCGGCGCCAGAAGGGTTGGCGCGAGTTGCCATATGCGCAGAACCGCCGGCGTGGTTCCGCGCATGCGCAGACCGGCCGGCATGTACCTGCACATGCGCAGGGGGTTCTTCTCAGCTCCGGCCATGGCGGAGCTCTACAGAGGCTGGCGCAGAAGGAAGGAGTGCCCCCACGGCACAGGCCCGCCCGCAGATTGGTGGGCCCCAATCGCGGGCCAGGCCACCGTGGGAGCTTCCCCCGGGGCCAGAGCCCACCGCGCCCCCCTCCCGAGGACTCCGCTAGACGGCCTACCAGCAGGTCCCTCCATGTGGGACCATGTCTATTTCATGTCGGTGGGACTGTCCAGGAACTGATGGCTGCTCGGCCCATGAGGGCCCAGAGAGCTGCCAGGGAGGGGCGCTACCGACGGCCCCTGACCGGCATGGGCTGATCCCCGGCCCCACCGAAAACTGGCACCGGAGAATACAGCAGTCGGCGTCGGAACGGTGGGACGGGATTTAGGCCGTCCCCCAGGATTTCCGACCCGACGGGAGGTCGGAAAACCCAGTTCCCGATTTTTCCCACGGCTCCTCCAGACATAGCCCCAAAATCGGAGAATCCAGCCCTTAGTCTCAGAAACAGAAGGCGGGATTACCCGAGCCTCCGCGCCGAAATCGCGCTCAGTGCGGGGAGGAGAATGGGGCATCAGACCCACGATCAGGTCCGACACCTTCCAGCAATTCTCCGCGGACGGAAGAATCGCCGCCAGTCGCACACGCGCGGTCAACGTGGTGCTGGTCGGGGGCCATTGAAAGAGGCCCCCGCGACGATTCTCAGCCGGCAGCTGTCTGAGTTCCCACCGGTGTAAAATGAAAATTTATTTAAATGATGCACTCATGGTTCCACCTGGCGGAAGCTCGGAGTGGCGGCTGCGGACCCAGTCTGCGGCCGCTTTGGTGGGGGGCAGAGGGGGATCTGTCACCGGGGGGGGGGGGGGGGGGGGGCTTCCAGGACGGCCAGGCTCGTGATAAAAGGCCACCAATTGGCGGATGCGCGCAATCTGGGGGGGGGGGGGGGGCCTATATTATTGGGGCCGGCTTGCACTATGGGTCCGCCATGTTGCGCAGGGTCGCCGCCTCAGGCCGCTGCGCGCGTGCACGGACCCATGGCCAGAGGTGCAGGGCCCCCATATTGGAGCTGGAGCTGCGAGGAGCACTCCGGCACCCTGCAAACCCCCTTCAAAACGGAGAATCACTCTCGACTTTCTCCAGGAAAGTCCAGAGTGATTCGCGCCCATTTTCTCACGGGTGTGGGGACACAGCCCCATTTTAAGAGAATTCCGCCTAACGAATCCCGCTCCAGACTTTTCCCATTTTGGGCGATTCTCCGTCTAATCATGTTTCTCTTTCTGGTTTCGTGAAGTGGAGAATCAGCTCTGAGTGTTCCTGCCGGAAATGAATCATGTGCAATTTGTGTTGTTGCTGGGGCGTTGTTTGATCTGAAATTGAAGACATGGATATGGGCCAGAACTCTGCTGACATGAATAGGAAGCAATTGCCATTCCGCTGGCATCATATTCCCTGGGGAATTTGCGTTAAAGAGCCTGATAAGCTGGAGCTCTTATAAGTGCTCCACTCACCATACACTCTCATTCCAGCCAGGAAAATGGCTCAGAGAAGACCTGCTGCCGATTTGGGAGTCTGAAGTGGACACACTGCTCATTGCCATTGTGGAGAGGAAGGAGACGCTCTTCCCTAGGGAAGGTCGCAGACTTAAGCAGCCCCTCTGATCAGAGCCTGGGAGGAGATTACAGACGCAATCTGTTGCTGCCAGCCTCGCCAGGAGGGGACAGCTCCTGATCCTGAGAGGTGGGCAAGTTGACCGTGTCACTGGTGAGGCCCCTACTCTGAGGGAGGCAGTGTGCCAGGGAGGGTTCCAAAGGCCACGGTACATGTGTCCTTTGTTTGGGGTGAGCTCTGCTAATCCCCTGCTACCCTTGCAGTTGAGCCGCACTTCTGAGGGGTGCACTGAGGAGTGCCAGCACCTGGTGGGTCAGCGACTGAGGATGGCCACGCCCATCCCGTTGATGATACTGCTGGGGTATGAGGGTTTCCAGGGGAGCAGGCTGGGTGCCTTCACACATGACCAGGACACAATAAGTAGTCAAGTGTGAATACCCAGAAGCCTGGAGGTTGCACCAAAGGGGTGTGTTTAAATCACATACTGCAGCAACAGCGGTCTGAACCAGGCACCCCGATCTTGAGGGGGTCACGTCAAGTGCACGGCCTTAGACCATAAGACACAGGAGCAGAACTAGGCCATTCGGCCCATCGAGTCTGTTTCACCATTCAATCAATGCTGATATGTTTCCCAACCCCATTCTCCTGCCTTCTCCCCATAACCCCTGATCCTCTTTTTAATCAAGAACCTATCTATCTCTGTCTTAAAGACACTCAGTGACTTGGCCTCCACAGCCTTCTGCGGCAATAATTTCTTCAGATTCACCACCTTCTGTCTGAAGAAATTCCACCTCACCTCTGTTTTAAAGGATCGTCCCTTTAATCTGAGGCCGTGCCCTCAGGTTCTAGTTTCTCCTCCTAGTGGAAACGATCCTCTTCACATCCACTCTATCCAGGCTTCTAAGTATTCAGTAAGTTTCAATGTGATCCCCCCTCATCCTTCTAAACTCCATTGAGTACAGCCCCAGAGTCTTCAACTGCTCCTCATATGGGATCATTCTTGTGTACCTACTCTAGACTCTCTCCAAGGCCAGCACATCCTTCCTTCGATACAGGGACCAAAATTACTCACAATATTTCAAATGGGGTCTGACCAGAGCCTTATATACCCTCAACAGTACATCCCTGTTCTTGTGTTCTAGCCCTCTCGACATGAATGCCAACATTGCATTTGCCTTCCTAACTACCAACTGAACCTTAAGAGATCCCTAAACTAGGACTCTTCAGCCCCTTTGTGCTTCTGATCTCCGAAGCCTTTTCCCAGTTAGAAAATAGTCTATGCCTCCATTCCTCCTTCAAAAATGCATAACCTCACACTTTTCTATTTCGTATTCCATCTGCCATTTCTTTGCCCACTCTCCTTGGCACCAATTAGTTCCCCATTACTCCCTGCAGCCCAGGCAACAGGCCCTCAGTAAGCCAGACAGTGTTAGAGATTTTTCTTATCTTCATGTTCCCCCTCACCAGCCATTGCGCCAGGCGCGGCTTGTAATGCTTTCACCAATTTGCACCTGTGTGACTCCTGCCTTCGAGAGGTGGAGCATTGTGGTGAGATGGAGCATTGTGGTGGGGTGGAGCATACTGTATTGAACCTGCTTACTGCATTCAAATCCATGCAAATTCTGGTTTTGCATGGGCTCGCCAGCACGGGACATGAACCTCAGTAACATCGGCTACCGGGGGAATCGAAGCCCGGTGTTGGAATTGGCACCGAGCGCAAATGGTGATTTTTGGATGAGCCAATATTCTCCGTCTGATCGCGGTTCTAGCTGCTGCCATTGGAAGGCGGGGAATCCAATCCCTCATTATCGGATATTAAAGCCATAAGGAGACTACAATGTAGATTCAGCAGGACTATAGTTCTGAGGAGGAACTTCAGGTACTCCGCCAATTTCCAAGGGATCAGAGAAAGCTAAAAAGATAGACATCTTAAAAATTATATGAAGGACCTTTGGCAGAGAGAACTGGAAAGAAAATGTGCTTTATTTGGGGAGTCAAGAACGGGTAACAATCAATTTCAAATTGTCAGCGGGTGAGAGAGAGGTTCAAAGAAGTTTCTTTATGCAGAGTGTTGTTCAGATTTGGAATGCTTTTTCATTGGGGATAGTTGAGACAGAGGCCACTACATGTTTTAAAGGAAGAGCAAGCAATCATTTCAAACAGGGCCAAGGGATTAGTTTTGGATTGCCTGAGCAAAGAACTAGCATTGGCATAAAGGGCTGAATTGCTTCCTTCTGTGCTGTAAATCTCCATGGTTCCTGGTGTAGCAATTTGATTGTGACTTTTGTAGAGGTTTTTGAAGGGCTTAGACCCAGCGCCTGGGGCTCCAATTTAGATATTTCAGTCATTCAATTGCAGACAGTAAGTGTCAATATTGTATAAGGGCTCGGTGTGCTGGGTAATACAATTTATGACACTGGGAATAACGGATTGTGTGTTTGTATGTTGTGAATAACGGTTTGTTTTCCTTCGTGCTCTTTATTTCTGAGGCATTCTCAATATTTCTTCACTTTGATCTGATAGTTTTTTTGTTTTTAACAAAAATGATTTTTGTCAGTAACTGGTGCATCAATGAACCAGAAGGCATGACACAAGTATTGCATTGTCAAGCCTCTCTGGAAACCACAGCTCTAGGAATTTGCAAGCGGCTCTATAATTTAAGCGGCATGAATTCACCCAGTATAGATCAGACTTTACAGTTTATTATGCTTTTAAATATCAGTCAATATTGAATTAATTAAAAATAGCGTGGATTCAGCAGACTATCCAGCACATGTTTAAGTAAGAAGTTTTTGGGTTCAGTGGACTTATAAATAGCTATTGTAATAAACTTTACAGATACAACCAGCAGTAATTTAGTGATGTTGTTTGGGGAATAAATACTGGAATTAAACATCTAATGATGACCATGAAACCACTGTCGATTGTCGTAAAAACCCATCTGGTTCACTAATGTCCTTCAGGGAAGGAAATCTGCAATCCTTGCCCGGTCTGGCCGACATGTGACTCCAGACCCACAGCAATATGGTTGACTCTAACTATTCCCCACTAAAATGGCTCAGCAAGCCACTCAGTTCAAGGGCAAAATAGAGCAACAAATCCCAGCCAACGATGCCCACATCTTAAGAAAGAATAAAATAAATACTCACTGAATCATACCTTACAGCGAATGTCCCTGGATCCTCCATCACCACCCCTGATTTGTAGTATCCCACCTGTTATATTATCTCTCTCTAGATTAATTCATACAAAGCTGAAGAGGAGACGGAAAAGTTGAATACAGAACTTACAGAAACATGTAGTTGCTTCAGCTTACACATGCTAACTGGCTGCAAAAGAACTGAGTTATGTGATATTGCATCTCTTCCTGTGATACTGCACATATGAGCAGAAACACATATATAAGTGGGTATATTTAACTTACTGACAAATACACTATCACAACTTCCCCTTTTCCTTACATAACAGTCCTATATTGGTGTAACATTAATATGTACTTGAATAAGCAACCCTTATGAAATATTTGACAACTTAGCACTATTTACATAAAACATGCAACTGTAACAAGACCATTTGGAATCATTGGACCATAAGACCATAAGATGTAGAAGCAGAAGTAGGCCATTCAACCCACTGAGTTTGCTTCACCATTCACCTGACTGACCTGATGTGATAATCCTCAACTCCACTTTCCCACCTTATCCCCATTTCAGTGAGCGATGGGTCAGTGAGCGATGGGTCAGTGAGCGATGGGTCAGTGAGCGATGGGTCAGTGAGCGATGGTGGTATAGTGGTGAGCATAGCTGCCTTCCAAGCAGTTAACCCGGTTTCGATTCACGGCCATCGCAGTAATAACCTGATCGGAAATTCTAGGGACTATTTTAGCACAGTGGGCTAAACAGATGGCTTGTAATGCAGAACAAAGCCAGCAGTGGCCTGGCTTCTGTACAAACCCGTACAGGCCTCCCAAACAGGCACCGAAACGTGGCGACTAGGGCTTTTCACAGTAACTTCATTGAAGTCTACTTCTGACAATACGCGATTATTATTATTATAACCCTCGATTCCCTTACTGTCTATCTTTGCCTTGAACATAATTAACGACCCAGCCTTTACAGCTCTCTGTAGTAAAGCATTCCACAGACTCGCTACCAACTGAGAGAAGAAATTCCTCCTCATCTCTGTCTTAAATGGGCGACCCCTTACTCTGAGATTATACCCTCTTGTCCTACACTCTCCCACAGGAGGAAACATCCTTTCAGCACCTACCCTGTCAAGGCCCTTCAGAATCCAATACGTTTCAATAAGATCACTTCTTAGTCCTCTAAACTCCAATGAGTATAAGCCCAACCTATTCGACCTCTCCTCATAAAAAAATCTCTCTATACCCGGGATCAACTTAGTGAACTGCCTCTGGACTGCCACCAATGCCAGTATATCTTTAGATATAAGAACCAAAGCTGTTCACAGTATTGCAGGTGTGGAATACTCTTCTTCAAAATCTTGTTACGTTTGGAACCATACTGGTCATTGGCTGAGTCGACCAGATCTTGTGACTATGATATATGGGTATTTTCTTCAACTGTCCAGCCTCTCCTCCTGAAAATTGTGTTTGGGAGGATTGTCCTTAGTTGTCTCTGTGCCACTTGTTGCCCCTTTACCTACGAAAGATAGGCATGTAGGGGATGCTGGCTAGTCATTTTGTGCAGGGCTAGCAGAGAGTCCCCTGAGATTACATTTAATTCTTTGCCGTACTGCAACATTTGGTGTTGTCACCTCATATGAATGTGGTTGTTTGCATTCCTTGGACACCTCCATCTGTTCTTGTGAGTGTAGGACCCTCACGATTTGGCCAACGATAGTGGCAGTAATTCTGCATCTGCTTACATGTCATGTAGATCTTTGATCTGATCTTGTTTCTGATGCAAATAGTCTGTGACCAAAAATGACTTGGTGCAATGACAGCTTGGCAGACTGGTTTACCAAACAGAATCTCAGCAGGTGATTGAAATCTGGAGTTTAATGGCATTGTGCGAAGACACACTAATGCAACTTGAGTACCTTGCCCAGTTTCCAAATGCTTCTTGATCAGAGATTTGACTGTCCTGACCATATGTTCAGCTTACCCATTCAAATGAGGATATCAGGGTAATGATGTGGTGTAGTTGATGTACCATCATTCACACATATCCTGGGGTGATTTTCCCACATATTGGACTGTTGCCAGCTATCACTTCCATTAAGGCACCAAAGATGCTAGAAATGACACCATTAGTGTTGGTGCCAGATATGAGTAACTTGAGCAATGTAAAGACCAGGAAAGCTGTGAGCATTCCCCTTGGAGTAGTAAATCAAAAGCAACGCAACCAGGAAAATGAACAATGATGAAGTATTATCAGGGGCAGCATAGTGGTGCAGTGGTTAGCACTCCTGCATCACAGCACAGGGGTTCAATTCCAGCCTTGGGTCACTGTCTATGTGGAGTTTGTACGTTCTCCTTGTGTTTGCGTGGGTTTCCTCCGGGTGCTCCTATTTCTTCCCACATTCCAAAGATGTGCAGATTAGGTGGAGTGACCATGCTAAATTGCCCCCTTAGTGTCTTGGGATGTGCAGATCAGGTTATGGGCTTACGGGGATGGGGGCAGTGAGCATGGGTAGAATGCAGGGGGGGAGTGAGCAATGCAGTCGGTGCAGACACAATGGGCCAAGTGGCTTCCTTTTGCACTGTAGGGATTACATGAACAGCACTGGGTTGAACATGAGCAGTCATTAAAATTTACCAATCAAAGGTGAAGTTAAATGAATCAAATTACCTCAAATACTTCTTCAAAATTGTTTCGTCCAGCATTTAATTTCTCAATAATTGAAATAAACTACTGAAAATAACATTTTAACAATATAAATGCAATAAAATCTACAGATCGGCAGGGCGCCAGGATGAAACATTAGAAAGAACTGACAAGGTGTACAAAATACTGGGAGAGACAAATCACATTAAAGGATGGTTTATAATAGGGAGGATCACACAGGGAGCAAACACGAGGCAGTCTAAAATGGGTTTGAGGTGTATTTGCATAACTGCACAGTTTGGTAAGTAAGGTCGGTGAGAAGAAGTCTCCACATGGGATTATTATGATCTAGTCGAAATAACAGAGACTGGGGATAAAGGAAGCAAAGTTCATTTATACAGTGGAACTTGTCTGGATCATTGGCTTTGTATAGTGCTGGTAAATTTTATTAAATGATTTACTAACCATTAGAATATTAATCCAGTTAACACCTCATGATTTATTAGCTATGTTCTATACTATATACAGACAATTCTACTGTACAAAGTCAGTTTCTTGAACAGATTTTACTTTTGATATATCTTGTGGCTCAGGCCTTATCAATTATGCTTCCCTATTTGCTTTGGAAGACAAAAGTATAATTTGTTTCAAGGGGTTATTACTAAATTCATATGTATTTAAAACAGCAATTCCAGGCCAAACAGCCCCAATCTCCATAGAAACAGTGTTCAGCTGTGTTTCTCCTGTGTTCAGTTCAATTGTTTGCGATTCATGCTTCAAGTGTTGAAGCTAATAAGAAACCAAGAAACTATCCTATTCCAATTTGAAAATAGAGCAGCAATGGGTATATTTTGTCCTGGTACTAAAGGGCATATGGAAGGCAATAAATGCATTGGCCTGTTTAGGGCACCATCTCAGATTAAAGATCCTTTAAAACAGAGATGAGGACGAATTATTTCAGCCAGAGGTGGTGAATCTGTGGAACACTTTGCCGCAGAAGGCTGAGGAGGCCAATTCACTGAGTGTCTTTGAGACAGAGATAGATAGGTTCTTGATGCATAAAGGGATCAGGGGTTATGGGGAGAAGGCAGGAAAATGGGGATGAGAAAATATCAGTCATGATTGAATGGTGGATCTGAGATCAGACTCGATGAGCGAAGTGGCCTAATTCTGCTCCTATTTCTTATGGTCTTATGGCTGCGTGGTATTCTGGAAAAATAGAGAAGAAGGAAGAAGAGGAGTAGCAATGTTAATCCAAAATTATCGCACTGAAGATGTAGAATGTAATTGCTGGGGCAAAGACAGAAATGATTTGGCGAGAATTATGGAACAATAGAGGATCCACCAAATAGTTGGAAGGGTGGATAGAGGAGCAAATTTACAGACCACTTACAGAAAGATGTGAAACCATTAGGCCAGATTCTCTTTCTTGAAGTGTAGTGCTTGGAATTGTCACAATCTGAGGCGGAACTAGTGATTCATAAAGTACAAAATGATGTACAGAATGGTGAAATAGGCAGTTACATTGCAGATGCAATTGAATGCTAAAAAATGCAAAGTAATACATTGAGCGCGATTTAACGGGAATGAAACAGAATCCTGTGTCGAGCGCGTTTAGCCGGGGGTTTCGCAGCACTCATAGCGCCAAGAAAGACTGTGGTATTGTGCGAAGCAAATAATGGCATGATGGGAAAACTAGTCAAGTCTTCTTGATACAATTGAATTTAAACTGACTTCACATAACCTAAGGCACAGATACAAACAGCCGAGGTCAACTTGACCTGAGAACTGGCTGACGCTAACACTCAGATAAGACGCGTTCGTCATGAGACCAGAGGAGTCTAGATATATACGATAAGCTGAAAAACTGTCTCTTCCTGTATGTAAACAAATTTGTCCCTTTCTTAAAACAAAGACAAGATAATGATATGAAACTCCAGTCCCCTAAAGGTCAGCAAGGTGACGCCATTGTAACGATTATTACTTATGTTTTACTTTCGATCAAATTCCTGACCAAGTTGTATTCATGTTATCTTGATCCTATAATGTATAAAAATCGCCTTATTCTTCTGTAATATCGCAGACTTGGGACGGACTCAGCAGTTTGTACTTGACTGCTTTCCGACTTCAAGTCTCAGCCATTACTGCTAGTAGTCAGTTCTAATTCGTAAATAAAGTTCAGTTTTGCTTACCTAATAAATGCTGTTTGAATTTCTCTATCACAGTCCTGAAGCGGGGAAAATATTGAATACGACAAGACCACACTTAATCGGGACTCTGCTTCAACTTGGGGCCTCAACAAGGAACACTGTGCCAAGGCTGCACTTAGTCCCATTTCCTGCACCACCGAGCTCCGCTCGCCAATGTATGAAGAGATCGGGCTCCATTTTTAAATGCCGTGCCAATCTCTAGACCCTCCCACTGCAGCCTCGGAACCCCCACAACGTCCCAACTCACTGAGAAGGGGGTCCAAGTGCTAGTACGCCTGGCCCCTATTTGTGGAGACTAGAACTAACCAGTGCTAGCCCGGGGTCTCCAAGGCATGACAATTAGATCCTCTGTGCCTTGGGTAATTCCAGCGAGTGTTTATTAAACTGTAATTTTGGTCACTGCCCTGCCTGGACTGTACACTCGATTCCAGACAGGGTCTTTTTTCTGGGAGTGGAGATTGTGGGGATCCTTCTTTTTAGGTGGTTTCTGTCGCGCTCCTTCGAATTTGGGGGTCCCTGTGGGGGTCTCCATATTGACGGGATCCCTGTGGGGGTTCTCCCTGGTTAGAGAGTGTCTCAGGGGAGTGGGTCAGGTCATCCCCTACTTGGGGGGAAAGGGAGGCATCCAGAATGTCTGGGGGTGGAGGGCTGATTTCTGGTGCGGGGGGAGGGGGGTGGGGGTAGTGGGGGGGGGAGGGGGGGGGTCGCCGGCTGTGGGACCTCGCTATCGAGCCACCTACTCAACACGATGGCCCAGTAACAGGATTCCCACGAGAATCTCACCCATTCTTCGCTGTACATAAATTTGTGAGGAATAGTGATTTGATTCCTGGGGCGAAATTCTCCACTACTCGGCGGGGCCCAACCACTCCGGCATCGGGCCTCCCCAAAAGTGCGGAATTCTTCGGACCTTTAGGGGCTAGGCCAGCGCCGGAGTGGCTCCCGCTCCACCGGCCGGCGCGAACGGCCTTTGGCGCCACTCCTGCCGGTGTCGGGGCTGGCCAAAAAGACCTTCGCCAGTCGGCGTTAGTCCGCGCATGCGCCTGAGCGACAGCGGCCGCTGATGTCACCACCGGCGCATGCGCGGTGGAGGGGTTCTCTTCCGCTTCCGCCATGGTGGAGGCCGTGGCGGCGGCGAAGAAAGAGAGTGCCCCCACGGCAAAGGCCTGCCGGCCGATCGGTGGGTCCCGATCGCGGGCCAGGCCACCGTGGGGGCACCCCCCCGGGGTCCAATCGCCCCGCGCCCCCCTCAGGACCCCGGGGCCCTCTCGTGCCACCTGGTCCCGCCGGCACAGAGGTGGTTTATACCAGGTCAGCGGGAGAGGCCTGACAGCGGCGGGACTTTGGCCCATCGCGGGCAGGAGAATCGCCGCGGGGGGGCCCGCCGACTGGTGCGGGGGGCCCACTGACCGGCGGGGTGTGATTCCCACCCCTGCCGATACCCGGGTGGCAGAGAATTCCGGCCACGGCAGGGGCGGGATTTACGCCAGCCCCGGGCGATTCCCCGACCCTGCGGGGGGTCGGAGAATTCCCCCCCTGATTTATGCTCCCAGTGGGGGCGTAAATGGGTAGCAATTCTCCTTGAGCAGGAGAACATACTGTGGAATTCTTTGATCGTGAGACTAAGTGTTGACAACGGGGCAGGATTCGTGGACTTCCACGACAGCAAAACTGGTGCCGCACCCGGACCGATTCAATGACTGTTAAGGGGCTAGCACCGGTACCACGTGGAATGCAATGATTGCAATGAGAAATGGTGCGGCATTTGCCGGGTTCATGATTGACACTCATGTGGCTGACAAGCTGCAGCATCATATACACACTTCACTCCCCACCTACACCATCCCAGCCAACAAGATGGCAGCGAGGAGAGCGGCACCCTGTTTCACAGACGCCGAGCTCGAGACCATGCTAGACACCATATAGGAGAGGCAAGTGACTCTGTACCCCAGCCCAGGAAGGAGGCTGCCAGCCGCCGCCGTTCGCACTGCCTGGACGCAGGCGGAGGGGGTGCTCAGCGCCATGGGCAGCATATTCTGGCCAAGCCAGCAGTGCAGGAAGAAAATGCACAACCTTCTCAGGATGGCCAGGGTGAGTAGGCAGCATTGTGCTCCTGGCATCAACCCCACCCCACACACTCTTAACCCCATCATTCATAAAACAGGCTGAATGGCACTGGTCAGTGGTAGTTCTCTTGCCTCTGAGTCAGAATGTTGTGGGACCAGACCAGAGACTTGAGCCCATTCCCTCGGCTCACATTCCAGCTCAGTACTGTAGGAGGGTAACACTGAGAGAAGCACGATCTTCCAATTGAGATGTTAAACTCAAGTCCCATTTTCCTTCTCAGGCGGATCTAAAAGGCACTATTCAAAGGAGAGGAGGTGGGTGCTTCCTGTTGTCCAAGCCAATGTTTATCCAGCAACCGTAAAAGTGAAACCTTGTTGCATGTGAGTGGAAAGAAGTAGATAGATTTCTATATTCCAAAGACGTCAAGGGGTATGGGGAGGGCTTCAGGGTCCGGCATTGAGATAGAGAATCAGCCAAGATGATATTGAATTGCAGAGCAACTCGAAGGGGCAAATGACCTACTCCTGCTTCCTGCTCTATGCTTCGATGCTGTGATTCCTGCATTTGACTACACTTCAAAATGCCTGTAAAGCTCTTTGGAATATCCAGGGATTGTGATGCCACATAAATGAAAACCTCTATTCCTTTTTCTTGTCATTCTTTGTTTGAGATTAAAACCAATCTCAGAGAATTGACCTCTGCTGGCTGATATATGCCAGAATGCATGTTGATCGATGACGCCACTAAAATGAGCTGCAATGAAGCTGGGTCAATTGATTATATTAATATGTTCAAATGGTTGAACTATTCAGTTCAAATAGACTGACCCATAATAGATGCAAGTCTGGCTCCAAGAGCTGTCTGTGTCTCAACAGTGTAAATGGCTGTCACTCTAATGAGGTTATGACAGATAAGGTTATTAATAAGCTTTGTTATGATATGTCGTCAAAGAATAAAGAATGATTTGTATGTGGATAGCTTTATGCCAGTTGAAATGAAATGAAATGAAAATCGCTTATTGTCACAAGTAGGCTTCAAATGAACTTACTGTGAAAAGCCCCTAGTTGCCACATTCCAGTGCCTGTTCGGGGAGGCTGGTACAGGAATTGAACCGCTCTGTTGGCCTGCCTTGGTCCGCTTTCAAAGCCAGCGATTTAGCCCTGTGCTAAACCAGCCCCTAATTGACAGGTTAAAGATAACAGAGGGAAAAGGCTAATCAGAGGCTCCATGGTAACACTTGGCCTTGAACAATTTCCACTGAACAGTTTCATGGTGAGAATGAACATAAGAACATAAGAACTAGCTGCAGGAGTAGGCCATCTGGCCCCTCGAGCCTGCTCCGCCATTCAATGAGATCATGGCTGATCTTTTGGGGACTCAGCTCCACTTTCCGGCCCGAACACCAGAACCCTTAATCCCTTTTTTCTTTAAAAAACTATCTATCTTTACCTTAAAAACATTTAATGAAGGAGCCTCAACTGCTTCACTGGGCAAGGAATTCCATAGATTCACAACCCTTTGGGTGAAGAAGTTCCTCCTAAACTCAGTCCTAAATCTACTTCCCCTTATTTTGAGGCTATGCCCCCTAGTTCTGCTTTCACCCGCCAGTGGAAACAACCTGCCCGCATCTATCCTATCTATTCCCTTCATAATTTTAAATGTTTCTATAAGATCCCCCCTCATCCTTCTAAATTCCAATGAGTACAGTCCCAGTCTATTCAACCTCTCCTCGTAATCCAACCCCTTCAGCTCTGGGATTAACCTCGTGAATCTCCTCTGCACACCCTCCAGTGCTAGTACGTCCTTTCTCAAGTAAGGAGACCAAAACTGAACACAATACTCCAGGTGTGGCCTCACTAACACCTTATACAATTGCAGCATAACCTCCCTAGTCTTAAACTCCATCCCTCTAGCAATGAAGGACAAAATTCCATTTGCCTTCTTAATCACCTGTTGCACTTGTAAACCAACTTTCTGTGACTCATGCGCCAGCACACCCAGGTCTCTCTGCACAGCAGCATGCTTTAATATTTTATTGTTTAAATAATAATCCCGTTTGCTGTTATTCCTACCAAAATGGATAACCTCACATTTGTCAACATTGTATTCCATTTGCCAGACCCTAGCCCATTCACTTAACGTATCCAAATCCCTCTGCAGACTTCCAGTATCCTCTGCACTTTTCCCTTTCCCACTCATCTTAGTGTCATCTGCAAACTTGGACACTTTGCCCTTGGTCCCCCACTCAAATCATCTATGTAGATTGTGAACAATTGTGGGCCCAACACAGATCCCTGAGGGACACCACTAGCTACTGATCGCCAACCAGAGAAGCACCCATTAATCCCCATCTTTGCTTTCTATTAATTAACCAATCCTCTATCCATGCTACTACTTTACCCTTAATGCCATGCATCTTTATCTTATGCAGCAGCCTTTAGTGTGGCACCTTGTCAAAAGCTTTCTGGAAATCCAGATATACCACATCCATTGGCTCCCTGTTATCTACTGCACTGGTAATGTCCTCAAAAAATTCAACTAAATTAGTTAGGCACGACCTGCCCTTTATGAACCCATGCTGCGTCTGCCCAATGGGACAATTTCTATCCAGATGCCTCGCTATTTCTTCCTTGATGATAGATTCCAGCATCTTTCCTACTACCGACGTTAAGTTCACTGGCCTATAATTTCCTGCTCTCTGCCTACCTCCTTTTTTAAACAGTGGTGTCATGTTTGCTAATTTCCAATCCACCGGGACCACTCCAGAGTCTAGCGAATTTTGGTAAATCATCACTAGTGCATCTGCAATTTCCCTAGCCATCTCTTTTAGCACTCTGGGATGCATTCCATCAGGGCCAGGAGACTTGTCTACCTTTAGCCCCATTAGCTTGCCCATCACTACCTCCTTAGTGATAATAATCCTCTCAAGGTCCTCACTTGTCATAGCCTCATTTCTATCAATCGCTGGTATGTTATTTGTGTTTTCCACTGTGAAGACCGACCCAAAAAACCTGTTCAGTTCCTCAGCCATTTCCTCATCTCCCATTATTAAAACTCCCTTCTCATCCGCTAAAGGACCAATATTTACCTTAGCCACTCTTTTTTGCTTTATATATTTGTAAAAACTTTTGCTGTCTGTTTTTATATTCTGAGCAAGTTTACTCTCATACTCTATCTTACTCTTCTTTATAGCTTTTTTAGTAGCTTTCTGTTGCCCCTTAAATATTTCCCAGTCCTCTAGTCTCCCACCAATCTTTGCCACTTTGTATGCTCTTTCCTTCAATTTGATACTCTCCCTTATTTCCTTAGATATCCACGGTCAATTTTCCCTCTTTCTACCGTCCTTCCTTTTTGTGGGTATAAACCTTGTTGAGCACTGTGAAAAATCGCTTGGAAGGTTCTCCACTGTTACTCAACTGTTCCACCATAAAGTCTATGCTCCCAGTCTACCTTAGCTAGTTCTTCTCTCATCCCATTGTAATCTCCTTTGTTTAAACACAAAACACTAGTATTTGATTTGACCTTCTCACCCTCCATCTGTATTTTAAATTCCACCATATTGTGATCGCTCCTTCTGAGAGGATCCCGAACTATGAGATCATGAATCAATCCTGTCTCATTACACAGGACAAGATCTAGGACCGCTTATTCCCTCGTAGGTTCCATTACATACAGTTCTAGGAAACTATCGCGGATACATTCCATAAACTCCTCCTCAAGGTTGCCTTGACCGACCTGGTTAAACCAATCGACATGTAGATTAAAATCCCCCATGATAACTGCTGTACCATTTCTACATGCATCAGTTATCTCTTTGTTTATTGCCTGCCCCACCATAATGTTACTATTTGGTGGCCGATAGACTACTCCTATCAGTGACTTTTTCGCCTTACTATTCCTAATTTCCACCCAAATGGATTCAACCTTATCCTCCATAGCACCGATATCATCCCTAACTATTGCCCGGATGTCATCCTTAAATAACAGAGCTACACCACCTCCCTTACCATCCACTCTGTACTTCCGAATAGTTTGATACCCTTGGATATTTAACTCCCAGTCGTGACCATCCTTTAACCATGTTTCAGTAATGGCCACTAAATCATAGTCATTCACGATGATTTGCGCCATCAACTCATTTACTTTATTCCGAATACTACGAGCATTCAGGTAAAGTACACTTATGTTGGTTTTTTTACCTCTGTTTTACATCTCCAGTTTTACTCCTTTTAGTATTACTGGGCCTATTCACTGAGCTCCCCTCAGTCACTGTACCTTGTACTGTCGCCCTTTTTGATTTTTGACTCTGTTTTCTCTGTCTTGCACTTTCCCCCTTACTTCCTTTTGCTTCTGTCCCTGTTTTACTACCTTCCATCCCCCTGCCACATAGAAATCATGGACACGATTTTCCCCCAGCATTGCACCCGGCACTGATGAGGGTGCACTGGAAGCATCGCGGAAGGGGCTCAACTCAGGCTTTGCGCCGGGCACATAACCTTGTGTCAGTTACCCGTCCCACAGTGCCCGGTGCAATCTGGATTGTGCCTTCGCTGGGCTTGATCGAGGTAATGATATGTAAATGAGCCATCAAGCTCATTTAAATATGCACAGCCGGGTTGAGGCGGATTCTCCCGTCTCAGGGATGTTACCGGCCAAAGAGGCAAGGCCTCACACTGGCGGCTGATCAGTACTGGTTTTTACAAGTGGAGACCATGCATGATGGCCATTCCATGGGGTCTTGGAGGTCTTTGCAGCTTCCCCAGGTGGTCGGGGACAGGGCAGGCCTGAATCCTGACACTCCTCATGGCACCCGAGCGCCTTGGCACTGCCAATACTAGGATGCCAAGGGTGCCACGTGGGTTCTGGGGCACTGCCCATGTGCCAGGGTGCTGGGTTCCAGGTTGGCATGGCCAAAGGTCGGGGCCTGAGGGGGCAATGTCCATGAAGGATTGAGGGTGAAGGATGGTATGAAGAGGCTTCTTAAAGGTTGGGGTGAAGAAGGGGTCCTGAACAGGGGGCTCCTCAGCGACCCCATAGCGGTGTGTCATCACTTGGGGGTGGGTAATGCCCATGCCTTGTGGGGGTGGTATTGTCCATGGGGGAGGGGGTTGAGGACCCTCAAGCTCACTTAGAGATCGGGGAACCCTTTCAAAATGGCTGCCGATCTCTGAGGAGCCGGTCTCACCAGTAAGTTAAGTTCCCCACCGCCTATATAATGGCCATAATTCTCCGTCCGTTGCAATTCAGGTT
The DNA here is from genome assembly GCF_902713615.1 of Scyliorhinus canicula. Classification (NCBI taxonomy): domain Eukaryota; kingdom Metazoa; phylum Chordata; class Chondrichthyes; order Carcharhiniformes; family Scyliorhinidae; genus Scyliorhinus; species Scyliorhinus canicula. The sequence continues at coordinate 103,825,642 of NC_052159.1, forward strand.
TGCCGCCGGCAACGCACCGCAACCCAAAGGTTTCCCAGCAGCGTGGGGAGGCTTCAATGGGAACATAGAATCCTGCCAGCAGCGAACAGCACGTCGCCGAAAAACACACGGTTGAGAAACCGGAGCTCAGTTTCTAAGTGTGGACGAGACCGGAGAGAAACTCCACAAAGGCCCCCAAAATGACATGGACACAATCTAATGGGAGAAGCACCCTGTGCATTCTTGAGCACGATTTGCCGAGTGCTTCCCGACAGACAACCTGGCGAGACCGCAACCGGTATCTATGGCAATTAGGGCCGGTAATGATCCCACAAGGGCTTCACGCTGGAAATGGTTGGCTCACCTGCTGATTCGCCTGGACTGTGCCTGGCAGCTCCCCGCTGACGATGGGGAGCAGCACATAAACCGTTCCCTCTGAGCAAACCCCAGACAGCACACAGCCATGCCACGGCGCAGACCAGCTCCACATTTTGGTGATACCGACCTGGCCTGACTGTTGGTCGCAGTGGAGTCGAGATGGGACACCCTGTTCAGAGGATCTGCCACAAGTCAGCCAGTGCCACCTGACAGGTAGTGGCAGCGGTTGTCAGCTCGGGGAGTGCCACAAGGAGGACGCCATCCAGTGCCGTACGAAGCTCAATGACCTCCTCCGGGCCACATGGGTGAGTTGAAATCAGCCACCGGCATCAGTCTGCCTGTCACCCCTAAACTTTCCCACCCCCACCCAAAAAGTCGGCGGCAGGCATCTCTCTCCCCGCCCCCCCCCCCCCCCCCCCCCAGCACAATACCTGCCACTCAGAACAACCTGGCACCTGCCAACCGAACTCACCAATGCCCAAGTCTGTCACGCGCCACAGACCCCCTTCCCGATGCATGAAGCGTGCAGCTCACAATGTGCTTTCCCTGCAGGAGATGTTAGCCCAAAACAGGCGGCGGGGTGCTAGACATTAGAGTCCTCCCGCAGGATCTCCATCGAATAATGCTGGTCCATCCGGGATGCTCCCTGTCCCCCCTCCCCCGTCCCCCCATTTCCAAGCAAACACCTTGGAGAAGAGCACCGAGGATGCCACCATCGATGCGTCAAGGTTGTCATCTCCACCTTCCACCAGCGCAGAGGTACACACCTTGGTGGGTGACAGTAATGGACAGCCTTCTGGGGCACAAACTGGTGAGAACCACACATATGGCGATGCACATGAGATGGAGGCAGGAACATCCAGGGCAAGCAGTAGTCGGAGGTCTGCTGGATCCCAGGACCCAGCTGGGTCCCAGTCAGATGCCGAGCCTCTGGGCTAGATTACCCTGGAGCAGATGCAGACTCTCGGGTGCAGTCGTGAGATTCAGAGGGGGATGTCAGCTACACTCCAGTGGATCCATATCTGATTGGAGCAGTCCCAAAGGCTATGGGTGCAGAAGATGGCAGCAGCAGTGTGTGGCACCGAGTCAAACACTACTAGGGTGGCGACCACAATGGAGAGTCTGCAGCATAACATTAACATCATGGCTGGGGTGACCAAGGCATGGCTCAGTCTGTGCAGCCATGGCTGAGCGCCTCAACAGCATGTCCCAGTTGCTGGGGAGCATGCCCCAGTTGCTGAGGAATGTGTCCCAGATGTAGGTGGGCGTAGCAGAGACAGTCCAGAGGATAGCCCAGTCGCTGGGGAGCATGTCCCAGTCGCTGAGGGATGTGCCCCAAATGTAGGTGGGCGTAGCAGAGACACTCCAGAGCCTGTCCCAGTCACAGAGCAGCAGCGCTGAGGGTGTCAGCACCGTGGTGCAGACAATGAGAAGTCGCCAGGATTGGCGGAGCCAGGTGACACAAGGGCCTCTGGAGCTCACTCCAGTTGTCCCCCGATCCTAGATCACCCCCAGGGTCCTACAGGCACTGTCTGGGAGCAGCTCTGGAGGCCGGCCAGGAGCCTTCCAACAGGCAGACGGCAGCGGTCTCCAACGTTTCCGGCGCGCCTCGAGGTCAGCGGGTGAAACAGGCTGACACGGTGAGGCACGCGCCACCGGTAAGGCGGCCACGCCCCTCTGGCCTCAGGACCTCTACAGGATGCATGCTTGCGGCATCGAAGGCCACAAAGCTTGGTGAGTAGCAAGCTGCCCCCAGCTCCGATGTGCACCCTGTGCACCCTGGGGACACACCTAGATGTAGCGGCAGATGACTAAGGTGTGGGGGGGTGGGGGGGGGGGGGGGGAGGGGGGGGGGTGTTTGCTGGTGGCATCATCAGTAGCTAGGGACATTTTGGGTTTTGATTGTTCACTATTAAAATGCGTTACATCTAGGACGTGTGTCACGTTATTCCAGCCTGCACTGCATCCCTAACCCCTGTTGCCCTCCTCTCTTCCTCAGTCCCTGCCCCCGGGAATAGTGGTCCTAGATATGCGGCAACCTGAGGCATTCCAAGTGGAGGTGATGAATGTGAGATCTATGTCAGGAGAAAGTCATGAGTCAGACTATGGCATAGATTGAGGAACAACGGAGCTCACCGTATCACCCTCCTGCCTTGTACAATGGCTCGCTGACAGTGCCAATACAGACCCATCACCCTCGAGTGATGGTACATAGACCTTGGACGGGTGGAGCAGAGTGATGGTGGGGGGGAGCAGATGAGCTGGGTGGGAAGGGGGGAAATTAATGGGGGTGGGGGTGAATGGGTGGGGAGAGGAGGTGAAATGGCAGATAAAGCCCCTTCTTATGAGAAGCGGACGAGGATGTGGGCATCCTGGTCCTCTGGCCGTGCCAGACCCTTGTTGCCACCTGTTCTCCATCCTCTCTGTCTGCTCCTGCAGGTCCAACCTGGTCCAGCTCCTCCTTGCCCCCCTCCTCAGACGAGGCCGCATATCGCTGCACTTCCACCTCCAGCACGACGTTCCACTGCTTTGCCAGGTTGTGGAGGGCACAGCAGACCACCACAAAGTAGGCGACCCTTGGGTGGTGCATGGCAGTGCATCACCAGAGTGGTTGAGGCATCAGAACCGCTTCTTGAGCAGTCTAATGCAATGACAGCGTGGTTGACAACATAGGCCTCGTTATACCGGGTCTCTGCATCGGTTTCCAGCCTCCGTACTGCCGTCATTAGCCAGGACCTCAGCGGGTACCCCTTACCCCCAAGAGCCAACCCGTCATCTTGGCATGGTCCTCAAAGACGCTGGAAATCTCTCAGTGTCAAAGGATGTCGCTGTCGTGTACACTCTAGGGAACTGTGCACACACGTGCATGATCCGGGTGGTCACACACAAGTTGGATATTCAGAGAGTGGAACCCCTTCCTGTTGGTGAAGGGCACTCTCTGTTAGCCAGGTGTGCGAGGTGACATCTGTGCCATCAATTGCCACCAGGACCTGGAGCATCCCGACAATGGCGGAGATTTCTGCTGTCCAGGCATCTTGTTGTGCTTGGTCCAGGTCAATGTTTATGTAGTCAGTTGCCCGGGCAAACAGGAAATCCGTGAATTTGTGGGCTGTAGGTTGTCAAATGCCGCACATGACGCCTGTACAGCATGGGCCATTGTTGGCCTTCTCCTCTGGGACCCTCCCCGGCCGATGGGTGGTCAGGTTTTTCAGGATGTGCAGCGGGTCTCTGCACATGGGCTGCTGCCTCGAGCCTGCGTTGACATTGTTGCTGCAGCATTCTCCGTCCTCTGGTCGCCTGGACTACCACCAGCACTAAAGGGCTGCTGCTGATACTTCCACAATATCATCCACCGTGTGATATCTGTAAGGAATTGGAGAGGGTGAGATACTGATGTATTAATTATGGTTTCCACCTGGGACACTCGGGTCCCCCACGCCTCCTCCACACTTACGTTTCCTGCCTTCTCTCAGGGTGCCATCCAATGAGCTGGTTGTTCTGGGAGATCCCGCCCTGCACAAGCATCCCAGCCACAGCATGGGCCCTGGACACAGGATCCCAGACCCTGGACCCCAAACCCCAAACCTCAGACCACTACCAGAAACATAACTTGGACCGGACCAAGGTTCCCTCCCTGATCCACACACACTCACCACCCGGTCACGGTGGTCACCCCCAGCGCTGAAGCCTAGCTCCGGGAGGTTTGATCATTGGCTGCCTCTGTTGTGTTAATGCCTCCAGTGTTCAGGTGAAGTGTCCAGGCCTCACGGTTTGATTGCGATGCCGGGCAATAATATTCATCTGTGTCATAGCAGGTTTACCCATGGGAATCCACTCGGGAGTTGTGAAGTGCTCATATAAGTAATGATGCAATTTTCCCTTTAGCAATGGCCTACAGTTGTGTAGCCAGGGGCTGCTCACGGTCAGGGGAGTTAAGGTGGCCTGCAGTATATTACCACAGACAGGGCTCTGCCCTGGGGGTATTCGATGGGATGGATGGGCAGCAGCTGCGTTTTCCCCTGTTATAGGTAAACATAATCCGGGGGATGCCTTTAGGAACCACGGGCGCCGAGACATTCACCTCCCCAGCCCAGGTGCGATCATCCCACCATTGGCACCCAGCACCCCCAACCAGGCTTGCCCCTCCCCTGGGGAGCAACGCCAGAGCCCCTGGGCTGCATGACTGATTTTAAAGATGGCTACTCACCCCTTCTGATCCCCTCAGCAGCCATTCTGCCTGCTTTCTGGTTTTAAATAAAGGCTTGAAGGGGGTGAAGAGTGCCCATGTCTACCGCTGGGAAGCCAGTTGTATCTTGGGAGGCTGTTCAATAGGGAACCTTTCCATTAATGATCTGGAGATTGCCTTCAATTGCTGTTAATTGGAACCTCGCCATGTCTGGGCAGGATCTGGAACCCGCCAACAGGAATGGGCTGGGTGCAACGCAGGAGAAGTGTGGGTGAATCCAGGTCTAGCTCTCAACCAAAAAGCCGGTGCCAAACTCAAAACGACCTAACTTACAACAAGGACAAATGCGTGTTCAGCACCGACCGTCTAGCCATCTTCGGCTACGTAGTGCATGATGTAGTTATAGGCCCAGATCCCGAACGCATGCGCCCCCTCATGGAGTTTCCCCTCCCACACTGCTCCAAGGCCCTGAAACGCTGCCTGGGATTCTTTTCATATTATGCCCAGTGGGTCCCCAACTATGCGGACAAGGCCTGCCCACTAATTCAATCCACGGTTTTTCCCCTGTCGGCAGAGGCCCACCAGGCCTTCAGCCGCATCAAAGCGGACATCGAAAAGGCCACGATGCCCGCAATCGATGAATCCCTTCCCTTCCAAATCGAGAGCGACGCGCCGACGTAGCTCTGGTGGCCACCCTCAACCAAACGGGCAGGCCCGTGGCCTTCTTCTCACGCACCCTCCACGCTTCAGAAATCCGCCATTCCTCAGTTGAAAAGGAGGCCCAGGACATAGTAGAAGCTGTGCGGCACTGGAAGCATTATCTGGCCGGTAGGAGATTCACTCTCCTCACTGACCAACAGTCGGTTGCTTTCATGTTCAATAATGCACAGCGAGGCAAGAAAAAGAACGATAAGATCTTACGGTGGAGGATCAAGCTGTCCACCTACAACTATGAGGTCTTGTATCGTCCCGGGAAGCTGAATGAGCCTCCTGATGCCCTATCCCATGGCACATGTGCCAACGCACAAGTGGACCGACTCCGGGCCCTCCACGAGGACCTCTGCCACCCGGGGGTCACTCGATTCTTCCATTTCATCAAGACCCGCAACCTGCTCTACTCCATCGAGGAGGTCAGGACCGCCATCAGGAACTGCCAAATCTGCGCAGAGTGCAAGCCGCACTTCTACAGGCCAGAGATAGCGCACCTGATCAAGGCTTCCCGTCCCTTTGAACAAAAGCAAATTACTGGGTGTAGCCACCAAAGTTGGCCATTCCCTCAATACAAAATGGAGGAACGCAAAGCTTGCAGGTTAAAATGGACAAAGTTTGCAAGTAGGCTGCACCAAGCCAATGCGTATTCTGTCTGCTAAGAGAGCAGACAGCACCGAAACGAACATTCCGCATACTAATGAGGCAATCTCCGGGATAGTTAACATAGTAACATATAAAAGACAGGTCCCAAACTTAGTTCGTTCTTCTTGACCAGCCCTCCTCTCTTGACCAGCCCTCTCGACCAGCCTTTACCGAAGAAGACCTTGACCGAGAGAGAGCAGAAGTTTGGGACAGCAGCTGCCAACAAGTAAGTGTCTCACAAAGATAAGTATTGGTTTATTTAGTGGTAGGAATAGTTTAGTCATCTTAGCGTGTGCATGAGTAGATTATAATTGTATTATAATAAACTCATTTGTTTGAACTTACTAATTGGTGTATGGTTTTATTGCTTTGAACTTGACCTTGAAACTTGTGGCAGTATCTTAACGATACCTGGCGACTCCAGAGCTAAGTAACGAAACAGAGCCATATTGAATGTTAAGCACACTCACCCAGAACGAGCAACATGCGGATGCTGGAATCTGAAACGAAAGGGAAAATGCTGGAAAATCTCAGCAAGTCTGGCAGCATCTGCGGGAGAGAAAAGAGAAAACGTTTCGAGTCCAATGACTCTTTGTCAAAGTCATCGTACTCGAAATAGAACATAGAACGATACAGCGCAGTACAGGCCCTTCGGCCCTCGATGTTGCACCGACATGGAAAAAATCTAAAGGCCATCTAACCTACACTATGCCCTTATCATCCATATGCTTATCCAATAAATTTTTAAATGCCCTCAATGTTGGCATGTTCACTACTGTTGCAGGTAGGGCATTCCACGGCCTCACCACTCTTTGCGTAAAAAACCCACCTCTGACCTCTGTCCTATATCTATTACCCCTCAATTTAAGGCTATGTCCCCTCGTGCTAGCCACCTCCATCCGCGGGAGAAGGCTCTCGCTGTCCACCCTATCTAACCCTCTGATCATTTTGTATGCCTCTATTAAGTCACCTCTTAACCTTCTTCTCTCTAACGAAAACAACCTCAAGTCCATCAGCCTTTCCTCATAAGATTTTCCCTCCATACCAGGCAACATCCTTGTAAATCTCCTCTGCACCCGTTCCAAAGCTTCCACGTCCTTCCTATAATGAGGCGACCAGAACTGTACGCAATACTCCAAATGCGGCCGTACTAGAGTTTTGTACAACTGCAACATGACCTCATGGCTCCGGAACTCAATCCCTCTACCAATAAAGGCCAACACACCATAGGCCTTCTTCACAACCCTATCAACCTGGGTGGCAACTTTCAGGGATCTATGTACATGGACACCGAGATCCCTCTGCTCATCCACACTACCAAGAATTTTACCATTAGCCAAATATTCCGCATTTCTGTTATTCTTTCCAAAGTGAATCACCTCACACTTCTCCACATTAAACTCCATTTGCCACCTCTCAGCCCAGCTCTGCAGCTTATCTATGTCCCTCTGTAACCTGCAACATCCTTCCGCACTGTCTACAACTCCACCGACTTTAGTGTCGTCTGCAAATTTACTCACCCATCCTTCTACGCCCTCCTCTAGGTCATTTATAAAAATGACAAACAGCAACGGCCCCAGAACAGATCCTTGTGGTACGCCACTCGTAACTGAACTCCATTCTGAACATTTCCCATCAACTACCACTCTCTGTCTTCTTTCAACTAGCCAATTTCTGATCCACATCTCTAAATCACCCTCAATCCCCAGCCTCCGTATTTTCTGCAATAGACGACCGTGGGGAACCTTATCAAACGCTTTACTGAAATCCATATACACCACATCAACTGCTCTACCCTCGTCTACCTGTTCAGTCACCTTCTCAAAGAACTCGATAAGGTTTGTGAGGCATGACCTACCCTTCACAAAACCATGCTGACTGTCCCTAATCATATTATTCCTATCTAGATGATTATAAATCGTATCTTTTATAATCCTCTCCAAGACTTTACCCACCACAGACGTTAGGCTCACCGGCCTATAGTTACCAGGGTTATCTCTACTCCCCTTCTTGAACAAAGGGACCACATTTGCTATCCTCCAGTCCTCTGGCACTATTCCTGTAGCCAATGATGACCTAAAAATCAAAGCCAAAGGCTCAGCAATCTCTTCCCTGGCTTCCCAGAGAATCCTAGGATAAATCCCATCCGGCCCCGGGGACTTATCTATTTTCACCTTGACCAGAATTGCCAACACTTCTTCCCTACGCACCTCAATGCCATCTATTCTAATAGCCTGGGTCTCAGCATTCTCCTCCACAATATTATCTTTTTCTTGAGTGAATACTGACGAAAAGTATTCATTTAGTATCTCGCTTATCTCCTCAGCCTCCACACACAACTTCCCACCACTGTCCTTGACTGGCCCTACTCTTACCCTAGTCATTCTTTTATTCCTGACATACCTATAGAAAGCTTTTGGGTTTTCCTTGATCCTACCTGCCAAAGACTTCTCATGTCCCCTCCTTGCTCGTCTCAGCTCTCTCTTTAGATCCTTCCTCGCTTCCTTGTAAATACCAAGCGCCCCAATTGAAACTTCACGCCTCATCTTCACATAGGCCTCCTTCTTCCTCTTAACAAGAGATTCCACTTCTTTGGTAAACCACGGTTCCCTCGCTCGACCCCTTCCTCCCTGCCTGACTGGTACGTACTTATCAAGAACATGCAATAGCTGTTCCTTGAACAAGCTCCACATATCCAGTGTGCCCAACCCTTGCAGCCTACTTCTCCAACCAACACATCCTAAGTCATGTCTAATGGCATCATAATTGCCCTTCCCCCAGCTATAACTCTTGCCCTGCGGGGTATACTTATCCCTTTCCATCACTAACGTAAAGGTCACCGAATTGTGGTCACTGTTTCCAAAGTGCTCACCTACCTCCAGATCTAACACCTGGCCTGGTTCATTACCCAAAACCAAATCCAATGTGGCCTCGCCTCTTGTTGGCCTGTCAACATATTGTGTCAGGAAACCCTCCTGCACACATTGTACAAAGAATGACCCATCTAATGTACTCGAACTATATCTTTTCCAGTCAATATTTGGAAAGTTAAAGTCTCCCATAACAACTACCCTGTTACTTTCGCTCTTTTCCAGAATCATCTTCGCCATCCTTTCCTCTACATCCCTAGAACTATTAGGTGGCCTATAGAAAACTCCCAACAGGGTGACCTCTCCTTTCCTGTTTCTAACCTCAGCCCATACTACCTCAGAAGAAGAGTCCCCATCTAGCATCCTTTCCGCCACCGTAATACTGTCCTTGACTAGCAGCGCCACACCTCCCCCTCTTTTGCCCCCTTCTCTGAACTTACTAAAACACCTGAACCCCGGAACCTGCAACAACCATTCCTGTCCCTGCTCTATCCATGTCTCTGAAATGGCCACAACATCGAAGTCCCAGGTACCAACCCATGCTGCCAGTTCCCCTACCTTATTTCGTATACTCCTGGCATTGAAGTAGACACACTTCAAACCACCTACCTGAACACTGGCACCCTCCTGCGAAGTCAAATCTGTGCTCCTGACCTCTATACTCTCAATCTCCCGTACCCTAAAACTACAATCCAGGTTCCCATGCCCCTGCTGAATTAGTTTAAACCCCCCCAAAGAGCACTAACAAATCTCCCCCCCAGGATATTGGTGCCCCTCAGGTTCAGATGTAGACCATCCTGTCTATAGAGGTCCCACCTTCCCCAGAAAGAGCCCCAGTTATCCAGAAATCTGAATCCCTCCCGCCTGCACCATCCCTGTAGCCACGTGTTTAATTGCTCTCTCTCCCTATTCCTCATCTCACTATCACGTGGCACGGGCAACAACCCAGAGATAACAACTCTGTTTGTTCTCGCTCTGAGCTTCCATCCTAGCTCCCTAAAGGCCTGCCTGACATCCTTGTCCCCTTTCCTACCTATGTCGTTAGTGCCAATGTGGACTACGACTTGGGGCTGCTCCCCCTCCCCCTTAAGGACCCGGAAAACACGATCCGAGACATCACGTACCCTTGCACCTGGGAGGCAACATACCAAACGTGAGTCTCTCTCGCTCCCACAAAATCTCCTATCTGTGCCCCTGACTATTGAGTCCCCAATTACTAATGTTCTACTCCTTTCCCCCCTTCCCTTCTGAGCAACAGGGACAGACTCCGTGCCAGAGGCCCGTACCCCATGGCTTACCCCTGGTAAGTCGTCCCCCCCACAAGTATCCAAAACGGTATACTTATTACTCAGGGGAACGACCGCAGGGGGTCCCTGCACTGACTGCTTCTTCCCAGTCCCTCTTACAGTTACCCATCTATCTCCAGTCTTTGGTGTAACTATTTCCCTGAAGCTCCTATCTATGACCCCCTCTGCCTCCCGAATGATCCGAAGTTCATCCAGCTCAAGCTCCAGGTCCCTAACACGGTTTTTGAGGAGCTGGAGTTGGGTGCACTTCCCACAGATGAAATCAGCAGGGACACTGACGGCGTCCCTCACCTCAAACATTCTGCAGGAGGAGCATTGTACTGCCTTCCCTGACATCACCTCTAGATTTAAAAAATAACAAGAAAAAGAAAAAGAAAGGAAGAGCTTACCTGATATTACCTCAAACCCTGCTCCCGCTCAAAGGTAAGCAAATTTAAAGGCACTCACTCACCTTCACGACAGGCCCCTGCTCCCGCTTCCCAACCACCGTGGGGTGGGGGGGTTGGTTAGAGGACGAGGTAGGGTGGGAAACACTCACGAAGTGTTTCGGGTTTAACTGTCACTTGCCAACAGCCTCTCCACAAACCACCTTCAACTTACGCTGACCGCACTGCACGTATGCAAATTTCCCCAGAACAGCTGATCAGTAGCTCTGCTCTGCTGCCCTCTGCTGGATCCAGCAGAAATGTTAGCTCTTTTCTCTTTTCTCTCCCTACAGATGCTGCCAGACTTGCTGACATTTTCCAGCATTTTCCCTTCCGTCCCTTTGAACGCCTCAGTATGGACTTCAAAGGGCCCCTCCCCTCCACTGACCTCAACACGTACTTCCTGAACATGATTGACAAGTATTCCCGGTTCCCATTCGCCATCCCCTGCCCCGACATGACCACAGCCACCGTCATAAAAGCCCTCCACAGTATCTTTACACTGTTCGGTTTCCCCGCCTACATGCACAGCGATAGGGGGTCCTCCTTTATGAGTGACGAACTGCGTCAATTCCTGCTCAGCAAGGGCATTGCCTCAAGCAGGACGACGAGTTTCCCCGGGGAAACGGACAGGTAGAGAGGGAGAACGGAACGGTCTGGAAGACCGTCCTACTGGCCCTACAGTCCAGGAATCGCCAAGTCTCCCGCTGGCAGGAGGTCCTTCCTGATGCTGTCCACTCCATCTGATCACTGCTGTGTACCACGACAAACGAAACACCTCATGAACGTCTCCTTGTCTTCCCTAGGAAGTCCTCCTCTGGGTTCTCGCTACCAACCTGTCTGGCAGCTCCTGGGCCCATCCTGCTCCGCAAACATGTGCGGGCGCACATGTCAGACGGCCGACAGGATACAGTCTCCCTTCTGGACCTGGAGCCTGCTGGATCCCCACCCACATTCCCACCACCACACCCACCCTCCCTCCCACTGGCGCACCCCACAGCCGCCACCTTTCCAGTTGGATCGGTCCTCCCACCGGTCCCATCCAGGGGTGATGAAGCTGACGAAGAAACCAAAGTCACGCTCCCGGAGCCACAGATGCCCGAGCCGGCGCCTGCATCACTGCCGAAACTGCGACAATCGCAGAGGACGACCAGGGCCCCCGATCGACTAATTGCTTCATGTTGAATGTAAATAAATACTGTAAATAGTTGTGACATGTAACGAGGCAAAACACTGTACCATTGTAAACCGGGTACCACCATAACCTCAACCTCTACCTCTGTATAACGCGAGACCACCACCCCCGCTGGAGTATTTTTTTTAACAGGGGGTGAATGTGGTAGTCGGTATTATGGGGTATTACGATACCCAGGTTGATGCTGTAAGACCACTGGTGTGGGAGGTGGCTGAGACAGCAATATCATTGGTGAAGCCTGCCTGCTGGTTCCGCCCAGTAAGGCGGAGTATAAGTGCCTGTGTCTCCCTAGCAGCTGCATTCTGTACCTGCACTGCTGGGGGAAACATCTGGTCCAATAAAGCCTTCAATTTTCATCAAATCTCGCTTCTGGAGTCATTGATCGAGCATCAGTCTCTTTATATTATAGTTTCGATATATTTGGTCTCTTCCTCTATATCGGAGAGACCAAACAAAGACTGGGTGATCACTTTGCTGAGCATCTTCGGTCTGTGCGCATTCAGGACCCTGACCTTCCTGTTGCTTGCCATTTTAGCAAAATGCCCTACTCCCATGACCACATGTCTGTTCTTGGCCTGCTGCAATGTTCCAGTGAAGCGCAACGCAAACTGGAGGAACAACATCTCATCTTCCGGTTAGGCACGCTACAGCCTTCCGGCTTGAACATCGAATTCAACAACTTCAGATGATCAGCTCTACCCCACCTCGACCCATTTGTTTTCATTTCATTTTAACGGTCTTTTACCATCTCTTTCTTTCTTAATATACATTTAATTCCCCCCCCCCCCCAATCTTATCCACTTTTCATTCACCTTGTCCTCTTTGCTTCCCCCACACCTACAGTTCACCTTCTGATGTTAGTTTCTCTGCTGTTTGACCTTTCACATCTTTTGTTCTCTCTGGGGACTGCCATTAGCACTCTTTCCCCTTGGTTTCTGTGGCCATTAGCACCCGGTTTCCCTGGGTTTCTGTGGCTATGACTCATCTTTCATTCTCACTCCACAGTATAAATATTTCCCACTTTCTCTGTCTGTTAGCTTTGACAAAGAGTCATTGGACACGAAACATTAGCTCTTTTCTCTCCCGACAGATGCTGCCAGACTTACTGAGATTTTCCATCATTTTCTCTTTCGTTTTAAAAGCCCTGGATAATGCAGGGGGTGGGCACCGGAGCAATAGGTCAGAAGGTGAAAGCATTGAGGGAGAACTAGGGAATAGGGCCAGTATGGCCCTTTAGGGGCCTCACGGTAGCATGGTGGTTAGCATCAATGCTTCACAGCTCCAGGGTCCCAGGTTCGATTCCCGGCTGGGTCACTGTCTGTGTGGAGTCTGCACGTCCTCCCCGTGTGTGCGTGGGTTTCCTCCGGGTGCTCCGGTTTCCTCCCACAGTCCAAAGATGTGTGGGTTAGGTGGATTGGCCATGCTAAATTGCCCATAGTGTAAGGTTAATGGGGGGATTGTTGGGTTACGGGTATACGGGTTACGTGGGTTTAAGTAGGGTGGTCATTGCTCGGCACAACATCGAGGGCCGAAGGGCCTGTTCTGTGCTGTACTGTTCTATGTTCTATGTTCTATGGCTCTGAGGCAGAGCAGACAGGGAGATGTTGCTGAAAACAGCAGGTCTGGTGGCCTGAAGTGCATATGTTTTAATGCAAGAAGTATTACGGGTAAGGCAGATGAACTTAGAGCTTGGATTAGTACTTGGAACTATGATGCTGTTGCCATTACAGAGACCTGGTTGAGGGAAGGACAGGATTGGCAGCTAAATATTCCAGGATTTAGATGTTTTAGGTGGGATAGAAGAGAATGTAAAAGGGGTGGAGTTGAGCTACTGGTTAGGGAGAATATCACAGCTGTACTACGGGAGGACACCTCAGAGGGCAGTGAGGCTATATGGGTAGAGATCAGGAATAAGAAGGGGGCAGTCACAATGTTGGGGGTTTACTACAGGCCTCCCAACAGCCAGCGGGAGATAGAGGAGCAGATAGGTAGACAGATTTTGGAAAAGAGTAAAAACAACAGGGTTGTTGTGATGGAAGACTTCAACTTCCCCAATATTGACTGGGGCTCACTTAGTGCTGGGGGCTTAGACGGGGCAGAGTTTGTAAGGGGCATCCAGGAGGGCTTCTTAAAACAATATGTAGACAGTCCAACTAGGTAAGGGGCTATACTGGACCTGGTATTGGGGAATGAGCCCGGTCAGGTGGCAGAAGTTTCAGTAGGGGAGCATTTCGGGAACAGTGACCACAATTCAGTAAGTTTTAAAGTGCTGGTGGACAAGGATAAGAGTGGTCCTAGGGTGAATGTGCTAAATTGGGGGAAGGCTAATTATAACAATATTAGGCAGGAACTGAAGAACCTAGATTGGGAGTGGATGTTTGAGGGTAAATCAACATCTGACATGTGGGAGGCTTTCAAGTGTCAGTTGAAAGGAATTCAGGACCGGCATGTTCCTGTGAGGAAGAAGGATAAATACAGCAAATTTCAGGAACCTTGGATAACGAGAGATATTGTAGGCCTCGTCAAAAATGAAAAGGAGGCATTTGTCAGGGCTAGAAGGCTGGGAACAGATGAAGCCTGTGTGGAATATAATGAAAGTAGGAAGGAACTAGAAGGGGTCAGACGAAAAGTCATTGGCAAATAGGGTTAAGGAAAATCCCAAGGCTTTTTAGACATACATAAAAAGCAAAAGGGTAGCCAGGGAAAGGGTTGGCCCACTGAAGGATAGGCAAGGGAATCTATGTGTGGAGCCAGAGGAAATGGGTGAGGTACTCAATGAATACTTTGCATCAGTATTCACCAAAGAGAAGGAATTGGTGGATGTTGAGTCTGGAGATGGGTATGTAGATAGCCTGGGTCTCATTGAGATCCAAAAAGACGAGGTGTTGGGCGTCTTGAAAAATATTAAGGTAGATAAGTCCCCAGGGCCTGATGGGATCTACCCCAGAATACTGAAGGAGGCTGGAGAGGAAATTGCTGAGGCCTTGCCAAAAATCTTTGGATCCTCACTGTCTTCAGGTGATGTCTCGGAGGACTGGAGAATAGCCAATGTTGTTCCTTTATTTAAGAAGGGTAGCAAGTATAATCCAGGGAACTACAGGCCGGTGAGCCTTATGTCAGTGGTAGGGAAATTACTGGAGAGAATTCTTCAGGACAGGATCTACTCCCATTTGGAAGCAAATGGACGTATTATTGAGAGGCAGCATGGTTTTGTGAAGGGGAGGTCGTGTCTCACTAACTTGATTGAGTTTTTCGAAGAGGTCACAAAGATGATTGATGCAGGTAGGGCAGTGGATGTTGTTTATATGGACTTCAGTAAGGCCTTTGACAAGGCCCCTCATGGCAGACTGGTACAAAAGGTGAAGTCACATGGGATCAGGGATGAGCTGGAAAGGTGGATACAGAACTGGCTAGATCATAGAAGGCAGAGAGTAGCAATGGAAGGGTGCTTTTCTAATTGGAGGGCTGTGACTAGTGGTGTTCCGCAGGGATCATGCTGGGACCTTTGCTGTTCGTAGTAAATGATTTGGAGGAAAATGTAACTGGTCTGATTAGTAAGTTTGCAGACGCCACAAAGTTTGGTGGAATTGCGGATAGCGATGAGGACTGTCAGAGGATACAGCAGGATTTAGATCGTTTGGAGACTTGGGCGGAGAGATGGCAGATGGAGTTTAATCCGGACAAATGTGAGGTAATGCATTTTGGAAGGTCTAATGCAGGTCGGGAATAGTGAATAGTAGAACCCTCAAGAGTATTGAAAGTCAGAGAGATCTAGTGTACAGGTCCGCAGGTCACTGAAAGGGGCAACACAGGTGGAGAAGGTAGTCAAGAAGGCATACGGCATGCTTGCCTTCATTGGCCGGGGCATTGAGTATAGGAATTTGCAAGTCATGTTGCAGCTGTATAGAACCTGAGTTAGTCCACACTTGGAGTATAGTGTTCAATTCTGGTCGCCACACTACCAGAAGGGTGTGGAGGCTTTCGAGAGGATGCAGAAAAGATTTACCAGGATGTTGCCTGGCATGGAGGGCATTAGTTATGAGGAGAGGTTGAATAAACTCGGTTTGTTCTCACTGGAACGACGGAGGTTGAGGGGCGGCCTGATAGAGATCGGCAAAATTATGAGGGGCATAGACAGAGTGGATCGTCAGAGGCTTTTCCCCAGGGTAGAGGGGTCAATTACTCGGGGGCATAGGTTTAAGGTGCGAAGGGTAAGGTTTAGAGGAGATGTACGAGACAAGTTTTTTACACAGAGGGTCGTGGGTGCCTGGAACTCGCTGCCTGGAGGAGGTGGTGGAAGCAGGGATGTTAGTGACATTTAAGGGGCATCTTGACAAATACATGAATAGGACGGGAATAGAGGGATACGGACCCAGGAAGTGTCGAAGATTGTAGTTTAGTCAGGCAGCATGGTTGGCACGGGCTTGGAGGGCCGAAGTGCCTGTTCCTGTGATGTACTTTTCTTTGTTCTTTGTTCTTTGCTCTGGGGTCCCGGAGCTGTTTGTTCTCACTGGAGGTTAGTTGAAAGAGATAAACAGTGTTTGAAACAGTGCAAACCTGTCCGGGAACAAGGGGGAGCTGAAAGAAGCCAGCTGAAAACCGCTTTTGAAGACATCCAGTCAGTGTTTCTGCATAGATCTGACAGGAGTCAGACCTTTTCTGTAAAGCAATGTTAAATGATCTCTTTCTGAAGGAATATCTCTGACAAGAAAGTATTCCTTTGTGTAATTGGTATTTACGGTGGATTGCGAGCTTAGATGGTTTATGTTCTTCTTGTTTAAGTGGGAATAAAGATAGAAATTAAGGGAATTGTATCCACTGTATTGAGTAATATCGTTTAAGGGGTAATTGTAAGCTATTTTCTGAAGTGATGTTAATGATTTTAATACTGTGCTCGTAATAACGTTTATTTTAATATACCATATCTCTAGTTCTTCATGTAATCACTACTGGAGCCAAGTATCCTTTCCTCACAATTTTACAAAATTAAAATAGAATATTGGGGTTTCATTCCAGTATCCAAGCCACTGTTGTGGTCTGGTCTGGGTCATGGAGTGAGGGAACGGTGGATACTGGAAGCTAAGCTGCTGAAATCTTCCATTTTGGGGCAAAGCGGGAAACGGTACCAAAACAGCCATTAATTTATTGGTAAAAGAGATGAGGAAGGAGACCTGAGTAGGACTGAAACATAGAGGGTGGGATTCTCCCACATTTGGCGGGATGGCCCTTCGCCGCCGCCAAGAACGGCGCGAACCACTCTGGCGTCGAGCCAACTAGAAGTTGTGGAATCCTCCACACTTTCTGGGGTGAGGCAGGCGTCGGAGCGGTTGGTGCTGCGCCAACCGGCGCCAAAGGGCCATGGTTCTGCGCATGCGCAGATCGCCGGCATGTTCCTGCGCAGGAAGTTTCTTTTCCGCGCCGGCCTCTGTAGGGCTCCGCCATGGCCGGCGCGGAAGGAAGAAGGTGCCCCCAGGGCACAGGCCCGCCCGCAGATCGGTGGGCCCCGATCGCGGGCCAGGCCACCGTGGGGCCCCCCCGGGGCCGGATCCTCCTGCGCCCCCCCCCCCGAGGACTCCGCTAGACGCACTACTAGCCAGGTCCCGCTGTGTGGGACCATGTCCATTTAACGCCAGAGGAACTGGCCAGGAACTGACGGCCGCTCGGCCCATCGGGGCCCGGAGTATTGCTGGGGGGGGGGGATGCTTCCAAAGGCCCCCGACCGGCATGGCGCAAACCCCTCCCCCGCCTGAAAACTGGCGCCGGAGAATACGGCAGCCGGCGTCAGAGCGGCGGGGTGGGATTCACGCCATCCCCCAGGGATTCTCCGACCTGGCGCGGGGTCGGAGAATCCCGCCCAGAATGTTTCACAAGGACCAAGAAAAGACAGGTGAAGCTCAGAACCATTATTGTTTCATAGCAATATCTTTAACATGTAGGAAGTGAGCAGAATCAAAGGAAACATTGTTCAACATGAGAACAAGTTAGACATGCAGAGGGAGGTAGTGGTGAATGGGAACTGGTCAAACTTCCATTCAAGGAGGAGGCAGAGTCCTCAATCTGAGTGGATGAGTGATGGAGCTGGAGAGGGATTGAATGTCCTGCTTGAAAAGAAGATTCAGGCTTGGAAACTGGGAACATATGGAGAGAAGTGACTAGAAAGGGGAGAAAAATAGAATCAAGATAGGAATGAATCAGTTCCATGGAACACGACAGGCTGAAACAATGGGTTTACTAACGTAGTCCTGTTTGTGGATCTCAGCGAGGGTGTAGAAGTGGGCCATGTAGAGTTGGGAGATTGAGGTTTGAGGCTAATGAGGAACACTCTTCAGAGGAGATGAGGTCAGTGGAAGCTCTGGAAATGTCCCAATGTTTGGTGACATGGTCATGGTCCGAAGGGAAATAGGAAGACGTGTCAGAGAGTCGCTGGTCATCCTCTGGTTGAGGTCAATGTGTCAAACAGCAACACTGACATCTCTAATGGCAGGGTTAAAGATAACTTTAGAATTGCCCCTAGTAGCATAGAGTATTGCAAGTTCCTTGTGATTCTTGTCATGTCTTGGAGGGTGAAACTGGGCCAATTCTTGACTGGGATAGAGATTGCGCCATGTGGAAGATAAGTGGATTAACAGATAATGAACACATGGTCCATGTGATGTCCTGGGAGAGAAAGCCTGTTGGTCCATGTTATGGATGGGCGTTCCTGGGAGAGATAGCATGTCAGTCCATGTTATGGATGGGCATTCCTGGGAGAGATAGCCTGTTTGTCCAGATTATGGATAGGTCCATGCTCATTAGAAAATATGTTGTTACTGTCCAAACTTATTTCACAGCCTGCAAAGAAATGAAAGTTTAATCACACCTGTCTTGACTGGGTTTGATCCCAGTTCCCAGAGCTGGAAAGGAGTAAGCTCAAAGCACCATTAAATTCCCAGTTCTGATGGAAAATTTTAATCAAGTCTTTTCTACAACTGCTCCAGATAAAAAAAGTAAATGTAATTTTTCAAAATTGATTCATTTTCCATGCTGTTCTCTTGATTTATTATCAGAACAAAATATTATGCAAATTGTGTGTCGACCTCAATGTCTCGCTTCTGACCATGTTGGCCTATTACAATTTAATTGCATTGCTTTTAATGCACAATATATATGTGATTCAATATTTCCACATTCCAGAAGGAGAGTAGGGAAATAAGCACAATCTTTGTGATAAATTAAGTGCTCGATATGATCCAAAGGTAGATTATCTCGCCAAATAATGTGAAGTACACTTGGTGCCGGGGAGGGGGTATTTACTGGTATTCCTCCAGCAAATCTGTGAGATAAATATAATTTTCTAGGTTCTTTGGCTTAACCCCAGCCCAAAGAAAATGTACAGAGATGAACCTATCCCACCGCATGCATTCCAATTGCATGGTTCTGGGTGTCTGCTCAAAGGCTCAAACACCCAGATGTGAAATAATCTACATTTGATATAGGGCCTTGAGGCACACAGCCCAGTTTGATCTCAGTCAAGAGTTGGACAACGTCGCAGAGTCAGGACTGCTTCTGTGCTGTAACCTCTGTGTACAGGTGATGGTAGATTGGCTGGGTAAGTAGGGCTATAATTGCTTAAGCATTCTTGGATCTGGGAGGAGCAATTCAGCCTGTAGCCACCTGGGGTGGCCACGTCCCGATTCCAAAATGGACACTTGCAAAGAGTAAAGGGAAAATTGGACAGTGCTAAGAAAACAAGCAGGTGCAAGGTTTGCCTGTGGATTGGAGTTTGCAGCTCCCAGACAAAACCGATACTACAAGCCATTAGCATAGTAATGAGCTATCTCCGGGGACAAAAGAGAAACATTTAAGCAATCGGTACCAGGGCAGACTCCCCGGCGCCAGTGGAGACTAAAACAAAGGTTGGCCAACGGTCACCTAGGACCCGCCCAGTGATCAAGCAACGACCCATTTATTGGAGAAATCCATACAAATGATTAGGACATGGTCCAATTAATTGGGGCCAAGTTCAGGAACCACCCAAAAGAGCGCGCAGCCCCTTTGGGGTATAAAGAGGAGTCCCCAAAGACAGATCGCTCTCTTCTTCTTCACCTTCATCTTGGCCTTGGCTCTCAGCGACGAGAGACCCGCCAAGCACCAGCCAAGTAAGTCTAAAGTCAACGCACGCTATGAGATAGGCGCTCCTAGCTACTATTCTATACCAGTTCAATGCCAGCAGCCTCAGAACCGGAAAACGGCCATTGTTCCTCTGACTGAGTGGGCACCCAAAGCTAAGTATAGGCTTTTAGTAGTAGTTGTAGTTTAGTGAGTAGAGTTTGTGCATGAGTATAATTGACTGTGTGTGTAAATAAATGTGCATTGATTTCAAACTTACTAACTGGTGTATCGAGTCTTTGATCAGTATTCGGTTTTGAACCTTGTGGCGGTATCAAAAGGATACCTGGCGACTCTTGAGCTAGCATAATTAAAACAGAGCAATTAAGGAGAGGGCATAATGAACAACAAGCCTATTGCTATTCACAAACTTGTTGAAAGTGAAAAAATAAATATTCGGCAAGGAGAGTGTTCGGAAGATGTGTTGCGCAAAATATTTACAATGTCATTGGCTGGGGATACATATATATTTAATTTATTTAAAAATAACACTTTTGCTAAGCAGTCATATAGCATTTACCATGTTGCATTTTCAAAATTTTTATCTTGTTGGGTTAGCGAGTTTGGTAGGGCCAGAAGCAAATCTGCTCCTGCCTCCGAAGGGCTCCCGAGAGGAATATCATGCTGGCTGGACAATTAACCGCCGGCCTTAATGAAATATGCACGGAGACAGGCTCAGCTCTGGTGGTGGGGTTATTCTAGAGGATAGGCAGCAGGATGACTAAAGGTGCGGGTGGGGGGATTTGAATGTAGCTCTCGGAAGGCTGGAGTTCTGCTTGAGAGTATCAGGGAACGGCTTTGAAAACTGATTGTTTTGATATCACTTCAGTAATGCTGTCGCCAAAATGACATTGGTACCCAGAGCCCATGCCAGTGGGATGGAAATGCCTGGAGCCAGTCTGCCCCCTGCTTTTCTGAATAGTGCTTTGTAGTGATCTCTGTATATGTTAATACATGATTAGTTAATGTGCAGTCAGTACAGTCAGATGATCATTAGATGGGAACACTAACAGGAACTATATAAGGAATTTCCTGCTCTTTCTTAGTGTTGGTGTGTGTGTTGCAGCTAGATGATAGATGTGACCAGCTCAGAGTGTAGTGTATTATGTCAATTGCTAATTTAATCTAATCTTGGTTAATTCTATTACAAGTCAAAGTATTAAAGTAAAAGAACTCAGAAGTATATTATTTTGTTACTCAATAAATAATTTGTCATCAACTGGAAGACTTTGACTGTTTATCATCAAGTTAAATACAACTTGGCAAGACAAATGAGTAATATATATATTACATCTCTGGAATATAACATGCCTGTGGGTTTTGCAGGGGGCAGTCAGTACGCCACATGACACCTTGCTGCCATGGAACAATAAGAGGAGGCCACCTCATGTGACAAAGGAGGCCTAGGCGGAGGTGGCAGGTCTGGTCTGCAGGGATGATTTTGCACGCAGAACTTGGATGCAGTGTAGGAAAAGATTCAGTGACATATGCTCTGTGAGCAGGAAGAATTAATCCATTTGGAACCTTGGATGGATGTCTTCATTGGAGCAGCAGTTGCTGGTGCTCATGGGTGTAAAATGCACAGCATAAACTCGCACATCACCCTGTGCCTTGATAGGCTATGGCTGGCATGTATGTGAGAACAACTGACCATCTTTGTGGGGTGGGGGGGTGCAGACTGCTATGTTCTGGCATGTGGAGAAGTAGGGGTCATGGATGAGGGTAAGACTCCAGTGGACAGGGAAGAGATGAGTTGAGGGTTTGAGAGATGTAGGGCAGTGGATGTAAGGCTGACACGTGAAATCCATTGCTCAGCTATTCAGAAATCTTTGCTCATCCAAATATCCATTCTGAGAAGTAACTAGACTTCATTCACTCAAACATCGTAATAATGTTTGATGCTGATATGTCTTCGTCTTTCAGAGGGAACACTTTGAGACCAGAAGGGCCCCAAGAGCTCTTGACCTCTGAGGGTGGCCAGCTGCCAGATGTACCCATGTCACATCCTCCCAGTGCAGATACAGGCACATCGGTGGGCATATATGCATTGGAGCAGATTGTAGTGCACAATGTGAAAGCACATCACACTCAGCTGAGGAGGTGGCAGAGACAGAGTCCCCAGTGTGCTGTCAGTCAAAGGATTGCTTGAAACTAGGATGATGCTGAGCCCGAGGCAGGTGACGGGCCTTTGATGTCATTCATCAGGCAGCAGGTGCTGGATGTCCAGCGGAATGCACGTGAATATCGGGCAGAAATCCCTGAGGGCCTGTGTGCCATGGTCTCTGTGGTGATGTGCATCACTGTAAATACACAAGGGATTAATGTAAATACATGTAGACTAGCTAGACACTAGAGGGAGCACCAGAGACATCACACACACACACTCAACCAATAGATCAGTTAGATAGGACACGACCAATGGGCATTCACGATACACACAGAGGTGACACGACCACAGGAGGGCATTACACCAACTCATATATAAAGAACACCACACACATGATCTGCTCTTTCCAGTGGATACAGTCAGTGAGTAGAGACACAGGGTTGATTTGATATCACTCCCACCACGTGAATTGTAGAGTCTGGTTAGTCAGCCTGAGTCGCTATAGTAGGATTAACAGTAGTGTCGAACCCAAGTTATAGAAGTGGATATAGTTTAATAAACGTGTTGAAGTTATCTCCACGTCTGACCCTTCCATTGTCAGAGTGAGCCACAAGGAAGCTGCTTATGCTACAACTAGAGCATAACAAGACAGTCTCTATGTTGGAGGAGTCCATGCAGATCATGAACACTAAGTTGGCCCAGAGCTCTGAACGCACAGTCTCTTCCATAGAGAGAGTGGCGTCTCTCATGAAGAGGCAGCTCCAGGAACTCAGTCGTGGGTTTCTAAGCTTGGGTTCAGATCTATGGACCTACACGCTTGCAGTGACCTCAGAAAATCACTGCCAATGTAAGAGATGGATGAGTCACCTAGTGACTATGCAAGCTGCCCATCCATCTATGGTGAAGAAGAAGTTTCAAAGCAACATCATTTCAGCAAATGATCTGCAGCTCACATCGGTTCGTCTCAGGGTGCTTCTGATGATGGCAGCAGATATTCTATCTTTGCTGTTGCATCTGAGGAGACTGCGACAACTGAGGGGTGCCCGACCATGGCACTGGACTCTCCTTTGCAGTTGGAGCCCTCACAGGCCCTGGCGACAAGAGTACAGCTTCCAACGTCATCAAGGACAAAAGTGAATCAGAGTCAGCAGCCTTCCTTCAATCCAGCTGCCAGTCAGGGGGAAGCACCACAATGTAGCACTCGTAAGTGGAAATTTAAGTCACAATGATCACATAAGGTGTCTCATAGGAGATTAATCTCTCCTTGGAACATGTGTCAAGTTGCATATGTATCTTTGCCTCAAATATTAAACAGTTCAATAATGTTAGATAGTGTACTTAGATACGCCAGTCTGTTAGGTTGTACACTTCAGGCAATTTTAGGGAAGAGGCCCGGGAGTCATGTGTCACAGATAATGGGCTACAAAGTTTATTTTGGAGGTAGGGACTTGAGTGAAGGCTGACAGGAATGTCTCATCAGCACCGATCAGTGTAAGGTGGGGTTTCCCTTGCCATCCCTTTGACTCCTTGCTTTGGATTCCTCAATGAAAGTCCTCTGAATCACGATCTCTCCGCTCTCCCCGCCTCCATAAGCATCCTCACATCAGGATCTTGCTGGGAATGTTCAGGTTCCTCCTCAGACTCAACACTGGAATTGTCCTCTGCGGCCTCTGGAACAACATCACTATGGCCATCCTCCAATGGGCTCCCCCTTGAGAGAGCCAGATTGTGTAGCGTGCAGCAGACTACGGCAATATGGGAGAAACATTCAGGAAGATATTGCAGTGGCCCGCTAATTTGTCCAGGCTGCAAAACATCATCTTGAGCAAGTCTATGGCCCTCCGAATTATTGCCCTTATAGAGGTATGACTGCAGTTGTAGCTCTCCTCAGCTGCAGTCCTTGGGTCTCTCAGCGATGTAATCAGCCACCTTTTCAGTGGGATGGCTTTGTCCCCAGTAGCCAGCCATCCATGCGAGCTGGAGCAATGAATAGCCTTGGTATCCAGGATAGGCCTCATGGAAGCTCCCTGGCAAAAACCTGCAGCACCTGACTCTTGTGGTCACACACAATCTGGACATTGAAGGAGTGGCAAAGGCACCTTTATGGACACATGGGTGCAGTTAATAGCTCCCTGAATTCAGAGAAAACCTGCAATTGCAGTAAATCCTCTGGCTCAGTCTGCCTGGCTGGCCTTGTCTGTCCTGAAGTGAATGAAGGTGTTGACAATTTGGAACAGAGCATCTGTAACCAACTTGATGCAGCTATGGCAGAGGATTGCGAGGCTCCTCGGAGATCTCCCACTGACCCCTGGATTGAACCTGAGCCACTGATGGGGGGAGATCATCTACATAGTTGGAGGCTATTTCCCGGCTGATCATCTTGCATATAGAAAAAACAATGTCCTTGGAGAGGCCGAGTATTCTTATTGAACATCTGTCATGTCCAGCTGGCATGATCGCTGCTTGTACGCTCATCCTGCTGGCCAATGGCACTTTTTCGGGACACTCCTCTCCTTACAAATGGCTCTCCACCTCTTCTGGCTGTGCCTCTCAGTCCATAGGGCCGATTCTGGAATGGTGTCTGTGGGCAACTAACCCCCTCTTTCTTCTGGCCCTCTCTTCCTCTGCTGAGGAGGTCTCACTAGCTGAGTACACAATCCCCATGTTAGTCCAGATGGATGCACTGAAGGGGCCCTTGGCAGAAAACCTCCGCAAAAGCTTCAAACACTGTTCTCCGAAACACCAAACAAATGCCAGAAATGATCAGTAGACCAACTTCAAACAACTATGTGATACCGTTAATTCACTGTGAGACCGTGAGAACGAGTGAACATTAGGCTTTAATATCCATGAACTCGCCTACCAGAGTCGGCTGTACAAACGAGTGCCACCCACAAGTGGCCGGACTATATATGGCTCCGGTGAGGGCGGAGCCAGAGGAGGAGCCCACCGTGGTTCCAGTACAGTACCTGGAAGTAGTCCGTATCATCACTTCCAGGTCATGGGTCATATTATTATACCGACAGTACAGACAGCTCATGCATTAGGTGAAGTACATTCACCACATTCACCCCCGTTAAAAAAATCAAGTCCAGCGGGGGTGACGTGGGATCCATTAGAGATTCAGTTTGTCTGGAGGCCGGGTGGATCATTTAGGCCTCCTCAGTTCTGGCGATGCGGCGGGCACGGTCGTTGCAGATGGTGACTCCAGGGGCGTCGTGTCTGGAGCTTGAGCCTCAGTCCGGCAAGTCGGAGGCGGTTGGGGGGTGGCGGGTGGCGGCAGTGTCGGCGCGGGCCAAGATAGGAGACAAAGGGGGGCACAAGGGGCGCAGGGGGTGGCTGTAGGCAGCGGGGTGGGGGGCGCGTTGGCAGGGGAAGCAGCTGGCGCTAGATCTCGTAGGGAGACCGTATTGTGGCGTCCGTCCTGGTGCATGATGTAGGCGTCTTGGGGGTTGGTGTGCAGCAGCTGGAACCTCTAGACCAGGGGGTCAGTCTTATGGCTCCTCATGTGCCTGAGGGGAAGGACAGGTCCCGGAGTTGTTAGCCAAGATGGAAGCGACACCCCAGAGATAGACTTCCTAGGGAAGAGAAACAAGCGGTTGTGAAGGGTCTCGTCCGTGGCTGTGCAGAGGAGTGATCTAATGGAGTGGAGGATGTCGGGGAGGACCTCCTGCCAGTGGGGGTCGGGAGATTTCTTGACCGGAGGGCCAGAAAGACGGTCTTCCATACTGTCGTGTTCTCCCTCTCCACCTGCCCGGTTCCCTGCGGGTTATAGCTCGTAGTCCTGCTCGAGGCAATGCCTTTCCTGAGCAGGTACTGATGCAGCTCATCGCTCATAAACGATATGCCCCGGTCGCTGTGGATGTAAACAGGGAAACCGAACAGTGTGAAGATGCTGTGCAGGGCCTTTATCACAGTGGCCGAGGTCATATCGGGGCAGGGGACTGCGAAGGGGAAGCGGGAGTACGCAATGATGACGGTTAGGAAGTATATATTACGGTTGGTGGAGCCCTTTGAAGTCCATGCTCAGGCGCTCAAAGGGCGGGGAGACCTTTGCCAGGCGGGCCTTGTCTGGCCGGTAGAAGTGCGGTTTGCACTCCGCGCAGACTTGCCAGTCCCTGGTCATGGCTTTGACCTCATCGGTGGAGAAGGGCAGATTGCGGGCCTTAATAAAGTGGGTAAGCCGGGTGAACCCCGGGTGTCAGAGGTCATTGTGGATAGCTCAAGGTAGGTCATCTTGCGCGCTGGCGCATGTACCGTGGGACAGGGTATCTGGGGGCTCGTTGAGCTTCCCAGGACGATATTTGATATCGTAATTGTAGGTGGAGAGTTCGATCCTCCACCTCAGGATTTTGTCATTTTTTATTTTGCCCCGTAGTGCATTGTCAAACATGAAGGCGACTGACCGCTGGTCGGTGACGAGGGTGAACCTCCTACTGGCTAGGTAGTGCCTCCAGTGCCACACGGCTTCCACTATGGCTTGTGCTTCCTTTTCGACCGAGGAGTGTCGAATCTCGGAGGCGTGAAGGGTTCTAGAGATGAATGCTACTGGCCTGCCCGCCTGGTTGAGTGTGGCGGCCAGGGCGACGTCTGACACATCTCTACCTGAAAGGGGACGGACGCGTCCACCACGTGCATTGCGGCCTTGGTGATGTCGGCCTTGATGCGGCTGAAGGCCGAGCGGGCCTCGGCAGTCAGGGGAAACGTGGTGGTTTGAATAAGTGGCTGGGCTTTGTCCGCATAGTTGGGGACCCACTGGGTGTAGTAGGAGCACAGCCCCAGGCATCTGAGGGCCTTGAGGCTGTGGGAAGGGGGGATTTTCGTGAGGGGGCACATACGGTTGGGCCCGAGGACTCCGTTCTCCACGACATAGCCGAGTATAGCCAGTCGTGTAGTGCGGAAAACGCACTTCTCTTTGTCGTACGTGATGTTGAGGGATTGGGCGGCCTGGAGGAACCTCTGAAGTTTGGTGTCATGGTCCTGGTGATCATGGCCACAGATGGTGACATTGTCCAAGTATGGGTATGTAGCCCGCAAACCGTGCTGGTCCGCCATTCGGTCCATCGTTCTCTGAAAGACTGAGACCCCGTTAGTGATGCTGAAGGGGACCCTGAGGAAGTTGAAGAGTCGGCCGGCTACTTCATAAGCAGTGTAGTGGCCTTCTTCCGGGCGAATTGGTAGCTGGTGGGAGGCCGACTTCAGATCGACCGTTGAGAACACCCGGTACTGTACGATCTGGTTGACCATCTCCGTGATGCGGGGGAGGGGGGCATCCAATTGCGTTAATCGGTTAATAGTCTGGCTGTAGTCTACAACCATTTGGTTCTTTTCCCCGGTCCGGACGACCACCACTTGTGCTCTCCAGTGGCTGTTGCTGGCCTCGATAATCCCTTCACTCAACAGTCGCTGGACCTCCGACTTGATAAAAGCCATATCTTGGGAACTGTACCGCCTGCTTCTGGTGGCGATGGGCTGATAGTCGGGAGTGAGGTTCGCAAAGAGCGAAATGGGGGAGACCTTGAGGGTCGTGAGGCTGCATACTGTGAGGTGGGGTAAGGGTCCGCCGACCTGTAGGGTCAGGCTTCGGTGACTGCTTTGGAAGTCTAATCCAAACAGTAGGGGGGCGCAGAGGTGAGGGAGGACGTACAACTTAAAACGGACGTACTCGGCGCCCTGCATCACGAGGTTAGCGATACAGTACCCCCGGATCTGGACCGAATGGGATCCGGAGGCAAGGGAGATGGTTTGGGATGCAGGGTATATGGGAAGGGTGCAGCACCTTACCGTGTCGGGGTGGACAAAGCTCTCCATGCTCCCGGAGTCGAAAAGGCAGGGGGTCTTGTGCCCGTTGATCCGGACAGCCATCATTGAGTTTTACAAGTGCTTCGGCTGTGACTGGTCGAGGGTAACTGCGTCCAGCTGTGGGTAGCCAGCACAGTTGGCAGTGTCGGGCTAACAAAATGGCGGACCCCATGAGTCGCACATGCCGGGCTGGGTCGAAGATAGCGACCAAAATGGCTACCACCACGAATCGCACGTGTTGGGCCGGGTCGAATTTGGCAACCAAGATGGCCGCCCCCTTCGGTCGCACGTGTCGGTCAGTGTTGGAGTCAGCGGGCACGATGGCAGCCCCCACGAGTCGCACGAGGCTGATGACGCGTCTGAAGGGGGTGTTCCGGGCAGGCACGCAGCCACGTTGCGGGATCGGCAGGCCTGTGAGTCCATGGGTCGGGCCTGGTGAGTGTTCGATTTCTGGGCTTTAGGTCAGCCCAGACAGACTCTGGCGAAGTGTCCCTTTTTCCCACATTCGCTGCACATCGCTGTGCGGGCTGGGCAACGCTGCCGGGGGTGTTGACCCTGACCGCAGAAGTAGCACTGCGGTTCCCGGGGCTGGACTGGCAGCCGCGCGGCACAGGCCCGCAACGTCGTCGGGTCCGACGGGGGTTGCAACGATGGCGTCCACGAGGGGTTCGCCGGGTCCTCGGGGAGTGCACTGAGGTACTGGTAGGCCACCTCTAATGAGGTAGCTGGTTTTACCGTGTCCTGCAGGTCAGTGGTCCCCTTTTCCAGCAAGCTCTGCCTGATGTAGTTCGATCGGACCCCAGCCACGTAGGTGTCCCAGATCTGTAGGTTCATGTGTTCCTCCGCGGTCACATCCCGGTAGCTCCAGTTCCTCGCGAGTAGTGTCAGTTTTTCCAGATACTCATCTTGCGATTCCCCAGCGCGGTGATGGTGAGTCGTGAGGAGATATCGGGCATACACCTCATTTACAGGCTGTGGTGAGATAACCACTGTAGTTATGCGTACTGCAGTAGGGGGATGTATGCCTGTACCTGTAATACAGGTTCCTCCGGTAAGCCCCTGCTGGCGAGCTCCGCCCACAGGGAGCTTATGTATAAATGTATGAGAGCTGTTCAGACCCTTAGTCTACTGTTGCAGATGGAGGGACAACATCGTACAACAATAAAGCCTCTATTGTACTAGTCTCTCGGCTTTGAGTATAATTGTTAGTTGTACCTCCATCTGCAACACAGGCTTTACGAAATGCGCCTTGAGGGTTGCGACCGCCGCCTCATACGTGGCCGCTTTCTCCACCATCACAGAAATTCGATGGCTCACACAAGCGTGGAGGAGTCACAGCTTGATGGTTTCAGTGGGAGGCGTTGTGAAGGAGTTGAGGTAGGCCTCGAAGTAGTGGAGCCAATGTTCAAAGATCTCCTTGGCTTCTGATGTGCACGCGGTGAGTTTGAGTTTATCTGGCTTTAGAGCGGCTTCCACGATGCTGTCGGTGGATATTAAATTGCGATACCGTCAATTCACTGTGAGACCGTGAGAACGAGTGAAGATTAGGCTTTAATATCCATGAAGCCACCTGCCAGAGTCGGCTGTACAAATGAGTGCCACCCACAGGTGGCCGGACTATATATGGCCCCGGTGAGGGAAGAACCAGAGGCGAAGCCCACCGGGGTTCCAGTACAGTACCTGGAAGTAGCCCGTATCATCACTTCCAGGTCATGGGTCACATTATTATACCGACAGTACAGACAGCTCATGCATTCGGTGAAGTACATTCACCACAAACTAACAGCAAAACTCTTAACTCCTCACCTTACCAACATGGGCTTTTTATCCCACCCTTGCTGTAGAATGAATGTAAAAATTGAAGGCCACCTGACGGATTGGCACATGCACTGAGCATAAAATTGCATGTGCTGCTGAAAATTGCTGTCAATTGCTCTTTAAATAGATTTAATTGCCACTTTAATTGTCGAAATCAGTGCATGTACACCGACCAAAGTATCACAATGCAATGCGATGACATTGGGACTCCCGCTTGACACCACTGCTCCCCATTCCACGGCCGTTCATGCTGACTGTGTACCCACTCGGCCAGCGCAAAATGGATCAGCCTCAGAGCAGTGAAGAGATTACACTCGTTTCTTAGTGTGCAACAGGTTTTATTCTCAAATGTCTGCTACAATTTAGAGCTCTGACTTTCAACTCTTTTCCAACCGTGTTCAATTTTCTTACACCTAGACTTTATCAATCAAACACAATGGGTATCAACAGTAAATACGTAATCAAACAATTGAACAGTAATGAAACTCCAGTGGAATCTATTGGCTTCCTTCCAAACAAGTGATTTCATGGCCTGCCTTGTGATAGGAAGAAGAGCCTCTGTCCACCTAGAACATAGAACATACTGTGCAGAAGGAGGCCATTCGGCCCATCGAGTCTGCACCGACCCACTTAAGCCCTCACTTCCACCCTATCCCCGTAACCCAATAACCCCTCCTAACCTTTTTGGTCACTAAGGACAATTTATCATGGCCAATTCACCTAACCTGCACGTCTTTGGACTGTGGGAGGAAACCGGAGCACCCGGAGGAAACCCACGCAGATACGGGGAGAACGTGCAGATTCCACACAGACAGTGATCCAGCGGGGAATCGAACCTGGGACCCTGGAGCTGTGAAGCCACAGTGCTATCCACTTGTGCTACCGTGCTGCTCACCTCTTACCAAGCCAATGATCTTCGGTTTTACATCAGCTGGAGGAGGGTGCTTGGGGAGAAACCATCTACACTGGGGGTTTTGCACTCCTGATTCAGTAGATTTCTGATTCATCATTGAGCCAACACTTTCAGTTCCATTGTCAGTTACTTCCAGGCATGTGCAGCTGGGCTCCATTTGTGGGATATGAGATCTGGAGGGGTGAGTCTGTGCACCTCTTTTGACTTCAAGGGACAGTCAAGTGGCTGAAACTGGTGTAGAAATTTCTCGACAAAGAAAGATCCAGGCCCAATGATTGCTTACCTTGTACATACTGATTTTAAAAGTTCTTATTTCAAGCAACTTTGGATTATCAAGCAGAACTTTTTCCACCTTGTTGAAGTCCGATTACTCAAATCATGATAATTAGAAGAGGCAGCGGCGAGTAAGAGTGTCTGATTGTTAAAAAAACCCTATCACATCAATTTTTTAGTTTTACCATCTACCTTGTATAGCAGCCAAATTGTTTTGACATGAACAAGCTCAATACCAATCGGGGAGACTGGATTCACAATTGCTCACTTTTCAGGAAGAATCAGTAGCTAGCAGTGAGAATCAACAAATGCCAGTGAATGTTTCTGTACCTCAGTCTGGGAGACATGAAAGCTATTGATGATGTCCCCACAATCACGAGAATGGAGATCAGTTAACAGAGTGTAGACCAGGGTTCAACTTAGGTCCTTGCTAGGGTGTGTGACTCAGTACTACATCAGATGGTGCATTCACTGACAGAACCACTAGGGAGCCATTACTTTGCATTTCTGATGCTGTGAATGTTTGCAATCGATCCTGGCTAGTACATTTATCTTGTTTAACTGTGGCAGCAGGGGAGTCTTTTTTAAGATTAGGATATTTACTGTGAAGTGGGCACTTGTCATGTGTGACCCAACAGAAGAGCATACAATTGGTTTACTATCAGTCAATTCAAAGAAATGTAACGTTTTATTCACTTCTCAGTTAGAAAGCCATTAAGCTTCACTTCAGAGATTTGTTCGCATAATTGAGACTGACACTCCATTGCGGTAGTGAGGCGGTGCTGCACTGTTGAAGGTATTGGGCTGGATTCTCCCAAAGTAGGGCTATGTCCGCACGCCGGCGTAAAAACGCTGGCGATTCACTCCAAAGGTTCCTGAAGAATGTTTGAGCCGATTCAATGGCTGCAGGGGGCTAGCAGGGACAGAGTGATTAACGCAGCTTTAGCTGCGGATACGGGCCCCCGCATTTCCTGTTTTGAGTCCGCGCATGCGCACGGGCGGCAGCCACGCCGAGCGCCACGGCGGACTCGGATTGCGGAGGCAGATGCAAGATGTAGGCCCCCCGATTGCCCGCGTGCATTTGCATCCGACCTTCTCGATCTGTCCCCTGGCCGTCCATAAGGGCCCCTCCCCGGTGCCGATCCCTCCACCTCCCCACCAGGGCAGCTGTGGATTGAGTCCGCAGCCACCATGCGAGAGTCCCGATCGGCCATCGGGAACTCGGGAACTCGGCCGGTCGGGAGTGGAGAATCACTTGGTGGGCCTCAGGCAATGACTCACCCAACCGTGCGGAGTAATTCGCGGAAACGCCGATTCCCGGGTCCCGGAGAGTTGCCGGACCGTCGCCGGGCCCGATTTTGATGCGGGGCTGCGGAGAATCTAGTCCACTGTCTTTCTGATGAGACATTGAACCAAGGTCCGGTCTTTGATCTTGGCACAGTATCAGAAGAAGAGCAGGGGAGTTCTCCTCATGTTCTGGCCAGTATTTATCCCTGGAACAATCAACATCACTAAAGCGTATTATCTGGTTGTGTTAACATGTGTAGACTAATTGGTGGCTGCATTTCCTACATTACCACAGCGATAATTCAAAAGTACTTCATCGGTGATGAAACACTCTGGGACATCCATAGGTCATGAAAGATGCTGTGTGAATGGAAGTTCTCTCTCCCTGCTTCTTTTCTGCGTTCTTCCTCTTCCTTCCTGCTGCTGGTTGTTTTCTGACATTAATATTAGGTGACAAAAGTCTACGACCAATCTCTCCAGACCACTTAATGGCTGCTGTCAGAAGAATGGAAAACATTTACTTTGAAACCTATTTTTATTGTGTTTATGTGAAATGATAAAATGAATTAGTGAGAGTTGCCAGATATTGCAAGAGTGTTATGCTGGAGACTGGCATTACTTTGCTTCCCTGAGGCATAACTATATCATGAAAACTGAACTAAGATGAAAGAAAGATTGTTTTCTAAGATGCTTACTAACTATTGCCATAACAGTAATAGTAATATATAAGCAACTACAATACCTGTCAAACACATTTACGACTTAAAAACTGGTAAAGGGTCTTTGCGGAAATGCAGTATGACCTTGTTATGACCACCTTCAGCCATTTTGTTCAGCTCTGGTCTTGACCAGTTCCTAATTTTGTTTCTGTGTGACTTTTGTTTGCTCCTTGATTGGTTGTTCCTTCCTGTGATTGGATTTCTTCTCACCCCATTCCTTTCTTCATATTCACACATACAATTTGTATTTATCGCTCACAATAAGAGGAGAAAGACAATGCACTCTTTAAAATCCCTTCTTAATTCTGATCTTAATGATAGTTAGCACTGACCAATAACAGCTCTGCCAATCTTGCCCCAATAATTGTGCAAAACCATTCTATCATCATAAAATCAAAATCTGATGATTCAGACCATTTGACTTGGAAATGTATTGTTGTTTCTTTACTGTCAGTGGGTCACAAATCTAGAACTTTCTTCTTGACAGCTTTATGGGTGTGCTTACAGCACATGAACTGCAGCGGTTCAAGAACACAGTTCACCAGCACCTTCTCACCATTAACGAGGAATAGGCAATAAATGCTGGGCTGGATTCTCCGTTCCTGTTGATGCTGGGGCAGGATTCGTGGACTTACACAGCAGCAAAACTAGTGCTGAACCTGGATTGATTCAACGACTGTGGAAGGGCTAACACCAGGTCCACGTGAAACACAATTGATTCCAATGAGAAATGGTGCAGGAATCGCCGGGTCCATGATTGACACTCAGGAGGCTGACAACTGCAGCCGCATGTCGACATTACAATCCCCAAACACATTCATCCCAGCCAACGAGATGGCACTGGTTGCACTGGAGCATGCCCATCCAACTGCTGGGTCGGCTGGCACCAGGGGGCACCTGGGAGGGGGTGCCCTGGAGGGACACCCATATGACCCATGGCCCTAAGTTCACTGCGCAGTCAGCGACATGCGCAGCTGAATGGCTGCTTTGCAGGCTGCAGCAATGGTGTTCCATGCCCGTCCTACCCGACCCCACAGCCCACCTCCTGGCCAGCCCCCGCTATTCGCTCAGGCTCTGGCAGAAGCCCCCGGCCAGCGGCACAACTGCCAACAAACTATGGTGATGCTAGACACTTTTTCCGTACCCCCTCTCTCTCCCTCATCACCCGGGACACCGATTTCATGCTTTTTAAAAGCACAAGTGAATCACGCCGTCAGGAATTCGACCCATTGGAAGCGGAGAATCGCAGAGGCCCTGGAGAATACTAGGGCCCACTAATGATATGCAAATGGTGTTTACTGTATGAGTGTCCTGGAGCACATTGACGCCGGTGTCGAGGTGATGGAGAATTGCGATTTGGCGTGAAATCAGCACCTGCCCCGATTTTGGTGTCGGAATTGATTCTCTGCCCAATCTCAGTACCTGATTTCACTGTCAGCCAATGGAGAATCCCGCCCACTTTGTTTTTGCGAGAGGCTCCCACATCCTGTGAATGAATATACTTTTTAAAATAAATTCAGAGTATCCAATTATTTTTTTTCCAATTAAGGGGCAATTTAGCGTGGCCAATCCACATACCCTGCACATCTTTTGGATGTGGGGGTGAGAACCATGCAGACACATGGAGAATGTACAAACTCTATACCATCAGTGACCCGGGGTCGGGATCGAACCCGGGTCCTCAGTGCCATAGGAGGCAGTGCTAACCATTGCGCAGCCGTACTGCCCTAGATAAGACTATATACATACAATATTAATTGTGGGCTGAGTATGCACATCTCCCTTCTCGCACTCCCGCTGTATTTGAGTACCAAGTCATATGGTTACATGTCACATGCTGTCTAGAGATGGGTAATGGTTGACAGAAGTTTAAATTGGATTCCTTTAAAGGTACATGTGCATGATATGACAACATCCTTCTTTTGGCCAAACTAGAGGTTTACCTTTAAAGAACATTGTGCCAGAACTTCCAAGCACTGGCAGTCACAGCTGAATTGCTCCACTGTTCTTTTCCCCTACCTTAGTCATAAGTTGTAACTTCCTGACCCAACCTTCCAACTGGAACTGAGTGAGAAAGGTGCAGTGCAATGAGTTTCCCAGGCCTTCAGTTCAGGGTAGCAGCACTGGGGAACAGGAGGCCATCTCTCTTTTTCTACAGCAGAAGCTGCCGTGAAGCTGGTAAGTTTATAGGTCACAGCGTGTTTGGGAATCCAGGGGGAAGGTAAGTGTGTAAGGTGATTGAGTAGGATGGGGGTGGGTGTCAGTGGGTGGGTCAGTCAGGGCAGGGTAAGGTGGTCAGATGGGTGGGTTGGGATTTACTTTCGGGGTCAGGCTGATAGTTAGGGGTAGGGAAGATCGTCGGGGTTGGACAGGATAGTCAGGGAGTCGACTGGGTGTCTGGAGGCTAGTCGGAGGGTGGGGAAGGTAGTCAGGGGTGAAAAGGGTAGTCGGGAGTGGGGGTTGGTCGTGGGGTTGGAAGGATGGTCAGGGGAAGGGTTTAGTTGGAGCATAGTCTGGTGGTCAAGGGGTAGTCGTAGACTGGGAAGGCCAGTCAGGGGATGGGGGTAGTCGGTTAGGTGGGACAGTAGTTGGAAGAGGTGATAGTCAGTGGTTGGGGGGCAGTCAAGGCGTGGGCGGAGTTGGATAGCAGGAGTGTAGTTGTGGAGGGTTTGAGGGGTAATGGGGAGATCAGCAGCTATTGGGGTGGCAGGATAGTCAGGGGATCAGGAAGGTATTTGGGTGGTGAGGGGGTCATCAGGCGGTTGGGAAAGTAGTCATCGTGGTTAATCAGGGATGGTGTGCGGTTGTGGGGAGGGGGATCCATGAGGGTGTGGGATATTAGGGGAGGGGTCCAAATGGTGCTTTGGGGTTTATGGTTCAGTGTTAGTTGTCTCGGTGTTAGAAGGAG
Organism: Scyliorhinus canicula; assembly: GCF_902713615.1. Lineage (NCBI taxonomy): Eukaryota > Metazoa > Chordata > Chondrichthyes > Carcharhiniformes > Scyliorhinidae > Scyliorhinus > Scyliorhinus canicula. The sequence goes on from NC_052159.1 coordinate 103,861,310, forward strand.
TTTAATCTTCTACCTTTCACTGGGTAACTACTCTGGCAGTATAAACACAATCACGTGATTCAAATCGGACTTGTAGAATCTTCCAAACACAACAGTTGAAACTTTCCGGCTATTCACACTGGCGAGATTTCAAGGCGGCAAGCGATGCATTAAATGGGAAACTCCATTGTGAATGGAGGAACCAGAAATCCCACCACTGCCCAGTGGCAGACCATCTCCTACCACCACTAAACACACAGCGGATTGCACAGTAAATTCCGCCCAACATAATTGCTCATTGAAAGTTTGAACTTTCTGGGCAATTCCCATACAGTCCTTGCGTGGGGACCTCCAGGGCAGGAGTGGAATACCCCAGCCCATTCTTGTGTATGATACCCCAGAGATCTGAAGGAATGGGCCATTGATTGTGTCTGAACGTGATTTGACTCCCTGAGTTTACACAGTAAGAAGCCTTCCAACACCAGGTTAAAGTCCAACATGTTTGTTTCAAACACTAGCTTTCGGAGCACTGCTCCTTCCTCAGGTGAATGAAGAGGTATGTTCCAGAAACATATATATAGCCAAATTCAAAGATGCCAGACAATGCTTAGAATGCGAGCATTTGCAGGTAATTAAGTCTTTACAGATCCAGAGATAGGGGTAACCCCAGGTTAAAGAGGTGTGAATTGTCTCAAGCCAGGACAGTTGGTAGGATTTTGCAAGCCAAGGCCAGGTGGTGGGGGATGAATGTAATGCGACATGAATCCCAGGTCCCGGTTGAGGCCACACTCATGTGTGCGGAACTTGGCTATAAGTTTCTGCTCGGCGATTTTGCGTTGTCGCGCATCCTGAAGGCCGCCTTGGAGAACGCTTACCCGGAGATCAGAGGCTGAATGCCCTTGACTGCTAAAGTGTTCCCCGACTGGAAGGGAACATTCCTGCCTGGTGATTGTCGCGCAATGTCCGTTCGTTCATTTGTCTATATGTATGTTTCTGGAACATACCTCTTCATTCATCTGATGAAGGAGCTGTGCTCCGAAAGCTAGTGTTTGAAACAAACATGTTGGACTTTAACCCGGTGTTGTAAGACTTCTTACTGTGCTCACCCCAGTCTAACGCCGGCATCTCCACATCCTGAGTTTACACAGTCACAGCCTTAGCTGGTCATAGGTTGTTGTTTGATTGCAAAGTGATCATCTTGAGCTGTTTTGGCCTTCCTGGGTTTACCTTAAGCTCAACCCACAAAACAATGATAATGGTATGAAAATAGACTGTAGACTTGAAAGTTAAAATTAAACGGAGAAAAACAATATTTTTTCAGCCTTCCTGAAGCTGTTGGCAGCTTCTACAGAGTAGACTCTTTTTCTCTCGTCCAGTGTCCAGTGTTTACTCTGCCCTCAGTCTGCTGAAGAAATGGTCTAAATTTCAATTCTCCTCTGGAGAGAGAGTTCTGCTTAAAGTTAAATTCTCTGGAGCCAGCTATGTAATGACTGTTCCTGCACAAACTGTGCATCAGAAAGGTATAAGTTACTTAAGCTCTCTTTTTGTTCATTCATTTATGGGATGTGAGCACCACTGGCTAGGCCACCATTTATTTCTAATTGCCCTTGAGAAAGTGTTGTCATGTGAGTGTATCTTTAAGAAATGGCTGTTTATAAATGGGTGTGTATATAAATATCTGTAGTGAGAGTACCTATCTGAAATGGCTGTTTATTACTGCAGTGATGTCAGAGAGTGGGTGGAGCTGGGCTGTCTGTCAGCGTTTTACTTTTGTTTTAGGCTGTTTGCTGTAGGGTATGTTTTAGTTTTGTCTTCAGAGCTGGATAGCTGCAGTCTCTCTCGCTGTAATCTAAAGAATGTAAATTGATCCTTTGGTGATTTAAAACTAATAACTGCTCTCAGTAATCACTTTAACCTGATGTGCTTCTGTTTAAAGTTCTTTTTTTTAAGTCTTATGGATGTTAAAAGGAAAGCTTAAAGGATCACTTAGTGTTGTAGTCTTTGGGAGTTGTATTTGAATTGCTAAAATGTTCACTGTATGTTTTAAAAATGTTAACTTGAGTTCATAGAATAAACGTTGTTTTGCTTTTAAAAAATATTTTTCCATTTCTGCTGTACCGCACCTGTAGAGTGGGCTGTGTGCTCTCCATAACACAATCTATTTAAAGTTGTGGGTCAGGGGAACTCCATGATACACTTTGGGGTTCTCTAAACCCTGGCCCATAACACAAATCTTTGTCACATGATTGCTATATTTATGATGACTAGAACACCATAACATTGAAGATTTGACTGAGAAGAATACGAGCCCCAATCTATTCACATGCAGCAGAAGAACTGATGTAGAAATAAAACAACTCGCAAATACTCACCATTTATAAATGATTCTACAACACTGCAGGAATCCTAGACATGGTATCTTCATTCTCAAACATCACACTTGCTCCATTTAGCAAGCATTGCATCTGGTAAACTGTTCAACTCAGCTGGTTGGAGTCATAGCGAGCACAAAACAAACATGAGTGTGGTGGTTGGAGGTCAATCGACTCAGTTCTAGGGCATCACTGCAGGAGTTCTTCAGGGTAGTGTCCTAGGCTCAACCATTTTCAGCTGCTGCATCAATGACCATCCTTCCATCATAAGGCCAGAAGTCAGGATGTCCACTGACGTTTACACAATGTACAACACCATTCGTGACTCATCAGTCACTGAGGCAGTCCATGACCAAATGCAGCAAGATCTGTACAATATCCAGGCTTGGGCTGACAAGTGGGAAGTAACATTTGCACCAAACAAGTGTCAAACAATGAGCATCTCCATCACTCTTTGACATTTAATGGCATTACCATTGCTGAATTCCCCACAACCAACATCCTGACCAGAAGCTGAACAAGCCATATAAATATTAGCCACAGGAACAGATCAGAAGCGAGGAATCCTGCAGTGGGTAACTCACCTCCTGACTCTCCAATGCCTGTCCACCATCTACAAGGTACAAGTCAGGATTGTGATGGAATACTCTCCATTTGCCTTGGTGCATACGGCTTCAACAGCACTCAAGAAGTTTAAGACCACCTGGGTCAAAGCAGCTGTCTTGTTTGGCACCCCATCCACAAACATTCACTCCATCTGCCACTGATGAACAGTGGCAGCAGTGTGTACCATCTACAAAAGGCCCTTCAGGAACTCACCAAGGCTCTTTAGACAGTATCTTCCAAACACACAGCCATAACCATCTAGAAGGACAATGGCAGCAAATACTTGGGAACACCAGCACTGGCAAATTCCCCTCCAAGCCACTCACTATCCTGACTTGGAAATATATTGCCATTCAGTCACTGTGTCAAAATCCTTGAACATCCTCCATAACAGCACAGTGGGTGTACCTACACCACAGGGACTGTAACGGTTCAGGAAGGCAGCTCATCACACTGTTATGGACCAGGGTTTCAGGCAGTCACATACCTGTTGAAAGTCCGCTGTCCGCTGAAATTTTTGATGTGTCTTCAGCAAGTCCATCAGTGGAGCAACCGCGCGACAAAAAGTTTGCACAAATGTTCGATCAAATCCACTCATGCCAAGAAATCGCATTATTTCCCTTCGTCTTGAGGGTATCGGAAACTCCGCAACGAAAGTGACTTGGGCTTTTCCAAATTCACTTTTGGCTAGGTTTATCACCAAACCCGCCTCCTGAAGTCAATCGAATAACTCCATCAGATGTTTTAAATGTTCTTTCCATGTCTAGCTGAAAATTACCAGATCGTTGATGTATACCGCATGGTCTAGCACACTGGGCTAAATCGCTGGCTTTTAAAGCAGACCAAGGCAGGCCAGCAGCACGGTTCAATTCCCGTACCAGCCTCCCTGAACAGGTGCTGGAATGTGGCGACTAGGGGCTTTTCACAGTAACTTCATTGAAGCCTACTCGTGACAATAAACGATTTTCATTTCATTTCATTTCAATTGGGTAATCCTGAAACAAATTTATTCGTTAACCGTTGAAATGTGGCTGGTGCGTTTTTCATGCCAAATGGCATAATTTGAATTGGTATATACCACCTGGAGTCACGTCACAAAAACTGAAATCTCCTTTGCCCTTTCGGATAAAGGTACCTGCCATTAACCTTTAAGTAAATCCAGTTTGGAAATAAAAGTTGATTGCTCCACTTTCTCAATGCAATCCTCCAAACGTGGGATACGATAAGAGTCCGTTCTTGTAACTGCATTGACCTTTCTATAGTCCACACACAACCGTTGTGTACCGTCTGGTTTAGATACCATCACTATGGATGAGCTCCATTGGCTGCAAACCACTTCAATTATGCCATTTGCAAGCATACTCTCAATCTCTTTGTTAATCTGTGCCAATTTTAAAGGGTTAAGTCTACATGGATGTTGTTTCATTGGAACAGCATTTCCCACATCTACATCATGTGTAGCCATTTTAGTACTTCCCAATTTATCTCCACAAACTTACCCACGTGAAATCAATAACTCTTTCAGGTCAGCCCGTTTTTCCTCTGGACGGTTACTCAACAAATTATCCCAATTTTTAAGAACATCCTCGTTTTCCAATTTAATTTGAGTTATGTCAAATTCACAGTCATCTGGATTTGGTTCGTCACTTTGAGTTAGAATCATTAAAACCTCCTCCTTTTTCTCTCCTTCCCTTTCAAAGTACCTTTTAAGCATATTCGCATGACACACTCGGTGAGTCGTCCTTCTATCTGGTGTTTTTACCACATAATTAACCTCACTTAATTTCCTTTCAATCTGATAAGGTCCACAAAATCTTGCTTTTAAAGGTTCACCTACCACTGGTAACAATACTAAAACTTTATCTCCACTGGCAAAACTACGAACTTTGGATTTCTTGTCCGCTACCCGTTTCATCTCATTTTGTGCAACTTTTAAATGTTGTCTGGCCAATTCACCTGCTCCAATTAATCGTTCACTAAAATTTGATACATAATCCAATTATGTAATTTCCGATTTCTCACTCACCAATTTTTCCTTAATCAATTTAAGTGGTCCTCTTACCTCATGACCAGAAATTAGTTCAAAAGGACTGAATTCGGTTGACTCATTAGGTGCATCTGTTGCTCTGTTTATCTGGTTCTAAATATAATGGTCAATATGGTCACCTTCCTTGATCCTAATTGTGTTTGCTCCAGAGTCGCCAGGTATCTTTCGATACCGCCACAAGGTTCAAACCCGAATACTGATCAAAGAGCCAATACACCAGTTAGTTAGTTCAAAGTCATTACTATTTATTTACACACACAATAATATCTACTCATGCACGAAATACCACAAACTAAACTATCTCTAACGCTAACGCCTATACTAAACTTTGGGTGCCCACTCAGTCAGAGGAACAATGGCCGTTGTTCAGATCTGAGGCTGTTGGGTTTGAAGATGGAACAGCAGAACATCTAGGGTCGTCCGTCTGGTAGCGAGCGCTGACCTTGGACTTGCTTGCTTCTGGCGCAGCTGGTGGATGGGCCTCTCCGCTTCGAGAGCCGAATCCAAGAGAGCGATTCTCTCTCGGGGCCTTCTTCTTATACCCGAAGGGGCTTCGCGCACTTTTGGGCGGGTCTTGAACTTGGCCCCGATTAATTGGGCCATATCTTGATCACTCGTATTGATCTTGACCAATAAAGGGGTGGGTGCCCTGATGGCTGGGCATGTCTTTGGTGGCCGTTGGCCTTGCTTTGTTTGCGTCTTTCTGACGCCGGGATGTCTGCAATAGTATCGGTTACTTGAATGTCATTCCTTTGTTCCCGGAGATGGGCCATCAATATGCTAATTGACCTACAGTTTCAGTCTCGCCTGGGAGTTGCCTTCTCAATACGCATACAGGCTCTGTGCCTGCTTGCTTTCCTAACATTGTCCATATTTCCCTACAGTCATTGCGATCATCCATTTTGTATTCTGGAAGTGGCCATTCCAGATGGCTACACATCCCTAATTGCAAACAGTACAAATGGAATTCCTTTTTCCCAATCCTCTGGAGAATCGTGACAATAAGCCCTCAGCATTGTCTTTAATGTCTGATGCCACCTTTCTAACGCTCCCTGCGATTCTGGATGGTATGCAGTTGATTTAAATTGTTTTATTACCAAGCTATCCATAACTTCTTTGAATAACCTTGAGGTAAAATTTGATCCTTGATCCAATTGTATTTCTGTGGATAGTCCATATCTAGTAAAGAATTTAAGTAACTCGTCCACAATCTTTTTAGCTGTAATATTATGTACTGGAATTACCTCTGGAAACCTAGTAGACACATCCATTATAGTCAAAAGATATTTATTCCCAATTTTTGTTTTAGGAAGCAGTCCTACGCAATCAATTAGGATGCTTGTAAAAGGTTCCTCAAATGCTGGAATGGGTATTAAGGGCACTGGTTTTATCACTGCTTGAGATTTCCCTATCACTTGACCTGTGTGACATGATTGACAAAATGTAACTACATCTTTATGTCGTCCAGGCCAATAAAAATGTTTCTGGATTTTAGCGTGAGTTTTCCTTATTCCCAAATGACCTCCCACTGGTACCTCATGTGCAACTCGCAACACCTCCTTTCTATACCTTACCGGCAATACTACTTGATGAACCTCTGCCCACTTTTCATCCGCCTGCATATGTAAAGGTCTCCAGTTTCTCATCAAGACATCAGTTTTACAGTAATAATACTCCGGTATCCTCTTCCGTGTATGCTTTCGGATACATCCGTTTTATTTCTACATCTTTCTGTTGTAACTCCGCCAATTTTCCTGAACTAAAAATATCCACCTCATCCTCCACCTGTTCTTGTTCTTTTTCAACCATCTGATCAAAAATCATTTCTGATAATTGCACTTCAATTTCATCTTCACTCTTTGATTTCTCCTCTTGTCTTAACCTGTGGCTTTGCGACCTTGTTACTACACAATCCAGAAAAGTCCCAGGATATTCGTCCTTCAACACTTCAGTTGTCTGATTTTCCACTGGCTTATCAACCACAGTGGGCATCACTCCCACCTGCATTCCAGCTATATCATTACCCAAGATAAACTGTATTCCTGGACAAGATAGTTTTTCTATTACTCCTACTACCACTTCACGACTCTTCACTGGACTTTCCAACCTTACCTTATATAATGGAACACTACTCCTCTCACCCTGAATTCCATATTTTACCACCTTTTCTGGCAACATTCTTCCCAAACTACATAACTCCTCATCTCTTACCATTATAGATTGACTAGCTCCCGTATCTCTTAAAATTGTGACTTCTTTACCTGCTCCTCCTGATACACATGAATAAACTCTACCCACACAAGTAAATTCTTTAAAGAGATCGGGCACCTTTTTATCAATCACCTCTTGATCAGGCTGTATAATCTTTTTCACCTCCTTCACTTCACTTGGGCTTTCCTTTACCACTTTAACAAACCCCACTGTCTTATCCTGTTTTACCACATCAGCCTTCCCAGTGCTTTTCTTCCACCACCAACACTGTGACTTTACATGGCCTAGTTTATTACAGTGAAAACATTTGAAATTTTCATTTCTATTCCACCCTCCTGGATTTCTTTTTTAACCTGAGGTACACTCTCCTTATTATCTCCCATCAGATCACCTTTACCTTTACCACTTGAGTATTTCTCATGTCCCCAGTTTCTATCCCTCACAGGCTGAAACTGATGTTGGAAACCAAGCTTTGATTAATGAACTAATTCATAATCATCTGCCATTTCTGCTGCTAATCTCGCAGTTTTAACCCTCTGTTCTTCCACATGAGTTCTCACTACATCAGGAATTGATTTTTAAACTCCTCCAAAAGTATAATTTCTCTGAGAGCTTCATACATTTGGTCTATTTTCAAAGCCCTTATCCACCTGTCCAAATTACTCTGTTTGATCCTTTCAAACTCCATGTATGTTTGACCAAATTCTTTCCTTAAATTTCTAAACCTTTGTCTGTAAGCTTCAGGCACTAGTTCATATGCACCTAAGATGGATTTTTTGCCCTCCTCATATGTCTCAGATACCTCCTCCGGTAGTGATGCAAAGACTTCTGTAGCCCTACCTACCAGCTTTGTTTGAATCAGTAATACCCACATGTCCTGTGGCCATTTCATTTGTTTAGCTACCTTCTCAAATGAAATAGAAAATGCTTCTACCTCCTTCTCATCAAACCTTGGCAATGCTTGCACACATTTAAATAGATTCCCACCAAGCTCTTTCTCACTATCCTCATCACTATCATCCAACTCTACGTTTCCCTTTACATCTGCCCATTTTAACTGACTGTCATGTTTCATGGCCATTTTCTGAAGTTCAAACTCTCTCTCTTTATCTTTTTCCCTGCTCTGTATCTCCCTTTCTCTTTCTTTTTGTTCTGTTAGGGCTAGTCTTTCTTTTCTCCTTTCTTCTCTCTCGTTTTCTTTTTCCTCTCTCTCTCTCTCTTACTTTTTCCTCTCTATCTCTTTCTCTCTCTCTTTCATTTTCCTCTCTCTCTCTTTCGTATTTAAGCTGCTTTAATTCTTTCTCATGTTCCATTTGTTTAATTTTTAACTGAATTTTTGTCATTTCCAATGAATCAAACTGCATCTCAGGCAACTTTAAATGCTTAGCTACCGACATAATTATCTCATCTTTTCGCATTTTGTCAGGTAATGTTAACTGCAATGTTTTTGCCAATCTAACAGTCTGCATTTAGTCTGTAAGGTACTGCATGTGACCGTCTCCACCCCCAAAAACCTCTGAGCCTCTGAAAGAGCTATTGTCCACAACACACTCCCTACTTAAACTAAATACCACACCTGAAAAGCGACCACAATATGCTCACCCCTCACTGTCTTTAAGTTCACTAAGCCAATCCAATAGATAGACTTTTATCCCCCTCGAGCCCCCAATTTGTTATGGGCCAGGGTTTAGAGAACCCCAAAATGTATCATGGAGTTCCTCCGACCCATTACTTTTAATAGATTGTGGTATGGGGAGCACACGGCCCACTCTACAGGTGTGGTCCATCAGAAATGGAAAAGTATTTTTTAAAAGCAAAACAATGTTTATTCTATGAACTGAAGTTAACCTTTTTAAATCATACAGTGAACATCTTAGCAACCATCAATTCAAATACAACTCCAAAGAATACACCACTAAGTATCCTTTAAGCTTTCCTTTTAACATTCATAAGACTTAAAACACCTTTTACCAGAAGCACATTAGGTTTGCATCCACTACTGAGAACATTCATAATTCTGAATTCACCAAATGATCAAGAGATAGTCTTTTCATGGCAGAGAGATCAACAGTGCACCTGCTATGTCTGGGTTCAGCTCCAACATTGAAAACAAAACTAAAACACACCCTGCAGCAAACAGCCTAAAACAAAAGCAAAACGCTGACAGACAGCCCAGCTCCACCCACTCTCTGACATCACTGTAGTAGTAAACATCCATTTCTTAAAGGTACTCTCACCACAGATATTTATATACACACCCATTTATAAACATTTATTTCTTAAAGGTACTCTCACATGACATTGGTAAGGTAATAATGTGGGCCCTTTATTTAAAGACAAGATTACATACATAATGTTAACTATAAAGAGAAGTATACACATCTGCGTTGTAGTGCAGCTGCTGTATGTAAGAACAAGTTCATGGGGTTACACATCATATCATGTCTAAAGGTGGATAATTATCGACAGCAGGTTGAAGTAACCTCCTCAAAAGTACATGTGCCTCATTTCACAACAAAGGTTACTGACCTAAGAACAAAGTTACTTTATCTTGGCATTTGTTTTATTTTCAGTTGGTGGATCTCCATAATGCCATGACTTCACTACATTGATGCAAACTTTTAATTGCCCTATTCCAAATAGTTTGTTATTTGACCTTCGTTGATCTTTCACATTCTCACAATTGTCGAACAGGATTTCACAGAATAATTGTGCATTTGACAGGGGTAATTCAGCAAGGCTTTGTCATGACAGCAATTATTTTCAATGGCTTCACGTGGTTTAAACACATTACAATAAGAGAATGTTGTTTGTTTCTTTCTCACAAGTTTGATTATCTCCCAGTGCAGTCTAAAATTTACAAGTATGAAGTTGTTTTCATGTTTTAAACACCTATAGCTTTGGCATTCCAGATGTCATGCTGATGTTTGATATGAATATTTACCGAGGATTGATAATAAACTCCTGAAAAGATTGCATTGTATTATTGATCTTTAGGGGGTAATTTGTAATATAAGATTAATAACTAATAACTAATATTTTGAGATTTAAACAAATTAAGCAGGTTTAAGAATTCTATTTTTAAACAGACCTCCTGGTATTCAAAAATGAGCTGCCACTTAATCATCTGTTTTTTTTCAGGTTCACACTGAGTACTAAATAAGAATGAAGACTCAAAAACATTTAAAGTCTGAGAGTGAATTCTAAATTCATATTGAGCAAATCTAGGGGTGAAAACATTCTGTTTAGCTTTGAACAGTTGCCATATTTTGCTGACTTCTGCAAGCTCATTGATTGAAACAAGGCTGTCTGCTGAGTAACAAGGTGAGTTATGAATGATTCATGGTGACAGGCTGTATAACTGGATTTATTTCTTTGGTTTGATTCACTAATGCAACTGCTCCTATCTTTTCCACAAGGGCATGATATGAATTAGAGCAAGACCTTGATGTGGATTATAAGAGGGTAAAACCGTTGCAGAGTTCTCAACTAGAAGAAGTAATGGATGATATTTCATTATTGTTCAAAGTTTATGTTCATCGTTCATTTTTGCTGTCACATAAGAAGACCTTCTTGTTGGGGAAAAAAACATTTAACTTTCACAGTCCCCTTTATTGGCAATCCACCTGTTGCTCTCATCAATTCTGGATAGTCAGTCAGGTGCTGGAAATATCAGCCTTGGGATAAATTTAGATTGCCATCTCTGTTAATTTGCAAACAGGCCAAGTTGTTATTTGACACTATGAGTTATTTAGCAAATGATGCTCACACATTGAGACTCAGTGTGGTATCCAGCATGCTCTTGTTTATTAGAATGATGATTCCTGAGCCATATGTTGAAGGTGTTATGGTGAAAGACACAATGATAAATGTCTCTTTCAAAGAAAGTAATATCTAAAAACACTGATTTCCACTGAGATACAATGGATTTTTTTATTACTGAGAGACCCAACCAGGTATTATTTTTGGTAAGAAAATAGTTTCGTTGGGGTTGATCATTTAAGCAGCACTTCCTGAGACAATTGACATGGGAATTTATCACTTACGGAAGTTCTGAAAATGATTGAAACTTTTATTTCACTCTCAATGTAGTCAAAGTATTACATGGAGATCAGTTTGACATTTCTCTCCAGGCACAACGTAATTTTAAAAAAATAATGCTTCTGCTTTAAAAATGATATCCCAGAGGTGCGGATGCCTCTTACACAGAGTCTCTGGGACGGAAGGTTTACAGGCTCTGATCCAATGGTCACATCAAGTTCACACCCAAAGTGACGACCTCATCAGGGTTTTAAAAAACATTAAAAAAAATTTTTTTTAAAGTACCCAATTATTTTTTTCTCATTCAGGGGCAATTTAGCGTGGCCAATTCATCGACCCTGCACACCTTTGGGTTATGGGGGCCATACCCACTCAAACACAGGGAGAATGTGCAAACTCCACACGAACAGTGACCCAGAGCCGGGATCGAACCTGGGAACTTGACGCCATGAGGCAACAGTGCTAATCACTGTGCCACCGTGCTGCTCCCTCACCAGGGTTTTAATGATAAACTGAAGGGCATTCTTGTCACCTTGGCACAGGTAAGTGTAAACACATCTTGGGTGCATCTTAATAATTGTCTACCCACACCAGCTGGAAACTCTGCCAACAGCCAGCCTGTCAGGTTGGAGTAGGTGGAGGGGAAGAGTGACCACCCAGGTGTTTACACCTCATTTACCCCCATCACAGCCAATGGATTAGACTGAATGGTGCGGGACAATGAAATGACAAACAGCAGGCGGAGGCTCTACAAATACCCACATCCTCAATGATGGAGGAGCCCAGCACATCGGTGCAAAGGTCATGGTGAAAGCATTTGCAACCAGTAGTACTGGGTGAGTGACCCATCTTGGCCTCCTCCAGAGGGACTCAGCATCATAAATGTCAGTCATCAGACAATTCAATTCACTCCACATGATATCAAGAAATAACTGAAGGCACTGGATACTCTAAATGTTATGGGCCCTGACAATATTCCAGTAATAGTCCTGAAGACTTATGCTCCATAACTAGTTGCTCCCCTAACCAAGCAGTTCCTGTACAGCTACAATAGTGGCATCTACACGACATTGTGGAAAATTGCTTAGATATGTCCTGTCTACAAAAAGCAGGACAAATCCAACCACCCCATAAGTCTACTCTCAATGATCAGCAAAGTGATGGAACTTATTGTTGACAATGATCTCAAGCCATACCTACATTGATGTTCAGTTTGGGTTCTGCCAGGGTCATTTCGCTCCTGACTTCACTACCACCTTGGGTCAAACATGCACAAAAGAGCTGAAGTCAAGAGGAGAGGTGGCAGTGATTTCCCTTGACATCAAGGCAGCATTTGACTGAGTATGGCATCGAGGAGCCTGAGAAAAACTGGAGTCAGTGAGACTCTGGGGAAATCTTTCCACAGGTTGGAGCCATACTTAACACAGAGAAAGATGGTTATGGTTGTTGGAGGTTAATCATCTCAGTCTCAGGATATCACAGTAAGAGTTTGTCAGGGTGGTGTCCGAGACCCAACCATCTTCAACTGATTAATTAATAACTTTCCCTCCATCACAGGAACATAGGAAAAGGAGTAAGCCATTTGACCCATCAAGCCATTTCCACCATTTAATTAGATCATGGATGATCATTTACATCAACACCACTCTCCTGCTATCTCCATATAGATTGGTGCCATTTGTCTCTATATATCTATTGATTTTAGTCTTGAACGTGCTCAATGATTGAGTTTCCGCAGCCCATTGGGGTAAAGAATTCCAAAGACTCACCATCCTCTGAGTGTAGCAATTCCTTTTCATGTTAGTCATTATTTTAATACTGAGCTCTCTGGTTCCAGATTCACCAGCCAGGGTAAATATTCCATGTACATCTACCTTGTCTCGCTGTGTAATTATTTTGAAAGATTCAATAAGATCACGTTTCATTCTTTGAAACTCTTGAGTTTCCTCAATCTCTCCTCATAAAACTATCCTGCCATCCGGGGACTAATCTGCTGAACCTCCTTTGCACTCCCTCAATAGCAAGTATATCCTTGCTCGAATAAGGACCAGAATTTTCCAGCCCCCACCTTCCCTGCAAACCTCTCACCACTCCTGCAGCAGAGTGTCCCATGGTTCATGTGACTTGATTTTAGCCACTGGCGGGATCTTTTGGTCCCATGTATGGCTCGCCCATCCCACCGCCGGGAACCCCTGGTGGGCGTTGACTTCGGTGGGACTGGAAGATCCCACCAATGGGAAGGGCTGGAAATCCAGCCCATAATACCAAAACTGCACACAATGCTCCAGGTATGGTCTCAGCAAAGTTCTATACTCCTGCATTCAAATCCTCTTACGAAGAAGGTTAACACACCATTTGCCTTCCTAATTGCTTTCTGTATGGGCGTGCTAACATTTAATGACTCCTGAACAAAGATACTCAGCTCCCTTTGGACATCAATACATCTCAACATCTCATCATTTCAGAAATACTTTGTCTTTCACCAGATTCACCAGAGGGTGGTACTGAAAAGCATTTTGGGAGAAATCAGTGCAATCACCACAACTTGAACGGAATTGCCCCAAATATTACATTGCTGTAGTATTTCCATCCCGCCGTCCTCCTCAAACCAAATTATAAAAGAGGGAGAGAGAGACAGTACTTTAGGAGAGCTCCCAACCTGCGAGGGCCACTCTTCTGAGTGTGGATTTAAGAAGGCAGCTGATTGGCGAGCATATCCTCATGACTGTTTTTCTTTTATTAAAGTAATTTAATATTTAACAGAGGGTTAGTCGTGACAGTTGGTGGGGCTTGCTGTTTCACCTGCGACATGTGGTCAATCATGAGTGTTGACAACATCGCTGACAATTACATCTGCGGGAAATATATCCAGCTGCACTTGCTGACTGAACGAATGGATGGGTTTGAGCAGCAGCTGGAGGTACTAAGAAGCAACCAAATGGCAGAAAGCACCATAGATAGGAGTTATCGAGACGTGGTCACACCCAAGGTACAGGAAGATAGATGGGTGACCCCTAGATGGGGCAGGTTGTCAGTGCAGGAATCTCCTGTGGCTGTGCCCCTCTCTAGCAAGTATACCCTTTTGGATACTGATGAGGGGGATGGTCCATCAGGTGAAAGCTACAGTAGCCGGAGCACTGGCACCATGGCAGGCCCTGCTCTAGAGAAGAGAGGGGTCAAAGTATAATAGAGTAATACTAATTGGGGATTCGATAGTCAGGACACAGATAGGTGCTTCTGTGGTTGCAAAAGAGATTCCAGAATGGTGTGTTGCCTCCCTGGTGCCAGGGTCATGGATGTCTCTGAGAAGGTACAAAGTATTCTGAAATGGGAGGGCCAACATCAGATGTCATTGTCCACATTGGTACAAATGACATAGGCAGGAAGAGCAACAAGATCCGACAAAGACAGTGGAGGGAATTAGGTGGTAAGCTAAAAAGCAGGACCTCTGGGGTAGTCATTTCAGGATTTCTCCCCGTGCCACATGCTGGTGAGGCTACGAACAGAGAGATTGTACATGTGGCTAAAGAGCTGGTGCAGGGGGGTGGGGATCTTCAGATATGTGGATCATTTAAATATCTTCCAGGAAAGGTGGCACCGACAAGCAGGATGGTTTGCACCTAAACTGGAAGGGCACCAATATCCTGGCCGGGAGGTTTGCTAATGTGGTTCGGGAGGGTTTGAACTAGTATGGCAGTGGGGTGGAAACCGGAGCAGCAGGCCAGCAAGTGTAGAGACTGGGGAAGAGCTTGAAACTAAGTCAGATACAGCTAAGACGGAGAACAGGCAGAGGGAAGTCACACTGATCTCAGTGGGTCTGGAGGTCTGGAGTGCATTTGCTTCAATGCAAGAAGTATAACAGGTAAGGCAGATGAACTTAGAGCTTGGATTAATGTGGGGAATTACAATATTGTTGTTATTACAGAGACATGGTTAAAGGAGCGACAGGACTGACAGCTTAACGTTTCAGGATATCCGTGTTTTCGATGAGACAAAGCGGGTAGCAGAAAGGGTTAGGGAGTTGCATTATTGGTTAGGGAATATATCACAGTTGTGATGAGGGAGGATATCTTGGAGGGATCCTGCAGTGAGGTATTATGGGTAGACCTCATGGATAGGAAGGGTGCAATTGCAATGCTGGGGTTGTACTATAAGCTTCCCAACAACCAGCGGGATGCAGAGTAACAGACGTAGTCAGATTCTAGAAAGATACGAAAATAGCAGGATTGTTGTGGTGGGTGATTTTAATTTCCCCCATACTGACTGGGACTCCCTTAGTGCCAGAGTTTGGATGGAGAGAAATATGTGAGGCGTGTCCAAGAGGGTTTTTTGAATAATATGTTGATAGTCCAACCAGGGAGAGGGCCTTACTGGACCTAATATTGGGGAATGAGCCCAGCCAGGTGACCAAAGAAATAGTGATCATAATTATGTAAGTTTTTGAATACTCATGGATAAGGTCAATTCTTCCAGGTTTTGTGTCATCTGCACATTTTGAAATTGTGCCTCCTGCACTCAAGTTCAAGTCATGAATATAAACCAAGAAAAGCAGTGGTCCTAATACCGATCCCTGGGATGATCATCATTCACCTTAATCCAGTCCGAAAAACAAATCTTCACCACTATTCTTTGTCTCCTGTCACTTACTCCATACTGCCACTGTTCCTTTTATTCCATGGACTTCAAATTTGTTGACAAACCTATAAGGTGCACCTTTTTCAAATTCCACACACACCATCAAATGGATTCCCCTCATCATCCCTCTGTTACCTCAACAAAAATATTCCAGTGTTGGTTAACCACAATATACTTTGAGATGCTGGCGTTGGACTGGGGTGAGCAAAGTAAGAAGTCTTACAACACCAGTTTGAAGTCCAAAAGGTTTGTTTCGAATCACTACTTTCGGAGCGCAGCTCCATCATGCTCTGCCCCACCACTGGGGCTGGCTTAGCACACTGGGCTAAATCGCTGGCTTCGAACGCAGACCAAGGCAGGCCAGCAGCATGGTTCAATTCCTGTATCAGCCTCCCCGAACAGGCGCCGGAATGTGGCGACTAGGGGCTTTTCACAGTAACTTCATTGAAGCCTACTCGTGACAATAAGCGATTTTCATTCATTTCATTTCATTCACCTGCAGAAGGAGCTGCGCTCTGAAAGCTAGTGATTCAAAACAAACCTGTTGGAGTTTAACCTGGTGTTGTAAGACTTCTGACTGTACAATACACTTCAACAAATATTTTCTGTTTTTTCATAATTAATCCACATTTGTCCAAGTGATTGTAAAATTTGTTTCAGATTATTATTTCCAATAGGTTTTCCACTATAGTGGTTAAACTGACTGGCCTATAGTTGTTGGGTTTATCAAGTCACTCTTTTTTCAACAGGGGTGTGATTTCCTTTTGCTGCAGCAGCCATTTTGACTGACGTCCATCACGGTAAAGTCCATTCAGGTTTTGGGCTACACGCAAGCAATGCTCCTGCACGCGTCATTCCAATTTCAGTAACAGCGTGTCCCTCACACTAAGTGACCAGCCATGTATGGTACACATGGAAATCTGTAGTTGGCCTTCACCGTGCTGCTAGAAGTGGGGCTATATTATTAAATTGCATGACCTCAGGGTTTAATGTGAAGAAATTCTGATATTGTCAGCTTCAATCACAGTGGTAAAAACATAGGCTCTGCTTATGAAATAGATTGAAAGAAAAAATAAATATGCTTGAAGGCAGAAAAAACTTGCATTCTAAAGCACTTGCAGGACCTCAGGACATGACAAAGTACCTTCCAGACATGAGATAGTTTTGAAGTTTGGACACTATTACAGTACAGGAATTTGTGCATTGCAAGATCTCACTGACAGCAATAATGCAACGACCAAACAACGGGTGAAATTCTCCGTTTGAGAGACAAGTGTTAACGCCTAGGCTGAATTGCATATGGTTTGCGTTCCCATTGGGGGCGCTGTTTGTGGTCCAATTCAGGACATGCTAATGGGCCAGCACTCTGCCCACGTGAATCTAGAGCAATTCTCATTCCCGCCAGGGTCGGATTCGCTGGGACCGAAATTGGTGTTGGAGAGCTTGACAAGCTGGAGCTGCTTATAAACATTCCATTCCCCACACACATTCATTCTAGCCAAGAGGGTGACACAAAGGAGACCTGCCCCAAGGTTCACAGAGTCAGAGCTTGATAGACTGTTGGATGCGGTGGAGGAGAGGATGGATACCCTCCTCCCAGGGTGAGTGGGAGGCTCAAGCCCGTGATCGTCAACCTGGGAGGAGGTGGCCGAGGCACTCAGTGCTGTCAGCCTCACCAGGCGGACCAGTGTCGGAAGAAGGTGAAACAACGTCCTTACGGAAACTCGGGTGAGTCACTGCCTATGTTCTCCTGGCATCACTCCTGTCCCTCACCTCACACCACATCCCAACTCCCATAGAGGCTAATCAAACCCACCTGCCTACATCTCCCTCACATCACACCCTGCACCAAACCCAAACACCTGTTATTGTTCTCTTTTGTCAGGTGCCTGGCACACACATGCCACCAGCTACAGTGCCCCCCCCCCCTTCCCCCCCCCCCCCCCCCCATGTAACTCGCCTCCATGGTCTCACTATGTCCATTATGTATCCCCTGGAAAAAGGCTGCCCATAACAGAAGTGGGCGAGAGACGATCAAGTGGCCATCCCAGACCTCAGGGTTTTAACCGCGCCGGAACAGAGGGCGATGGAGTTAGCACAGGAGGTGCAGGAGTTGTTATCTCCGAGACAGAGGTTGGCATGCAACAACCAAGTGAGCTCCCAATGTAGAGTGATGTCCCAATAACAGGTGAATCACACCTCTCCCCCAGACCACTCTTTCCCAAGATTACACCACATGTCTTGTCTTTTGTATTGTATCATCAGACCAGGCCGGCCGGTCTGAGATACTTTGCTCCCAGCCACATCCCTAGCATACCTCGGAGCATCAGTCCGGAGAAAACACTGACTTCTCTTCATTGCTGGCACCTGAACCTTCCACCATCGCAGAGACTATAACCTCGGTCGGGCATTTTACTGAAGAGGCTTCTGGGTCACCTTCTGATTCTCACTCCACACATGCTGCAGCACATCAGGTGAAGGTAGGGACTCCCGAGGGAGTTAGAGGGCTGCCCGATCCCAGAAAACTGAAGTATTCCATACAGGTATCTCTCTTCTGGAAAGTATGATCCCATCACTGGTGGAGATGCAGATACGGAGCCAGAATTTACAGCAGGGGAAAGAGAAGGTATATTAGCAAGATGAGTATTCTCTTGCCCATCCAAATCCAACAGATACATGGTGCACTTCAGCTCCACCCTCCACATGTCGCCCTGAAACCCACCTCCGCCCCCTCAGCCATGCCCTGCTGATATTTCCCCTTCAACGCTGCACCCCCATCCCCATCAGTGAGTGACACCAGCCTGTGATGTCGGGAGCCTCTATCCTCACCACCTGTCCCTGTCAGCAGGGTACCTGTGGCTGACACAACCTGTTTCAGCGATAGGTTCTCTGTCCCTTGTCCTGCTTCCCAGTCGGGTGTACTGTGGGTGTCCTCATTGGATGGGCAATGCGTTATCCCACCAGCAGTGTGACACCTGGTTGTAGTGGAGAGGGTCACAGTGTGCTACCAATAGCCTCCATGCTCAGAGTCTTGTGTGTGGGCATGTCCTACAGTTGAGGGTGAGGCAGGGAAGTGTGCGTCTGCTGGGAGCTTAGCTGAAGTTTGATGTGGGTCCTGGGTGTGAGTCACAGATTGTTACAACCTGACTGGGTGCAGGATTGATGGGAGCAGCGGAGCAGCAGGCAGGCAGGACTTGGAGACAGCTGGTGGTCCTGTGGGGTGGGCTCGCTGATAGTGTCAGTGTTGAGGTCTCTTCCCTGACAGGGGCCGTGTTCAGGGAGGGTGCCAAAAGCCAAGGTTCATGTGTCCTTTGTTTAGGATGAGCTCTGCTCCTCCCCAGCTTCCCCTGCAGTGGGGCTGCGCTTCTGATTAGTGAACTAAGGACTGGCAGCACCTGGTTGGCCACTGATTGAGCTTGGCCACGCCCATCCCGTTGACGGGTCAGCTGGGGTCTGAGGGTTTCCAGAGGGGTGGCCTGAGTGGGCTCCGAAATGACCAGAGACACTGTGAACATTTACAGGACACAGTGAGCAGTCAGCAGAGTGAGCAGCCAGGGGCCTGTAACTTGTATCAAATGGGTATGTTTAAAAGAAATACTGCAATGGCAGTCTGAGCCACCTCGATCCCTAGGGGGACACCCCGAATCCACGGAGCTGTCAGCAAGTCGCTCCCCGCTACTCCCCCCGGCCGAAGCAACTACAATTTTTAATACTTTTTCAAACTTTGCTTACTTTCTCTATCCACGTCAGCAGCCATGGTGCCCAGTGCCCGTTTGTGAATACCTGTAGTAAATCATGCCCACGGGATCTCCGTCGGAGTGGGGGTAGAGCATCGTGGAGGTCTGGAGCACAGAGGGTCAAATATGCTAAATATATTTAAATGTATGCAAATGACGGTTTTGCATACTGCCGCCGGCGCAAGGTGCAACCAGGGAGGGTCCAGAGCATGGCCCCCGAATCAGCGTTGGGCACGGGCCTGGATTTTGGGCAGACGCCTGATTCTCCAACGATTGCAGTTCACGTCTGTGATGTCGCGGGTTGGGAATTTCGCCCAAAATGTATTTATGATATTAGTTAAAGGATATATTTTGAGCGGACACAGAGGAATTTCCCTGCTCTTCAGGATGCTGCAGTGGGAAATTCTAAGGCCAAATAAGTGGACAGACAAGGCTTCATGTCTTGTCCATCAAATGACACCACCAACAGCTCAGAGCTCCCCGGAACTGCACTGGAATTGAGACACTTTGCAAAGTTATATACAATCAGCGTTGATATCCATTTGTGATATGCTTCGTGTCTAGTTTTCCGCTTTTCTCAAATCACAACATGGATTTTCACTCAGCTGTACATGCAGAGGGCTGACAGATATCAGTGTAACGATCTGTACAGAATACCCAAATGAGATAGATGGTGCATGAGTTTACATTGAAGATGTATTGATAGACTAGTCTCATATTACTGTTAGGTATGGAGTTGCAAAGGAGTTGCCACAGGTGCATAGCTCAGTCATTTAGCATGTATCTGAACATACCTGTTAGTTTACTTGTTATATTTTATGTAAAGAACTTGCATCTAAGCTGTGCCTGTTATGGCCTCGGAATGTTCCAACATGCTTTACAGTAATTATGTCCTCTTGAAATGTGGTCAATGCTTTAATTTTGGAAGGAAAGCATTGAATATGCTCTCAGTAAGCTCCCACATCCTGCAAGGCAGTAAATGGCCAGATCTTCAACTTTCAATGTTGGATGCGAGATAAATATTGGCTTGGACATCAGGTAGAATTTTCCTGCTCTTTTTGAATGGTTCTATGGAATCTTTAACATCCACTTGAAAGAGCTAACTGGGCTTTGACTTTTCCCCTCATATAAAACGTGGCATCTCTGACAGTGTTGCACCCCCTCAGTATTGCAATGCAGTGTCAGCCTAGCTGATACGTTCAAGTCTCTGGAGCGGTCTTGAACCCATAGCCTTCCAGCTCAGCAGCAAGAATGCTCCTAGCTGGGCCCGTGTTGATCCAATATATGGAGGGAGAGAGAGAGAGAGAGAGAAATCAAGAGGGAATGACTGTATCATGAAGGATTGTGATTTTTATTAAATTGAAGAAAGTGACTGCTAAAGGCAAAAATTTAAAAAAGAATCTTTGTCTGACCATAATGTGTTCACAATGAAAGTCATCAGTTGTATTAGTTTAATTATTGTTATTATTACTATTCGAGTATTATCATAATTATCATAATTCATGTTAAGGTGGTTGAATTCACAGTGTCAAGAAGAAAGCAAAAACCACTTTAATACACTTAGAAGTACTTATTCTAAATACCTGCTGTCACAAAATATATATTATGCATTTGTTGGCAGAAGTAATTGGGCTTCTCAAAGTGGAAATGGAAGGCAACGTTGACAGGTTGATGTCAACTCTCTTTTTCATTGAAATAGTTTATTTCTGGTATTTTCATATGCAATATAGAACACAACGTTTTAGCTCTAGTATTGAAATTGGGCAGTTACCAAGTCCTTGTAAGTAATACTGAGGTGGTTTTTTAATCTAACGTGGCGCCTAATAATGTACAGCACGAAGTGTGAAAAGTAAAACATTAATGTGTCAAGGAGATCAAAATAGTAACCTTGCAAATGAGGCTTAGACAACTGATAGAACCCAGCTCAAAAATATCCAGCACAAAAGTAGATCACTTGTGACATTGTGAATGGTCACTTGATCATAGGTGGGGAGTCAAGCAGGCAGGTGGAGAAGGAATGATGGGTTGGGAGCAGAGTTAGCAGTTGGGTAGGGAATGTACAATTAGCAAGGGAGCAAAAATATGAGCAATCTATTCAGCTTCGTTTTAGATGCGGAAATTGAGAGGATTGTGGATAGGATAGAGAGGGTACAGAAAAATGTTAAGTTCCTAAACCCGACCCTAACAGTTGTTAGGGTACTGGACAAGAACCTCAAAAACTTTTTTTGATTTTGAAAATGGTGAGGAAAGGATACTTCGCTCCAGGAGCGATTCCACTGGCCAATAGGCATCTTTTATATCAAAACAAACTATATTCTTAACACAGTCTCGTAATCGCCTGGGAGACCCCCCCAAGTGCCATTCCGTCTGGTCCCCATTTGTGGAGTCCAAAGCTAAATGCATCTGGCTGGGGTCTCCTTGGCGAGGAGATTTGATCCCTGGCGCTGGTTAGATATATTTAACTGCAGACTTAAATATGCAAATTTGTGTCCCGCCCATTGTGGACGGTATCCAGATCGTGATAGAATAGAACAGTACAGCACAGAACAGGCCCTTCGGCCCTCGATGTTGTGCCGAGCAATGATCACCCTACTTAAACCCACGTAACCCGTATACCCGTAACCCAACAATCCCCCCCATTAACCTTACACTACGGGCAATTTAGCATGGCCAATCCACCTAACCCGCACATCTTTGGACTGTGGGAGGAAACCGGAGCACCCGGAGGAAACCCACGCACACACGGGGAGGACGTGCAGACTCCACACAGACAGTGACCCAGCCGGGAATCGAACCTGGGACCCTGGAGCTGTGAAGCATTGATGCTAACCACCATGCTACCGTGAGGCCCCACGGTAGCATGGTGATGTCTGGTGAGATCCTGTTACACCTCGCGAGGTGTGGCAAGCCGGGTAATTCTCATGAGAGGCCTTTCACAAGATTTACCATCCTCGCCCCATCGGAACTCGGGCACAATGTGGCCATTAGATTGTGCCCAATGTTTCAAATGATGTGCTCTCCAGGGAATCTCCAGGAATCATAACACAATTCCATTAGGCTGCCTTTTGTTAACAAATACCTGGATGGAATGAATGATGATCTCACTTTTATGACATCCTAATTATACCTTTTGCAGATATACCACCTGCCTGTAGGTTAAACCAGCACTTTGTTTAACATTACTGCAACAGATGTATTATACCTTAACCCAGGCTTTTAATAACAATACTGCACTAGATATATATACTACAATCTACATAAAAAATTCTTACATTCATCACAAAAGATGCATAAGGACATTTCAGGAATAGATAATTTCAGCTATAAAACAATTGGAGATGTTGGGTTGTTCACATTGCAACAGAGGAGGATGAGAGGAAATCTGTTTGAGGTGTTTCAATTGAGGGGCTTAGGAAGGAACTTTTCTCCTCAACAGATAAATCAATAACCAGAGGACATAGATTGAAGATAATTGGTGGAAAGATCAGAGGTGAGTTGAGGAGAAACCTTTTCACTGAGAGGTTTGTGGGGACCGAGAACTATTTTCTTGAAAATGTGACAGAGGAAGAAATCCTGATTGCGTTGAGATGAGCATGTGAAATGGCATAGTTTACAATGCTATGAGTCAAGTGTCGGAGTATTCTATATTCAGAAGGAAGCCATTCGGCCCATCGAGTCTGCACCGACCCTCTGAAAAAGTTCCCATTTTCCCATCCTCTGGGCTGCCTCCGCTGCCACGAAGCACACGGCAAGTTGCACGGAAAATGACTTAACCAAAAACGTGAATATGCACTTTAAGTGCTACAACCTGCAGAGCAATGGCCAAGGAAAGTGGGATTGGGCTAGAAAGCTCTTTCCTCATTGATCGAGACATGGTGAGCTGAATGGCCTACTTCTGAGATGAAAGCTTTCTGTTTCAGTTTTTCGATGAGTGACACGAGAGGAGTTGGCAGTGCATGGAAGCTGACATGGCTTCAACCAATTGAACAGGATGGTTTAGAGTGCTGAGGCAGAAAGTGATTACGAGAGCATCAGAGAAATAGAATTTTGGAATGATAAATGCACAAGCTCAAGTGTGGTACAATGAGGAAGGAACATATCAGAAGCAAGGATTTCTGTGGAGGTGAATGGAATTTTGGCAAAGGAGTAGATGTGAATAAAGAAGTTGAATGCTTGGCTGAGTAGTATTCTCAAGTTCCTGATGCAATCTGAGGTAGTAACTGGAAAGGTTAGTGGAATCTACATATAGATGCTGTCTGGAACCAAACAAGTTTGCATGAAGTTGAGGAAATGTTGTTTCCTCTATGTATTGAGGTTAAACAAATGGTTTATTTTCTGTGCCATGGACCCCCATGGCATATCTTCTGGCAGCGGAGGCAGTCTACCATTGGACAGTGGTGGAACCTTCTGGTCCTGCCAATGTCTACAGACTTCTGCCTGTTTCCCAACCCTCCGCCATCAGGGGACGCTCTGCGAGGGATCGCCTTCAGCAGAGCTGGAAGGTCCCATTTGGGGGAAGGGCTGTTGCAAAATGCATAGTGTGCAAAACTGGGAGGTAGAACCATTTACCATCACACATACGGAAACTGATGCTCTGATTGTTAATTAAGTTGAAAGGATAACATATAGATGATTAAGAAAAGATAATAAAGAATGGACCTCTAGCATACACATGTGCCATAGAGAGCATCCTATCTAGTTGCATCACAGCTTGGTATGGCAACTGTTCAGCTCAAGATCGCAAGAAACTGCAGAGTGTGGTGAACTCAGCCCAACGCATCACACAAGCTTGCCACCCTCCCATTGATTCTGTCTATACCTCCTGCTGCCTCAGGAAGGCAGACAGCATTATCAGAGACCCCTCACACCCAGGCTTTGGTCTCTTCCAGACCCTTCCACCAGGCAAAAGATACAGAAGTCTGAAGACCCGCACATCCAGACATCAGAACAGCTTCTTCCCCACAGCTACAAGACTCCTCAACAACTGTCCATCGGACTGATCTTTTCCCTGTAAGAACACTATTCATGATGCCCTATTCTGCTCTCTATAATCATTATTTGTTGATGTACCATTTGTCAATGTACTCTGCCAATATTTTATTTATTTGTTTCCTATGTACGCACTGTGTACGTTCCCTTGGCCGCAGAAGAATACTTTTCACTGTGCTTTGGTACATGTGACAATAACAAATATCAATCAATCAATACACTGGAGATGCCAGTCTGGGCAGAGGGACAGAGGCTGTGGCAGTAATGTGTTTCTGTCACTGTGACAGGTACAAACTCAACTAAGAGAGAACATTGCAACTGAAGTGGACTGCAGAGAAGAGATGTTGGAAGAAAAAGGAATTCTGATAATAGAGGGATCAAACAGGTCAAGGAGAAGAATAAAGCCCTGGTTGCAGTCACACGGGATATTGTTCAACTTTTCAACCAAAGTATAGCACCTCTGAGAGTCCAGCATTCTCTCAGAGCCTCACTAAAGTATCAGCTTAGGTTGTATGTTTAAATTCTGGAGTTGGCATTCTATGTGTCACCCGTTTGAAAATAAAAATATATTACACCTACTGGTTCCCTTTTATCCACCCTGCTTTCATAAAGGCATGTTGATTTTGCTTGATTTATGATTTTCTAAATATCTTGTTTCTACTTGCTTAATAATTCCCCTCCTCTTTTACCCAATGATAGATTTTAAACTAACTAGCCTATTGTTCCTTCTTTTTTGTCTCTCTCCTTTCTAGACAATTTGAAGCTTTCCAATCTGCTGGATTCTTTCTAGAATCTAGGAAATTTTGGAATATTACAATCAATGCGTTCAAGATCCTAGAATTCAGGTCATCAGATCGAGGGAACATGGCTGCCTTTCGTTCCATTTGATTTCCTCATACATTTTCTCTGGTGATTGTTTTAAATTCCTCCTTTCCTTTTACCCTTGATTTTCTATTATTCTTGGGGTGCTTTTAATGTCTTCTCCCGTAAAGACAAATGCAAACTATTTGTTGCATCGTTCTGCTCACCACATTACCGGAAGGACGTCATTGCACGAGAGAGGTAACAGAGGGCATGGACGTGAATGGAGAATTTTGACAATTGGGAATGGTCAGGGAGGCTAGAGTTGCTTTCTTCACATCACAACATAAAAGGCCAAAGGGAGATTGAATTGAGATGTATAAAATCATGAGAGGCCGAGAGAGAGTGGAAGGGAAAGAGGTATTTTCATGAGCAGAGGGATGAATAACCAGCAGGCATAGATTTAAAGTCGAAAGAGAAAATGCTGGAAAATCTCAGCAAGTCTGGCAGCATCTGTAGGGAGAGAAAAGAGCTAACGTTTCGAGTCCGATGGCTCTTTGTCAAAGCCGATAGATTTAAAGTCATTGGCAGAAGAATTAGCAGTGAGTTGAGCAGTGAGTGTTTTTCACCTGGAGTATATAGGGATTCTGGGACTCACGTGCTAAAAGAGTGACAGAGGAAGAAAGTCTTATTGTATTTAAAAGACACTCAGATATTCACATGAGGTGTTAGAACCAACAGGAAAATGGACGAAGAGCTGGAACATGAGATTAAACTGTATAGCTCTGTTTTGGCTAGTTTAGAAAATAGCCTCCTCCAGTGCCGTAAATGTTTCTATGTTTCTTGTCAAAGGAAGTGAATCTCATCTCAAATTACTAGAAGAGGCAGAAGAAGATTGAAACTGAAAAAAAAACAATGGCCGGGTTCTTCGTCGGCCGACGCCAAAATCAGGAAAGGTGAACTTGCAGAAAATCCGTCTTAGCGGCGAAACCATGGCTGCAATTCTCCGATGTCTCGACACGGGCGTCAACGCGTTCCACTCCGCACTTACAGTAAACAGCGTTTATGGGCGGGCCTGACTCAGTATTCTCTGGGGCCTCCGTGGTGCTTCGCCTCCACCGTGGGGAACTCCCGATAGCGAGGTGCACTTGTGCTTTTAAAAATCAGGAAGCAGGTGCCGTGGCTGATGAGGGAGAAAGAGTAGGTAGGACACGCAGAGGCACGACCTTGGTCTGCAGGTCCTGACACTGGCCGGCGGAGTAGTGGTGATGGGAAATGGGCTGTGGGGCCAGGATAACCCCCATAGGACTGAGGCGTATCCAGGCATGGACCTCCATTGCCGCGGCCTGCAAGGCAGCCATCGTGCTGCGCATCCCATTGACCACCATGGCCCGTGGTTCTTCAGGGTAATACTGCCCATATGGGTGCACCCACCCCACAACCCCTGCACAGCAGTCCCCTCTCCCCACCCAAAACCCCCGTATTCCACCTCCTACCCACCACCTCACCACCTCCACGCTGCACACTCCGCCATACCACTCCCTCACCCAACCAACCGCCAACCGCTGGCGGGCCCACACAAGGGAAACGGCCACAATAGACCCATGGGGGTGCCGGATGGGGGCTCTACCACCACGAACAAGGGCAGCACCAGCTGACGGTACCCCTGACAGCAGGGACGGATGCCAGGGCCAATAGCCCCACAGTGACGGGGCCAGGGGTGCAGAGATGGGGGAGGAGGGAGAGGGGGGCATGTGGGGGTAGGCGCAGTGCCAACCAGGACCATCGTGTATCTAACATGTCTGTCTTCACCCGCAGACCACGGATATTGGAATAAAACCAGCAATGGTGGCCTTCCTCCTCGTCGCCGCAGCCCTGGGGGATGTCCTGTGGCTGTACGAGCTGGAGCTGCTAACGGAGGTGGAAGCTGCAGCAGTGGAGTCTGTCCCAGAGGAACAGGAGGCAGCCAGTGAGGGTGGAGAGCCGGCCTCCCAAGTGGATGAGGAGGCAGTAGAAAAGAGGCATTTCATGAGGCCTTGCGTATACCGGCAGCGCCTGTCATTTGAGGACCAGCTGGGCCGGGCATGCCATTGAATACTCTGGCTGAGCAGGGAGACAGTGCAACATATCTGCCGGATCATAGTGCACCTAGCAACATGGAAGAATGGGGGAGGACACCCTCTCATGGTGAAAGTCAAGCTGAACATCTACGCCACTGGGTTCTTCCAGGCACTGAATGGGCACCTGATCGGTGAACAGGTGACTCCCTGCTGTCATGGAGGCCCTCGATGGCCAGTTGGCAAATGGCATCCATTGCAATATGGACCGAGCCCACCAGGATGTCAGGGCAGTGGGGTTCACCACCATCTCTGAGATGCCCTGGGGATGATCGAGAGGATGCATGTCGTCCTATGAGCACCTACAGATGACAGGTCACTCAACACAAACCAAAAGGGTTATCACCGATGAACGTGCGGTTGGTGTGTGACCATGAGATGTGCATCATGCATGTATGTGCCCGATATCTGGGCAGCGTGCACAACACCTTCATCCTGGCACACTCGACTGTTCCTACCTCAAGGAGGCGCACCCCCAGCTGGGGTTTGGCTCCTTGGCGACAGGGGTTATCTGCTGTGGTCGCAGTTGATAATGCCTATCCAGAGGCCACAGACAGACGTGGAGACCCATTACAACCATGCCCATATAGCAATCAGGAGCGTGATCGAGTGGTGCTTCGGCATCCTGAAGATGCAGTTCAGATGCCTGGGCTCCTTTGTGGGGGGATTCCAGTGTAGCACGAAGAGGGTCTCCCACTTCATGGTGGCCTGCTACATCTTCCACATCATCGCATAAATGGGGCGTGAGGTGCTGGAGGAGGAGGGTGAACCCCAGTCCTCGTCCGATGAGAAGGATGCAGGTGAGGGTGAGAATGGGCAGGATATGGGGCCAGGGCTGATACGGGAGGCCGCACACCGTGTGCGCTTGGATTGACATGCACAGGACGCTCTAATCATCTCCCAGTTCACCGACTGGAGGTGACTGGCCAGGGACACGGACACTGCAACCCACCTCCATACCCCTCCCTGGCCAACACCCCCACCCTGCTTGAACTTCCTCCATTATTCCATCTGTCTCACTATGTTGTGCGGGCCCTGCGTTGGCGGTAATTGCGGGTCTGACCCATGTGATGGGGGATGATGACAACCCGCTCTGTGTTCCGCATCATTTGACAACGTCTGACTCCTGCTCACGGTCGCACTTTCCACCTGTGTGGAAACACTTTTTCCTCGCACTTTTCTGTCTGTGGCCTCTGGATAGGCATTATCAACTGCGACCACAGCAGATAACCCCTGTCGCCAAGGAGCCAAACCCCAGCTGGGGGTGCGCCTCCTTGAGGTAGGAACAGTCGAGTGTGCCAGGATGAAGGTGTTGTGCACGCTGCCCAGATATCGGGCACATACATGCATGATGCACATCTCATGGTCACACACCAACCGCACATTCATCGGTGATAACCCTTTTGGTTTGTGTTGAGCGACCCGTCATCTGTAGGTGCTCATAGGACGACATGCATCCTCTCGATCATGTGAGCTGGCCATTCTATCACCCAGTCCGTTCGAATCCCTGAGGTGGCGGAGGTGGGGACGGTGAGGGTGGGGCGGGGGGCGAGGGATGGGGGAGAAACACCAGAGTGCTAAGTTCTGGCTGAACTGCCATCCCCGGGTCAATCCCACCCACAATGTCTGTCCGTTCCCCCACCACCACTCCTCTGCAATCCCTCTGCTGATGGCCCAGGCCAGCCCATGCCTCACACCCACTTTGACTGTTCCATGCTCTGGAGCACCGCTGCAATGTCCAGGTGGCTCTGGTACATGGTTGCCTGTGATAGGGCAGACCTGTGCTTGTCCTTGGCCATCGCCTACACAGATTGCCCCAGGCCTTGGACATGTTAATCCAAGGCTGAAACTTTCGACCCAAGGCCTCCATGGCGGGAGTGACCCATACGGTGTTGGCCTGGGTGGCACGCATGGCCGGCACCATCTCCTGCTTCTGCACGCAGTTGGACTGATCCTGGATATTCGCCGACAACCTCTCATGTAGTTGCTGGCTCTGCGACTTCATCTCCACAATCGATTGGACTGTCCGGTCCAGAAGCCCAAAACCCATCTGGATGGCAACTTGTCCCTTGCGTCGGTTTACCCTCCGACCGTGTGCCCCCTCGGGAGTTCCTATGTGGCAAGTGTGTGGTGGGCACCAGAAAGTGTCCAAGAAGCCTCTTCACTAAAGTGCTCAACCGAGGTGAGTGTCTCTGGTATGGTGGAGTGTGTTGGAGGCAGGCGTGACGGGAACTCAGTGTCCTCCCCGGACTTGAGCTCTGGGGTATCTCGGAATATGGGTCTTGCGTCCCTGTCCCTATCGGTTTCATCTTCGTTGCTGGTCGACTCAAGGGGTTCTGGTTGTGGTTGGGGTCACCCGAAGGGCATGTGCCAACACCAGCAGCTCTTGCAAGCACAAGACAAGACGCATGTTTACACCTTGGGTCGGGGGGAGTGGGAGTGGTGGGCCTGTGTGCGGAGGGCGCAGGGGATGTTGGGGTGGTGGTGGTGGAGATGGAGTGTGGGGGTGGTGTGGGTGTTGGGTAGAAGGGTGGTGGTGAGCATGGTGGCGGGGTGGGGGGTGACCCATGTGCCACGGGGAACCGCAACTCAGTGGGGCCTCACTTCCTCGCTTGCTGCCAACCCCCGTCCGGCGACAATCCTTTTCCCAGGCTCTCCAACGATGCCCAGTGCCCTCTGCCCTGCTGAGCCGTGGGGGGGGGGGGGGGGGGGGGGGGGGGGGGGGGGGGGGACGCGATTCACATGACGCCAGTCCGCCGATTCTCCGGTCATCAGAGAATCGCCGCCATTTGCGCCGGCGCGGCGCGGTCGGGGGCTACTCCATGCAGCCCCCCCACCGCCGATTCTCCATGCGAATGTGCCGAGTGGTTGCCGGGATAGGCCGAGTCCCGCCTGCGCCGTTCAAATGTGGTCCTGCCCGGCGGGACCTCGGCGTTCATCCTGCGGGGGGGGCGACCAGGTGGCGGGGGAAGGGGGTGTCCGATCCCAGGGGTGGGGCCTCCACTGTGGCCTGGCCCACGATCGGGACCTAACGATCGGTGGGCCAGCTTCTCCTGGTGGGGGCCTCTTTTACTCTGCGCTGGGCCCCTGTAGCTCTCTGCCATATTGCGCGGGGCCAGCGCGGAGAAGGCAACAACCAGCGCGCATGCGCGAGTTCGCGCCAGTCATAACGTGCATGTGCAAATTTGCGCCGGCTGCAGCATTCAGTTGCAGATCTGCGGCGCCCATTTGACAACGGTATCGCCAGCTGGTGCTCCATGAGTCACTCCAGTGCTGTGCTGGGCTTCTGTAGGGCGCAGGATCCCTGAATTTGGGGGTCTGTTAATGCCGTCGTAAAATGCGACGGCGTTTACGACGGTGTCAACACTTAGCCTCAGGATCAGAGAACCCCGCCCAAGGTCCTGCTCTCTCTCTCTCTCTCCAGAAAGGCTGTGAGTGCTGTATTTCTGAAACTACTGAGACGTGAATGAATCTAGAGGAAAACCTGGAACTGAAAGCAAAGTTTGAAGAGGGGACAGGTGCTGAAAACCATCATCTGAAATAAAGATTATTTTCATTTTACTTCTGATTTTCTTTTTTTTAAATGTTTTTATTAATTGTTTTCATTTTGTACAATAGAAAATGAACAAATGTCGACCAGATACAATTTACAAAAGCCAAACATTCGACATACAATGTTCTATGTAACCCCCAAAATCCAGAGCACCCCCCCCCCCCCCCCCATCCCCCCACCACCCTTTCCTTTTTTTTGACTATGAAATATTTTTATTGGAATACATAGGGCAGGATTCTCCAATTGCCGGCACCAAAATCCCGTTCGGCAAATTCTCAGGACGTCACCTGAGGCCCTCCCCCAATGTTCTGCCCCCGAAGGGCCAATTTCCCGTAGCCGTTGGCTGTGTGTCCTCTCAATTTTCGGGGACCTTGCATGGCGACTGTATACTGTGTCCAGCACCGCCACAGTCGGGGGGTGGGGGGGAGGAGGTGGGGGGGGGGGGGGGGCGCGGGAGGGGGGGAGCCATTCCACTGGCAGGGGGCTCTTCGGTGGGGGCTGGGGGGACTGGAGGGGGTTGGTCTGGAAGTGGCGAGGGGGGGTTACAGGGGGCACTGTCTGGCAGGCCGGGTCCATGTGTGGCTCGCACCATGCTGTACAGCGGGACTGCCGTAGGTCGCCGGCGTGCACATGCCCAGCCACGGACCCGGCCATTCTGCGTCCGTATCTGCAGGTAAAGCCAGGGGCTTTATGTGGCGCAGCTGCTAGCCCCCCACCAGGCAGAGCATTGGTGCTGGTGTGGCACTGACTTGTTGGTCTAAGACCAGACGCTTCCTCCGGACAGCGGCGCAAAATCGCAGAATCCAGTCCATAGTTTACAAAGGTGATTGTTTGTGTATTTGCATATATATAGTTTTTTCCCCTGTTCCCCTCTTTCCCCTGTCGATAGGCCCCACCATCCCTCTTCCCCTTCCCCCTTGTTTTAGGTGTTCCTTTGGGGTTTTGGTCTATTTAGACTTATTTTCTTGTGCTGGGCCGGCAGGGCCCTAGGCCTTGTAACTGACTCTGCTCGTCTGCCGGTTGGTATGGACTTTTCCGCCCGGGGGTTGGGAAGAGAATTTGGTGCCCCTCCCCGTACCGGTAGGTTGGCCTTGGCCAACCCCCATTTTGTCCTGGGCCCCTCGCCCCTGCCGAGGGGCCCTGTCTTTGTGGCCTTGTTTTTGGCTCCCCCTTGCCTATTACGACTGTTCCCACCCTTCCACTCCTCTCCCTCCCCTTTGCTCTATTATCTGTTGACTTCAAACAGGTCCAAGTTGGTGAATGGTTTTCCACGTTTCGGGTCGCTGGTCTCCTCTCTCAGTAGTGATCCAGGGACCCCTTGCCTTGTTGTTCCACTGATCAGCTCGCTCACCGCCGCCATTTCTAGTGACTCTGCAGCCAGGGCCGGCCCCAAAGGCACCGGCAACTCGGGCAGTCGCCCGGGGCGCCATGTGCTAGGGGGCGCCAGAGACTCGGGTCCCGCGCTATGCGCAGTTGGGCCGGTGCCACCAGCGCATGCGCGGTGGCCGCCCTCCCCCAGGGCGGCCCCCTCTGCCCACCCTGCTCCCGCCCCCCCCGTCCCCCCCCTCCGTCCGCCCCTGCCCCCCCGCCTCGGCCCCGCCCCCCCACCTCGGCCCCCCCCCCCCGCCTACCCCGGAGGGCGCTGAAGTTCAGCTTGCCCGGGGCGTCAGCAACCCTAGGGCCGGCACTGTCTGCAGCCTCTGGGGCTGCTGCTTCCTGGCATCTCTGCTGATCCTTGTATTGTTGAGGCTGAGGGGATGTTTTAGTTCACTTTCAGAGGAGAGCCACCTGATGTGCTACTGCTCAGCATATCGCTGTCACCGGAAGTCTACTTATAATTTTCACCCTTCTCCTCCCCTCTCTGTTTGTCTGTCTTGTATGTGTGTATGTGTGTGTGTGTGTAAATGATGGGAGGCAAGTTAAAGTGGGGAATTAGGAATTTGACAATAATTATCCAGCGATATTGCTGCATATTTAATTATAGTTTGTCAATAAAAAGTAATTGGGTGGGATTCTCCATCCCGCCGCACCAGAAAACTGATGTGGTGTGCCCCCACCGGCAACGAGATTCTCCATCCTGCCAGCCGGCCAATGGGTTTTCCCATTGTGGGCAACTCCATTGGTAAATCCCCAGGCGTGGGTGCGCTGCCAGCGAAATGGAGCATCCCGACATCGGTACATCCAGCCCATTGTCTTTACATTTACAAACCTGGTGACTGGAATCATCGGGCAGCCAGAAGGTCAAAGACTTTGGCTATTTTTCTAAGAATTATTGGTTAATTCACTGGTGTTGCGACTCTGGGTCATGTGGGGCGGGAATTGACCCCGCACTATCCCAGAGTGTCGTAAGATAATTCTAAAGCTCATTTGGGATCTTTGGAATGGTAGATGACAAAGTTTGGTTCACAGTATAAATAGAAAAATGACACCAGGGGCTGGATTCTCCAATTCTGGAGCTATGTCACCATGGCGGCTTGGGAATGATGGGAAACTGGTGCAAAAATGGCCACCGATTCCCCATTTTGCTGGGGGCTAGCAGGAGGCAGCATAGAGCACGGCTGGAGAATAGCCAGGTCTGTGGCTGCACATGCACATGGCGGCGGCCTGTAGAGGCCGCGCCGTGCTTCATGGCAGAGGCCACTCACGGACCCGGCCTGCAAAATAGTCCCCCCTTTCGGCTGGCACACGGGCCCCAGACCACCCCGCTACAGTGCCTCCAGGCCCGAATATGTCTCCCCGCTGCCCTCCCCCGACTGTGGCGGCACTGGACTGAGTCCGCAGCCACCACGCCGAGTTCCCGACGAATGAGACCACACGTGTCCCGCGCCGTCGGGAACTCGGCCGGCTGGGGGCGGAGCATCGAGTGGCGGGCCTCAGGCAATGGCCTGAGGCCATCGATACGTGGCACCGCGTACTCAGAGAGTCCGCCGCTTTGGAGGGTGCAGCGCATCGCGGAAGCAGCGCCGCCCCCTGAGTTTGTTGGGAATTTAGATTCTCCGGCCATTTGCTGAACGCAATTTCGGCGTCGGCGTCCGTAGAATCCAGCCCCAGGTTTGTAGTGATATAACAAGATGGCTGTGGAAACTGCTAAGATTTCTCTTCAGGTGGATGACTTGTCTCCGGTTTATTGGAAAGAGCTTTGAAAAGACAAGCTAGTTGAATTGGCAGGGAAATCAAAAATAGAGTTCCCAGCGAGAGCTAGGAAAGTAGAGATGTTCAACATTTAAATCTGAAAGATGTTAGGAACACAGAAGAGCCCATGAGGTAGTGTAACGTCAAGGACAATTTCTGGAGGGGAAATTGAGCTGGAGAGAATTTGGTTTCATAAGAATTCAGTTGCATAAATGTAAGAATTATTGGTTAATTCACTTGTATTGCGGCTCCGGGTAAAGTGGGACTGGAATTAACCACACACTATCTCAGGATGCTGTAACAGGGTGGCTGGCTGAGTGAAAAAAAAAATGTTTGGCTTGATATGGAGGCTGAATTCAATACACAATGATTGTGTATCAATGATGCTGTGCAAGAGATGGATGCAAATAGAGGGCCCTGCCCCCAAATTGAAAAATCATCTTACTTTCTGTTTTTTAAGATATGCTGGGATAGTTAAATACATGACAGAGGAAGCTGGAAACATTTGGTAGGTCTGCCGGCATCTATCAGGAAAGAAAGTCAGTTAATGGGTGGGATTTTCTGCCCGTTCGTGTTGGCGGTATGATATGGTCCAGCCGCCGGCTATTGGCGAGCTGCTCTCCGCTGTTGCAGAGTATGCCGCGGAGGTGGAAGAAAATCTCGCTCAATGTTTTGAGTCAACAGAAGATCCATGAAGGGTCCATGACGCACAAATTTAACTGTGGGCGAGTTCTTCCGTCTGTTCACGCCGTCAAGATCTCCCAGTCCTGCCGATGGCACACTCCATCGTGGGGTAGATTCAATGGGAAATCAGCAATGGGACCAGAAGATTCTGCTGCTGGCCAACGCGGTAGCATTGTGGATAGCACAATCGCTTCACAGCTCCAGGGTCCCAGGTTCGATTCCGGCTTGGGTCACTGTCTGTGCGGAGTCTGCACATCCTCCCTGTGTGTGCGTGGGTTTCCTCCGGGTGCTCCGGTTCCTCCCACAGTCTAAAGATGTGCAGGTTAGGTGGATTGGACATGATAATTGCCCTTAGTGTCCAAATTGCCCTTAGTGTTGGGTGGGGTTCTGGGTTATGGGGATAGGGTGGAGGTGTTAACCTTGGGAAGGGTGCTCTTTCCAGGAGCCGGTGCAGGACTCGATGGGCCGAATGGCCTCCTTCTGCACTGTAAATTCTATGATTTCTATCCCTCCTGCCGCCGAGAAACAGATTGCAGGGAAACCAGACTATCGATCCCTGTGCTTTGCCAGCTTCCTTGGTTCTTGTTTTAGATTCCAGCCTCAGAATGAGGAGACTTTGAAGATTTATTTGGCAAAGATTATTAGAGATACAAAAAAATCAAGGTGGGGTAAAGGAAGAGGAATACCCGTAGATTTAGAATTTCTTCCATTTACTGTTTTTTTCATGAATTAACAGTGAGCCATAAGGCAAATCTCCTCACGAATTTGCTATCATTATAATGAATCATATTGAATGGAAGAAATTGCATATTATGATGATTAAGCTTTATTATCAAAGTATTCGAACTTTCATGCATTAATAATTGCTTTAAAATGTCTACCTATGAGATTTAAATATTAACTTGGATGGTCTGCCTGAGAACACTGATTTTTATCTTTGTACAAGTCTGAAAACGCAGAATAAATGATAATGTGATGTATTTTGATGGAAGGCTTGTGAAAGGTTATCATTTAGTGGAAGTGAATTGTGCAATATAGGTCGAAAATTGCAAGTTTGTGACATGCCTTTGAACTGCCCAAAACATCCATGAGCAGCTCTGAGCAACAGGCTGGTAATAACATGCTGGACACCAAGAAACGGACAGCACTGCTGTGTCATTCAGTCTGCAAGGACGAAGTGGCTTTGGAGGAAATGAAGTGACTCTTTGTAAAATTGCTAAAAATAGTTACAACATGCCATTAACAAATTGCTATTGTTCGTCATGTTGGATATATTCAAAAATATTGAGTCTGTTGGCAGAGAGGCATCATTCTAATATATTAATATTTTAAATGACCAGTCATTGTGGGATATATATGTAGGATATAACGTATTTTGAGGTCATGACATCCAGACCTTCCAGAAAATTACCAACACTCAAATTATTCCAGCAGCCCTCCAGATTTTGGCAACCCACCTCATTAACAGGAAAAAATCTTCACTTCAAATCCTATGAAAAAAAAGGCAGATAAAAGATTCAGAATATATGAATTATTGTTTGAATTTTAATATTGAATTGGACAAATGTGTCCCATTAACTAATAGAGAATATTGTATTGACTAAGGTTTACCTTCCGTTCTTAAGATGACATGCAGAATTTATTGTTGCTGTTGTGTTATTGGATCAGCTTCATTCATGGGATTAAAATCAGCTCCTCGCTGTACACAATCTTCCATCAGCTCATTTATTCTGAAACATAGTGGCTTCCAATGTCTGTTTTAATTAACAGTTTCGCTGAACAGTTTTCCACAAGTTCCTCCAATGAACAAAGAAACCACTCAACGTCCCTTTCCCTTGCAGTCCTTATATTTTTTCCTAGCTAATCTAAATCGCATGATGCTATGATCACTGTTCCTCAAATGTTTCCCTCGCCGTCACTTTATCCAATTGAGCCATCTCATTCCTCAGAATTACACACCACAGAATTCTTCTCCTCTTCCATGCTTTTGTAGCCACAACTGGTCCAGTTCACCAAAAACACAAGTTGCCATCGCCTTTATCAATAAATATAAGACCCGCATGTAGTTATTAACTACTGAAGGTGAAAAAGTGTCTGCTCTTAAAATAAAAAAATGACTTTCTGAAAGGCACAGTTCCCCAAAATGCAAGGTGCCTGGAATGACAGTTATCGGTCTATCTGAACACACAACATATCTGTGGAAATAATATAATAGAAGGCCATTCGACCCATCAAGTCTATGCTGGCTGTTTGAAAGAGCTATGCCATTATTCAGACTCCCCTACTCTTTCCCTGTTCAAGTTCCCTTTTTAAAGTTACTGTTGAATCTGTTCCCACCAAGCTTTTAGGCAGTGCATTCCAGATTGTAATGAAAAATGAATTGAAAATCGCTTATTGTCACGAGTAGGCTTCAATGAAGTTTACTGTGAAAAGCCCCTAGTCGCCACATTCCGGCACCTGTCCGGGGAGGCTGGTACGGGAATCGAACCATGCTGCTGGCCTGCTTGGTCTGCTTTAAAAGCCAGCGATTAGCCCCTGTGAGCTAAACCAGCCCGTCTTAATAGCTGTGTAAAAGAAAATGGCTCCTTATTTCTTTTCTTGTTCTGCCACCAATTATCTTAATTTTCAGTTTTCTGGCTATTGGTCCACTTTCTGCAATTTGAACTATCAAACCTCCAAATAAATTTGAAAACCTTTATCACATCTGATAAGTTGGCAATACAAGAAATAACCACCCCAGAAAAGCTTAGAGAGATAGTAACATTAGTTGTTGGATTATGTACTTCAAATGCAGTGTAACTCACTATCTTACCTGCAAGGTAATTGTATATTGACACAGGGCAAAATGATTCACAACAATTGATATTGAGTTTCCACAGTAGCTTCATTGCAGCCTACTTGTGACAATAAAGATTATAATTTATAAATAAACACTTTTATTTAAAGTATCTAGAATTAGTGGCCACTGTTTAAAAAAAGGGCCCACCCGTTTAAGACGGAGATGAGGATTTGCTTTCGCCCACAGGGTCTTGAGGCTTTGGAATTCTCTTCCTCAAAAGTTGGTTAAGGCTGAGTCTCTGAACTTCTTTAAGGCAGAAGTAGATAGCTTCTTGACAAGCAAGGGGGTGAAAGGTTATTGGGGTAAGCAGGAATGTGAATTTGCAATTAAAACTAGAACAGCCATGATCTAATTGAATGGTGGAGTACGCTAAATGGGCCGAATGGCCTACTCCTGCTCCTAATTTGTATGTTCGTATTTATGTTCATATGACTTGTCTGTTAGTTTATGTTTAAGTTATGTTTGTTCTGATTTGCGTTAAAATAAATGTTGCAAACAATGATATATTATTAGATAAAAGCAAATTACTGCGGATGCTGGAATGTGAAACAAAAACAGAAAATACTGGCCAATCTCAGCAGGTCTGACAGCAACTGTGGAGAGAGGAGGGAGCTAAAGTCTCGAGTCTGGAGTCTAGAGAGAGCTGGAAATGGGGTCAGATTTATACTGTCGTTGGGGAGGGGGAGCGGGGAGAATGGTGCAGTGGTGCTGGATAGGGGTCCAGCAATAGGTAGAGATTGACAAAGATGTTGAGGACAGAAGACAAAGGGAATGTAAATGGTGGTGATTAAGGCTAAGAAGAGTGCTGAAAGTAGCACATAAAGAGATTAGAATGTGTGGATGGCAGAACAAAGGTGAGCAGTGTGTCAAAGGGCAACTAGGAACAGATGGCCCAAGTGGAGTGGGGGAAAGGGGAACAATGGTGAGGGAAAAACAGGTCAATGAAAGAAATGAAAATAAATCGATAGAAATAAAAATGGGATGAACGTGGAGGAGAGAGTTCACAGTCTGAAGTTGTTGAACTCAATGTTATGCCCGGAAGGCTCTAATGTTCCGAATTGAAAGATGAGGTGCTGTTCCTCCAGTTTGCGCTGGATTTACTGGAACATTAGAGCAGGCCAAGGACTGACATGTGGACGTAGGAGCAGGATGGTGAGTTGAGATGGCAAGTGACAGGAAGGTCTGGGGCCTGCTTGCAAAGCGGTCACCCAGTCTGCGGTTAGTCTCTCCAGTGAGGAGTGGACTGCATTGGAAGCAGCAAAAGCACAAGACCAGATTGAAGAAGGTGCGCGAGAAGCACTGCCTCACTTGGAAGAGAGTGTTAGTGGATGGGGATTGTTCAGGCCTCTGTTCGAGGATGAAGCGGAGAGCCCTCAGACCATTCTGGTGGGAAATGGAGGTATAGAGGGATTGGATATCCATAGCAAAGAAGAGGCGGTTACGATTCGTGAAATGAAAGTTGTTGATATGGTGTTGGGCATTGGAGGATTCATGAATGTAGGTGGGAATGGACTGGACAAGAGGAGAGAGTATGGAGTCAAGATAGAAAGAAATTAGTTTTGTGTGGAAGGAATAGGTTGACATGATGGGCCTACTGGGACAATCCTGTTTGGGGATTTGGGGGAGGAGGTAGAAGCGGGCTGTCTGGTGTTGAGAGACTATGAGGTTGGAAGCTGTGGAGAGAAGATCTCCAGAGGAGACGAGGCCAGGGATAGCCTTGGAAACAATGGCTTGATGCTCGGTGGTGGGCCCATGGCCCAGAGGGTGATAGGAGGAAGTGTCTGAGAGTTGGCGCTCAGTCTCTGTGAGGTAGACATCAGTACGGCAGACAACAACAGCCCCACCCATGGCGGCATATTTGATGACATAGTCAGGGTTGGACCTGAGAGAGCGGAGTGCAACAAGTTCAGAAGGCGACAGATCAGAGTGGGAGAGAGGAGCAGAGAAATTAAGACGGTTGATGTCATGCTGACAGTTCTGAATGAAAAGATAATTGTTGGAAATTTCTGCATTTGGGGGTCATTTGGTAAATTTGATTATTTTGTTTACGGTTTACCCATGAGAATTGTAACAATATTGGGGCTTGGATCAGGGATAATAGAACTCAGATATAAAATAAGTTCACTGGAACTTTCCACAATTTAAGCAAACAAGATTTCCCATTTTCCTTTGCTACATTGTATTGGAAAACCAACAAGAGTGCCTTTGAGGCTCAAACCTTTGTCAAAAGAGAGAATCTGACTTTCAGAGACTTGTAACAGTTGAGAAAAGAGGATTTACCGGCTGTAGCGGACCAGGTGGGGATTAACGTAAAATAGGAGCTGAGAGGGATGGGGTCCTTGAAGCATTCGTGAGGTACCTGAGGCTTGTGTTTAAGTACCACTGGTCTGAATTGAAAAAGAAACAGAACCAAGAAAGATTGACTTTGAGGGAGAAAAATCAGCAAGAGAAATAAGAGATAGGGAAAAAGAGGAAAGGGATAAAAAGAGAGAGAAAGACAAGAACCTTGAACTGGAGTATGATTTTTGATTATGCAAACTTGAGATGACAAGGGGAAGTGAGACTGACTCAGATAGATTTTACTTTGTACCCAATTTAAATTGCCACAAATCTGAATTGGCTGAGAGAACAGTGACTATTCTCCCACAAAGCTGTTTGGTAAGGAAGGCTACCCGGCGGAGTGGGGGGTCCCGGCGTGTTGGAGTGGCGTGAACCACTTCGGCGTCGTGTTGCCCCAAAGGTGAAGACGTCTCCGCACATTTAGGGACCAAGCCCTCACATTGAGGGGCTAGGCCCGCGCCGGAGTGGTTGGCGCTCCGCCGGCTGGCGTGAACGGCCTTTGGCGCCACACCAGCCGGGGCCGAAAGGACTTCGTCGGCCGGCGTATGTCCGCGCATGCGCCGGAGCGTCAGCAGCTGCTGACGTCATCCCGGCGCATGCGGAGGGGAGTGGGTCACTTCCGCCTCCACCATGGTGAAGACCATGGCGAAGGCAGAAGGAAAAGAGTGCCCCCACGGCACAGACCCACCAGCCGATTGGTGGGCCCCGATCGCGGGCCAGGCCACCGTGGGGACGCCCCCTGGGGTCAGATCGCCCCGCGTCCTCCCCAGGACCCCGGTGCCCACCCGCGCCGCCAATCCCACCGGTCAGGTAGGTGTTTTGATTCCCACCGGCGGAGAGGCTTGACAGCGGCGGGACTTTGGCCCATCGCGGGCTGGAGAATCGCCGGGGGTGGGCCCGCCGACCGGCGTGGCGCGATTCCTGCCCCCGCTGAATCTCCGGTGGCGGAGAATTTGGGACACGGCGGGGGCTGGATTGACGCCGGCCCCTAAAATGGCCGCCCGCAAAGGATAATGGGAATTGTGGTCAAGTTGGGACACAGACAGTACACAGCCCCTGTGTATTGTGGAAAGGAAAACCAGACCAAACTGAAACTTGCACCTGTTAAAGGTCAATCACCAATTTCTCCAGAACAATAGACTCAAATCAAGGAATAGCAATAGTAGCAGACTCACCAGCACTGTCTTCCCTTATTTGGAAAGGCATACGTATTTGGGACAATGGTAACTAGGACCTGCCCAGTCATTGAGGTATCCGCTCCTAATTGGCGAGAATTGATTAGGGTGATCAAGACCATATCGATCCATTGGATCCTGAGTTTGCACTGCCCAAAAGGACGCGAAAAGGAGAAGGATAAGAGGCACTGCGCCACTAGGGATCGGTCTCTTTTGGGACTGGCCCGTGCCCACACCAACTGCAGCATAACGACCAGCCAAGTTCAAGACCCGCGATCGCTACTTGAGGAAGAGACAAGCCGCAGCCGAGATGAACCTGACGATTTCCAGCCGACATATGTGGGGACTCAGATAAAGGCCTTATCTACCTGCACAGAGCCGGTCACCCAGAAGTTAAGTCAAGGTCATCTTAGTTGATAGGTGTAGTTTAATGCGTAGCTGTGTGTATCATTGCACATAAAGATAAGTTTTGTGTTTAATAACAAATGTATTTTGAACTAATATACTGGTTGTGTGGTCATTTGGTCAATGCAACAAACATACTCGCAGCTTGTGGTTTGTTAGTAGAAGTAGCAACAGGTGAACTCACCTCTTTCAGCAGGGCACTCATGTGATTACGAGACATTAATGATCACTGTACTCACTGCTTATGATTGGTCCCAAAGGCCGAAAGACAGAAATTTGAATAAGAGCAGGCACACTTGTGGAGTTTACCAGGGGAAAGGAAATGGAGTTTGACTGATGGTGTAGGTTGATGAAAATGCGACATAACTTTGATAACCCGAGGGAGATGATGTTGGTGATGAATTCAAAAACAGTGGCTAAGCCCCAACTGCGAGACTACGAAGTCTGTAAGATAAGAGAAACCTTGCTAATGCCAGATGACTCGTAAGATGATTTCTAACTAGCCTTGGTATGGAACCTTCCAGAGAAACTTGAATTGAGAGGAACATTGATGATGAGCAGAGGTCAGGCCCTGCTAAGAAATGGGAAGAAGGTAAAGGCCCTAATCCTTCTCGGGTGAGTAGGAGTGAAGATTTGGGGGATAGGTTTAGTTCACAGGGACCAACATGCTACTTTTGTCAGAAGAAAGGGCCTGGAAATTCAAAAAGCATGTCAAGCATTAGTACAGCTGCATAATACTGCCCCCCACCCCCAAAAAATCTTCCCCAGCAGATAAAGCTTCTGACAAGCAAACAATTTGTCCTCTGCTTACTGAGATAGTGAATCGGGGGGGGTCAGGAAATGATAAGGGTGTTCTGTATGAGGCAAACTTTTCCCAGCTTTTGACTAGTGAGGCAGGCAATTCAGGCGTTACCCTGAGCATACGGGGGCAACACAGGCTGTATTTTACATGCCTCTGCTGGGCACATTTCCGGCAGGACGTGGGCGGAGAAGGGGGGGGGGGCAGGTAAAATAGGGTAGTTGCTCAGCACACCACCTGTCCACCCACCTCTGAACTCACCCCCATCATACAGAGGGGTGGGTAGGCAGCTAAATTGGCAATACACCCGCCACATTCAAATGGATAATCAAGGGACAATTAGGCTTGTTACAAAGCACTGCTAATAGGCTGCCCATACCATAAAATGTTTGGTGTGGACAGCCAAGCAGTAACAAGCAGCGCACTTTATAAAATGCAACCTTTAAAGGGCGGGAAGGAAGGGGGTTCCATCTTTGGGACTACCCTTTTTGGACCGGGACTACCACCACAAGATCTAACCCCCCCCCTTTCTTCCGAACTCCCCACAGTCTGAAATTCCCGATCTACCCAAATCTTACTTGTCCAAGACGCAGTACTTACCAATTTTGTATATCCATTGCGTGGCATTATGACACAGTGGTTAGCATTGCTGCCTCACAGCATCAGGAACTTGGGTTCGATCCCGACCTCATGTGTCTGTCTTTCTATGTCTGAGTGGGTTTTCGCCGGGTGCTCCGGTTTCCTCCCACAGTCCAACGATGTGCAGGTTAGGTGGGTGTGCCATGTTAAATTGACCCTTTTTGTCCAAAGGTTAGATGGGGTTATGGGATAGGGCAGGGGATTGGGCCTCTCTTTTGGAGGATTGGTGCAGACTCAATGGGTCACAAGGCCTTCTTCTGCACTGTAGGGATTCGATGATTCTTCTATGATTGAGCCTTCTTCCTCCTTGATGCAGTTCCGCCAGTGGCCACTAACATGCCCTTGATGCTTCCAGACATGGTGAAGCTGCCGGAAGTCCCACTTGGTCCCTGTTCAGCTCACCTGCAGCACTTTATGGCTGAGCAGTGAGTTGGCATGGAGCAGGTCAGCTTCACACGGATATTACTTCCAGGGCATAATATTGGCCCAAAACCGGACTACCCTCCAGATAGCTTTATGAATAACAAGAAATTAGGTCGTGGGATCAATAGAAGCTGTTTACCCATACCTTTGTAAGAAATTAATAGAAAATGTGTCTTTGTTTGCTGGCCTGTAATTGTTGATATTGTTCCTATTTATTGGCGGTGTACATTTCTTGGGTGGGATTCTCTGATCCCACGCCGGGTTGGAGAATTGGCGGGTGGAGCGTGAATCCTGCCGCGCCGCTCCGACGCCGGGCCGCCGATTCTCTGGTGACCGGAGAATCAGCGCCAATCGCATTGGCCCGGTCGCTGCGGCGCTGGTCGGGGACCATTGAACGTGCCCCCCCCCGCCGATTCTCCTCGCTCGACGGGCCATGTGCCCGCTGAGTTCCGCCGAGTCTACCCTTTTTCGCTAATTCAGAAAATGTTTTGTTAAACTGACATTTGCAATAAGGAGAGGAAGTGCTTTGTATTGTATGTCTGGTCTGGCTTGAATACTTTGCGAACCATTGCATTATGGGACTGCAGGACCCATACTTCCCTGTTAGTTCGACTGCTGAAACAATAAAGAATATTGGCCATGTTTATCACCCGCTGTGCCCAGATGGGTACTGATACATTTTGAAAGAAAAAAACATAACAACTCTCATGTCTCCTTAGCAACAACATTTTGCTCACCCTTATGTGGTACATCATGTGTGTCCAGAGCCTGATGTCTCTCATCTGAGTCCTTGCTGGATTCTTTCTCTGTGGAAAGGAGAGCTGTGCAGTACACAGAAAATGACAGTGTGGTCATCTAAAATGGCCGTCCACAAAGGATAATGGGAATTGTGGTCAGGTTGGGACACAGACGGTACACAGTCCCTGTGCATTGTGCAAAGGGAAACCAGACCGAACTGAAACTCACAC
This sequence comes from Scyliorhinus canicula, assembly GCF_902713615.1. Taxonomy (NCBI): domain Eukaryota; kingdom Metazoa; phylum Chordata; class Chondrichthyes; order Carcharhiniformes; family Scyliorhinidae; genus Scyliorhinus; species Scyliorhinus canicula. Next base: position 103,905,802 of record NC_052159.1, read on the forward strand.
CTGCTAAAGGTTAATCACCGATTTCCCCAGGACAATTGGACACAGATTGAAACATAGCAGCAGTAGCAGACTTGGGGGCGCCTATTTACCCTATTTGGGAGTGCACAGTTGCCTTGGACAATAACAGCGAGGACCCGCCCAGCCATTGAGCTACCCACCCCTAATTGGCCAGAATTGATTAGGGTGATCAAAACCCTATCGATCCATTGGATACCAAATTGGGACCACCCAAAAGAGCGCGAAAGATTGGGGGATACGAAGAACTGTGCAACCAGTATTCAGCCTCTTTTGGGACCGGCCTCTGCTCCGACCAACTACAGCATATCGACCAGCCAATTTCAAGGACCCGCGATCGCTACCTGAAGGACGAGCCGCAGCCGAGACGAACCTGAAGACTTCCAGCCGACACATGTGAGGATCCAGATAAAGGCCTTGTCTAACCTGTACAGAGCCGGTCACTTGGAAGTGAAGTAAAGGTCATTTTAGTTGTTAGATGTAGTTTAATAAGTAGCCGCATGTAGATTATTAGGCATAGAACCAAGCCTGTGTTTAATAATAAACAATAATTGAACTAACATACTGGTTGTGTGGTCATTTGTCCAATACAAGGAACGTACTTGTGTTTTGTAGTTCGGATAAAAGAGCAACAACAGCAATCCGGGACACCTGAGCCCATGGATACTGCAGGATGCCAGCATCAGAATTACATTTTCAGATTGATGTCATGAGACAGCTCTTTAATGGATAGCCCTTGTTTCCAAGGGGCCAACCATCCAGTTGTGCGAGTGGCACAAACAGCTGTAGCACTTGGCAATGCCTGAGGCTAGAAGCATCATGGCTACTCGCAGGGTACCAGGCATAAGCTACAGGATCTTCAAGCAGAGGTCACATCTGATGTCCATATTAAAGGAATGAAATCCCTTTCAATGGACAAACATTCTTGGCTGTCGCTCTGGTGACTTGATGAACTCATGCCGACAGTAAATGCCCATTGTACAGTAGGGAATTCTGGAATGGCCCCAAAGCCTCTTACTGTCTTGGCTTGGCTGTCTTTATTAGTGCTGAACTTGAGGAAGTTGTCCGCCTTCCTGAATAATGCATCAGTTACAAGGCTGGAGCAATGATGGGCTGTTGATTGTGAGCCACTGCAGAGATCTCCAGCTGGATTCCCGTTCCTGAGACTAAGTGTTGACGCTGGGGCAGAATTAGTAAAGTTCCACAATAGCAAAACTGACGGTTCAGCTGGATCGATTCCCCCATTGTTAAAGGGCTAGCACCGGGGCCACATGGAACACAATTGATTCCAATAAGAAACGGTACCTGATTCGCCAGGTTTGGGATTGGCACTCAGGAGGCGGACAAGCTGCAGCCGCACATACAGACTTCACTCCCCACACACACCACCCCTACCAACAAGATGGCAGCAAGACAAGCGGCCTCGAGATTCACCGACACGGAACTGGAGACCCTGTAGATTCACCTTCGCGGAACTGGAGACCATGTTGGACGCTGTGGTGGAGAGGCGGGCGACCCTGTACCTCGGGGAGGGAAGGAGACTGCCAGCCGCCGCTGTTCGCCGGGCTTGAATACAGGTGGCAGAGGTGGTCAGCGCCATGGGTAACACCATCCGGAGGCAACAGTGCTGGGATAAACTGCACAACCCTCTCAGGTCAGCCAGGGTGAGTAGGCAGCATCCAAAAGAAAATGCTGGAAAATCTCAGCAGGTCTGGCAGCATCAGTAGGGAGAGAAAAGAGCTAACGTTTCGAGTCGAGATGACCCTTTGAGTAGGCAGCTCTGTGCCCCTGGCACTAACACTATCCCACACACCTGCACCCCCCACCAACCGGAGGGTGGTCGAACCATCACCCTGCACCACATGCCAGCATCCATACCGGCCACCATGGCTGGGTGCCCTGCCCACTGAAGCCAGCAGCTGCCCACCATTTGGGCTGCATGCGTCAGACTGTCTCGTTTTCTGGTTATCCCCTCCCCCACCTCAGGAGAAGACCACCCACAATCGCCGGGAGTGGGAGAAGACTGGAGGGGAACGGCCGCACCTGTGACCCATCACCACAGCAGACCAGAGGGAACTGGAGGCCGTCGGTGGCCCGAAGAAAGGGTAGTCGTATGTGTCACCGCCCCTTCCCACCGCCACTCTCACACCCACACCACCACCACATCCAAACCAGCCCCACACCCACTCCCACATCAGCCCACATGCACATCACCCCAAACTCCACTCCACCACCACCCCTATTCCACCCCCCTCCCCCCACATACTTCCACCACCACACTCCCTCCCGGCCCGCGATGCAATCATGTGTCTTGTTTTGTGTGTTGCAGGAGCTGCTGGTGACGGCGTGGGCCCTTTTGGTGTCCCCGTCCCCAGCCCCAGCCACAGCCAGAACAAGGACCAGGGACAAGGATGAGACTGACACGAATGGGAGCCCTCGATCCGCATCCCGCAACACACACGGAGCTCGAGTCTGGGGATGACTCTGACTGCCTGTCACAACTGTCTCCAACACCCTCCACCATCCCAGAGTCACTCACCTGGGCTGGTCACTTTAGTGAAGAAGCTGCTGGGCACAATCTGGTGTGCACCACACACATGATCCGATACAGCAAGTGGAGGGAGAAACTCCCAAGGGGGCGGAAGGTCGGAGGGAAGACCGACCCAGGGAGTAGCTGCCACCCAAATGGGTTTCGGGCTCCTGGAATGGTGGATGGTCAGTGGGATGCGCAGCAAGATGGCTGACTTGCAGGCAACAGCAATGGTGATCTTTGCCTAGACATTGCCACAGTCCCATGGGGGGTCACCTTGGCACCATGACCCTTCCCCCGACATTCCCCATCCCCCCCCCCCCCACCCGCCCCCAGCCAGCCCCGGCCAGTGTCAGGACCTGTAGCCGATGGTCGTGCCTCCACACGTCCTACCCCGTCTCTCTCGCTCATTAGCCATGGCGCCTGTTTCCCGATTTTTAAGTGTACAAGTGAATCTCGCCGTTGGGAATTCCCCCCAGTGGAGGAAGAACATCGTGGAGACCCAGAGGATACCGGGTCAGGCCCGCTAATGATATGCAAACGGCATTTACTGTTTGTGCCGGGTGGAATGCATTGACGCTGCCTTTGAGGCACCGGAGAATTGCGATTTAGCGTGAACCCGGTGCTCACCACGATTTCGGCATTCAAACCGATGCTCCACCCAATTGCCTTTCCCGATTCCGGCATTGGCCAACAGAGAATCCTGTCCGTCTGCTCATTCTTGAATAGATCTCTCAATTCTTCGAAATTCAACGCAACTGTGGGACGGGATTCTCCCCTACCCAGCGGGGCGGGCGGGGCGGGCGGGGCGGGCGGGGCGGGCAGTCCCAGCGCCGAGGAGTGGCATGACTACTCTGGCGTCGGGCTGCCCGGAAGGTGCGGACTCCTCCGCACGTTTAGGGGCTAGGCCAGCGCCGGCGGGGTTGGTGCCGCGCCAACCGGCGCCGAAGAGCCTCCACCGGCCGGCACGAATTGGCGCCTGCGCAGAAGCGCCAGTGTGTGCTGGCGTCATCCCAGCACGTGCTCAGGGGGGTTTGTCTCTGCACCGGCCATGGCGGAGGTCCACAGCAGCCGGTGCAGAGGGAAAGAGTGCCCCCACGGCACAGGCCCGCCTGCGGATCGATGGGCCCTGATCCGGGGAGGTGAGTTACTCACCATCGGATTCCTAGCCTTTGACCCACCCTGGTAGCCGCAGTATTAATATGGCTAGTACAGTTCACTTTCAAATCAATGGCAACCTCCAGGATGTTGATAGTGGGGGATTCAGCGATGGTAATGCCATTGAATATCAAGAGGTGATGGTTAGATCCTCACTTGTAGGAGGTGGTCATTGCCTGGCACTTGTGTGGCATGAATGTAACTTGTCACTTCTCAGCCCAAGCCTGGATATTGTCCAGGTCTTGCTGCATTTGGACATGGACTGCTTCATTATCTGAGGAGTCGAGAATGGTGCTGAACATTGTGCAGTCATCTGCAAACATCCCCACTTTTGACCTTATGATGGAAGGCAGGTCATTGATGAAGCAGCTGAAGATGGTTGGGCCTTGGACACTACCCTAAGGAACTCCTGCAGTTATCTCCTGCAGCTGAGATGATTGACCTCCAACCACCAGAACCATCTTCCTTTGTGCCAGGTATGACTCCAACCTGTGGAGAGTTTTCCCCCTGATTTCCATTGACTTCAGTTTAGCTAGGGCTCCTTGATGCCATACTCAGTCAAATGCTGCCTTGATGTCAAGGGCAGTCACTCTCACCTCACCGCTGACATTCAGCTGTTTTGTCCATGTTTGAACTAAGGCTGTAATGAGGTCAGGAAGGAGTGACCCTGGCGGAACCCAAACTGAGCGTCTGTGAGCAGGTTATTGCCGAGTAAGTGCTGCTTGATGGCACTGTTGATGACTCCTGCCATCACTTTGCTGATGATGGAGAGTGGACTGTTGGGTGGTAATTGGCTGCATTCGATTTGTCCTGTTTCTTGTGCACAGGCACAGGACATACCTGGGCAATTTTCCACATTGCCGGGTACTGGAACAGCTTGGCTAGTGGTGTGGCAAGTTCTGGACCACTAGCCTTTAGTATTATTGCTGGGCTATTATCAGGGCCACATTGCTGAGAATCTGTCACTTGGCCAGACCAGGTAAGAGCGGCATGTTTCCATAGTGAACCTGTTAAATTTTTATGACAATGGTTTTATGGTCGTCATTCGACTTATAATTGAATTTGAATTCCGCTATCTGGGATTCAAACCTGGGTACCCAGAACATGAAACTGGATCTCTGGATTAATACCAACAAGGGGCAGCACGGTAGCATTGTGGATAGCACAATCGCTTCACAGCTCCAGGGTCCCAGGTTCAATTTCAACTTGGGTCACTGTCTGTGCGGAGTCTGCACATCCTCCCCGTGTGTGCGTGGGTTTCCTCCGGGTGCTCCGGTTTCCTCCCACAGTCCAAAAGATGTGCAGGTTAGGTGGATTGGCCATGATAAATTGCCCTTAGTGTCCAAAATTGCCCTTAGTGTTGGGTGGGCTTACTGGGTTATGGGGATAGGGTGGAGGTGTTGACCTTGGGTAGGGTGCTCTTTCAGAGCCGGTGCAGACTTGATGGGCTGAATGGCCTCCTTCTGCACTGTAAATTCTATGAAAATCTATGAATAATACAACCCCACCGCCGCCACTATTTGCATGTCTCAAATAGATGCAACTGCCTCCTTAGAAAGATGCAACCATCTACGATACTGGTTCTCAGATATGTGGAGATAAGTTGAGCTCTGCCTATATTTAATTGAACACTTACCTCATCCCTTTAAACTGTCCCTTTAAACGCCGCCTTTATGGCAGCTAGTGCTGTAAAAAGGGGGCATGTTTTTCCTCTGAGCTCCAGTTTCTCCTTGCTGATACAACGGTGAGCACCCTTCATTGCTCCTGTCTTACGCAGCCTCTGTGAGGAAGATTGGGAAAACAAAGGATTGCAATTTTGAGGTGGGTAAGTGAAATGAAAAATGAAATGAAAATCGCTTATTGTCACGAGTAGGCTTCAATGAAGTTACTGTGAAAAGCCCCTAGTCGCCACATTCCGGCACCTGTCCGGGGAGGCTGGTACGGGAATCAAACCGTGCTGCTGGCCTGCTTGGTCTGCTTTAAAAGCCAGCGATTTAGCCGAGTGAGTTAAACCAGCCCCTGTCCGTCGAGAGTGGCAATCCGCTGGAGATTGACACTCTGAAGAAGTTATAGGCCAATGTTCTTTGTACATTAGTCAGTGAGAACAGGAGAATATTTGCTGATGGAAAAAGTCTTTTGCATAAGTAACAAAGTGGTATTGAAAAAAAATTAATGGATTTCATCCTTTTCATAGGCTGTTTCAACATTGTGAAATTGCAACAGATGTTTTCTTTGCCCCTTTGTGGAAGTATTGAATTCATAAGCCCACTTTGATTTGTTTATTGCTGTATCTCTTGACCTAGAGTCTTTGTTGTGCATTCAAACGCATTATAGTAATGGAATATGCTGAAGATTAGTTGCCAAAGAATCTCAAAAATTGACTGTATCCATAGAATTCACAACATAATTACTACTCATTTGTTGCAGAAACCAACAAACGTATTGGAGAGGGGGAAACTAATTGGAACACACGGATCAAGCAGGGAAATGGTACATCAAAATGGTTTTATCTGAAACTGGTGTTGCTGAATGATTATACTGTGTTCAAGGGAAAACAAAGATTTACTTTCAAAGCAGAGTGATTTTTACAGAATAGCAGAGAAAAAAGTGTACTGCGATTCACCCAATTACAATTCAGAATTTTTACCATCAGATACTATGGGCGGAATTCTCCGCTCCCGGGAAAAATCGGGAGGGCCGTCGTGAACTCGGCCGAGTTTCATGACGGCCTCGGAGGCCGCTCCTCGCCTCCTATTCTCCCCTCCCGGTGTGGCTAGGAGCGGCGCTCCGTAACTCATGGCCGTGGGGGTGTCGCGCCAAGAATGACGCGGCCGGCGCGCCTAAGACAACAGCCGCGCACGCGCAGGTTGGCCGGCTCCAATCCGCGCATGCGCGGCTGACGTCAATGCACTGACAGCACGAACCCGCGCATGCGCAGTGGCCGTCTTTCCCCTCAGCCGCCCCGCAAGACGTGGCGGCTTGATCTTGCGGGGCGGCAGAGGGGAAATAGTGCGTCCGATTTGGACGCTGGCCCGACGATCTGTGGGCACTGATCGCGGGCCTGTCCCCTCCCGAGCACAGTCGTGGTGCTCTTACCCGAAACGGCCCCGTAGAAGCCCCAAACGGGCATCTGGCACCCGTTTCACGACGGCAAAGACCAGGTGTGTTTGCCGCTGTCGTCAAACGGTCGTGAACGGCCGGTCGCTCGGCCCATCGGGGTCGGAGAATCGCCGTTCGGCGAGTGGCGATTCTTCCGAGCGGTGGGGGGGGGGGGGGGGGGGGGGGGGGGGGGGTGCGGGGGAGAGAATCGCGGGGGGGTGCCGGGGGGGAGTGAAAATGTCAGGGGGCCCTCCCGCGATTCTCCCACGCCGCGTGGGGAGCCGGAGAATTCCGCTCCATTTCTTCTCACAATACAGTAGAAAACTAATGGGTTCATCATTTAGAAACATAGAATCCCTACAGTGCAGAATGAGACCATTGAGTCTGCACCAACACTCTGAACGAGCACCCTAACTAGGCCTATCCCTGTAACCCCACAACCCCCACCTGACCAACACATCTTTGGACACTGAGGGGAAAGTCAACATGGCTAATCCACCTAACCTGCACTTCTTCGACTGTGGGAGGAAACCGGAGCACCCGGAGGAAACCCTCACAGGCAGAGAGAAAGTGGAAACTGCACACAGACAGTCGCCAAAGGCCAGGATTGAACCCTGGTCTCTGGCACTATGAGGCAACAGTGCTATCCACTGTTCCACCGTGCCCCCCATTTTCTGTTTTAAACTGGTGAAATATCCTTTGTTGGCAAAGCAAAAGGTGTAATATGTAGGATACTATAAACTACAGATGATGTAGAACTTAATGCAAGAGCTCTCACAGTGGTACAAAGCACCATACTGTGTGGGTACCCATGTGCACCTTCAGAGTGAGTTCTTCAAAGGTGAAAATATACTAGAAAATGCCAATGCAGAAAAGGCTATATTAATTCATTGATCTACCTAAGGCAGATACATTTTAAGAGATTGCTTCAGTAAATTATTGCTATTAAGTTACTTGCAATGTTTAATTTTGCAATGTTCAATTTTTTTATCATGAAAAAGTATGAGGAAAGTAATATTTTACTTGAATGCCAATGAAACTGTAAATGGAAAAAATGAATAAAACTTCATTGAATTTTTAAAACATTAATTTGTGAATGTCTTATTTGAAGATATTTGATCGGTCTCTTCTTCATGAGTTTAGACAGCAGATGTATAATTACACATCTAAATAGCTTATGTTATAACATTTTCTGACAGCTGATTATAATGACACATCTGTCTTTTTACGATGGGTTCATTTCTCTGATGGAACTTCTTACCAAAGCATGGAAGGGCCACATTTGCAATTGCCAAATAATGTGCAGGCAATGGATAGATGGAGTGGATGAATTATTGGCTGAAAAAACATCATTTGGCAGTCATTTATCATGAAACACAGGGCAATTCTTCTTCTATGATTCAAACATTAGCGCCATGATGTACAGCCATGCTAAATTATCCCTTAGTGTTAAAAGGTTAGATGGAGTTACAGGGATAGGGTGGGGCATGGGTCTAGGTAGGGTGCTCTTCGGAAGGTTGGTGAATGGCACCCTTCTGCACTGTAGGGTTTCTAGGATAAGAGACTTATGAGTAGCGGTGTATGGGAAGTTATCCATTCATCATGATTGTTTACCCTATATCACTCATTCCCATCATAAGGCTGATGCACGATCAATCACTACTGAAGCGAGATTGTAGTCCAATTGAAGGCTTTAATGAACAAGTAGTTACCCCAGCAGCTCCAGTACAGAATGACTGCTGTGGGTGAAACACAGACTCTTATGCTCCGCTTGCTGGGCGGAACCAGCAGGCAGGTTCTACCACTCATACTACAGTATAATGTATCCGCCAGGTACCGCGATACCCCTAATATAGCCGACCACATTCACCCCCTGTTTAAAAAAGTGTCCAGCGGGGGTGGTGGCCCTGCTTTTACAGTGGTAGAGGTTATAGCGGTACCCTTCGGTGCCTTTACATGCAATACACATATTTACATAATGACAATTATTTACAAGTTTATTTTACAATGGAAATATCAGCCGGTCGGGGCACTGGTCGTCCTCTGCGATCGTCGCAGTCCCGGCGGTGATGCTGGCGTCGGCTCGGGCATCCGTGGCTCTGGGAGCGTATCGTCTTCAGCTTCATTGCATCCGGATGGGGCCAGTGGGAGGACAGATCCTCCTGGGAAGGGGGCTGTGGTGGTGTGCACCGGTAGAAAAATGGTTGGGGTTGGTGGGGGGGGGGGGGGGGGTGGGAGGGGATCCAGCAGGGGCCAGATCCCAGAGGGAGACCGTGTCTTGTCGGCCGTCGGGGTGCGCCACATAGGTGTACTGGGGGTTAGCATGGAGGAGATGTACCCTCTCGACCAGTGGGTCTGGCTTGTGGGCCCGTACGTGTTTGCGGAGTAGGATGGGTCCGGGGGCTGCCAGCCATGTTGGGAGCGAGGTCCCCAAGGAGGTCATCCTGGGGAAGGCAAGGAGACGTTCATGAGGTGTTTCGTTGGTAGTAGTGCACAGTAGTGATCGAATGGAGTGAAGTGCATCGGGGAGGACCTCCTGCCATCGGGACACTGGGAGATTCTTAGACCGAAGGGCCAGCAGGACAGCCTTCCAGACCGTCCCGTTATCCCTCTCTACCTGCCCGTTTCCCCGGGGGTTGTAACTCATCGTCCTGCTGGAGGCAATGCCCTTGCTGAGCAGGAATTGACGCAGCTTGTCACTCATGAAGGAGGACCCCCTATTGATATGGATGTAGGCGGGGAAACCGAACAGGGTAAAGATGCTGTGGAGGACTTTAATGATGGTGGCAGCCGTCATGTCGGGACAGGGGATGGCGAAAGGGAACCGGGAGTACTCATCAATCACGTTTGAGAAATACGTGTTGCGGTCGGTGAAGGGAAGGGGCCCTTTGAAATCCACGTTCAAAGGGGCGGGAAGCCTTCATCAGGTGCGCTTTCTCTGGCCTGTAGAATGCGCCTTGCGCTCCGCGCAGATTTGGCAGTTTCTGGTTACGGCCCTGACCTCCTCGATGGAATAGGGCAGATTGCGGGTTTTAACAAAGTGGAAGAACCAGGTGACCCCCGGGTGGCAGAGGTTGTCGCGGAGGGTCTGGAGTTGATATACTTGCAGACTGGCATGGGACAGGGCATTAGTTGAGCTTCCCGGGACGGTACAAGATCTCGTAATTATAGGTGGAAAGCTCACTCCTCCACCGTAAGATCTTATACTTCTTAATTTTGCCCCGCTATGCATTGTCAAACATGAAGGCTACCGACCGTTGGTCAGTGAGGAGAGTGAATCTCCTGCCGGCCAGGTAATGACTCAGCCGGCCAGGTAATGCCGCACAGCTTCGATGATGGCTTTGGTCTCGTTCTCGACGGAGGAATGGCGGATTTCTGAGGCTTGGAGGGTGCGTGAAAAGAAGGCAACGGGTCTGCCCGCCTGATTGAGGGTGGCAGCCAGAGCTACGTTTGATGCGCCGCTCTCGACCTGGTAGGGAGGAACTCATCGATTGCGTGCATCCTCACCCTGGCGATGTCTGCTTTGATGGAACTGAAAGCCTGGCGGGCCTCTGCCGATAGGGGAAAAATCGTGGACTGGATTAGTGCGCAGGCCTTGTCCGCATAATTGAGGACCCACTGGGCGTAATAAGAAAAGAAGCCCAGGCAACGTTTCAGGGCCTTGGGGCAGTGGGGGAGGAGAAACTCCATGAGGGGGCGCATGCGTTCGGGATCTGGGCCTATGGCTCCATCATGCACTACGTAGCCGAGGATGGCTAGGCAATCGGTGCTAAACACACATTTGTCCTTGTTATAGGTTAAGTTAAGGATTTTTGCGGTATGGAGGAATTTGCGGAGGTTGGTGTCGTGGTCCTGCTGGTCGTGGCTGCAGATGGTGACATTGTCGAGGTACGGAAACGTGGCCTGCAGACCGTACCGGTCAACCATTCGGTCCATCTCCCGTTGGAAGACCGAGGCCCCATTTGTGACACCAAAGGGAACCCTTAGAAAGTGATAGAGCTGCCCATCTGCTTTGAATGCAGTGTACTTGCGGTCGTCCGGGCAAATGGGGAGCTGGTGGTAGGCTGATTTAAGGTCTACTGTGGGGAAAACCTTGTATTGCGCTATCTGGTTGACCATTTCAGATATGCGGGGGAGAGGGTATGTGACGAGCTGCGTATACCTGTTGATGGTCTGACTGTAGTCTATGACCATCCTATGCTTCTCCCCGGTCTTTACAATCACCACTTGATCTCTCCAGGGGCTGTTGCTGGCCTCGATAATGCCTTCCTTTAGTAACCGTTGGACTTCCAACCTAATGAAGGTTCTGTCCTGAGCACTGTACCGTCTGCTCCTGGTGGCGATGGGTTTGCATTCGGGGGTAAGGTTTGCAAACAGGAAAGGCGGGTCGACCTTGAGGGTCGCGAGGCCGCAGACAGTGAGGGGGGGTATGTGGCCGCCGAATTTGAACGTTAAACTTTGCAGGTTACACTGGAAGTCCAGTCCCAGGAGTGTGGCAGCGCAGAGATGGGGAGGCCGTAGAGTCGGAAGTTATTGAACTCCACGCCCTGGACCGTGAGGTTGGCTATGCAGTACTCCCGGATCTCCAAAAAGTGGGACCCAGACGCAGGGAGATCTTTTGTTTAATTGGGTGTACAACGAGGGAGCAGTGTCTTACTGTATTGGGATGGATGAAGCTCTCCGTGCTCCCAGAGTCGATCAAGCAGGATGTCTTGTGCCCGTTGATGAGAACCGACGTCATAGGAGTTGAAAGTGCTCGGGGCCGAGGCTGGTCCAGTGCCACTGAGGCAAGTCGTGGCAGAAGCTGAGAGATCTCGTTGGGCGATACACAGCCACCCGAGTCGGGGTCCTGAGACGTCATCCAAGATGGCTGCTCTCATGAATCGCACATGGCCAGCTGGGAGATCTCATCAGGCGATACATGGCCAGCCGAGTCGGGGTCCTGAGGCGTCATCCAAGATGGCTGCCCCATGAATCGCACATGATCTGTGAGGAGAGGAATGGAAACGGGCCCGATTCGCCTGTGGAGACAGCGGTGGCCGACCTGGCCTGGCATACTGCCACGAGGTGCCCCTTCTTCCCGCAGCCCTTGCAGATTGCGGATCTGGCCGGGCACTGTTGCCGGGGGTGTTTGTTTTGTCTGCAAAAATAGCATTGCCCCCACCCGCCCCCCGGGGTTTCCTGGCTGCCGCACTGCACAAGCTTGTGGGGAATTTAGGGGTGCTTTGGAATCGGCCGCGGGTGGGGTCCACCCTGTCCATGCGGGTACCGCGCGGTCAGGAATGTAGGCCTGGGCATTGCGGGAGTGCGTAAGTTTCCGTGCCTTTTTAAGCCCTAGCGTGTCATTTTCCAGCAGGCGCTGGCAGATTTTAGAGGACAGCATGCCCGCAACAAAAGCATTCCGTACTAAGAGTTCGGTGTGGTCATTGGCTGAGACTTGTGGACAGTTACAGTTTCTACCTAACACTAACAATGTGCGGTAAAAATCGTCCAGTGATTCCCCTGGGATCTGCCGTCTGGTAGCTAAAAGATGCCGAGCGTAAAGCTGATTCACAGTGCGGACGTAGTGCTCTTTTAACAAAGTAATTGCGTCCTCGAAACTGTCCGCGTCTTCGATAAGCGTGTAGATTTCTGGGCTCACCCTTGAGTGGAGTACTTGCATTTTCTGTTCCTCCGTGGGGGTAGTCGGGGCCTCCTGATGTACCGTTGAAACATGCCAGCCAATGTTTAAAAGTTGCTGCTGCATTTGCCGCGTGGGGGTTCATTTGTAGACACTCTGGCTTGATGCGGAGAGCAGCCATTCTTCAATTTTGTTCATTAAATTGATAAACGATCAATCACTGCTGAAGCAAGATTGTCATCCAATTGAAGGCTTTAATGAACAAGTAGTTACCCCAGCAGCTCCGGTACAGAATGACTGCTGTGGGTGAAATACAGACACTTATGCTCCGCCTGCTGGGTGGAACAAGCAGGCAGGTTCTACCACCCATACTACAGTATGAGGTACATCCCACCTAGGTACCGCAATACCCCTAATATAGCCGACCACAAAGGCCAATCAATTTAAAGCTGGATTATTTTTATAAAGTTTCAAAGAATCCACACCGGGTTGCAGAAATGAAAACATACTTTGTTTTACACCTACTCTTATACAGAGCTTCAGTAGCTCCCAACTGGGTCTTCACGAGTTGGTGCCTTATGGCCGACTCTATTTTATACACAGCCAGACATTGTTAGAGGTCCCCCGCCCATTATCTGGGGGAGCTCATATTCTGCAAGGTCCATGGGGAAGTTAATCATTCCCATCCCATAGGACCTATGCGGGTTATAACAGTCATGCAGCTGACTTCCAATTGAATTGATGAATAAGCATTTGGAAATGATTGTGGATTATGCTAATAGTAAAAAAAAAGTACTGATGGGCAAAAACCTAATGAAAGTACTCTGCCTTAGGAATTCTCATTGTTTTCTGTCAAGGCAAACTACTGATTACAACTAAATAACTTTAAAGCATTATTAACAGCTAAGATTAAACTAATTGATCTCTTATATAACTGTTTACGGAAAATATAAATTTCTTTTCCTGCTCCTGCCTGTTTGCTTCCTATTGTTTAATACTTTCCATCCCTTCTTTCTGTCTTTCTGTTTGTCTTCTAATATAACCATCCCTTTCTTTCTCACTCTCTTTCCACATGTTCCCTACATTGGGGTCTTTTTCTTTATTACCATTTATCATGAGGCTATAATTGGACAATAGCAGATCTGTGGTCTGTTTTTTATACTGTGCATTGACTTCAATAGAAATGTGATTTGCTACAACTTGCTTTCTGTCTAGTGAGAAACAGATAAGTTCAAGTTATCCTATTTTCATTTATTCTCAACCATATTTTTCTATAAACTACTTTGGGAATCGCATATGTGCACAGACTAGGATTCTTCTATTGACAAACTATCAATTCACTGTTACTTTACTGTTTTTTGCCATTCCTGATAATGTCACAGAATTCCAATACTTGAGTACGAACTCATCAGACCATTGCTTACCTTTTGAAATCAATTAGACTTCTATTTTCTTTTCGGTAGGCTATTATCATAACCTTTATTGATACTTGTAAATACTGAAAGTACTCTGTTACTAACGGAATCACTATGATTATACTTTTTGATCATTTGCTACTTTCATAACATTTATTGCAATGGCAGGTTTAACAGTTTGTAAAAATGGGGCCTGTAATTATGCTAACACACCAGAGATTAGACGAGTGTGGGCCTGACTGTTTCCAATGGTTAAGTTGAAGCTTAAGTCAAAATGTATTTGTCCCATATTTTTCCCTGTTTTCTTTGCCTTTCCCAGGAGATTACATAACTGTGTGGGTGGATGGTTGGGCCGGAAGGGACAAGTGTTTATTCATGAATGTTTAACCACCATAGTGCTGGGAAGGCTTGATCAATCAACCGGTCTTTTCCTACTCATCAGCTTCATATGTTTGTATTTCATAAGACTGAGGCTGGCATTTTCCAGCCCTTCCCGCTAGTATGATTTTCCGGTTCCACTGATCCCCGTGGCAGGTTCCTCGGCAGCATAGCCGGTGAGCAACGCAAATGGCCATTGACATCAATGGGACCAGAAGATTCTGCCTGCGGTCAATGGCGAGTCACTTCCGCCACTGGAAAACTCACCATGGGAGGGGCTGGAAAACGTTGGCCTGAGGAGTGGCTAGACAGGCAAAGAGAAGATGTTAAGCCATGCTAGGATTCCAAGCATGGGGCTAAGATGCTGTGGGAATATTATTACGACCTCCTTGGGAATCAATCAAGTGAAATAACCAAACTTCCCAAACAATCCCAATGGATGAAGCCAGTAGACAAGATATCACCTTTTCAAACATTTTCTGGAATAATCAAGCTAAAATCAAAGTAAACAGGAACTAACAGGAAATTGTATTCAATAAAATCCACAAATCAGACTTTGAAAAGCTGATACATCAAAGGTAAATCTTGTGGAGTTCTCAGCTCGACCTCTCAGAACATATGTGGCACCATGTGGAGTCTCAAAGTGTTTCACAACCCTCATCCTCTGATAGTGTTCAACCACTCCTCATCACACAAGACCAGGGCCGGGATTCTCCCCTACCCGGCGGGGCAGGGGGTGCCGGTGTGTTTGAGTGGCGTGAACCACTCCTGCGTTGGGCCTCCTCAAAGATGCGGACGTGTCCACACCTTTAAGGGGCAAGCCCTCACATTGAGGGGCTAGGCCCGCACCGGAGTGGTTCCAACTCCGCCGAATGGCATGAACGGCCTTTGGCGCCACGCCAGCTGGGGCCGAAAGGATTTCGCCAGCCGGTGTACGTCTGCGCATGCCCCGGAGCATCAGCGGCTGCTGGGGAGGGGATCTCTTCCGCCTCCGCCATGGTGAAGACCATGGCGAAGGCGGAAGAAAAAGAGTGTCCCCATGGCACAGGCCCGACCGCCGATCGGTGGGCCCCGATCGCGGGCCAGGCCACCGTGGGGGCAACCCCCCCGGGGTCAGATCGCCCGTGCCCCCCCCCCCCCCCCAGGACCCCGGCGCCCGCCCGCGCCGCCAATCCCACCAATAAGAGAGGTAGTTTAATCCACACCGGCAGGAGAGGCTGGTCAACGGCGGGACTTCGACCGCCGCAGGGGACCCGCCGAACGGCGCGATTCCCGCACCCGCCGAATCTTGGGGGGCAGAGAATTCGGGACACGGCGGGGGCGGGATTGACGCCGGCCCCGGGCGATTCTCCGACCCGGCAGGGGGGGTCGGAGAATCCCGCCCCAGATCTTTCAATTAGCTTCGTTCAATTAGCTTCCTCCAGCCATGTTATTCCATCTGAGTTCCTTCATTTGATTTTCATTAACAAGGCACATTCCTGTGGAAGTTTCTTCACTTGTGTCATGACAGTCCTGATGATGTAGGTTTCCCACAGTCACTTTCTCCCAATCACTGACTCCTCATTACACAAAATCGTTGGCTCTGATAAAAAATAACTCAGCTCCTAATTGTGTCTGGATTACTCACACACAGGATAAAAGCAAATTCCCTTTTGCATGGGAAGGTGCCTTCCCATGTAATCGCAGAAGGTGTAACACCTGCCCCTTTACCTCTTCCATGCTTAACATTCCAGGCCCAAAACACTCATTCCAGGTTAAGCAGCGTTTCACTTGCACCTCTTTCAATCTGGTCTATGCATTCGCTGCTCCCAATGTGGGCTCCTCTATATCGGAGAGACCAAACACAGACTGGGTGATGGCTTTGCTGAGCATCTTCGGTCTGTGCGCATTCAGGATCCTGACGTTCCTGTTGCTTGCCATTTTAACAAAAGACCCTGCTCCTATGCCCACATGTCTGTTCTTGGCCTGCTGCAATGTTCCAGTGAAGTGCAACGCAAACTGGAGGAACAACATCTCATCTTCCGGTTAGGCACGCTACAGCTTTCCGGCCTGAACATCGAATTCAACAACTTCAGATGATCAGCCCCACCTGAACCCATTTGTTTTCATTTCATTTTAACTGTCTTTTACCATTTCTTTCTTTCTTAATATACATTTAATTCCCCCCCCCCCAATCTTATCCACCTTTCCTGCACCTTTCTCCCCTTTGCTTCCCCCTTCCCCTCCCCCCATACCTACAGTTCATCCTCTGATGTTAGTTTCCCTGCTGTTTGAACTTTCACATCTTTTGTCCTCTCTGGGGACTGCCATTAACACTCTTTCTCCTTAGTATCCGTGCCCATTAGCACCCAGTTTCCCTCGGTTTCTGTGGCTATGAGTCATCTTTCATTCTCACTCCACAGTATAAATATTTCCCACTCTCTGGGCGAAATTCTCCGACCCCCACGACGGGTCGGAGAATAGTGGGAGGGCCTTCCCGACATTTTTCCCGCCCTCCCGCTATTCTCCCCACCCCCCGCCCAACTCCCGACCCGAATCGCTGCCGCCGTTTTTTTACGGCCGGCAGCGATTCACAGCTGTTCGATGGGCCGAAGCCCCAGCCCTTTACGCCGTTTTTACGAACGGCAAACACACCTGGGGCGCGATTCTCCCAAAACGGGAGAAATCGTAAAGCTGACGTCAAACCCGGGAGGGTTTGACGCCAGCGCGCCCCTTCCCGACCGGGAACCGATTCTGGTCCCCGGTCGGGGCTAGCAGCCCGACGCCGTAGGCTCTGGCATGATGGGCTTAACGATATTCGTTAAGCCCGCTTGCCGGAGTTAGCGCCGGCTGACGCGTCATATGACGTCAGCCGCGCATGCGTGGATTGGAAGACTCCAACCCGCACATGCGCGGATGACGTCATCGCGTATTTGCGCAAAACCCGCGCATGCGCGGGCCGGGATGCCCCTCAGCCGCCCCGCGAATGGATACTGCGGGGCGGCGGAAGGAGAAAGAGTGCGCGGGCATCGGGCCCGCTGCCCGCGATCGGTGCCCACCGATCGTGGGCCCATGGCACCCTTGTCATGGCCGTGGTACTGCCGTGCCAATCGGTGCCATGGTTATGAAAAGCGAGTTTGTGACGCCGTTTTTACGAACGGCCAGACCAGGTGTGTTTGCCGTTCGTAAAAACGGTGTAAAGGGCTGGGACTTCGGCCCATCGAACAGCTGTGAATCGCTGCCGGCCGTAAAAAAATGGCGGCAGCGATTCGGGTCGGGAGTTGGGCGGGGGGTGGGGAGAATAGCGGGAGGGCGGGAAAAATGTCGGGAAGGCCCTCCCGCTATTCTCCGACCCGTCGTGGGGGTCGGAGAATTTCGCCCTAGGTCTGGCCGTTCGTAAAAACGGCGTCACAAACTCGCTTTTCATAACCATGGCACCGATTGGCACGGCAGTACCACGGCCGTGCCAAGGGTGCCATGGGCCCGCGATCGGTGGGCACCGATCGCGGGCAGCGGGCCCGATGCCCGCGCACTCTTTCTCCTTCCGCCGCCCCGCAGTATCCATTCGCGGGGTGGCTGAGGGGCAACCCGGCCCGCGCATGCGCGGGTTTCACGCAAATACGCGATGACGTCATCCGCGCATGCGCGGGTTGGAGTCTTCCAATCCGCGCATGCGCGGCTGACGTCATATGACGCGTCAGCCGGCGCTAACTCCGGCAAGCGGGCTTAACGATATTCGTTAAGCCCGTCATGCCGGAGCCTACGGCGTCGGGCTGCTAGCCCCGACCGGGGACCAGAATCGGTTCCCGGTCGGGAAGGGGCGCGCTGGCGTCAAACCCGCCCGGGTTTGACGCCAGCTTTACGATTTCTCCCGTTTTGGGAGAATCGCGCCCTCTCTGTTTGAAAAAGAGTCATCGGACTCGAAACATCAGCTCTTTTCTCTCCCCACAGATGCTGCCAGACTTGCTGAGATTTTCCAGCATTTTCCCTTTCGTTTACTCACACACAGGCTGGATTCTCCAGTCACTGACGTCAAAATCACGTTCGGTGATCCGCCGGAGAATCAAAGTTCCTGACCGAATCGGGGGAGGCGCCACTTTCGCAATGCCCTGTCCAAAGCAGCGTACTCAGAGAATTGCCCTGTGTTTCATGATGCGCATGCGCAGCCATGGACCCGGCAATTCTCTGAGATATATCAGCAGCGAGAGCTGGGTGCTCTACGCTGTCGTCATCCAACCTCAGCCAAACCGGGGATCGGTGGCCATTTTATGCCACTTTTTCTGGCCGTTCCCACGCCAACGCTCTCAGAATTGGAGAATCCTTTAGGTTTTAGTTTTTTCAGTCTGTTCTGACCTGTGGTAACTTGAGACCACAAAATGGTAGTCAAATGCATTTAAAAAAAAACTTTTTAATATAAATAAATAACGAAGTTCATCACTAACAGTAACTCAGCAGAATCAGTAATCACCAAGAAAATAGCTGCTCTGGTAAAATACCTCTTGCAGATTGAAAAAGCCCACCCAAAACGTGCACATGCTCAGAACCCTTATCAGATGCCAATTAAACAATTACATTTTTTTTTATAAATTTAGATTAGCCAATTATTTTTTCCAATTAAGGGGCAATTTAGCGTGGCCACTCCACCTACTCTGCACATTTTTGGGTTGTGGGGGCGAAACCCACGCAGACACGGGGAGAACGTGCAAACTCCACACGGACAGTGACCCAGAGCCGGGATCGAACCTGGGACCTCAGCGCCGTGAGGCGGTTGTGCTAACCACTAGGCCACCGTGCTGCCCTATTAAACAATTACATAGGAGAAAGGCTCATAAGAATATTCTGTACTCAAAATGTCACTGTGTAACACTTCTCCCCCCTTAAATTTCAATCCCCATTAGGACAGAAATACAATAAAGTAATATCTGAATTATGCACAAGTCTGTCAGGAGCCTTGAAGTTGCGTTTGACCTGTGCGATACACTGGTAAATCTTATAACGGTTAATCTGGAATCGCAGGTGAAGAGGTAAATTGAGAATTTTAACCTGAACGTTCCTCTTCCATTCCACCAGTAGAGTCAACTGGAAAACCTTGAAACATAGGAACCATTTCCTGGTGGACAGCATGTCTGCCATGTTATCAGTAATGGTTGCTGACTCTGAAACTTTTTCTAACTCTGAGCTAAGTGTTTTCTGCTTGAAAAAGGGGAAGTGAACACTTAGCTGCTATTGATGTGGCGATTAGCATCAAAGTAGGAAAATAGAGATGCATAAAGGCTGGACGGGAAAGATAGATCAACAATCCATCAAGCACCTGTCTCTGGAGTAATAAAACTATCAATCACTGGCTAATACAATGTATTGCTGTGTGAAATTTCAAAGGATGCCAAGGGATTTGAAGTCCTTTGAAGTGTACTGGGCTTTCAGGAAGTCTCTGACACTGGTAACAGCTGCTGTTCTAAACACTTTTGTCTGAGGTGGCTGATGTAAGGGAAGGGCAAATGAAAATGCAATGGCTTCACAGTATACTGACTGGACTGTTCTTTAGCTTCCAGGCAGAGGTCTCTCATGGGAGTCTCTGAAAGGGGGAGTCTGCTTGACAAGTCCTTATGGGAAGTCTGAGAGGATTGTGGGTGGTCAGGCAGGGGGTTGGGCAGGGTTTTCTGGATGTTGGGGTCCCCTTAGTTATGCACTGACCCCCTTGACCTACTGCAGGGTCCACCAAATCAGGGGCACATTTGGGGAAACTTGAATCAATTCCCGCTGAGGTGATTTCCCACCGTGGGGATCGGTGCGGAGGTAGGGGTGGGGGTGGGGGGGTGGGGGGGGGGGGGGGGTGGAGACTCGGATGAGATGCAAATGGGTACGAATCATTCATTTGCAACCTCCCAGTGGATTCGAGGCATGCAGCTCGTTGCCGCCTTAGGGTACCGGAACATTAAGGCCAGCACTGATCTGTTTTTTCTGCTGGCGCTCCATTCTCTGCCGGATTGGGAAACCCGCTACCGGTGCCGGGCAATTCTGCTCCTCTCTCTCTCTGTTTCATCCTGTAGCCATGTGGAAAATCCATGATGAAGATTCATCTTCTTGTTCATTACTGACTAAATAATCAGTATCTGAAAATGAGTGAAAGTGCTTGTGGATATTATTGCTGGTAGGTTGATGACTGTTACCTAGTGTTGTGCTCTTCACCTATCATCTTACCATTTGAGATGAGAATGGAGGGCACTGGAGATTTAAACCAGTGAAGTTAAGCTGCCATTTAATGAGTACAGGTATGGCCGACGCCCAAATTGGGGACCGTGCCAGTTCGACGCTGGTTTTCTATCCTCTGCTCCTCTGAAATGACGTAATTGCGTCACTCACCGCACGCCTTGGACCGCCGTTGGTGCATCACCTGAAGGACCTCCGCCGATGCTCCGCCCACGATGGGCCGAGTTTGGTGTCATTTCCAACATCCCTCTCATTTATGAAACACATATTTTAATCTGTATTTCTTACTGTGCAGCAGGAGACTGGATAGAGAGTTATGATTGGCTGGTGCACAAGACAATTTTCAACTCAAATGTTGAATACGTGACACAACTGTGATGATTTGCAAGCCTGTCTCTACAGTAGAACTTAATGTACACATCGAGAAATTAATGACTGCAAAATCAAGTAACCCCGAAAAAGGATGTGTGGATTGTGCTGTTCAGCCAGCACTAAGTGTACTGTTGTGGGGCTGCATGCATGGCCAGAGGGCACATAATTATGAGAGCCTCGCATAGGTTCAAACTGGCCTGCACATCTTCAAGTCAGCCTGCACCTTGTAAAAAGCGGGATTCACCGTTGCCCGATGCCGATACCGTAATCTGCGATTGGGCGGAGAATCCCTGCCGACGCCCAAATTGGGGACCGTGCCAGTTCGACGCTGGTTTTCTATCCTCTGCTCCTCTGAAATGACGTAATTGCGTCACTCACCGCACGCCTTGGACCGCCGTTGGTGCATCACCTGAAGGACCTCCGCCGATGCTCCGCCCACGATGGGCCGAGTTCCCGACCGCGCGGGGCATATGTGGTCTTAGTAGTGGTGAACCCGGCGTGGCACCTGGAGACTGTGTCCAGCGCCGCCGCAGTCGGCCAGGAGCCGTGCTGCTGGCCGAGGGGCTTCCGTGAGGGCTGGGAGGACTAGTGGGGGTGGTCGGGGTGGCCAAGGGGGCATTATTTGGCAGGCTGGGTCAGCACATGGCCAGTGCCATGTTCATTGACGCGACCGCTGCAGGTCATCGCCGTGCGCATGCATGGCCACAGACCCAGTCATTCTCCAGCCATTTATATTGTGGGAGCCGGGGGTTTTACCCAGCGCAGCTGCTAACCCCTCACTGGTCGCAGGATTGGTGAGGTGTTTGGCGTCAATTTTGGTGTCATAAACGTCACAGTTAGAGTTGCCGCTTAGCCTCAAAAATGGTGAATCCAGTCCGAGGGATATTTTGGCTGGAGCAGATGCTGGAAGCCATTATAAAAGTGAGTTTAATCTGGAAAAGAGGACAATTTTCGAGCACTTCAGTCAAGGCCTTGGTTCAGGCCTTGGAGAGCAGAAGAGATCCCATCTATCCATATAGGGATACCCTCCACACAAACATTGGGGAGACTGTGGGAGCAGGTAGCGGTCGTAGTTAAGGGTGGCATGGCAGCACAGTGGTTAGCACTTCACAGTGCCAGGTGCCCGGGTTCGATTCCCGGCTTCGTCTGCTGTCTGTTCTCCCTGTGTCTGCGCAGGTTTCTACCATGTGCAAGTTTCCTCCCACAAGTCTCAAGAAACGTGCTGTTAGGTAATTTGGACATTCTGAATTCTCCCTCAGTGTACCCAAAAGGTGCTGGAATGTGGCAACTGGGGCATTTTCTTCATTGCAATGTTAATATAAGCCTACCTGTGATGCTAATAAAGATGATTATTATTATTAGTTAAGGCTGGGATTCTAGCCCTGAGGACCTGGGTACAATGTCACAAGAGCTTCATTGACCCCACACAAGTGATCAAGACTAATTGGTGTAACTCAATATGCCATCTCCTACTCACCTGACAAGCTGCTCAATACACCATACCTACATCATTCACTTACCAATAATCTCTATGAATTATGGTTTATTTTTTATTTTTTTTATTATTTTTTATTTTTTTAAAAATAATTTTTATTGGAATTTTTTACAAAAAATATAAAAATATAACAACAAACAATAATATGCAACAAACTACCCCATAACAACCGTAACACCCCCCAAACCGTATCAACACATGTATCCCATCCCCCCCACCCCCCCAACCCCAACAAGAGAATTTAACCATAAATTAAAATTAAATAAATCAAATTTAAATAAAATAAACAAACATAGTCATCGTCCCCCCCCCCCCCCGTGTTGCTGCTGCTACTGTCCCAGTACCCTATTGTTGAGCCAGAAAGTCGAGGAAAGGTTGCCACCGCCTAAAGAACCCTTGTACCGATCCTCTCAGGGCGAATTTGACCTTCTCTAGCTTAATAAAACCCGCCATGTCATTGATCCAGGTCTCCACGCTTGGGGGCCCTCACATCCTTCCATTGTAGCAAAATCCTTTGCCGGGCTACTAGGGTCGCAAAGGCCAGCACACCGGCCTCTTTCGCCTCCTGCTTTCCCAGCTCCACCCAAACCCCAAAAATCGCGAGTCCCTACCCTGGCTTGGCCCTGGATCCCACCACCCTTGACACCGTCCTCGCCACCCCCTTCCAGAACTCCTCCAGTGCCGGACATTCCCAGAACATATGAATTATGGTTTATACATAACATTCATAGTTTTATCTTGTCTACATACTTAGCACTGCTGCAAACATCAGTCACATGTGTACTATCTACAAGATATACTGCATCAACTCACCAAGGCTACTTTCACAGAACTTTCCAAACCCACAGCCTCCACCACCTAGTAGGACAGGGACAGCAGATACTTGGTAACACCTCCACCTGCAAGTTCCCCTCCAAGTCACACACCATTCTTACTTAGAAATATATTGCTGTTCTTTCACTGGTGCCGGGTCAAGAACTCCATTCCTTCCAGAACTGAGGGCATACCTACACCATATGAACTGCAGGGATTCAAGAATGGAGCACGTCACCACCTTCTCTAAGGCAATTGGGGATGGGTAATAAGTGCTGGCTGAACAATGTTTTTTTACAGCTTGCACATACTGGCATCTATTCAACCATGATAGCCACACCACACAACTATATTACACTGCACTCACTAACACATGGCCCTCTTTCTTACAGGATGAAGTGGCACATAACCAGAGACAGCAACAACTAACCTAAGAGGGACAAGCAAGGATGCATGTCCTTACCCCAGTTGAAGAAGATCCTGCATGCAATTATTGGACTGGTCCTTAGTGAGGCTATGGCCGGCACTAGGACTGAAAGCACAGAAGTATAGTAGTGACAGATAGTCAGAGGCTTTTCCCCAGGGTAGAGGGGTCAATTACTAGGGGGCATAGGTTTAAGGTGCGAAGGGCAAGGTTTAGAGTAGATGTATGAGGCAAGTTTTTTACACAGAGGGTAGTGGGTGCCTGGAACTCGCTGCCGGAGGAGGTGGTGGAAGCAGGGATGTTAGTGACATTTAAGGGGCATCTTGATAAATACATGAATAGGATGGAATCGAGGGATATGGACCCAGGAAGTGTAGAAGATTGTAGTTTAGACGGGCCGCACGGTCGGCACGGGCTTGCAGGGCCGAAGGGCCTGTTCCTGTGCTGTACTTTTCTTTGTTCTTTGTTCTTTGTTGACAAGGAGAGTCCGGCAAGTTCACAGGGAGACGTTTATTCAGCTTTACAGCAGCACATACATAGGGCCCGGTTACACATTACCGGGTCCTTACTCCTTTCACTCTGTTCCTACAGAGGCCAATCTAGCATACAAATTCTGATTAATTCCAATTGTAATCAGGACAAGGGAATATGAACCTCATGCATGTCACATGCAGGTTGTTACATGGAGGTGACAGTATGCACAGACCAAATTCTCCTTCTATAATCCCACTTCCCTCTCATCCCACAACCTCTGTGATTGCAAACTGAGGATATTGCAAAGATGCACCACTTTCTTTTCCTCTGTTGCTTCACCAAAACCCTATCCTTGTGCCTCACTCCTTTCAGATACTCAGGAACAGTAATCTGGCCAGACAGTGGGGGAAGAGAAAGACACGGAAGAGCAGGAAGACAGTGATGAAGAAGAGATAATACTGTCTCTCGCACTCACTCTGAGCGCTATAGAGAGAAATTGAAGTGGGAGCTGCAAGTGCTGTGATACCAAACACATCAGCCAGGACAGAGGACCAGCCAAACACAGGTGTCAGCTTGTTGGAAAGTGAGACCACACAGGATTTCTGCAGTAGAGGATTCAGGTGAGGGTTTCAATGGGAAAGCACATAGAAGATGGCTACGGGCTACACATGATGAAATGCTTGGCTCTTGGGCAAGTCTGTCAGAAAGCTTGTAGTCCATGTTAAGGAGAAGCCCGACACCAATTTGGCACAGGATTTTGAGCAGAGCGCCATGACCATCTTCTCCATCATGGCAGTCATGATCACTACCTTGAGAACGCTTGCTGTGTCCCATGGTTGATTTATCCTCTTCCTATGAAGCGCAAGCAGAAACCAGTCAATGTCTGAGTGCAGCAGTAAAAGTCCAAACTGAAGCCAACCAGGTTCAACTAGCTGCCGCCCAAGTTCAAACTGCTGCCATTGTAGCTGTGGATAGCAGTTTTCAAAGGGGCTTGCAGGCATATTGTGAGGACAGCAAGTTGAAGCTTCACAGACCAATGCCACTTCTCTAAGATATCACCAACAACAACAATTTCTATGTAAATTCGAGCTGTTGTTGATTGCTGGGATGTTGTCTGGGGAAGTGACACTGAATGTGTGCAGCATCAACTTGCTGTCCATTCTCAGGATTAAAGCATTGTTCTTTCACAACTGACACTGTGCCAGTGCTCTTGCTGGTTCCCACCTGTCAGACAGCCAGTCTAGATTGCCGCTACCCAAGTTATGTTTGTGCAGTTCAGTCTTCTGGCTCAGAGTTGCTCAAGATCATCCTCCGCGGCCAACTCCAGTCTTCCCAATTGAAAATCAATAGGTGGGATTCTCCGATGGTGGGATTCTCCGTTGCGCCGGCAGTGCGCCCACACCCATGGATTGCCCGGTGATGTGGGGTGGTCACAATGGGAAATCCCATTAGCAGATGGCGAGAACGGAGAATCCTGCTGCCGATGAGGGCGCTCCACCAAGGAACATGCAGCTGGCGGGCCGGAGAATCCTGTCCAATAGCTTTCCACCAATGCTGCAGCCACTGGAGGAGTTACACTGCCTCAGACACTATGGTGGGCAGAGCACTCAGAAAACAGGCATTAAGGAAATGCACAAGAGTGATTAGTTGATGTTTGTATGTAGTATGGTTTGATTTATAAATTTGATTTGGAATGTCTATCTTGTGTTGCCGTTTATTTTTGCATCGAGGCCAATAAATTGCTGGTTAGTAACTGAGGGAAGATAATGTATGGAAGTGTTGGTGAATGGAAATTGGGGCACTGTTTGTTGCTATCACAGTTAGATGGTCCAGACAAAGAAGCGTTAAGCATCACTATGACCTGCTCTATCACATTTCACGGGGCAGCGTAGGAACTGAATCATGCCCAGGTTTGCGTGGGTTGCATTTCAGTAACAAGAGCCATGTTGTTTATGAAAATCTAGCCTTGGTCAAGCAGAGGCCACCCTCTGGTTTGTTATGGTAGCTCAAATGCAGATGGTACAGTGGACTGCTGCACAATTAAGACATTGACTCTTGCTAGCAGCACTGGGCATTAACTTGCACAATGCGCTGAATATATTTTCACCCCATCTGAACATGGAGGGAATGGAATACATTTTGGTTACAGTAGATCCTAGACTTGGCATGTAGTGCATGTAAATCAAAGTGCGTGCAGTCATTGACACCCTGCAGTATGGGGAAGCCTAACAATCCTTGTGAAGCTGCATGCTGATTCTGTCTGCTTCCCTCTCGCAAGGTAGAATGAAATATATTCAGTTTTCTTGGAATACTGAGCCTCAAAGAGCCTCAAAGAGCTCCTTTTTTCCAACTTGAAATGATGCAAATATCAACTGCTTTAGCCTGGAAAGAGCCCAACCCATGCAATGTCACGGTCATGGTCACGTTTTACAACCACAAACAATACTGCCCTCATTCAGCTCTGAGGTTGCAGACCTGATGTTCCTCACAAGAATTGACTACATACTACAGATGTAGGAATAATTTCTGAGGTGTTTCCTCTTCACCAAGATGTTCCTAACAAGAATTGACTACATACTACAGATGTAGTATTTGTCAATTCTTGTGAGGAACATCTTGGTGAAGAGGAAACACCTCAGAAATTATTCCTTGCTGATATTCAGGTAGGAGAATTGCTCCCCGGTATTTTTGGGCGGTTACAGCCTCCTGCTAAGAGGCCTTCTCTTGCACCTCCCACTTCTAGCAGCTTGACATTTATAAACAGTCAGGGTCAGCATCACACCTACTCATTTGCATTGGAGATGGAAAACCATGATCTTCTGCATTGGTTGCCACCATGGCAACCCCCACACTACATGTGTTAATATCAGGGGCATGAGGGTTAATGAAAAATGAAAAGATGAAAATCGCTTATTGTCACGAGTAGGCTTCAATGAAGTTACTGTGAAAAGGCCCTAGTCGCCACATTCCGGCGCCTGTCCGGGGAGGCTGGTACGGGAATCGAACCGTGCTGCTGGCCTGCTTGGTCTGCTTTAAAAGCCAGCGATTTAGCTGAGTGATCAAAACCAGCCCCTAATGCGGAATTATTAAGGAATATTAGAGAAGAGGCCTATGTAAACCCATTTTCCATCTTTTTTTCCCATTCATTCAGGGGATGTGGACATCGCTGTCTGGGCCAGTATTTATTGACGATCCCTAATTGTGCCTGAACTGAGTGGCTTGCTAGGCATTTGCGAGTCAGCCACATTGCTGTGGATCTGAAGTCACACGTACTCCAGATAAGGGCCGGCAAATTTTCTCCCCTAAAAGAGGTGCATCAGATGGGTTTTAGTGACACTTGCAAATGGTTTTATGGTCATCCTGAGATTTTTAATTCCAGATTTAATTCGAATTCAAATGTCACCATCTGCCATGGTGGGTTTCGAACCCGGGCTGGATTACTAGTCCAGTGACAACACCACTATGCCATCGCCTCCCCTCTGATTCCCCAACTCTCAATTTCAAAAATCCTTTATTATCCTTCGGTACATTGTGGGGCTACAGATTTCCTCAATCACTTTACTGTAAACCCAAGATGATATGACCATTTTTCATGCAGGGTTTCATATAAAAGACACATGAAGATATGAAACGATGTGCCCATAAACATTTCAATCACATATTCAATCCCTGCAGATATATGAGCTTTGTGTCCATGTTTAGAAGGTCTTCCTTTTGCGAGAGGTGTGTGTGTGTGCTTTTGTTTTGAAATTATGAAAGCCATCAGCAGATTCAGCAACTTTCCCCTATCAAAATGATTCCTCCCAGATCGTACACGTTAATGAATTCATCCATCTTATCCAAGCAAGTGGAAGTCGTTAAAATTGAAAGAGATTTTCTGTTTAGCTTGGTTTTCATAGCTTAGGACAGGAGAAAACAAATCATTATACAACTAAATTAACTGTCAATACATTTATATTAGTCATTTTATATGCATGGCATTTGCTCCAACAGTGTGCTATCCAATACATCATTTCAAAAGGTTCCTGAATCAAAGTATATGCGGTAACCATCAAGACGAATGAAGCTATTCTATTCCTCAATTTAAAGATTGTTAAATGAACCTATGAAAAATTTATTTGCTGAAAACAAATTGTTGATTTAACTTTTGATAAATTATATACAACAGTAGTCATTCAAAAGTTCTAGTGTAAAACCCAATGAGGAGGTTAATCTCCAAACCCGGAATGTTAAAATAACATTGCAGGGGAAGCATTCCTCTGGTCGCTTTGTGTTAGTGTCATCATAAGTAAAGACCTCTATGATCACTTTTGCAATAAAATTGTAAATACTGGCTTTTAAAACACTGTTATTTTTCCATTGGGTTAGTTCGGTGGATTAGATGGTTAGGGGGTGGTTCAAATTAATTCGAACAGCACAGCGCTTGATCCCTGATCTGGCTGAGGTAGAATTGGAGACTGCCTGCTCGCCAGACCCATATTAAAGAGCTGTCGGTCGGCAAATATTTGGCAGGGATCTACCTTTGGGCAGATAACTGATAATGATGATTGTTCCAGGAAAAGAACATGAACAAAAGAATAAAAAAAAGAACAAATGAATAAAAGAACTTGAATTAATATCAGGATGTCCCAATGTGATTTACAGTCAATGAAGCATTTTTTTCAAGTGCAGTCGCTGTTATAATGTTGGAAATGGGGCAGCTAGGTTGTGTATAGCAAACGGCCACAACCAGGCATAATAATAATAATCTTTATTGTCACAAGTAGGCTTACATTAACACTGCAATGAAGTTACTGTGAAAATCCCCCAGTCGCCATATTCCGGCACCTGTTCAGGTACACAGGGAGAATTCAGAATGTCCAAATTACCTAACAGCACTTCTTTCTGAACCTGTGGGAAGAAACCGAAACAGCCGGAGGAAACCCAAGGGGAATAGGGAGAACGTGCAGTCTCCACATGGACGGTGACCCAAGCCAGGAATTGAAGATGGACTCCTGCGCTGTGAAGCATCAGTGCTACTGTTAGCCATTGGTTAAGGGATGAATATTGGCCAGGACACCGAGGAAAACTGCTCTATTTTTCTCTGAAAATGGTACCCAGGGATCTTTTACCCCCACTGAGAGGGCAGTCCTCTCATCCCAGTGGTAAGTCAACCTAAATTATGTGCTCGAGTCTACTTGAATGCCAAATGCTGTGATTCAGAGGCAAGCGTATTGCCAGCGAGCCCACGAAATTTCCTGAAAACGTGTTAAGAGAGGTGTGAGGAAGAAAGGAAAACCCAATACAAAAGAAGATGTGGCCAAAAGCTTGGTTGTAGGTTTGGATTTTAAGGAGTGTCTTTGGTTTGGAGAACGAGTGGGTAGGTAGAGATTTTAGAAAGGGGAGTCCTTGAGTGCCGTTGGGCCTTGGTGCCTGAAAGGTAAAGGAAATATTTTCAATGTGTTTGCTATGTTGCCAAAACATAAAAACCAGAAGAAATATTACCCTAAATCCTGACATGGAAATCCATTTTACATAATGCAGCAAAAAAAAAGGATACAGGACGCTTTGCAGGACACTTCATAGATCCCTTGACAACCTATTCTGAACTCTGAGAATCCAAACTAGTTGCTTTTACTGGTTAAATAAAGTTATTCTTTCCATTCAAAACCTTAAGGTGAGGGTTTCTTTGATACTTCTGGTCACTGGTACGTTGTTCCTACCATGACCTGGTCAGATTTTCCTGAGGCCAAGGGAAGGTTGATTATTTGGAGTGCACTCCCAGTGTCATTTGATAGTACACTAACAAAGAAAAATTGGTTTGTGAACTAGGGAAGATTTTACGTTGGCTTTTATTTAACAATGCCTTGGTGTGTGATCTGAGTCAAGCTTTGATTGATAATCACAGTCTTCAGGAGACTATCGTGTTGTAACTTTGGCAGTGCACTGCTGTTGTTGTGCCTTAATTAAGAATGAAGGACTGTTGTTTGCTTTAGTATAAATAAGATAGTTCTCATTGAAGGAAATCCTTCAAGGAAATCCAATGCCCAGGCCGAGAATTAGATCCAGAGATGTCCAGACACCGTATGATGTTAAATTAGCATGAACAGAATCATTTTTACATACCACTGTCATAGATGTAAAACTCACATATTGACAGACCTGGGATGGGATTCTCCGTTGGCCGATGGCAGAATCGGGGAACGCAATCGGGCGGAGAATTGGTTTGGATGCAGAAATCGTGGTGGGCGGCACTTTCACGCCAAATCGTAATTCTCCGGTGACTCGACATCAGTTTCAATGCGTTCCACTCTGCACATACAGTAAACACCTTTGACATATTTGTGGGCCCAACTTGGCATTCTCCGTGATGCTCCGCCTCCACTGGGGCAAATTCTTGATGGCGAGGTTCACCTGTGCTTTTAAAAATCGTGAAGCAGGCCCTGAAATGAAAATGAAAATCGCTTATTGTCACGAGTAGGCTTCGATGAAGTTACTGTGAAAAGCCCCTAGTCGCCACATTCCGGCGCCTGTCCGGGGAGGCTGGTACGGTGTGGCTGCTGAGGGGGAGAGAGGGGACGGAAAATGTCCATCATCGCCATAGTTTGCCGACAGTTGTGCTGCTGGCTGGGGGGCTTTTGTCGGGGCTGTGGGGAGTAGCCGAGGGGGAGGGGGGGGGGGTGGCTAGGAGGCGGGCTGTAATCTCTATAATCAGTGGAGAACTCCCCACTGCTTGTCGCAGGTCCAGTCGGAGGGATGGCTACCAAACAGACAGCACTATGATTTGAGGGGCCCTCATCAAATTCCTGGATGGTGTGGAGCAGAGATGTGAGAACCTCTCTGTGCAATCGCGCAGATGTCCTTCAAGAAAGGTCACTACCCTCAGTGGCCACGATAGTGACTGCCAGCTTGCCCCGTAAGAGGATGCGGCAACCGTGCTGGAAGAAGATGAATGACCTTCTTTGTGAAGTCAGGGTAAGTATGTCTCCTATGTCTTCCGCTGCACCCCTTCACACACCCATCACACCTCCATGGTGACCTCTTGCCCACCCACATCATGAATTCCCATCACTTGTCATGCCCCCCCCCCCTCCAACTCCCCAAGGTCCCCTCTCCATTAGATAATCTGCTCCTCACATTCCCGCTCCCACTCACGCCCCACGCATGCCACCTTTCATCACTATCTGACCTGGCAGGACTCCCACCTACACTCTACCCACTTGTCTCATTGCAGGACAAACTCAAGCACAACTGGCGTGAGCGGGCACAGCCTCCCAGAGTTATGCCCAAGCTGAGATGCCTGTAAAAAGAGAGCCCTTGAGCTGGGAGATGGGGAGAAAGACAGTACCTGTGCAGAGGATAAGGTGACTGATGTGTTGGGTAGGCTGGGTCTGCGAAGACTGCTTTTACTGCAGTGGTGAGAGAGACAGGCTTCCAACACTTGAAGAAACGCAATTCGATTTTATTGAACACTTAACTATCATACATGCTTTAACTGTGGGTTGACACTATGCTGACTTGACTGGAGACCTGAGGCTAACCTGACCAGACTCTCTTACTACCACATGGTGTTTGTTCTCGTTGCTGCTCACGAGCTCTGACTGTTTCAGAGGCTGGATCCCGAGAGAGCGGGAACATTAGTGCCCTCTGGCTTTATAGTGGTCGTATCCTGTCTGGTGATTGGCTGCTGTGTTCTGTGTGTTCACTGGTCATCCTGTGTGTCAATCACTGCCTGTCTGTGCACCATCATATACCTGGATGTATATTATGACAGTGACGGCAGCAGAAAAAAGTGAGAACTCTCAGGCCATGCAGCCATGAAGTAAGCCTCGCCTGAGTTATCCTTCTCCCATCATTTATTCCCCATAATGCACTAATGCCAACTCACTTCCCTTGCAGGTCTTTCAGTCGAGCAACCTGGACTATCCTCGTGCCCTCTGGAGACCACAGACCTGAGCAGCTCTGAGGGAGACAACTCGGAGACAATCAACGAGGAGGCATCACCGCTGCCACCCGCATTCTCCACTAGCACAGATATTCACACCTTGGTGGGATTAACTAGCAGGCAGGCTTCTGGCTCACTCACAGGTGAGCACCTCATAGCTGAAGATCCACAGCAGGTGGAGGAAGGAATGGTCCAAGGAACCGGCCCTCAGAGGGGTGGTGGAGCCAAGGACTTGGCTGAACCCCTGGCCAATGACCCGCCCCTCGGACCGGTCATCCTACAGCTACAAAGGAAGAGTTGCGAATGTCAGGAAGGGATGACAGCATCCCTCCTCGGACTGCAAGGTCGACTGGAGGAGTCCTGTCACCTTCGGTCTCAGGAAATGGTGCTGTCACTTTGAGGTAATTAAGGCAACACTGCGAGCATGGTGTGCACAGTGGGGACCTTGACGCAGGATGTGGACTCTGTGGGAGGGGTTGTCTGCTCCATGCTTCAGCTCCTGCCCTCCATGGCTGAGAGCATGAGCTGTCTGGTGCAGGCACCAGTGGGAATCCACAAATGTCAGTGCCAGAGCATGGCGGGGCTTCTGGATCTCACTACAACTTCCCCCTATCCCATGGAGGAGCCCAGGGGGCCCTTGGCACCGAAAGGGAAGTGGTTCAGCAGAAAAGCAGATCAAGCCTTCTACCCAGGAGACCTGGGGGACATCCTGTCCTTCTGACTACCCTTCCCTGTGAGCGGCCCACCTCCTGTCCTACACAGTGAGGAGAGCAACACTGAAACACTGCCATTTAGGAAAGGCAATCCCTCAGTGGTCATATCATCACAAGCCCATCAGGCAGGACACTGGAAGTGCTCCGTGCATACTAGCCGCCAGACCCCTTTAAACTTTAAGGCTCACAGAGACAAAGTGTCACAAGGCCTGCGATAGACCCCAAGCCCCCGAGATGCCATTATTCAATTCCCCAACCACCCCCCCCCCCCCCCCCACCCCTCCGACCCCAAGTTGAACTTATCTGGGTCCCCCGCGTCCTCTCCCATGCCCCCTCTGTGACTAGCACCCTGGATGGTAAACTGTAAATGTTGCCACAGTCCCAGAGGACCATAGGCTGCTGTCCTGACTGCTGAGAGCTGACTGGTGGGGATTTAACCTGAGGGTTACCACACCTCAGGCGAGGGGAAGGTTGAGAAGGTGGAACGTTCCAGAATAACCTCAGTCAGTACAGGAACTGAACGCATGCTGTTGGCGTTACTCCGCATCAACGAACCAGCATGACATCACGCCGGCGACCGATGAATATTCATTGAGGGGGTAGTCCTGGCAGGAGCGCTCGCTAATGATATTATAATGTATTAAAATTAGATACCAGGCCTTCGATGCCGTTTTTCTCATCAAGCCACTGACGAGGGGCCTGGAATATCGGAAAAGGCGTTTTCCGATTCTCAACATGTTTTCCACCCACATGGCTGTTCTCCCTGACAGCTCAACCCTGTAAATCACAGTTATTGGGCATAAAGTGGCAATGAAGTGTTCAGAATGTATGCTGAGTGATGTTTGGCACGACAATAATATCGCAGCAGGGTGAAAAACACTCAACAGGTAAGTCATAAGATTAACATTGCAAATCTTATGACACTGCAACCTTCAGAGGTTATAGGGACACATCACAGTGCAGCAAGGAAGTGTGGAAATTTTTACATTGAAATTTCTGCAAGAAATGCCTACTTCACAATTTTCAATGGAGTTCATGACCTGTGTAAGAGTTTTAATACATTATAGGTATTTCAATGAATGTTTTTAGCTGCAGTGGCATTGTGATCTGGCAGTAAAAGATCGTTAATGATTGTTCTAAAGCAGGAAATTGCATCTCGCAAAAATTGAACAGAAACTTGCTGTGTCATGGAAATGCATCCTGAATGAAGGGTAAGTTTAATCTTTATTCTTTTTATAATAGGTTACTAATCTTGCTTCCAATGTTCAAATGTCACATTGGTGCTGGATGCATCTTCACTGTCAAACAGAGAAATTGGAATTCCTGTGCTCCCAGGGCATTCCAGCTCACCTAGGGTTGATTGCTTACATATGGCATGAGGAATGTCCTGAGGGCTAGTCTCTTGTTTACCTTTGTGGTGGGGCATAGTGTGTACTGTGGCTAGAAGTACAGAAACAATTTAAAACTGTTAGTTAAGGCACAGTAAATAAATCTAATGTAGCAGCCTAACTTAAGGATCATGTGGCATACAACATGGTATAGATGTGGCTTAGCTTACAGACTAACCTCTGTTATCCAGGAATGGGATCAAATTTTAAGACTGGCACTTTTGATGGGATTGCTATTGTCAAACAGAAATCTCATTTATATAATAATAATATCTCTTTATTGTCACAAGTAGGCTTATATTAACGTTGCAATGGAGTTACTGTGAAGTCACCACATTCCGGCGCCTGTTAGGGTACACAGAGGGAGAATTCAGAATGTCCAATTCACCTAACTCTTTCAGGACTTATGGGAGCACCCGGAGGAAACTCACGCAGACATGGGGAGAATGTGCAGACTCCGCACAGACAGTGACCCAAGCCCGGAATCAAACCTGGGACCCTGGCGCTGTGAAGAAACAGAGCTAACCACTGTGTTACCACGCAGCCCGATATAAAGAATAACTATTCAAAATGTATCACAGCCTGTTGATTATCAGCCTGTAAATCCTCCCAATATACTTGATGGCAGGCGGCACAAGTTGGAGAGATTCCTGGCCATCCATACTGCAGAAAGTAACGGCAAACCATTGCAGTACTTTGCCAAGAGTAATTGTGGAGCGGTCCAATGGGAGTCCATGGTTGCCAACACCCTCTTCACACATGACGCCTGAAGGAGGAGGGCGTTCACATCCTGAATTTCACGATAGAAAAGCATAATGCTGCAGATGCTGGAAATCTGAAGAGATTGAGTGCCTTGTTAACCACAGTTAAAAAGGGCTGACTGTAATTTTCCACAGGTAGTGGTGAATCTCCATTACGCATCCTTATGAGTTTGATACATCCTTCCTAAGGTGTGTACCCAAAACTGAATGCAGTACTTGAAATGTGCTCTGTCCAAGGTTGTCCACAATTGAAGTGTAACTTCCTCCTCTTTGCATTTCAAACTCCTTGTGATTTAGATTTAGATTTATTGTCACATGTACTGAAGTGCAGTGAAAAGTATTGTTCTGTGTACAGTCCAGGCAGATCGTTCCATGCATGAAAAAACAAAGGATAAATGTGGTAAGTTGTGATAAATGTGAAACACTGTGATGAATACACAATGTAAATACATAGGCACTGGAATTGGGTGAAGCATTTGAAGTATAGTGCTGACAACAGCAGATAAGATGTGTGGAGAGACCAGCTCAGCCCAGGGGCGGGATTCTCCCCTACCCGGCAGGACGGGGGGTCCCGGCGTAGGGGAGTGGCGCCAACCACTCCAGGGTCGGGCCTCCCCAAAGGTGCGGTATTCTCCGCACCTTTGGGGGCTAGCCCCACGCCGGAGCGGTTGGCACCACGCCGACTGGCGCAAAAACCGGTGCCAGCGGCCTTTCAGGCCCGCCGCCCGGGAGCGGGGCTGGCCGAAAGGCTTTTGCCGGTTCGCGCATGCGCCGGCGGTGACGTCAGCGGCCAGCTACCGCTGACGTCACCACTGGCGCATGCGCGCTGTGGGTTTTTCTTTCGCTTCCGCCATGGCGGAGGCCGTGGCGGTGGAGGAGAAAGAGTGCCCCCAGGGCACTGGCCCGCGATCTGATCGGGGGGCCCCAATTGCAGGACTGGCCATCGTGGGGGCACCCCCGGGGTCCGATCGCCCAGCGCCCCCCCCAAGACCCCGGGGGCCCGCTCACGCCGCCGATCCCGCCGCCACCAGAGGTGGTTCAAACCTCGGCGGCAGGAGAGGCCTCCCAACGGCGGGACTTCGGCCCATCCCATTGCGGGCCGGAGAATCGCCGCGGGGGCTCGCCGCCCGCTGCGGCGCGTTTCCCGCCCCCGCCAATTCCCGGGTGGCGGAGAATCTCTGCCACGGCGGGGGCGGGATTTTCAGCGGCCCCAGGCGATTCTCTGACCCTGCTAGGGGTCGGAGAATTTCGCCCCAGAAGAGAGTCATTCAGGAGTTTGGTAACAACGGGGAAGAAGCTGTCTTTGAATCTGTTAGTGCGTGTTCTCAGACTTTTGTATCTTCTGCCAGATGGAAGAGGTTGGAAGAGAGAATAACCCAGGTGGGAGGGGTCTTTGATTAAGCTGCCCGCTTTCCCAAGGCATCGGGAGGTATAGACAGAATCAATGGGTGGGAGGCATGGTCGCCTGATGGACTGAGATATGTTCGCAACTCTCTGTAGTTTCTTGGGCCAAGCAGTTGTCATACCAAACTATGATGCAGTCAGATGGGAAGCTTTCTATGGTGCATCTGTAAAAATTGGTAAGAGTCAATGTGGAGGTGCCGAATTTCATTAGTTTCTTGAGGAAGTATAGGCGCTGTTGTGCTTTCTTGATCGTAGCGTCGGTGTGGGTGGTTAAGGCTGACATTCCATTGCTTTTTGAGCCTGTGCACGAGCTTTCAATGACGTGTGCACGTGGAAACCCCAAACCTCTTTGCTTCTCCACAACCCCATGTCTCTCAGCATTAGAAGCAGTTAATAGGCTTACTGGAATAATTTGAAAACAATAACTTCATGGCAAGCAAGATCACAGCCCTGGTGCAGCAAGTGGGAGAGAACTCTGCTCCGAATGTTTGCACACAAGTTTCAGGAAATGACACCATCTAGCAGAGAGTCGCACAAGCAGAAGAAATGGTATCTGAAGCTGCTGCTTCACAGACAATTTGAACTGACTCTGAATGCAGGAGCGTAGATACACCAGCTGCTGCACTCCTCCCATAAATATGAAGGTCTGACGCATTAGCGTCAGATATGGCTCAGTTGCCTGCACACTTACCTCTGAGTCACTAAGTTGTAAGTTCAGAGACTCTGACCTTAGGTTTAGGCTGACACCCCAATACAATGCTGAGAATGCAGCACTGCTGGAGGTACCATCTTTCAGATAAGAGTTTAAACTCTATTTGGACCACTCCCATGCTGATTCCACTATCATTTTCCGACGGTTTTAGCTGAGTTATCACGTCGGCAAATCTGTGCACTTACATTTCAACTGCTTTCCCATCCTCAAAAATATTGGTGCTGTTGATTTTTTCTTCATATTGCTTGCATTAATCATTTTGCGCAGCTGCATTCAACGCTCATGGCATGGAAAGCACTGAGTTGGATAATAATTTTCAACGATTTCCTCGTGGGTCCTGAGATCGGATTAGAAATGAGGAAATGGTGAGCAAAAGCTGTAATAAATGTAATATGGCGAAGAAAAACATGCAGCTGTATGGCAGGAGGACAAAATAGCATTGTGTGGTTCAGGGAACTGCCCTTCATTGCTACTCGCTGTGACTGGCATAATTTGAATATAAAATAACTATTAGAGGAACATCAATAATCCATCTGAGCTGAAACCGACTGGCAGTGGCTAAATGTCTCCACCTGTTACAAATAAACAAGCATTTAAGTGACTGTTCAATGTGGTAGCTACAGTCATACTCATTTGAACAATGCAAATTGCATGTCATTTTATTTTATGCAGATAGACATATGGCCAGAATTCTCTGACCGCCGGAAGCAAACCCCTGCCGGCGACGTGGGGCGGCTTCGATGGGAAATCCCATTGACAAGCAGCGGGAAGATAGAATCTTGCCACCAGCGAACGGCGAATCGCCAAGAATCACGCGGTTGGGGGACCAGAGAATCCAGCCCATATTATCACCTATATAAATGCATAATACAGACAACCATCCCAAATTATACTTCTTATGTTTTTTGCAAATAGACAGACATCGTCTCAATTAAAGCATGGACTTTGACTTCAGACTTTTTACACTGATGTCTTACTTCCTTGTATGATAATGAAAATGATATATATATAAAACTGATCACTGAACACTCAATGTGTAGGTATTCCAATTGTTTGTCAGTTAAACTGATACTGCAGAAAAAATAAGGGTAAAACCCTTATGCTGTCCACTATCTAAATCTATCTATATCGTCAAGCATGGCAGAAAGTTGTATTTTACCATTATATTTGCAGTCAAATCGTTACACTGCAAAAGAAAATTTGGGTTTCTCTGATATTGTCCACGGAATATCACTCACTCATCACTTTCATTGTTCAGAACATCTCTTGTGGCAACCTCGCCTGTCCACCAATCAGCTTCCAATATTAAAAATAAATAGTTTCTCAACCATGCCATTAGTAACCAAGCACAACCTAGGGTGACTCGTGAGTTGGTAAAATCCTCCCTCATCTCCTCGCCAAAAACAGGCTGATGTCAAATTTGGAAATATGAGCTGACAAGATTTTCACAACCACCCTAAAATTGTCCCACGAGAACGTTTAGACTTC
Source organism: Scyliorhinus canicula (assembly GCF_902713615.1). Lineage (NCBI taxonomy): Eukaryota > Metazoa > Chordata > Chondrichthyes > Carcharhiniformes > Scyliorhinidae > Scyliorhinus > Scyliorhinus canicula. Next base: position 103,944,174 of record NC_052159.1, read on the forward strand.
TGCAGGTTAATATGCTGTTATTTCAGGCAGACAAAGAGTATGTGTGAAAATATTTACTTCAGTCTGGGCCTCCACTAGAGGATGGGCCTGGTGTTGTGCACCTTGTGCATCCTCCCCTAACCCTGCCTCTCCTGGGCCCTGTACTCTGCTCAATTTGGGTTCAGCCAGGATACTTGACTCTAGACCTCATTATAGCTTGAGTGCAAGCATGAAAAAAAGAGGTGAGGTGTTTTTTTAACATCAAGCCAGCGTTTTACTGAGTGCGGCACCAAAAATTGAAGTTGATGGGAATCAGGGACAAAGTTCTCCACTGGCTCGGGTCATATCTAGCAAAAAGGAAGATGGTTAAATTTGTTGGGGCCAATCGTCTCAGTCACAGGACATCACTGCAGGAGTTCCTCCGGGTCATGTTTCTTCAGCTACTTCATCAATGACCTTACCTCCATCAGAAGGTCAGAAGTGGGGGTGTTTGCTGATGATTGTACAATGTTCAGTTACTTTTGCACTCTTCAGATAATGAAGCCGTGTATGCTCACATGCAGATTTGACATTATTCAGACTTGCGCTGATGAATGGCAAGTGGCATTCATGCCATAGAAGTATTCGGCAATGACCATCTTAAACACAAAAGAATCAAACCACCTTCTGTTACCTTTCAATGGCATTACCATCACACAATTCTACATGATCAACAGCCTAGAACATACCATTGACCCAAAACTTAACTTGAACTTAACTGAACAAGAACAGGTCAAAGGTTGGAAAGTCTGTGGTGAATAACTGATACCCAAAGTCTCTCGATAATCTCCAAAGCACAAGTCAAAAGTGCGATGGAAAACTCTCCACTTGCTTGGATGCAGCTCCAACAACAGGCAAGAAATTTCACACTGTTGAGGACAAAACTCTCATTTTATTTTAAATTTAGAGTACCCAATTCATTTTTTACAATTAAGGGGCAATTTAGCCTGTCCAATCGACCTACCGTGCACATCTTTTTGGATTGTGGAGCAAAACCTATGCAAATGCGGAGAGAATGTGCAAACTCCACATGGACCGTGACCCAGAGCCGGGATCGAACCTGGGACCTCAACGGTGTGAGGCAGCTGTGCTAACCACTGCACCAGACAAAGTTCTCACTCGATTGAAACCACATTAGATATTTACTTCCTCCATTACTGACGCACGGTGGCAGCAGTGTGTGTTATCCACAAGACATACTGTGGCAACTCCCCAAGGCCCCGTCGACAGCACCTTACAAAATCTCTTTCACCTAAAAGAATAAAGGCAGCATATGAACACCATCACTGTCTGTGTGGAGTCTGCACGTTCCCCCGTGTCCGCCTGGGTTTCCTCTGGATGCTCCGGTTTCCTCCCACAAGTCCCGAAAGACGCGCTGTTAGGTGAATTGGGCATTCTAAATTCTCCCTCTGTGTACCCAAACAGGTGCCTAGGGGCTTTTCACAGTAACTTCATTCAGTGTTAATGTAGGCCTACTTGTGACAATAAAGATTATTATTACTTACTCGGTTACTCTCCAGATCACACACCATTCTGACTTGGAACTGTATCTTCATCCCTTCAAATTCACTGGGTCCAAATGCCAGACACCCAATTTAACTGTACCACATGTCCACAGTGAAGCAAGAGCAAGGGCAATTAGAGATGCACATTAAATGCTGGCTTGATGTCACTTCCCATGAATAAACAACAATAAATATGATAACATTTTAGGTTCTCTTCAAATAGTTTTCAAATGACAGAGGGAATTTTGAATATTGATGCCATTAAAGAAGTTTATTAATATTTCTAGTAGTGTAGATTGGTTGTATGCTGCATGCAGCTTTTGTCTGTTCAGTTTACCACCTTTAATTATGAATGTTAATCAAAATATATCAAAAGATTATACTTTGATGCATAAATGAGTACATCTTTGTGCATTTTTTTACTCAAGTGTAAAGATAATGAAATGAGTCTCAGGTATTTTGTAAGGATAAAATCAATGTAAAGGAAAAACATTTACTTATTACTGCACCTGAAAATTATTGATGGATTCTGTGCCAATTTCTCAACAAAACACAGGCAGCGGGGTTCTCCATCGGGCAGGATTCTCCGGTTGCCAGGCAGATGCCGCCGGAGGAACCCGCCCAGTGTTTTCTGAAATATCATGGAGTTAATTTGAGTGAGAGGATAGTCAATGATGGCGGGGGAGGGAATGGATGACAAGAGGACGGAAGAAGCTGTTGGGGATGGATTGGAAGACGATATGCATCATCCTCATGCAAAGGCTGATCAGGGTGTCAGAGAATTGACTCCAATTTACAGTGCAGAAGGATGCCATTCGGCCCATCGTGTCTGCACCGGCCCCTGAAAAGAGCACCCTACTTAAGCCCATGCCTCAACTCTATCCCGTAACTCAGTAAACAACACTTAACCTAACATTTTGGACACTAAGGGGCAATTTAGCATGGCCAATCCACCTAACCTGCACTTCTTCGGACTGTGGGAGGAAACCGGAGCACCCGGAGGAAATCCACGCAGACACGAGAAGAAAGTGCAAACTCCACACAGACAGTTACCCCAGGCTGGAATTGAACCCGGATCCCTGGAGCTGTGAGAAAGCAGTGCTCACCACTGTGCCACCATGCCGCCCCGTGTCGACATCCATTGTGTCCAACAGACAAAATTATGGGAGAGAACAGGGTTTAAAAAAAATTTAGAGTGCCCAATTCATTTTTTCGAATTAAGGGGCAATTTAGTGTGGCCAATCCACCTACCTTGCACATCTTTGGGTTGTGGGGACGAAACCCACGCAAACACGGAGAGAATGTGCAAACTCCACACGGACAGTGACCCAGAATCGAACATGGGACCTCGGCGTCCTGAGACTGCAGTGCTAACCACTGCACCACCGTGCTGCCCTAGGTAACAGGGTTAATGGGTGCATGGAGCTGAAGATCAAATCGACTGGACCACTGAAGGTGAGCCCTCATAATCAATTCTGATAGGGAAAGGTTTTCTCCATAGGATTCAAAGAGCAGCGGAGGGAAGGGGAATAGAGTGACTGGAAGTCTTCTGGCTCATGACTCACAAGACCCTTGGAAAAGACTTATATCTCCATGTGTAGTCATAATTCAAGGGGACAGGTGGCACGGTGGCACAGGGGTTAACATTGCTGCCTCACAGGCTGAGGACCTGGGTTCAATCCTGGCCCCATGTCACTGTCTGTGTGGAGTTTGCACATTCTCCCTGTGTTTGTGTTGGTCTCACCCCCACAATGCAAAAGATGTGCAGGTAGGTAAATTGGCCATGCTAAACTGCACTTTAATTGGGGGAAAAAAGAACTGGGTGCCCTACAGATTTAAAAAAAACTGATTCGTGAGACTTAGATCGCGTCTTGGTCCCACTGGAAGGTGAATGGGAGTGTACACAGGCATAAGCTGCAGCTAGGAACACCCAGGACATCTCCGTAAAGTGAAATGATTACTATATTTACAAAGATGCAACAACTATTTATAAAGATTGTACATTCATGCCACCAGTGTAAACTTAATATTTGTTAACAGACCACGGCGTCGACCTGCTTCCCTGATATCTGCAGTAGAGGCAACCTGTTGACTATAAGACCCTCTTGTCTCTGATGACATTGACAGGCATCTTCTGGAGCCCTGAGGCCTGGAGGGCCACGGCCTGCTTTGGTTCTCCTGCTCTGGGGGTAGTTACACCCTTTGTGGTCTCAGAGGCTGGAGTTGGCGGAATCACAGGCAGAAGGGCCTCGAGACGCATGGGCTGACTTGGAAAGTCCCAGGTGGGAGGCTCAGGAGTGTCCGCCTTATGTTTTTCCTACCTTTGGCTGACCAGAGATCCCTTCCAAGAGGGAGATCAAATGCCCCTTCCCCATCTTGGGTAGCCATTGCAAAACCTCACGCATGACTGCAGTGATGATGTCTAGGTCTGCGCATACCTCCAGCAGAAACTGGGTGTTCTTCTGGACTAAGGTTTTCATGTCAACCCGCATCCTCCCGATGGAGACTTTGATGTGCTCATATATGGGAGCTACGGCATCAGAGAGCACATGGTCACACTCCTCCACCTCCTGTGCCACCCTGTTGTAGGCCTCTGACACTTCTTGCCTGATGCTCCCCTATGTCTCGGTGGTATTCCAGCATCTGTTCCATAACTGCTCGTCGAGGATCATTACCTGACTCAGGCTTAGGATGGGCCTCATCTTCAGCAGTCCTTCATGTGCTGGAGACTTTGGTAGTTACTGCCTCCTCCTGTGGACAAACATCTGTGAAGTGACCACCAGTGTGAGCATTAGCCTAATGTAGACCATTGAGCCACTGAGGTGCACATCTCAGGGCTACTGGAGAATAAAGGTGAATGCTGTGAGGGCTCTGCAGGAAAAGGTCATCCTCCACCTGTTCCGAGGTCTCCTGTGAGGTGGGGCTGAGTCCAGCAGTGGACGCTAGTCTCACCCTCTTCCTTGAATGCAAAGGAGAGAGCATGAGTGACAGCCCAGGCCACCTCACCCTCAGGATCTGATCTGCAAAGATTCAGAATACTTCCTCATTAGATTCTTGGGGTAGGTCGACCTTGCCCCAAGAGAGCATGGTGGTACAGTCTTTAGCACTGCGGCCTCACAGGGTAGGTGGATAGGCCATGAAAATTGCCCTTTAGTGTCCAAACATTAGGCAGGGTGCTCTTTTGGAAGGTCGGTTACAAAAATAGCAGGCATTTTAGATTTTCTGGTGGATATATACAACATTTCAATAACTTTTGGGGGGGTGAAATGGGCACGTTGTCATGATGACAGAGGAAAACGTGAATTATAAGAACATAAGAACTAGGAGCAGGAGTAGGCCATCTGGCCCCTCGAGCCTGCTCCGCCATTCAATGAGATCATGGCTGATCTTTTGTGGACTCAGCTCCACTTTCCGGCCCGAACACCATAACCCTTAATCCCTTTATTCTTCAAAAAACTATCTATCTTTACCTTAAAAACATTTAATGAAGGAGCCTCAACTGCTTCACTGGGCAAGGAATTCCATAGATTCACAACCCTTTGGGTGAAGAAGTTCCTCCTAAACTCAGTCTTCAATCTACTTCCCCTTATTTTGAGGCTATGTCCCCTAGTTCTGCTTTCACCCGCCAGTAGAAACAACCTGCCCGCAGATATACTGAACTTTGAGACCTGTTGTTTTAAAAAAAAGACATACAAGCCAAAGATGGCTGAGGATGTAAATTCAGTCACTGGCAGAAATCCTTGTGGGTGATACGAAGGGAGCGAGAGAATGGAATCACACCTTGTTACCAGATCGGGACATATCAAAAGTACAAAAGACAGAGAGAAAGTAATTGTCATCTCCTGTCGAGATAATGGGAGCTGATAATCATCAATGTCCCAGATTGGTTTGTGGATTAGTACCTGCCAGGAATATGCAAAGACTGGGATACAACCAGCTGAAAAACCAGGTCAGTGTCGGCTAGTGCTGGGAAAGATAGCAGCAGACTCCTACAAAGGTTTTTTTACAGGTAACTCTCTCTCTCTCGCTCTCTGAGTGCTGAGGCAAGCCAAGTCTGCAAAGCCAGAGTTGGAAAGGATGCGGGGATCTTCTCAACCAAAACTGCTGATCACTGGAATCTTGCAACCAACTATTCACCTGCTGAAGTCAGCACTACTGGAATCACAAATCACAATGGCTACAGCGTTCCGCCCCTACTCCTCACAGGTAAGTCAAAGATTTATTCGTTTTTTTTTTACTAACTTACTTTTGTACTCAATTCTAATTTCTAATCTGTGCATGTCTTTTCTTATTTTTCTTATTTAGTAGCTAATAAACTCACTCTTTAGCTCAAGAAAGCTTGGCTAAGTTGAGTCTTTTTAAAACATAAATATATTGGTCTGAGAAAATGTATCTGCAAGGGAGGAAACTTTTAAAATTAAGCTTGTTGCGACCAGCCGAGGCAGTTGAATAAAGAAAGGGAACCAGTTCATCATGCCTCACCAAGGGCAATTCGGGGGACTCACACCACAATGTAACAAATTGGGGGGACCTCGCCTGGGACCGGACCTAACAAGGTTAATAGTAAGACAACCCGTTCCCAAACTACTTATGCTTTCAAACCACTGCTAAATTCTCCTGCATCATTTCATAGGTTGTTTGGCCGACTGTCTAAAGCAGGCATTATGCCCGTGGACACGTTAAAGGCCTTTTGAAAGACACTTCTGCAAAATTTATTTTAGATGAGTGTAGCCTTGTGGAACTGACCTGGTCACAGTCTGTGGGACTTTGTTGTATGTAAGTTGGCAGCCACATACTCTGCATTACAAGAGTGATCATACTTCAAAAGGACTGAATTTGCTACAGAGTGCTTCGCAAAGTGTTGTGACAGGTGCTCTATAAAAACTTTTAGAAAGGCTTGCCATGGTGTTCCGGTTGTGATTTCAGATTTCCCAGCCACATGACAAACCAGTGCTGTAGAGTCAGAAGGTGTAACGCCTGCCCCTTTACCTCTTCCATGCTTAACATCCCAGGACCAAAGCACTCATTCCAGGTTAAGCAGCATTTCACTTGCACCTCTTTCAGTTTGGTCTGTTGTATTCGCTGCCTCCAATGTGGTCTCGTCTATATCGGAGAAACCAAACGTAGACTGGGCAATCGCTTTGCTGAGCATCCTCAGTCTCTGCGCATTGCGGGCCCTGACCTTCCCATTGCTTGCCATTTTAACACAAGATCCTGCTCCCATGCCCACATGTCTGTTCTTGGCCTGCTGCAATGTTCCAGTGAAGCTCAATGCAAACTGGAGGAACATCATTGTGGTGGTATGATTAGCATAGCTGCCTGCCATTGGTGCAGAACACCAGCTTACCATTGGCCCTGGTCAGTCATGTGCCTCTTGACCGGTTGGTTGAGACCAGTCATGTGACGGCTCCCCGATTGGTCGAGAGGCTGAGTTAACCCCGCCTCCAGGGCGGGGTATAAATACCCAATACTCCCGGCGGTCGTCCATTTACTGTAATCGACCGCAGGGCTAACATCTAGCTGATTAAAGCCATACTTTTGTACAGCAACTCGTCGCGTGTTCAATTGATGGTACATCAATTTAATCAGCTAAAATTTTGAAGATGGAGCTCCGGATCAAGCCCGAATGCCTCCGCATCAGCCCGCAAACTCAGAACCCATCGGAAATCTTCAAACATTGGCTGGCGTGTTTCGATGGCTACCTGGCGCCCGCAAGCAGCCCCCCCACCATGGCACAGAAGCTTCATATTCTCCATTCCAGCATGGGCATGGCGGCCTACGCGATGATAGGGGAAGAAAAAGATTACGACGCGGCCATAGATAAGGTGAAAGGACAGTTTCTTAAGCCGGTAAACCGAGTGTTCGCCCGACATCTGCTGGCTAGAAGACAACAGATCCCTGGTGAGTCCTTAGACAATTTTTACCAGGCCCTCGCTGTCCTGGGGAGGAATTGCACCTGCCTCCAAGTTTCAGCCAAGGAGCACATGGAATTTTTGATTGGAGATGCTTACTTGGCTGGGATGCAGTCCACCGCTATCTGCCAGCGGATGCTTGAAAAAGATGACCTCAGCCTAACTGAGGCACGGACTCTCTCCACCTCCCTGGAGGTCGCCGACTTAAACGCCCGCGTCTATGTCCCCAGCCGCGCTGCAGCGCCCTGGGCCTCCTGGCACGCTTCCCCACCGCCATCCGCCGCTCCCGACCCCCTTAGGCATGCGCCGCGGGATGCCCCGACAAGTCCGCGGGGCCCCCCTGCTATTTCCGTGGGTTTGCCAAACACCCTCGCCCTCGCTGCCCGGCCCGTTCCGCCCTTTGAAAGAGCTGCGGGAAGAAGGGCCATTTTTCGTCGGTCTGCCAGGCCAAATCGGTCGCTGCTGTGCCACGCAGCGACCGGGGATCTCCTCCTCCGGGCCCATCCGGGCCTTCCCAGTGCACCGCGCCAATCTCTCCCCCCCCGCCTCTGGGCCCCTGAGCCCGGCCTGTGCGTCTTCTGCCCCCGCTCTCAGCCGCTCCGATCGGCCCGCCGGCACCGCTAATCCCGCCCCCAGCAACCACGAGGGTCCCGCGGGTGCCGCCATCTTGGGGCACCGACTCCACGTGCGGGTCCTGGGCGCTGCCATCTTGGTGCCCCGACTCCACGTGCGGGTCCTGGGCGCTGCCATCTTGGGGCCCCGACTCCACGTGCGGATCCTGGGCACCGCCATCCTGGAATGGCACACAAAGTCCTGCCAGCACCTACTTGGCCGACGACGACTACGGCCATTCTGCTCGACCAGTCACGTCCACGCACGCTCGCCAAGACGACGACGCTAATCCATCTCAACGGCCACGAGACGGGCTGCCTACTGGACTCCGGGAGCACAGAAAGCTTCGTACACCCTGACACGGAAGTCGTACTCCGGATCCCCTCTCAAGACATGGCTGGCCGCGGGTGCACAAGTCCGCATGTGCGGGTGCACAAGTCCGACCCGTTGGTGGAACAAGTCCAGTTACTCCACGCTAACCCGCAGTATGCGTACGTGGAGTACCCCAACGGTCGGCAGGACACGGTCTCCCTCCGGGACCTGGCACCCGCCGGCGTGCGGCCCTCCCCCCCTTCACCACAGACCCCCCCCCTGTTCTTTTTCCCTCAGCGCCCCACCCAGGCCACCCCTCCCCCATCCATGACGTCTCCACCACCAGCCTGGGTTACGGAGACAGTTCAAGGACCATCGCTCCCGGACTCCAGGACATCAGCTGAACCACCACCATCGGCTGAACCAGCGTCACCGACTCCACTGCGGCGGTCTGCCAGGACGTCACGGGCAACGAAAAGGCTGATCGAGTCCATTTAACTTTCAACACCACCATGGACCTTGTATGGACACTATGTACTGTTGTCAAATGTCTGGGCCAGTGGGAAGCCAAGGATACATTTTTTTTCCTTTTCTCATTACTACTCATGCTACCAGTTCTCCCCCCCCCACCTCTCGTTGACACCCCCCCCCCCCCAGCTTCTTTCTCCGCAAGGGGTGAATGTGGTGGTATGATTAGCATAGCTGCCTGCCATTGGTGCAGAACATCAGCTTACCATTGGCCCTGGTCGGTCATGTGCCTCTCGACCGGTTGGTTGAGACCAGTCATGTGACGGCTCCCCGATTGGTCGAGAGGCTGAGTTAACCCCGCCTCCTGGACGGGGTATAAATACCCAGTGCTCCCGGCGGTCATCCATTTACTGTAATCGACCGCAGGGCTAACATCTAGCTGATTAAAGCCATACTTTTGTACAGCAACTCGTCTCGCGTTCAATTGGTGGTACATCAATCATCTCACCTTCCGGTTAGGCATGCTACAGCCTTCCGGGCTCAACATTAAATTCAACAACTTCGGATAATTAGCTCTCCCCCACCTCAACTCCTTTGATTTAATTTCATTTCATTTAACTGTCTTTTACCTTTTAGTTCTTTTTTTGTCTTTCTTTACATATATCCCTCCCTATCTTATTCCCCCTTTCCTTACCTTTTCTCCACTTTGTTTCCCCCTTCCCCCTACATCTCACAGCTTACCCTCTGATTTTAGTTTCTCTGCTGTTTGGTTTTTCACACCTTTTGTTCTCTCTGGGGACTGCCATTAGCGCTCTTGTTCCCTTGGTTTCTGTGGCTATGACTCATCTTTCCCTCACCCTACAGTATAAATGTCTCCCACTTTTCCTGTCTTTTAGCTTTGACAAAGGGGCATCTGGACTCAAAACATTACCTCTTTTCTCTCCCTACAGATGCTGCCAGACCTGCTGAGATTTTCCAGAATTTTCTCTTCTGGTGGCTGTAGAGTCATCTCTGTACAGGTTCACTAATGTTCTTTAGCGAAAGAAACCGTCTGTCTTTACCTGGACTGGCCGACATGTGACTCCAGGTCCACACTGTTATGTATTTTGTATCATGGATCTACGCAGAGCTGATTCACAAACGTAGCAGTGTGCATAAGCCTTTAAGAGTTTAAGAGTTTAATACAACGCTTTCAATGTGTACTCGATTCTTCTGACTCTAGCTTCCAGCTCTTTCTATATTAGTAACAGAAAGTGCTGGAAAAAGTAAGCAGGTCTGGCAGCATCTGCGGAGAGAAAAACAGAGTTAATGTTTGGGATGGAATTTTATGCCATCAGTATTTAACAGTCCTGCCGAAGTCAATGGACTTTTGAATGACTCGTCGCATTTTATGCCCCCCCCCCCCCCCCCCCCCCCAACCCCCATCCAGTAATGGGTCATAGAAGTCTGCCCTTTGAGTTCAATCAGACTCTTTGGAACTGGAACACTTATTTCAATTAGTTTACTTTTCCCTGAGTCTACACCCAGGCTTAACCAATCAAGCAGCGAAATACAGAATAAGTGAACCATTTAAAAAAAAACAATTTTATTGAGGTATTTGTAGCATATAAAACAATTACATTGTATAGTACTGTACAAAAAGAAACGCAAATAACGCATAGTGCAAACCACAACTCCATTCTCGCAAGTACCTGCCTAAAACACCCCCTACTCTACTCTACCCTAAACCCCCCCCCCCCGCTGACGATTAATTCTCCGCGAAGAAGTCAATGAATGGCTGCCACCTCCAGGCGAAGCCCGATAGTGAACCTCTCAAGGCAAACTTAACTTTCTCTAGATCGAGAAAGCTCGCCATGTCTGATAGCCATTCTTCGGTCTTCGGGGGCCTCAAGTCCCTCCATGCCAACAATAATCGTCGCCGGGCTACCAGGGAAGCAAAGGCCAAGATGTCGGCCTCCTTCTTCTCCTGGACTCCCGGATCCTCCGATACCCCAAAGATTGCCACCTCAGGAATCATTACCACCCCAGTTTACAAAACCCGGGACATGATGCCCGTGAATCCCTGCCAGTACCCCCTGAGTTTAGGGCACGACCAGAACATGTACACGTGATTAGCCGACCCACTGGCGCATCTGGCACACTTGTCCTCCAGCCCGAAGAATTTACTCATCCGGGCCACCGTCACGTGTGCCCGGTGCACGACCTTAATCAGACTGAGCCTGGAGCATGTTGCGGTTGTGTTTACTCTGCTCACAGCTTCTGCCCAAATACCGTCCTCCATCTCCCCCCACCCCCCCCCCCCCCCCCCCCCGAGCTCCTCTTCCACTTAAGCTTCAGGTCCTCAGTCTGTGTATCCTCTGCTCCCATTAGTTCTTTGTAAATATCTGAGACTCTACCCTCACCTACCTCTCCCCTCGATACCATCCTGTCCTGCCTCCCCTTTGGCGAGAGGCGTGGGAAGGACGGCATCAGTCTGCGCACGAAATCCCGCACCTGTAAGTATCTAAAGTCATTCCCTCCCGCCAGCCCAAACTTCTCCTCCAACACCATCATGCTCCTCCTCCAACGCCCTCATGCTCAATAAGTGAACCATTGACCACTACGGGCAGAAAGAATTTTCAGGGAAAAAAAAACATGTATCAGATTCTGACTGAAAATCAGTGTGTTTCTCTCCAGAAACAGCCGGTTTTCTCAGCAGAACTTTGAACACTCTCAAAGAATAATGATCAATTATTTTTCAATTCACTCTAGGGATCTGGGCATCTCTGGCTGGGGCAGCATTTGTTGCCCACCCCTCATTCACTTGACCTGAGTGACTTGTTCGGACATTTCAGTCAGAGGGGGCTGTTAAGAGTCAACCACATCACTGTGTGGAGCCACATGCAGGCCAGATCAGGTAAGAAAGGCAGACTTCCATCCCTGAAGGACATTAGTGAACTAGGTGGGCTTTTACAAAAATTAGCAATGGTTTCATGGTTATCATTATACTTTTAATTCCAGAATTTTTTTCATTGAATTCAATTGTCACCATCTGCCGTGGCAGGATTCAAATCCAGGACCCTGAGAATTACCCTGGGTTTCTGGATTACTCGTCTAGTGACAATACCACTACACCACCGCCTCACCTCAGGCGAGATGGGGCCTGATAGAGCCGGCAAGCCCAGCTGCACCAAGATCGAGGCGTCATCTTTAAAGGACGTCCTAATATGTGAGATGAATGAACTCTGCCCCACCTCCCCTTCTCCGCCCCCCCCCCCCCCCCCCGCAAACGGCCATGAAGGAGCCCCCAACAAGCTTTGGGATCACCAGCTTCTGAAGGCCCAACCCTCATTGCCGTGCAATGTTGTACAGACAGCGGCTTATAGCACCATTCTGGAGACCCTGGGCGAAATTCTCCGCGGACCGACGTGACGCCCATTTCCGGCGGGAAAACGCGGTGCGGATGACTCCGGCGTCAGGGCCTTCTTTCAAGCCGGTAATCTCCGTTCCCGAAAGGGCCAGCAGCGGACTGACGCGATACGCGTCAGTTTCACCCGCTGCCGAAGTGGCGAGTCCCGGCGTTTGTGTGGTGGGGAGAGAGAGACCCGGCGTTGGGGGGGGGGGGAGGAAGAGAGACCCGGCGTTGGGGGGGGGAAGAGAGACCCGGCGTTGGGGGGGGGGGGGGGAGAGACCCGCCGTTGGGGGGGGGGGGGCAGAGAGACCCGGCATTGGGGGGGGGGGGGGGAGAGAGACCCGGCGTTGGGGGGGGGAAGAGAGACCCGGCGTTGGGGGGGGGAAGAGAGACCCGGCGTTGGGGGGGGGGAAGAGAGACCCGGCGTTGGGGGGGGGGAAGAGATACCCGCGGTTGGGGGGGGGGGGGGCAGAGAGACCCGGCATTGGGGGGGGGAAGAGAGACCCGGCGTTGGGGGGGGGGGGGGGGAAGAGAGACCCGGCGTTGGGGGGGGGAAGAGAGACCCGACGTTGGGGGGGGGGAAGAGATACCCGGCGTTGGGGGGGGGGGGAAGAGAGACCCGGCGTTGGGGGGGGGGGGGGGAAGAGAGACCCGGCGTTGGGGGGGGGGAGGAGGAAGAGAGACCCGGCGTTGGGGGGGGGGGGGAAGGAGGAAGAGAGACTCGGCGTTTGGGGGGGGGGAGGAGAAAGAGAGACCCGGCGTTGGGGGGGGCGGGGGGGGGGGGGGAGAGGAGAAGGGAGAGACCCGGCGTTTGGGGGGGGGGTGTTGCGGAGTTGAGAGGGGGAGAGGGAGGGAGGGAGAGGGGGAGAGGGAGGGAGGGAGAGGAGGAGAGGGAGGGAGGGAGAGGGGGAGAGGGAGTTGAGAGGAGAGGGCAGAAGGGGGTTACCTGCGTTGAGAGGAGGGGGGGGGGGAGGTGGTTGCGGCGTTGAGTTGAGAGGAGGGAGGGAGGGGGTTGCGGCGTTGAGTTGAGAGGAGGGAGGGAGGGGGTTGCGGTGTTGAGTTCAGAGGAGGGGGGGAGGGGGTTGCGGCGTTGAGTGAGAGGAGGGGGGAGGGGGTTGCGGCGTTGAGTTGAGAGGAGGGGGGGAGGGGGTTGCGGCGTTGAGTTGAGAGGAGGGAGGGAGGGGGTTGCGGCGTTGAGTTGAGAGGAGGGGGGAGGGGGGTTGCGGCGTTGAGTTGAGAGGAGGGAGGGAGGGAGGGGGTTGCGGCGTTGAGTTGAGAGGAGAGGAGAGGGGGGGTTACCTGCGTTGAGAGGAGAGGGTGGGGGTACCGGCGTTGAGAGAGGGGGGAGCGGCGTTGGAGGGGGTAGGCGTGGTGAGGGGGGGTTGGGGTAGGGGGCAGCGGCGTGCAGAGGGGGGGGGGCAACTGATGGCCGGGGCCAACGCACCGTCGCCCCCTCTGCACGCCGCTGCTCCTACCGCAACCCCCCCTCACCACCCCTACCCCTCCAACGCACCTACCCCCTCACCAACCCCCTACCCCCTCACCACCCCTACCCCCTCCAACGCCCCTACCCCCCTCCCCATCCCTCCCCCCTCCCCACCACCCCTACCCCCCTCCCCACTACCCCTACCCCCCTCCAACGCCGCCCCCCTCTCTCTCAGCGGCGGTACCCCCCCCTCAACGCCGCACCACCACCCCCCCATTAACGCCGCACCCCCCCCCCCCCCTCCCACTAACGGAGGAAGGAAGGAAGGGGGAGGAGGAAGGAAGGGGGGAGTAGGAAGGAAGGAGGGGAGGAGGAAGGAAGGGGGGGAGGAGGAAGGAAGGGGGGTGAGGAGGAAGGAAGGGGGGAGGAGGAAGGAAGGGGGGGAGGAGAAAGGAAGGGAGGAGGAGGAAGGAAGGGGGGGAGGAGGAAGGAAGGGGGGAGGAGGAAGGAAGGGGGGGGAGGAGGAAGGAAGGGGGGAGGAGGGAGGAAGGAAGGGGAGGATGAAGGAAGGGGGGAGGAGGAAGGAAGGGGGAGGAGGAAGGAAGGGGGGAGGAGGAAGGAAGGGGTGGAGGAGGAAGGAAGGGGGAGGAGGAAGAAGGGAGGGAGGAGGAAGGAAGGGGGAGGAGGAAGGAAGGGGGTGGAGGAAGGAAGGGGAGGAGGGAGGGAGGAAGGGGGGAGGAGGAAGGAGGGGGGAGGAGGAGGGGGGGGTGTGTGGGTACCGGCCTTGAGAGGGAGGGGGGGGGTGTGTGTACCGGCCTTCAGAGGGAGGGGGGGGGGTGTGGGTACCGGCCTTCAGAGGGAGGGGGTGTGGGTACCGGCCTTCAGAGGGAGGGAGGGGGCTGTTGGTACCAGCCTTCAGAGGGGGGGGGGGGGGGGTGTGTGTGTACCGGCCTTCAGAGGGAGGGGGGGGGTGTGTGTACCGGCCTTCAGAGGGAGGGGGGGGGTGTGTGTACAGGCCTTCAGAGGGAGGGGGGGGTGTGTGTACCGGCCTACAGGGGGGGGGGGGGGGGTGTGTGTAACGGCCTTCAGAGGGAGGGGGGTGTGGGTACCGGCCTTCAGAGGGAGGGGGGGGGGGGGGTACCGGCCTTCAGAGGGAGGGGGAGGGGGGTGTGGGTACCGGCGTTGAGAGGGGTGTGTGTGTGTGTGTACCGGCGTTGAGAGGAGACGGTGGGGGGTTGCAGCGATGAGGGGTGGGTTGAGGGGGGAGGTTGCGGCGTTGAGAGGGTGAGGGAGCGTTGAGAGGGTGAGGGAGCGTTGAGAGGGTGGGGGGTTGCGGCGTTGAGGGTGGGGGGTTGCGGCGATGAGGGGGGAGTTGAGGGGGGGTTGCGGCGTTGAGAGGGTAGGGGTTGCGGCGTTGAGGGTGGGGGGTTGCGGTGTTGCGAGAGATGGGGGGCGGCGTTGGAGGGGGGTAGGGGTGGTGGGGAGGGGGGTAGGGGGTGGTGAGGGGGGTTGGGGCGGTTGGAGGGAGGTAGGGGTGGTGATGGGGGTGGGTGGGGTAGGGGGCAGCGGCGTGCAGAGGGGGGGCGATGGTGCGTTGGCCCGGGCATCCGTCGCCCCCCTCTTCTGCACGCCGCTGCCCCCAAACCCCCCCACCCACCCCTACCCCCTCCAACGCCCCTACCCCCCTCCCCACCACCCCTAACCCCCTCCCCCACCACCCCTACCCCCCTCCCCACCACCCCTACCCCCCTCTCAACGCCGCAACCCCCCCTCCAATGCCGCAACCCCCCCTCCAACGCCGCAACCCCCCCTCCAACGCCGCAACCCCCCCTCCAACGCCGCAACCCCCCCTCCAACGCCGCAACCCCCCTCTTCCAACGCCGCAACCCCCCCCTCCAACGCCGCAACCACCCCTCCAACGCCGCAAAACCCCCCCTCCAACGCCGCAAACCCCCCCTCCAATGCCGCAACCCCCCCCCCCAACGCCGCAACCCCCCTTCCAACGCCGCAACCCCCCCTCCAACGCCGCAAACCCCCCCTCCAACGCCGCAACCCCCCCCTCCAACGCCGCAACCCCCCCTCCAACGCCGCAACCACCCCCAAACGCCGCAACCCCCCCCAACACCGCAACCCCCCCCAACGCCGCAACCCCCCCCCAACGCCGCAACCCACCCCCCCCCAACGCCGCAAACCCCCCCCCCCCCGCACTCGCCCTCGGACACTGAACTGCGCCAACCATCATCAATGGTTGACGCCATTTTAAAGCTACTCTGTTTCTCGCCGATGTGACCCGTGGCCACGTCGGCGGGACTTCGGCCCATCTGGGTCGGAGATTTGGTGAAAGAAAAATATAATGAAATCCCACCGGCGCCAGCTGTTTTCAGAGGCTGCCGGCGGGATTTGCACAACGCCGGTTTTTGGCCGGTCGGAGAATAAAAAACCCGGTGGGAGTGGGATTAACGCCGCTGCCAGCCGATTCTCCAACCCTGCGTGGGGTCGGAGAATTTTGTCCCCTATCTGCTAAATATTCAAGGGCGCCTCCAGATGTGTCGAGGCATCTGAAGCACATTTTCAGCGTGCTGATTGCTGACTGTAGTGTTAAGCGAGTGGACAAAATCTTGGCAGATGGAATATAATGTAGGAAAATGTCAAGTTATTGTGCATAACTCCAGAAAGAATAAAGGACTTGAATATTATTTAAATGAAGAAAGGCTAGAAAGCTGCAGCACAGAGGCATTTGGGGGTCCTTACACATAATTCACAAAAAGCTAGCATGCAAGTTCAGCGGGTAATAGGGAAGACAAATGGAATATTGACCTTTGAATAAAAGGGACTGGAATATAAAAATAGGGAACTCTTGCTAAAGCTATCCAAGGCACCAGTTAGACCACACTTGGAATACTGTCAACAGTTTTGGTTCCCTTATCCAAGGAAAGATTTTTTGACATTGGAGGCAGTCCAGAGGAGGTTCACTAGCTTGATCTCAGGTATTGAGTGATTTTCTTATGAGACGAGGTTGAGTAGATTGGGCCTGTGTTCATTAGAGTTTGGAAGAATGAGAGGCAGCTATATTGAGACAGAAAGGATTCTCAGGACAGTTGACAGGGTAGATGCTGAGAGGTTGCTTCCCCTTGTGAGAGAGTCTAGGACCAAGTGCACAATCTCAGAGTAAGGGGTCACCATTTAAGACAGAGATGAGGAGGAATTTCTTTGCTCAAAGGGTAGTGAGTCTGTGGAATTCTTTACTGCAGAGGGCTGTAGAGACAGGGTCGCTAAATATGTTGAAGGCTGAGATAGACAGATTTTTAATCAGTAAGAGAATCAAGGATTATGGGGATAAGGCAGTGTCACAACACCCACAATAACCACGGGAAAATCATTGGCGATCTCCCTATGGGACTCATGGAGTACCAGCTTCCCAGGTATGGGGTAGAAGCCACCCAACTGGAGCTCTTTCAAGACTACACATAAATCCGGACCAAGCTGGGTCTGCAGTCGTTGATTGTCCCAACAAGGACTAGATTAGGAGCGAGTTACTGTCGTGGGCAGAGTTTGTACATAGTTCAATAGATCCTCGTTCCACTACCGCTGGCTTCCTCAAGTTACTAAAGGCAGGAGAGTACAGTTAAGGATTATCATATCAGATCAATTACGAAATCATTGAATGGTGGAACAGACTCGATGGGCCGAATGATCTACTTCGCACAAGTCACAAAAGACGTGGGACTGGATTCTCCGCCCCACCGCGCTGCCCCGGCCCGTCGGCGGGATTCTCTGTTACACTGCCCGGTCAATGGGGTTTCCCATTGTGGGGCAGCCCCACGCCGTCAGGAAACCCCGGGCGCTGACAAAACGGAGAATCCGGCCTTGGAGAATCCCGCCCATGCTGTTAGATAATTTGGATTTCTGAATTCTCTCTCTGTGTACCCGAACAAGCGGCGGAGTGTGGTCGCTCGGAGCTTTTCACAGTAACTTGATTCTAATATGTTCATGTAAGCCTACTTGTGACAATAATAAAGGTTATTATTATAATTCTGCTCCTATATCTTAAGGTCTTGTTCACCACCACCTTCCGAGGGTAAATGCAATGAGCTACAAATGGGCAATAAATGCCTGCCTTGGCAGCGACACCTACACCTCAAGAATAACTCGGAAAAATGTCATCTTACCATTTGTATTGATATGCATACTTTTAAATTGAGGTGAGGGGAAGAGTAAGGTATTGATTTTCATTGCAGCTTTCCACACATGATCACAATATTTCTTCAATGGACATATAGGAATTGATTGAAACATTGACTACAATGACAATACATGACTGCTTGATTCGGGTATCAGGAAGTTGCACTGAAATGAACTTAATTTGATTTTCTTCAACCCAAGTTGAAATCAGGATCCTTTGATTGGTAAATGTGATAAAAGTTTAAAGTAATGGATTTTGTCGAAGGCCTTTCTAATTGGTTCTTTCTGGAAAGACGCATTTTCCCCACAAGAGGGCTATAAAACTATGAAAGATTACACTTTCAAGCAGCCATTTTGATTAGATAATAAACATGTGATGTGAGCCTGCTGATTTCCGTTGGCTGTGGTTTGAAGAATTTTGTCAGTCTGGCTTCATTGGCTTTGTATCTGCAAGCTTCTTGTTCCACAGGCACAGTTCAGACGTTGGGAGAGGAGCAAATTCTCGCCTCTCAGCAATGAAACCCAGCCATGGGATATATTTTAAAAGGGGTTTGGCATGGGGTGGAGGGGATGGTTAGAAATAGGGAGGTGGAGTTGTATTTTGCGGGATCAAGAAAAGCTTTAATGGAGGAGTTTATATGAAATCTGAACAGGTCCCTTTAAAGACTGCTGTTGAGTCTGCTTACACAAAGCCCCTGTGGAAACCGAGCAGGCTCTGCTTGCTGATATTTGTACATCACATCAAAGTACCATTAGCATTATAGACTCATAGAATTTACAGTGCAGATGGAGGCCATTGGACCCATCGAGTCTGCACCGGCCCTTGGAAAGAGCACCCTACCCAAGCCCACACCTCCACCCTATCCCTGTACCCCAGTAACCCCACCCAAACGTTTTGGACACTAAGGGCAATTTAGCATGGCCTATCCACCTAACCTGCACATCTTTGGACTAATGGATTCTGGATTAACGAGGCATCTGTCTGTTTCAGATTGGAACCCAGGCTGATCATTCCATAGCTTTCAGCAAAGTGGCCTTGTTGCCATTGAGAATGGAATTGAAAGTGCTGTCCCACTATTTTGTGTGCACAACTGCAGCATTCCTTCCAGGGAAAGCCGATAAACATGACACTGAAATTTTTTATCATTGAGGAACGGTGAGGTTCACGGGATTGCCCAATGCTAACCATAAGGATGATTTTCTGCTCTATTAACAGGTAAGTAAAGTCACAATAGCCCCAGATGACCCTGGGCTGCCTTCCCCCTTTGAAGAAGGAGAGCTGACTGGAGCTGAGGCTCACCACACCTCAGGCTAGGTTGGTGGGCTTTCATCAATAACCTGAGCCAGGACGGAAATTGAACCCACACTGTCGGCCTTGCTCTACATCACAAACCAGCTGTCCAGCCCACTGAGCCAAACCGGCCCCAACAGATAATATTCCGATGTTGACTGGACGTATTAGGAAATCCCAGGATTTTACATCCGTTAATTTACAAACAAATCCCATGAAACATACCTGCAATTTGATCGATGGAATGAACGTGTGAGCTTGTTCATAGCTCATTAGAAGTTTATCCCTTCGCTTCAGTTAGAGAGCAAAATAGCTGGGCGAGTCTATTAAATACTGTGAGTAAGGAAACAATATGATCATGTTGCTTTGTTTCTTAATCATCATGCTGGCAATTGCTGTCACTGATTAAGACAATAATTGAATTCTGTCAGTATTAGTCGACAGGTAGGGGGGGATGAAATTATGTAGCAGATGGCTCAAGGCGAGACATTAACAAAGAAACCTTCCTGTCCTGCTGGGGCACGTCTGTCCAAAGTAGTTCAAAGTGCCCAACGCCAAATCTTAGCTGTGCAACATTACCGACCTTGCTTGTAATTCAGGACAACTCTGCCACCATCTGTGTCATAGTCACACAAACACAACACAACATTATCAGGGACTGATAGATGCTGGGCCAGATTCTACGTTCCCGTGACTAAGTGTTGATGCCGGGGCAGGATTAGTGGACTTTTACCACAGCAAAACTGGCACCGCACCTGGATCAATTCAGCGGCCGTTAAGGGGCTAGCACCGGCGCCATGTGGAACATGACAGAGTCCAGTGAAAAACATTGTCTGATTCGCAGGATTCAGGATTGGCACTCAGGAGGCTGACAAGCTGCAGCCGCATGTACACACTTCACTCCCCACACACACCATCCCAACCAACAAGATGGCAACAAGACGAGCGGCACCAAGATTTACAGATGCCGAACTGGAGACCTTGCTGGACGCCGTGGAGCAGAGGCAGGCGACCCTGTATTCCAGGGTGGGAGGGAGGCTGCCAGCCGCCGCCATTCTCCGGGCCTGGACGCAGGTGGCAGAGGTCGTGAGTGCCGTGCGCAACAGCGTGAGGACCGACCAGTAGTGCAGCAACAACCGCACGTCCTCCTCAGGGCGGCCAGGGTGAGTAGGCAGCCCCTAGCATCAAGGCCTCCACCATGGACAGCACCCATGTGGTGTTGGCCTGGGCGGCAAGCGTGGTTGGCATCCTGCTCCTGCAAGCGGTTGGATTCCTCCAACTGCACCTGCAGGTCCTGGATGCTCGCCGACAACCCCTCATGCAGTTCCTGGCTCTGCCATTGCATCTCCACCATCGATGGGACCATCCACTCCAGAAGCCTGAAACCCATCTGGACACAGCTAGTCCTTTGGGTCAGTTTGCCCCCGACCGCCTCCCCCACCCCCCCGCCCCCCAAGAGTTCCTATCTCCACCTTCTGACCCGGAGCATGTGTATGGTGGTGAACATTAGATAGCGCCCCAGGAGCCTCTTCACTAAAGTGCCCAACCGAGGTGAGTGTCTCTGGGTTGGTGGGGAATGTTGGAGACAGCTGTGACGGGAAGTCAGTGCCCTCCCCGGACTCGGGCTCCAGGATGTCTTGGGATGCGGGTATAGAGCTCCCGTCCAAGTCGGTCTCGTCGTAGTCACTGGTTGACACACTGCGTTCTGGTTATGTCTGGGGATGGGGGCTACAGGGGACAGCTGAAAGGCCCTTACCATCACCAGAAGCTCCTACAAGACGCATGATTGTATCGTGGGCCGTGGGGGAGTGGTAGAATGTGGGGGTGTGGGGGGGGGGGGGAAGGGGGTGTAGGTGGTGGTGGAGAGGGGATGCAGGGGTGGTGTAGGTCTGAGGGTGGTCTGTGGGTGGGGGTGCTGGGAGGGTGGTGGCACACATGCCATGCCATGGGGGAACCGCACCTCAGAAGGATCTCACTTCCTCGCCCAATGCTGACCAACGCCGCGGTGACTGCCCTTTCCTTGGGCCCTCTAACCACATCCAGTACCCTCTTCTGCGGTGTGGGGCCACAGCTCTGGCAGTACCCCTTCAGACTTCTTACAGTGGTTGTGCGCAGTCTTTTCCTGTGGGTCGGGGGGGGGGGGGGGGGGGGGGTGGGGGGTGGGGGGGGGGGGGGGGGGGGTGGCAAAAACAGAAACTGCAGTGTTAGACAACACATGCAGCCCGGGGGGTGGGTAACTGGTGGCTTCAGTGGCCAGGGCACTCGGCCATGGAGGTTGGTATGGGAGAAGGGTGGGGTTCGGCCACCCTCCATGTGGGGATGGGGTTGGGGTTACAGGTGTGTGGGACGGGGATTAGTGCCTGGGGCACAGTGCTGCCTACTCACCCTGAGAAGGTCGTGCAGATTTTTTCTGCATTGCTCGCCTGCCCGGATGGTTTTGCCCACATGCCGATGACCTCTTCCACCTGCGACCAGGCCAGAGTGGCAGTGGCTGGCAGCCTGCTTCCTACCCCAGGGTGCAGGGTCGCCTGCCTCTCTTCCACGGCGTCCAGCAACGTCTCCTGGTCGGTGTCAGTAAATCTCAGCGCCACGCGTCTTACTGCCATCTTGTTGGCTGGGATGGTGTGTTTGGGGAGCGAAGTGTGTATATATATTGTCAGTCTCCTGAGTGTCAATCCCGGACCTGGTGAATCCGGCACTGCTTCTCATTGGAATCAATCGTCTTCCATGTGGTGCCAGTGCTAGCCCCTTAACGAACGTTGAATTGGTCCAGCTACGGCACCAGTTTTGCTGTCGTAGAACATCACTAATCCTGTCCTAGCGTCAACACTTAGGGCAGGATTCTCCCGTATCCGGCAGGGTGGGGGTCCCGGTGGGACGGAATGGCGTGAACCACTCCGGCGATGGGCCGCCCCAAATCCTCCGCACCTTCAGGGACTAGGCCCACCCTGGAGTGGTTGGCGCCCCCCCGGCCGACGGGATGGGGCTTGGCACCACGGCAACCGGCGCCGGAGGGCCTCCGCGGCCGGCGCGAGTCGGCGCATGCGTGGGAGCACCAGCGCATGTTGGCGTCAACCCCGTGCATGCGCGGGAGGGTTCGTCTCCGCATTGGCCATCGCGGGGGACCACAATGGCGGATGCGGAGTAATAAGTGCCCCCACGGCACAGGCCCACCCGTAGATTGGTGGGCCCCGACCGCGGGCCAGGCCACCGTGGGGGCACCACCCAGGGCAAGATCCCCCCGTGAACCCCCAGGAACCCCGGAGCCCGCCCGCGCCACCAGGTCCCGCCGGTAAGGGACCTACTCTGATCTACGCCAGCGGCTCCGCTACAGACGGGTGGGACTTCGGCCCATCGTGGGCCGGAGAATTCGGGCGGCCCCAGTGGCCATTGAGTCGCACCGGATCCGGCCATTCTCCGAGGTGGGCGGCGCGACTCACGCCGGGCCGGTTTTTGGGGGGGTGGGAGAATTGGGAGGACGGCGGGGGCGGGATTCACGCCAACTTCCGGCGATTCTCCCACCCGCCGGCGGTTTGGAGAACCCCGCCCTTTGTCTCAGGAATGGGAAATCCGCTTGAGAGTTTTTAACAGTTGTTCGTGCAGACATTGCTCCACACCCTCAGCATTGACAGAAACATCTCCCCCTAACTGATGAGGTTGTGCTGCAGGGGAGCTGTGCCATATACTTAATTAAATCTTTAAGGACATAGGATTATAATTTCATTACCATCTGTCTGGGAGTGAATGTATATTTAATGCATATGTATATTTAATCAGCTCCAAAAGGGCTCTATTATGATGTTCCTGATCATCTGTGTACTATAAATACTTAATGAAATCTGAAAAGATGCAGGGTTATAATGCTCAACCTTCCTGTATGTGAATGAGTGTGTATTTGTAATTAACAGGAACAGTAATTGCAGGATTTAACAGGTAAACTTTCTCCAATTATTTCGTATGATTTCAGATCAGAATAAACATCAAATATCGTTGCTATACAAAACAGAAATATAAACCTATCACCCATTACAGTTACATCTCAAGAGAACTTTGGTAAAATTCTTGGTAATGTGGATGAGCAGAGGGATCTCGGTGTCCATGTACATAGATCCCTGAAAGTTGCCACCCAGGTTGATAGGGTTGTGAAGAAGGCCTATGGTGTGTTGGCCTTTATTGGTAGAGGGATTGAGTTCCGGAGCCATGAGGTCATGTTGCAGTTGTACAAAACTCTAGTACGACCGCATTTGGAGTATTGCGTACAGTTCTGGTCGCCTCATTATAGGAAGGACGTGGAAGCTTTGGAACGGGTGCAGAGGAGATTTACCAGGATGTTGCCTGGTATGGAGGGAAAATCTTATGAGGAAAGGCTGATGGACTTGAGGTTGTTTTCGTTAGAGAGAAGAAGGTTAAGAGGTGACTTAATAGAGGCATACAAAATGATCAGAGGGTTAGATAGGGTGGACAGTGAGAGCCTTCTCCCGCGGATGGAGGTGGCTAGCACGAGGGGACATAGCCTTAAATTGAGGGGTAATTGACAGAGGTCAGAGGTAGATTTTTTACGCAAAGAGGGGTGAGGCCGTGGAATGCCCTACCTGCAACAGTAGTGAACTCGCCAACATTGAGGGCATTTAAAAGTTTATTGGATAAACATATGGATGGTAATGGCATCGTGTAGGTTAGATGGCCTTTAGTTTTTGACTTCCCATGTCGGTGCAACATCGTGGGCCGAAGGGCCTGTACTGCGCTGTATCGTTCTATGTTCTATGTTCTAAATGTCAACAAGCCTGGGTGTGGGTGCAGGTGAAAGTTCAAACTGTGGAAAGTGACATCACATCGGGAAGTCAGCTCTTCCGCGCTTTACTCAAATGCGTTCAGCTGTATGCATGCAAGCAACCCTTTGAGAGAGGCAGGTTGCTAATTAGCAAAGGTAATAGTTCAATGAGAGTGATATTTTCATGCACTTTCGAGTTTGCATTAGGCCCATTAGTTTCCGAGTTTTCTAAAATTCACCAGTGAAAGTCAGGCAAGAAAATAATGGCAAGTCTGACTTTTTAGAGGGAAGGAACTTTTGATGAGAGCTGATGTTCTGCACTTTGAAGACTTGTCCTATCACATCAGCATGAATGGCACTTTGGCTGCCTTGGTTTGCGTATCAACCGGGGAGTGCAATGGTGAGCACCAGGTGCTAGCAGAGTGCTGGTCACAGACCTGTAGCTGGACTGCAAAGCAGCAACAGACAGCTTTGAACATGCAGGAAGACCAACGCAAAGGGCTCAGATTCCCCTGAGATGATTCTGAAGGAGGGGGGCGGATAAACAGAGGGAGAAAGAATGTCCGTCAGTGAGTCACATTCCTCTCAGAGATATCCTTATTAAAGCAAAATTTACTTAAGTTGCTCCGATGTACCCGTGTCACCAGAAAATGTAATGTCACTCTTTGACATGTCGCTAAACGGCTACATGGCATCCTGAAACAGGAGGAAACAGATGTCATTGTCCACATTGGTACGAATGACATAGGCAGGAAGAGGGAAGAGGTCCTGCAAAAACAATTCAGGGAATTAGGTCAGGAGCTAAAAAGGACCTCTCGGGTAGTAATCTCAGGGTTCCTCCCCATATCATGTACTAGTGAGACTTGGAACAGGGAGATAATACAGTTGAACATGAGGCTAAAGAGCTGTTTATGATGATATGCATGTATACATCAATGTGAAAATGAAAAAAAAAAATGAAAATCGCTTATTGTCACGAGTAGGCTTCAATGAAGTTACTGTGAAAAGCCCCTAGTCGCCACATTCCGGCGCCTGTCCGGGGAGGCTGGTACGGGATGTATATAGTTGCCTAGCAGTGCACATAGTTATTGGTACGACCTCCGACCAGCAGATGGCGTGAGAGATCTATAACATGACTCGGGACACTTGCCAGTTGGTAGTGAGTGGTACGACAAGATAGTCACACTTAGAGTAGCTCCAGGAGAATTCACTGAATTAATTTAGGAGCCATTGTCTGTATTATGGTTCATTCGTTATCTTTTCCACGTGTTTGTTAATAAATTATCTTTATAGTTAAACAACTATATGTTCTGTGTACATCATTACAACGGCCATATCACAGAACACAACACTGGTGTAGGAGGGAGGGGTTTAGACGTATGAATCACTGGGATGTCTTCTGGTGAGGGTGGGACCTGGACAAGAAGGACGGATTGCCGCTGAACTGGAGGGGCACCAATATCCTGGGCAGGAGGTTTGCTGGTGCTGTTTGGGAGGGTTTAAACTAGTATGGCAGGGGGGTTGGGAACCGGAATACCAGGCCAGTAAGTGTAGAGGCTGAGGAAAAAAGTGAGACTGAGATAAACATAGTGAGGAGTAAGAGCAGAGAAAGGGAATCCTCAGGGTTCAGCGGAACTGTGGGTCTGAAGTGTGTTTGCTTCAATGCAAGAAGTATAACAGGTAAGACAGGTGAACTGAGAGCCTGGATTACTGCATGGAACTATGATGTAATTATAATTGTGGAGTCATGGTTAAAGGAGGGACAGGACTGGCAACTTAACATTCCGGGATATCGTTGTTTTAGACGGGACAAAAGGGGAAACAAAAGAGGTGGAAACTGCACACAGTCACCCAAAGCAGGAATTGAACTTGGGTTTGTATCTGTAGAAAGAGAGAGACAGACAGAGAGAGAGAGAGAGAGAGACCAGAGCTAAATCTGACAGTGCTGTATCTGTAGAGAGAGAGGGAGAGAGAGAGAGTCCAGACCTAAAACTGGCAACGCTGTATCTGTACACGGGCAGCACGGTAGCACAATGGTTAGCACTGTTGTTTTACAGCACCAGGGTCCCAGGTTCGATTCTCGCTTGGGTCACTGTCTATGCGGAGTCGACACGTTCTCCCCGTGTCTACGTGGGTTTCCTCCGGGTGCTCCGATTTACTCCGGTTGGTCTGCCCCAACCCTCTAAAAGAGCACCCTATCCAGGCCCATTCACCACCCTAACCCCGTAATCCCATAGCCCCACCTAACCTGAACATCTTTGGACTGTAAGGGGTAATTTTGCATGGCCAATCCACCCAGCCTGCACATATTTGGATTGTGGGTGCAAACTCCACACAGTCACCCAAAGCTGGAATTGAGGTTGGGTCCCTGCGCTATGAGGCAGCAGTCCTAACCACTGTGCCACCCACCACAAACATTTCAATTTGTATCAAGACCCAGCATTGCCAACACTGGTAGCTCTGTTGACTTATTTTTCCTCATTATTTTAACTCTTGCTCTTGGGGCAGCACGCTGGCAAAGTGGTTGGCACTGCGGCTTCACGGCATCGAGGACCCGGGTTAGATCCCGGCCTCGGGACACTGTCCGTGTGAAGTCTGCACATTCTCTCCGTGTACGCCTGGGTCTCACCTCCACAACCCAAAGATGTGCAGGGTAGGTGGATGGGCCACGTTAAATTGCCCCTTAATTGGGGGGGAAAAAAAGAATTGGGTACTTTAAATTAAAATAAACCTCTTGCCCTCTTCTTTCGATATAAACTGCAGTGGTTGAAGAAGGCGATGCACCGCGACTTTCTCAGGGGCAATTATGGATGGGCAACCAACACTGGCCTTGCCAGTAATGCTCCCATTCCATGAATGGTTTAAAAAAAGAAAACATACTAAGATGATACAACAAAATAATTAAACAACCCATGCCATTGGTTATCTTGTCTGTAACTCAGATAGGTTTTGAGTGTTGTGTAAGGTTCACTGGCACAAGCTAGCCAAAATTACCACATAGCAATCACAATTTTCTCCCATCTACAATATTCTTATTACTACGAAGTAAAAGTATTGAAAGAAAATGAAAGAGCACTATTTTAATCTTCCTCCTGCCAATTACTCACAGCCGTTTCCAGGAGATTAATTTGTAATTGTCAGAGAGTCCAGGACAATGCTGGAAGGTTTACTGTTGTCAGGGTCAAACAATGGCTTCCTCAAGTGTGTTTCCCTCTACTTACACTTTAAAGTCAGATCTGAACCAAACTCTGGAACTATAATCTTATTGAAAACTCATTTACAGAAAAGTAGTAATGATCTGCACCTCTCTCCCCCCCCCCCCCCCCCCCCCCACCCAAGGCCCTCATTGGCCTTGGATAAATGAAAAGTCTGAGCACATCATTTGTTTTGGTAACATGAAATTTGGCATTGTCAACTTATTAATAGTTTCCACGATAAAGAGACATTAAAGCAGCTTTCTTTCTCTGAGGCTCTTAATATACAAACTGCAATTTCCACCAATAACTCGAACGTTATAGGGTTTCTGATTTTTCTTGGGTTTTAATGGGCTTGAATCGCTCCTTCATTTTCTTTTTGTTATGTGGAAAATTTCTCTTTTTATGTTTTAATACAGCAATAAATATTTACCTAAAATCTTCAAACTGTTTATAACTTCATGTCTTCACTTTACAAAGCACTTCAAAAGAAAGTACAGGATTCATATTAAAGATTTCTTGCTGCAGACTTCGTGACAATCTCTTTTTATGAAAACCCCTGGAACCAGCAGCATCAAACGCTGCATGCCTTCGTCTGAGTGCTTCATCAGATTCTTTCCTTTCCCTTGTCACAAATCAGAATAGAATTTCAATTGTGAGATCAGCAGTGCCTCAGAGGACATCAAGAAGTAAATAAAAGTGAAACGCAAACCTGGTTTTTCCACAAATAACACACCAATCTTACTTTCTCCATAGCAGGCTTAACCCACAGGTCCACATAAACGACCAGAATATTTTGTTCTTTCCAATTCCAACCATTTATGTGCAGAGGAAAGCATTCTTGTTTCAAATTTCATGAATAATGACTGTCGCGAAGCACAAAGTGTTTGTAATAATCCTGTCTTTTGGGCTCTAAAAGCATCATTCCCGAATGCATTCCATCAAATGTGCATCTAAAATGTGTAAATTCATGTCCATGTCAAATTTAAATGAAATTCTTTGCCTAACAGTGGTCGCCCTTTCTCATTATTAAATGTAAATTTAAAGAGGTCTTTTGCTTTGTTTGATTTTGTAAACAATGGCAGATTGTACCCTTATCTTTTTGGAGAAAAATATATGTGTTCCTTTGTTTCAAATAAAGTTCAGTCTACTTCCCAGCAGATCAGCAGACATGACAAGTATGACAGCAAACGTATAGTGGCTGTCGCTGTAACAGGAGCTTCCTGTGCCAAGAGGTCAAACTGCAGATGGTTAGGAAGACGAGACTGCAAGCTGCAGAGGTTTGCAACACTTTAAATGATTGCTGGGGCAAAATAAAAATAGCAGACCTGAGAACCAAACCATAATTCATTTGAATATATGAGTGCTATTGTTAGTATAGCTGTCTGATTCCCACAGTGCAGGTCAGACCAGCTAAAGCTCAAAGTTATTTGGAAAATGGGCATTGAAACAAGAATAGGCCATACAGTCTATTGAACCTGTTCCGTAGGTGGGAGGTAGGGGGTATAATTCAACCTGATACCGATCCGGCTTATACCCCGAAGGGGGCCAGTTCATTACGTGCCAAAAAGTACCAAATATTAGAAAAAAGGACAACATTAAACTAAAAGGAAAGCATAGAAAATGCCAGAATTAGCACAGATCTTGGCAGAGGGCTTAGATGCAAAGGCAAATCAGAGCTACAAAAGGGAATATGAAAATAAACTTGTAAATGCTATTAAAATCAAAACAATTCTTCATGCAATTACATTAGGAAAAGAGGGTGGTGAGAAGCAATGTGGACCTTGAAAACAGGTAACAGTGATTTTGTAAATGTATGTAAGGATCTTTTGGACATGTTGAATAATTAGTTTGAGAATATGGAGCTGGATTCTCTAAAAATCGGCTATATCCCCACGGCGACGTAAAAACATTGGCGTTTCATCCAGACTATCCTAAAAAAAAGGACAAATTCACCTACCTGCAGGGAGCTGGCAAGGCCCTGGGGAGCTTCACGTAGTTTTGGCTGCAGATCCGGGTCCCCGCACTTCTGGTTCCGAGTCCGCACATGCGCCCAGCGACAGCCTCCAGCGACCGCGCCGAACGTGATGGCGGACTCAGCCAGCAGACCTGGACCAACAGACAAGGTCCCACCGATCTGCCTCGCACCGCTCCTCATGACCCGCCCGATCACCGCCCATAAGGCCCCTCCCCAGTTCTTGATCCCCCCTGCTCGCCACCAGGGCGGCCGTGGACTGAGGTTAGAACCACGTCATTGGGAATTCAGCCGGTCGGGACCGGAGTATCGCTGGAAGGGACTCTGGCAATAGCCCCCCAGCCGAACTACGTAATTGACGTGCAAGCGATTCTCCGGGGACCGATTCAAGCCTAAACGCCGAATCTCAACCCCATGCCAAATGCAATTTCGGCGCGGGGCTGCGGAGAATCCAGCCCATGGCCTCCACTGCCACCAATTGTTCCACCTCACAAAACGTGGAATCTCATCAAGCCCACAAAACACCCCCACTTAACCCTCACTTTACTATCGCAATTGATTGATTTGATAATTTTGGGAGGGCCACAAAGAATCCAACACGAGTTGAAGGACAG
Organism: Scyliorhinus canicula; assembly: GCF_902713615.1. Classification (NCBI taxonomy): domain Eukaryota; kingdom Metazoa; phylum Chordata; class Chondrichthyes; order Carcharhiniformes; family Scyliorhinidae; genus Scyliorhinus; species Scyliorhinus canicula. Next base: position 103,973,845 of record NC_052159.1, read on the forward strand.
AAAAAAATAATTTATTTACAATAACATATATACACACAACAGAAGCTGCTCACTCTCCTCTAGCTGGTTCCAAACTGGCCAGCTTTATTTATGCAGGGGATCTGCTAATGATTTCTCCGCCCCCCTCATTGGGGAAGTTCATACTCCCAAAGGATTGTGGGACTGCCATTAGTCCCCAGCCAGTGGTAAGCAGGCAGGTTTTAACAACTCTACCTCCCAAAGTCCAAGGAATCCACCGAAGACCCTGGCAAAGGAGGGCGTCGGACTCGTTTTGCCGCAGGTCGGACACCATTAGCCCAAGGCGCCAGATTAGAGAGGAACTTCCCGTAATAGTTTATGAGGCGGAGAAAAGAACAAAGATGTGAAGTATTGGTTGGGGCGGGGGCCTGTTGAACTGCGAGCACCTTCTCTGCGACGGGGTGCAAACCTTTGCGGTCGACCCGATAACCCAGGTAGACTACTTCCTTCGCCTGAAAGACGCACTTTGTGTGATGTAAACGGAATCTAGCCTCCGAAAAACGTCTAAGGACATTCTCCAAATTTTCCAAATGTTCCTGCTCCGACGTCCCTGTAATCAAAACGTCATCTAAGTTGACAGCGACACATGGTAAACCTCTCAAAATGCTCTCCATGACGCGTTGAAAAATAGCGCAGGCAGAGGATACTCCAAAGGGCGACCGTGTATATTCATACAGGCCCCGGTGTGTATTAATCATTACATATGGCCGGGAGGCAGGGTCCAACTCAAACTGTAGGTAGGCGTGACTCATATCTAATTTTGTGAACGAGAGTCCGCCTGCAAGCTTCGCATAGAGATCCTCTATGCGAGGCATTGGATATCGGTCGAATCGGGAAGCCGTATTCACTGTAAGTTTCCAGTCGCCACACAAGCGAACTGTGGCATCTGGCTTCATTACAGGTACAATTGGTGCTGCCCAGTCAGCAAAACGGACGGGCCTGATGATACCCAAAGTCTCCAAACGAGTGAGTTCTCCTTCTACCTTCTCGAGCAAGGTGTAAGGCACCGAGCGCGCCCGGAAATAGCGCGGCGTGGCTCCTGGTTCGACTTGATATGGGCTACGGCCCCTTGTATTTTCCCCAAACTGGGCTGGAATACATCTGGGTATCATCCTAGCACCTCAGTCAACCCTCCAGAACCTGTTTGGAGGATGTGCTGCCACTGCAGCTGCAAATGGCGCAACCAGTCCTGACCCAACAGGCTGGGTCCGTGGCCGCGCACCACGGTAAGTGGGAAATGCCCCTCCTGGCGTCCATAAACAACAGGGGTCATCGTAGTTCCTGCAATGTCCAATGGTTCCCCCGTATAGGTGGGCAACCTGGCCTGTGTGTCGGTTAATATAAGGGTCTGTATACCCTGCTTGATGCGGTCGAATGTCCTCTGGGCGATCACGGAGACCGCTGCGCCAGTGTCCAACTCCATCTCAAGCGGGTGACCATTGAGCCGTACTGTCACCTTAATGGGGGCCACACGGGGAGCTGACACACAATGCAGCTTCAGGCAGTCATCCTCCGTCTCCACGTCCTCGGGAGTAGTCGCCGCAGGTTCATCCAAATGAAAGGTAAGGCCCCTGGGCTGGCCCCAGTTTCTGTTGGAACGACGGCGCCTCTGCCACCCCCAGGACCGGCATCCGCGACGGGGTCGGCACGTACAAGTCTGACACGGACATGGCTCAACATCCATTGGTTCTGGAGAAGGCTCCGTTCGGGGAGGAATGTCCGACGGCCACCTTGCCTCGTCCAAGGTACCGCAGGGGTGCGGGGGGACGCTTTTGGATGGAAGGGGTTGCGCCCCAAGGCATGCAGCTCCCCATTCTGCGCTCTCTCGGGGCAATACTATTTGAATGGCCTGTTGAAAGTCAATGTTGGCTCAGCTAACAACTTTCTCTGGGTGGCCGCATTGTTAATACCGCAAACCAAATGGTCGCGTAACATTTCTGACAAGGTCTCCCCATAGTCACAGTGCTCCGCAATCCTGCATAGCCTGGATAGAAACTCGGCAAGGGATTCTCCTGGGGTCCTCTCAGCGGTATTAAATCGGTAACGTTGGACTATCGTGGATGGGGTTGGGTTAAAATGTTGCCCCACTAAGTTCACAAGTTCATCAAACGTTTTGGTGTCCGGCGCAGCTGGGTACGTAAGGCTCCTAATCACCCCAAACGTATGCGGGCCGCAGGCGGTGAGCAATATGACCACCTGGCGCTCATTTTCGGTTATGTTGTTTGCCTGGAAATAGTAACGCATCCGTTGTGCGTACTGGTTCCAGCTTTCCAGCATAGCATCAGAAACATCCAAACGTCCATACAGAGGCATGGTGTAATAAAAAACAACTTCCAACCTGTGTCCAACAAAAATCCAGGGAGGTGGCTTCAGCAGTGTAGACAGCTATTCACTTTAACCCTCATCGCCAGTTTTGTGAGGGCCACGAAGAATCCAGCACGAGTTGAAAGATCGAAAGAAATAACATTTATTTACAATAACATATACAGCAACAGCAACTTCCCTTGCTGCTCACTCTCCTCTAGCCGGTTACAAACTGGCCAGCTTTATTTATGCAAGTGATCTGCTAATGATTTCTTCACCCCCCTCATTGGGGAAGCTCATACTCCCAAAGGATTGTGGGATTGCCATTAGTCCCCAGCCAGTGGTAAGCAGGCAGGTTATAACAGATAATCAATTCTAATTACTACAGAAGAAATGAATGACCAGACAGATCTGGAAAACTTTATCCAAATGATCCTTTAAATGTAACTAATTGTGCGACACCTACAATGCTTCAGGGGTCTCTGACATTCCGAAACACATCTTCCTCTGCTCTCCAGAAAGACCCTCCTTGTTTTTGGCACTGAGGCTCATCACCTTCACCCGGTGAAGTGTCACTTTCCCTTCTGTCCTTTGAGTGGGGTTGCCCACAGTGGACCACGTCTCACTCCCCTTCTCCTGCTCGCTTATGATGTGCTACTCACCGAGTGCTCTGCTTTCTAGCTAGATGTCGGACCACCCAAAGTGATTGTGTCTGTGCTGGTGGATGGTCCTGAAGTATGACGTGATAGTGCAGGTTCAGTGAACCGTCCAACTGCTGGGGATGCTGCTGATGGCTGTGGTAATGACACTCGACAAGCTCTCTTTAATGAGGACATGGGAATTCCAAGCTGAGTAAAATAAGAACAAAGTTTCATTTACACAAACGATATGTATACTACCCGGTATAACCATGTGGGTTTCTAATCTGGTTGGTGCCTTACTGACCAACCTTAATTACAATGATTAATGAGCTTGTATTCTGCAAGGAGCTCGGAGACGACAACATTCCCACCCCACAGATCACATTCGGGATATTACATTACACTTCAGGCCCTGTGAGAAACGCAGAGTGGCAATGGAAACCCAGGCAACTCAGCAGCTGCTTCAGTTGAAACAACCCTATCAGTCAAGGAGCTAGAGAGACATTGAGATAAAATTTCCTCCAGGCCCATAGTCTGGGAACAGTGTCTTCACAGTCAGTGTCACGGTGAAGTGTTCTGGCAATGGTGTCCTCACAGTCAGTGTATGGTGATCTACCACTGTATATATATGTGTGTGCTTGCATTAGGGGATGTACGACAGTACCTGTATTACAGTTTTTCCGGTAAGCCTCTGCCGGCTAGCTCCACCCACAGGGAGCAGTATAAATATTCATAAGTTTCCCTGAGATGCCATTCTACAGCTGCAGCCGAAGGAATAGCATCTCACTGTAATAAAGCCTCTCTTGTACCGAATCGAGTCTTTGTGTGCAATTGTTAGCGCCACAATTTATTACAGTGAGATTTTCCAACATCATGGACATCAGAATTAAGCCTCATCGCCTGCAGCTGGATCCGCAGTCGCCACACGCCAGGAAAGACTTTAACCACTGGCTGGCTGTTTTCGAGGTCTACATCACCTCAGCGGACCCTGCACCATCGGAAGCTCAGAAGATACAACTCCTTTACTCAAGGTTGAGCTCCAGCATGTTCCCGCTGATTCAGGACGCACCTACCTATGCCCGGGCCATGGAACTTCTCAAAGAGACTTACGCTCAGTCGACGAACACTCTGTTTGCGAGACATGTACTTGCCACTCGCGTTCAGTAACCGGGTGAGTCGATTAAGGACCTCTGGCGGGCCCTTATCCCTCTAGCACGGGACTGCGACTGCCAGGCCGTTTCGGCCATGGAACATTTGAATCTACTCATGCGGGATGCATTTGTAACGGGTATTGCATCGGACCCCATCCGGCAACGACTGCTGGAAGGGGCCGCTCATGATCTTGCGGCTACAAAGACCTTAGCGCTCTCAATGACAGCCGCTTCCCGTAATGTGCACTCCTACCCCGCCAGCCGCACGGCCCACTCACCCTACCCCTCGTGGACCCCGCAACCGACCCCCCCGACTGGGGCCGCTCCCGTACAGTATGCCTGTACTGCTCATCGCACCGCACACCCTGGGGGTCCCCGCTACTTCTGCGGTCAGCAGAAGCACCCCTGCCAGCGCTGACGGCCCGCACCGCGATCTGCAAATCTTGTGGCAAGAAAGGCCACTTTGCAGCGGTGTGTCAGTCCCGCGCCGTTGCCGCTATCGCGCCCGAACTCCCCCCCTCGCCTCAGCCAATCGCGCAATGGGCCCTGCCGTCCGCCGTCCCCGGGGCCATGTGCGATCAGTGGGCACCGCCATCTTCCTTCCCTGACTCCACGTGCGATCAGCGGTCACCGCCATCTTTCACCGCCCCCGCCATGTGCGCACCATGGGCACCGCCATCTTCATCCTCCGACTCCATGTGTGTTCCATGGTCGCCGCCATATTGCCCCGCCCCCACAACGTGCGCTCCATGGTCGCCGCCATCTTGCCCCGCCCCCGCAACGTGCGCTGCATGGGCGCCGCCATCTTCTTCCCTGCAGGTACTCCAGACGCCGCCATTTTGTCCTCCCCTCGGAACTGGACCACAGGACCCGGGTCGATGCCGCTACTCATTGGACTCGTCGGTCTCTTCGGTCGATCGCCCGCTACTCGCCTCCATGACGATCGACCAATCCCGTCCTCGCAACCTGGCCACCGCTTCTACGACGGTGCTTGTCAACGGCCACATGACCTCCTGCCTCATCGACTCCGGGAGCACGGACAGCTTCATCCATCTGGACACGGTAAGGCGCTGCTCCCTCGCGGTCCATCCTGCCAACCAGCGGATCTACCTGGCCTCCGGATCCCACTCTGTCCCGATCCGGGGCTTCTGTCTGGTCAAACTCACCGTACAGGGCGTTGAATTCAACCGTTTCCGCCTATACGTTCTCCCCAACCTCTGTGCGTCACTTTTACTGGGCCTGGACTTCCAATGTAACCTCCAGAGCCTCATCCTCAAATTCAGCGGACCCCTACCTCCCCTCACCGTTTGCGGCCTCACGACCCTCAAGGTTGACCCTCCCTCCCTCTTTGCCAATCTGACTGCAGATTGCAAGCCCATCGGCACCAGGAGCAGACGGTACAGCACCCAGGACAAGGCCTTCATCAGGTCCGAAGTCCAGCGGCTGCTTCGGGAGGGTATTATCGAGGCCAGCAATAGTCCCTGGAGAGCCCAAGTGGTGGTGGTTAAAACTGGGGAGAAACACAGGATGGTTGTGAACTACAGCCAGACCATCAATCGGTACACGCAACTCAACGCATACCCCCTCCCTCGCATATCTGATATGGTCAATCAGATTGCACAGTACCGGGTCTTCTCTACAATTGACCTAAAATCCGCCTATCACCAGCTCCCCATCCGTAAATCGGACCGTCCCTACACTGCCTTCGAGGCGGACGGTCGACTGTATCAATTTCTTAGGGTTCCCTTCAGCGTCACTAATGGGGTCTCGGTATTTCAGCGAGAAATGGACTGAATGGTTGACCGGTACAGACTGCGGGCCATGTTTCCGTACTTAGACAATGTCACCATCTGCGTCCATGACCGTGAATCTGCTGCACAAGAGAGGAGGTGGAAGAATGTCAGGGTTATAGTGGTTGGGGTTGAATTGTAAGGCATACAGGTAGACATTTCTGTGGCTGCAAAAGAGAACCCAGGATGGTATGGTGCCTCCTGGTGCCAGGGTCAGGGGTGTCACTGAACAGGGAATTTTGAAGGGGGAGGGCAAACAGACAGATGGTGTTGCATATTGGCACCAATTATTATAGACAGTGAAAGGGACGAGGTCCTGCAAACAGAATTTCGGGAGCTAGGAAGTTAATTAAAAAAGGACCCAGAAGGTTGTAATCCCTGGATTATAGTGCCATCTGTGAGTGAGTATAAAAATAGGAGGTTAGTCCAGATGAATGTGTGGCTGATGGTTTAGGTGGGAGGGTTGACGGTATGACGTCAGCGGGACCTACGCCGGCCGGCGAAGTCCTTTCAGCCTCAGCTGGCGTGGCGCCAAAGGCCGTTCACACCAGCCGGCGGAGTGGGAACCACTCCGGCCCGGGCCTAGCCCCTCAATGTGAGGGCTTGGCCCCTAAAGGTGCAGAGAATTCCACGCCTTTGGGGTGGCCCGACGCCGAAGTTGTTTACGCCACTCCAACACGCCGGGACCACCCGCCCCACCAGGTAGGGGAGAATCCCGGCCCAGGTACCTTTTGCAAGGAAAAGTGCTTCTGGACTTTAGCCCTAAATGCCCCAACTTCAATTTTAAGGTTGCACCTCATCCCCCAAGCTTCCAGAAGCAAATCATTTCTTTCTATCTTCCCTAATATTCCTTCAGTCACGTTAAAACATCACAATTATCCCTCTCTAATGCCCTTTCAAAGTTTACCTTCGCTACAAGATACAACTCTTGCTTGCTTGACGCCATTCCCACTCAACTGTTGGCCACAACTTATTTTTCCTGGTGGCTATCCAGTGGGTTACCTGGTCATTTTAACTGCTCACTTGCCTAGCTTTCTGTTGTACAGGTAATGGTGACCACTCCTCCCATCGACTCTAAATGCAACATGGTGGAAAATTGTTGGCATGTGTGAGAGCAGGGTAATAGGCTGGGAAATTGGAAAAGGAAACTGGGATGTAGGTATCAAGTTAATTTGCCAGTTTATTTTAATAAGTATTCTCATATATCTGAATTATAGAGGTTGCTACTGAATTTGGTCTCAATTCTTGATACCATGTATTAAGGATTAATAGTTTGGATTATGTATATCTTTGGCCCCTCTCCCTAGCCATTGGCTTAGCTGAGCTAGACTGTTCACTGCTCTTCTACATCATCCTGAGCTGAGTGTGAACCCAGTGCCCTCACCATCGCCAAGACCACCTATTCTACTTTTGTAGAATCCCCCTCCCTGCCTTAGTCATCTGCTGCTGAAATCCTCATCTTTGCTATGGTTACTTCGAAGCTCAACTATTAAAATGCTCTCTTGCCTTCTCTAATTAACAGCTCGTTGTGCCCGACCTATAGGAGAATGGGGATAAGACAAATATCAGCCATGATTGAATGGTGGAACAGACTTGATGGGCCAAGCGGCCTAATTCTGCTCTTATGTCTTATGGACTTGGTGTTGCGAAGAGGCCATTAAATCTCGATCTGGATCTCATCCAGCGAGAGCGAGTTCCAGATCGCGATGCCTCGTGAGATCCAACAGAATCTTGTGAGACGTTTTGAACATCTTGGAGAGGCCTCTCGTGAGATTCAACACGAAGTAGCGCATGACGAAGCTGCTGAATCGCGCTACAAGAGGATCAACCATCTGTGTATAGACCGTCAACAGCCCTTTCCAGTCCAGGGCAAGTCCAAAGCCAAAAGTGCATTGAAGCTACTCTTGAGTTTTTCTACGTGATGAAATTGATTGTCTGCAAGTTTTCCTCGAAGTCTGCCTGGAAAGAAATGCAAAAGACATTTTTTTTGATGTGTGTGTGTGTATGTTTGTGTAAGCACGCGTGCGCACTTTCCTGTGCGTGAGTTAAGGTAATTAGAAAGAGTAATTGTTGTACTTCCATGTTATATATGATATGTTAATAAGTTTTGGCTTTCTACTCGACAAGACTGGCTTTATAATAAACTAATAATTTTGTTATTTATTGAAAAATCATGGGCAATGAGTGGTTATTCTTAGATTAATGGGTAAAGTACATATTTGGTCATATAGCTGGCTGGAAAAATAATTTAAATATATGCTGTGACCCGTGGAGTAGTGGATCTAGAGACAGACAGTTGACTTCTCCCATCTTGGTCGTAATACTCTCATACACCTACTGGATCTATGCTGACTGACCAATATTGGCTCCCAGTCCAACAGCATCCAGATTTTAAAATCCTCATCCTCGTGTTCAAATCTCACCAATGTATTTCCCCCCTATCTCTGTCTCCATGATCTCCATGTTCCTCCAATCTTGATCTCTTGTGTAACCCCCTCTTTCTTAATTTGTCCCAGCTTTGGCACCTTCAGCAATCTGACCCCTGAGATCTCAGATTCCATTTGCCTCTTTAGCTTCTTCTTTAATATGTTCTTCAATATCAACATTTTTTTTCACACATGTATGGCTGACTGTTTCTTCTTTAGCTTTGTATTATTTTTTGTCAGGTTTCACTTCTGAGAAATACCTTGTGACATTTCACTTCATTAAAAGCAATTTATGAAATCAAATTGTTATAATACAATGGCCACACCTGAAGAATTTTGTTCACTATAAAAAGGCAAACGGCCATACTGTGCCCAAAAAACAGGACACTGTTGCACAGCATGGCCAATAGAGGCCGAGAGACCCCGCTCCTGGGATCTATCCAGCTCGCAATGCCTCGCACAATCTAACACGATCTCACAAGACGTTTTATATGTGAATCGTGTCCGTTGTAGGCAGGATCACTTTTAGCCAAATCTGCAGATTGAAGCAAGAGAGCTAGTCTCACTTTAATGTGCAGTTTCCTGAGTTACCTATGGTTCAGGATCAACCTCTTTTAAATATGCATGCCTAGATCTCGTCCAGCTAGAGAGACCTTGGTAAGCACCGTTCAGTACAGGTCTCCAGAAATGGGCAATTGATGGAATGGCACTCATGGAGGTCTCCCAAGGGATTGGAGGCACCCCAGGTGCATGCTCTTTTGGGTAGGGTGGTACCCTGGCAGTGCCATCCTGACACTACAAAGGTGTCCATGTGGTGCTGTCAGTGGCACTATCTGGATGTGGTCTTGGCACTGCCAAGCTGGCATTTTAAGTGTGCTGTCGATTGGGCCGGGGTGTTTCTGGTGTGCGGAGGCGGGGATGGGAAAGTCGCGGGTTGGGTTGGGGGCCTCAGAGATTGGGATGGCAATTGAAAATAGCGTTCCAATCTCGCTAGACTGAGGAGTTCAGCGAGCTGAGCCCCTCACTGCTGAAAACGGGGCTACGTTCGACCTTGGCCGCGCGTACCCTGCTGACATCCCTTATTTAATGTGAGTGGCGTTTTATTACTATGTGATTTTCGGCACTGGGAGTACGGATAAATGCGCTCATTATGGGACTTTGTTCCCATTTAGTTAAATCTTGCAATGTGTTGCATTGCAATGAGCTCTAAACTGGGCTTCAAACTACAAGGAGAGCATAAGATCAAATGCTGCAGCTTAATGAAGCTTCTTATGTCAACATCTTCTGACTTCCATTGTTGATCTGGTCAGTTTTCTCTCCATCTATTCATTGACTCAGACACGGTCAGTGTAGCTGTCACAGTAGCACAGATGCTTGCACTGATGATTGGGAGACTTTCATGTTTTACAGGCAGGCACTGACAAATGATTTCCTGATCTCAGATCTTCAGCATGCCTTTCAAAGGAACAGGAGCAAAGGAGTGGACAAGCACCACAAAGTGACAGTTCAGAAGTTAGGCAGAAACATCTGTTCATTTTGCACAGAATCTATCCATTTTTCTTTCCCCATTACACTGAATAATCCAGCAACCTATGTTAATTCATCAAAGGAATTGAATAGCATTTTGACATATATCACATGATTATTGAGTTGACTGCAGTTTCCAATTACTTTTTGACAATTTTCCTTATTATTGGTTTCCAGGCATATCATATGAGGCCAAATAAATACAATAAAAGATTTGTGTACAGATCAGACTGAATTTTACAGATTGAGGTGGCATATTTAGAAATATAGGAACAGGAGTTGGCTGTTCAAACCCGCCGGTCTGCTGAGTCATTCCCCCGCATTATGGCTGGTGTTTATCTCAAATTTATTTATCTTATCTCCATATTCCATCATACTCTTACTTGATAGGAACCTATCTAACTCACGTTTGAAAGCCCCAATTGTCCTCAGAATCAACAATTTATTAGCTTTTTGATTACTTCACGTTTCCGTTCACTAGCATTTTGGTTGATCCAATGAATGTCATTTTAAGACACAAGGATTCAGTACCCTGGCCGATCATGACGAGAGTAGCAGCACACACACATTTTGCAGAGATGGGCCACGATCTAAAAAAGACATTTAAAACAGGTGTCGCTGACAAAAATTTGTTTTCTTATTATCAATGATCAAAGTGTTTGTATGTGCGTTTTGTGTTTTTTTTAATTCTCAGAGTGGTTATTCCAATTTAACCAATTTTGGGAGTTTTGAAACAAAGAAGATCATTTATTGTCTTACAATTGCTCCAGCGGTTTAAAAATGTGCATTGTAGGTCTAAGGTTAAAGGATTGTTGTCCAAGGTTAGAGGTCTACTCAAAGTGCGTTAAGAATGTGGAACTCTCCACCTGAAGGAATAGTCGAAGTGAATCTGCCTTTCGGTAGAATCTAGATAAGAACGCGAGGGAAAATAGAGGAGAATGGTATACTGCTAGAGTTAGATGAAAATGGATGGAAAGAAGCTTCAATGGAGCATAAATACTGCCATTTGGGTTAAATGTAACGCTGTGTGGCTATATGAAAGAAAGCTGGAATTGTACATCAACTCCGGGAGTGAGCTGGCAGCAAGGTGGACTGAATTGGGTGGCAAGGCAGGAGTGTCATGTCTGTCACCTACCCATTCCACCGTTATTTTACCAGCAATCGGGTAGACGATGAGTGGCCTTGCGCCCCCCCCCCCCCCCCAACTGAGGGCCAATTGAGGCCCTTAAGTGGCCAGTTAATGGCCTCTCAAGGATTTATTTTTTCTGTCATTCACCAATGCTCTCTGATGTCACTCAACCAATATTGTGACCATTTTATCATGATCCTTATTATTATACGTGCTTTAACTTTACTGGCAAGCCCATGATGTCACAATTTATTAAATGCATTTAGGAGATGTATGTATAATAACATGAACCACATTACCCACGTCAACCCTCTCCATTACCACATCAAAAAACTCAGTCAGATTAATTAACCATGATTTGCCTTTAATAAATTGGTGCTAACTTTCCTTAATCAATCCATATTTATTCCAGTTTGTCCTGCATTATTGTTTCCAAATGTCTTTCAAACACTGAGGTTAAACTGACTGGCCTGCAGTCGCTGGCCTTGGCCTCACATCTCTTTTGAACAAAGGTGCAACATATAAACATCTCCAGTTTTCTGGCAACAGCCCTGCATCTAAAAAGAATTGGAAAATTGTGGACTTTGACTCCACAATTTCTACCCTTACTTCCCTCGGTACCATTGGATGCATCTAATTTGGTCATTGGCACCTACCGACTTTAAGTATAAACTGCCTTAAAAACTACCTCTTTATCAATTTTATCCCATCCAGCATCTCAACTACCTCCTCTTTCACTATGACGTGGGCTGCAACTTCTTCCCTGGTAAAGGCAAATGCAAAGTACTAATCTCGTACTCAACTATGCCCCGAATCAGCCCACGGTTTAGTGATCACACTCTTGCCTCTGGGCCACAAGGTTTTGAGTTTGAATCCCACTCCAGTGCTTGAGCACAAAGATTAAGGTTGTTGCTAGGAGTATGACACTTATGGAGGTGCTGTACATCAGATCAGATGTTAAACTGAGGCCCTGTTTGCCTGCTCAAGTGTTTGTGAAAGATTCCACTGTATTCCTTTTCGAAGATGTGCTGGCGAGTTATCCCAATGACTTGGCCAATATATTTCCCTCAATCAACTTCACAAAAAGATGATTAACTGGTCATTATCACATTTCTCATTGTGGGCGTTTGCTATTTGCAAATTGGCTGCCATGTTTCCTACATTACAATAGTCACCAACCTTCAAAAAGTACTTAATTGGCTGTAAAGCACTTTGAGCAAATCGGTGGTCATGAAACTGTCCTTATAAATGCAAAACATTTATTTCTTCTTTTCTTTTCTACTACACTTCGACTATTTTTATTCCAAAGATTTTGAGTGTCCTTTTAGCTTAATTGCCTGTCCCTTCTCATACTCTCTTTACCCCTGTTTTTATTCCAAAGATTTTGAGTGTCCTTTTAGCTTAATTGCCTGTCCCTTCTCATACTCTCTTTACCCCCTTCCTTTTAGTAGTTTCTTCTTAACTTCATATATTCTGCCTGCTGCTCACTTGTATTATCAAACTGACATATCCTTTTTGCTTTCCTTAACCCTCATCTCTTTTATCACCCAGGTAGCTCTGGCTTTGGTTACCTGCCTTTTCCTTGTGGGAATATACCTCCAGCGTACCTGGGCAACGTCCCCTTTAATGGCAAACCATTGTCCAATGACAGCTCTTCCTGCTAATCTTTGATTCCAATTTACCTGAGACAGACCCATTCTCACCCAATTAAAATTGGCCCTCCTCCAATTAATTAATTTTACTCTAGTTTGTACCTTATCCTTTTCAATAACAAATCTAAATGTTATTATACTTTTTTTTAAATAAACATTTTATTGAGGTATTTTTGGTATAGAAACACAACAAAATAGACAATATACATGAAACCATAAACATAGTGCAAAGATCGTTCACCTTTCGTACGGGTGCCTCCCTTATTAACCCCTACTCTAACCTAAACTACTCCCCCCGTCTGCTGACGATTAATTTTCCGCAAGGAAGTTGACGAACTGTTGCCAGCTCCGGGTGAACCCTGACAGTGAACCTCCCTCGGCGAACTTAATTTTCTCCATGCAGAGAAAGCTAGCCATGTCCGCTAGCCAGGTCTCCGACTTCGGGGCTTTGAGTCCCTCCATGCTAATAGTATCCGTCTCCGAGCTACCAGGGAAGCAAAGGCCAGAACGTCTGCCTCTTTCTCCTCCTGGATTCCCGAATCGCCACCTCCAGACCCAGCGCCACCCTTGTTTTTAAAACCTTGGACATGACATCCGCAAACCCCTCAGTGGTAGGAGCGGGAAGGTTGACACCTGCTTACGAAGGAAGTCCTGCACCTACAGATATCTGAATTTGTTTCCCCTCCATACACACCCACGCCAACCCCTTCCCCACCACCCACTTCCTGATCATGGCTCTGTTAGCTGCCCAGTAATAGTTGCTAAAATTTGGCAATGCCAGCCTGCCCTCTCCCCAGCTCCGCTGGAGCAATACCTTCCTTACCCCCGGGGTCTTGCCCGCTCAGACAAAGCTGTGATCACATAGATTACATAGAATTTACAGTGCAGAAGGAGGCCATTCAGCCCATCGAGTCTGCACCGGCTCTTGGAAAGAGCACCCTACCCAATGTCAACACCTCCACCCTATCCCCATAACCCAGTAACCCCACCCAACACTAAGGGAAACTTTGGACACTAAGGGCAATTTATCATGGCCAATCCACCTAACCTGCACATCTTTGGACTGTGGGAGGAAACTGGAGCACCCGGAGGAAACTCACGCACACACGGGGAGATGTGCAGACTCCGCACAGACAGTGACCCAAGCCGGAATCGAACCTGGGACCCTGGAGCTGTGAAGCCATTGTACTATCCACAATGCTACCGTGCTGCCCTGTTGACCTGCCTAAAAAAGGACCGCGGAATAAAAATGGGGACTCATTGAAATACAAATAGGAACCTCGGGAGGACCGTCATTTTCGCCATTTGTACCCTCCCGGCCAGCGACAACGGGAGCGCGTCCCATCTCTGGAAATCGTCCTTCATTTGGTCCACTAGCCAGGCCAGATTCAATTTATGCAGCTGGTCCCATTCCCGTGCCACTTGGATGCCCAGGTACCTAAAACTACCCCCTACTGATCTAAACGGCAGCTCCCCCAGTCGCCCTTCCTGTCCCCTCGCTTGAACCACAAACAACTCACTCTTACCCATGTTTAGCTTATACCCCGAAAACCGGCCGAATTCCCTTAAAATCTTCATGATTTCCTCCATTCCCTCTACTGGGTCTGAAACGTACAGAAGCAGATCATTCGCTTAGAGCAAAACCCTGTGCTCCCCCGCGCTTCCCCCCCCCCCCCCCCCCCCCCCCCCCCCCCCCCCTCCAGTCCCCTCCAGCTCCTTGAAGCTCAGAGCAATTGCCAACAGCTCTATAGCCAGCACAAACAACAGTGGGGAGAGGGTTAGGGTTAGGGTCATCCCCCGGTACAGTCTAAAATAGTCCAAAGTTGTCCTGTTCGTCCGCACAGTTGCCACAGGAGCCTGATACAGTAACCTGACCCAGTCAATAAAGCCCCGCCTATGTTATGCTATGATCACTCTTCTCTAGTCACCTTTTCATCTTCATCTTTCATCTAAATGTTGTCCTACTGACTCTAGATGAACTTGGCCCACCTTGTTCTTCAGACTAGATATAGAAATGCACCTTTCCTTATTTAGCCAGAAGCATAATGACATTTTTGGATGTAACTGTGGGGTTGTCAGTTTCCCAGGCTTTTTGAAACACTACCAGTGAAAAAAGTCAAGATGAAAGCAATATTTAAGGGTCTGTGTGAAAGACTGGCAAAAAGGCTCTTAAGTACTGAAATGCAGAACTGCACCGTGCCTAACTGTATGAAACGTTTTTGCCCACAGTATGTGTCCTGAAATTTAGCATTCAATTCTTTACAAGTTAATTTCACGATTTTACAACAACTTTATACTAATATTGACATCACTTATTTGATTGCATTGTGCAGTTAGTATTTTATTTGGTATATTGACTGAACAATGCTCAGCACCATTCTCAATTCCTCTGATACTGAAGCAGTCCATGCCTGTACGCAATAAGATCTGGACAACATTCAGGATTGGGCTGATAAGTGGCAAGTAACATTACTGCCACACAAGAGTCAGGCAATGATCGTTAGTGCAAGGGGAGCTGAGTATAGAATTAGAGAGGCCATTAGTGAGACCACATCTAGGCTACTGTGTACAGTTTTAGTCTCCACACTTCAGACAGGCTATATCTGCATTGAGAAGCAGTTCTGTTCTATCTATGAGATAAAGTTCACTGAATTGATTCCTGGAATGAAGGTGTTATCTTATGAGGAAAAGTTGGACAGGTTCGGCCTGGATCCATTGGAGTTTATAAAAATGAGAGGCAATCTTACTGAAGAACCTGAGGGGATGTGACACGGCATATTTCCCATTGGAGCCTATGGGGGGATTTTCATTCGTTATCACCAGTGGGATCTTCCGGTCCCACTGATGGTGAATCCCCGCATTGGGCTTTCTGGCGGTGGGGAGGTGGATTCACTGGGAAACCCCTTTGACATTGGTGGGACGGAAGATCCTGCCAACGGCCAATGGCAGGCTGACTCCCACTGCCAAGAATTGCAGTGGGGGTGGGGGGGATGCAGAAACCCCCCACCCCCACCCCCCCCCCCACCCCGATAAAACTAGTTGTCAAAAATAAGGATTCTCCCGTAAACATCCAAGGTTAAACATCCAAGGATATACAACCTATCGAAAAGACAGGGAGGTGGGCCGAGGGGGTGGGGTTGCCTTGTTAGTTAAGAACAAAATTAAATCTATGGCACTAAACGACATAGGGTCGGATGATGTGGAGTCTGTGTGGGTAGAATTGAGGAACCACAAAGGCAAAAAAACCATAATGGGAGTTATGTACAGACCGCCTAACAGTGGTCAGGACCAGGGGCGCAACATGTACCGGGAAATAGAAAAGGCATGTCAGAAAGGCAAGGTCACAGTGATCATGGGGGACTTCAATATGCAGGTGGATTGGGTAAATAATGTAGCCAGTGGATCCAAAGAAAAGGAATTCATGGAATGCTTACAAGATGGCTTTTTGGAACAGCTTGTCATGGAGCCCACAAGGGAGCAGGCTATTCTGGACCTAGTGCTATGTAATGAACCAGACTTTATTAAAGATCTTAAAGTAAGGGAACACTTAGGAAGCGGCGATCATAATATGGTTGAGTTCAGTCTGCAGTTTGAAAGAGAGAAGGCAAAATCGGATGTAATGGTGTTACAGTTAAATAAAGGTAATTACGAGGGCATGAGAGAGGAACTGGTGAAAATCAACTGGAAGCAGACCCTAGCAGGGAAGACAGTAGAGCAAAAATGGCAGGAGTTTGTATGCATAATTGAGGACACTGTACAGAGGTTCATCCCCAAGAAAAGAAAGATTATCCAGGGAGGGATTAGACAGCCATGGCTGACAAAGGAGGTCAGGAAATGTATCAAAGAAAAAGAGAGATCCTATAAAGTGGCCAAAAGCACCGGGAAATCAGAAGATTGGGAAGGCTACAAAAACAAACAGAGGTTAACAAAGAGACAAATAAGGAAGGAAAGGATCAAATATGAAGGCAGGCTAGCCAGTAATATAAGAAATGATAGTAAAAGTTTCTTTCAATACATAAGAAACAAACGTCAGGCCAAAGTAGACATTGGGCCAATTCAAACTGATTCTGGAAGGCTAGTGATGGGAGATGAGGAAATGGCTGGAGAACTTAATAAGTACTTTGCGTCTGTCTTCACAGTGGAAGACGTTAGTAATATCCCAAAAATTATAAAGGGTCAGGGGGCTGAGTTGAGTATGGTTGCCATTACAAAAGAGATGGTGCTAAAAAAGCTAAAAGGTCTTAAAATTGACAAATCTCCTGGCCCCGATGGGCTACATCCTAGAGTTCTGAGGGAGGTGGCTGAAGAAATAGCGGAAGCGTTGGTTGAGATCTTTCAAAAATCACTGGAGTCAGGGAAAGTCCCGGACGATTGGAAGATCGCTGTTGTAACCCCCTTGTTCAAGAAAGGATCAAGACAAAAGATGGAAAATTATAGGCCAATTAGCCTAACCTCGGTTGTTGGTAAAATTCTAGAATCGATCGTTAAGGATGAGATTTCTAATTTCTTGGAAGAGCAGGGTCGGATTAGAACAAGTCAACATGGATTTAGTAAGGGGAGGTTGTGCCTGACGAACCTGTTAGAATTCTTTGAGGAGGTGACAAGTAGGTTAGACCAGGGAAACCCAGTGGATGTGGTCTATCTGGATTTCCAAAAGGCCTTTGATAAGGTGCCACACAGGAGGCTGCTGAGTAAGGTGAGGGCCCATGGTGTTCGAGGTGAGCTACTGGCATGGGTTGAGGATTGGCTGTCTGACAGAAGGCAGAGAGTTGGGATAAAAGGTTCTTTTTCGGAATGGCAGCCGGTGACCAGCGGTGTCGCACAGGGTTCAGTGTTGGGGCCGCAGCTGTTCACCATATATATTAATGATCTGGATGAAGGGACTGGGGGCATTCTAGCGAAGTTTGCTGATGATACGAAGTTAGGTGGTCAGGCAGGTAGTGCTGAGGAAGTGGGGAGGCTGCAGAAGGATCTAGACAGTTTGGGAGAGTGGTGCAGGAAATGGCTGATGCATTTCAACGTGAGAAAATGTGAGGTCTTGCACTTTGGAAAAAAGAATCCAAGCATAGACTACTTTCTAAACGGTGAGAAAATTCATAATGCCAAAGTACAAAGGGATCTGGGAGTGCTAGTCGAGGATTCCCTAAAGGTAAACATGCAGGTTGAATCCGTGATTAAGAAAGCAAATGCTATGTTGTCATTTATCTCAAGAGGGTTGGAATATAAAAGCAGCGATGTGCTACTGAGCCTTTATAAGGCTCTGGTTAGGCCCCATTTGGAGTACTGTGTCCAGTTTTGGGCCCCACATCTCAGGAAGGACATACTGGCACTGGAGCGTGTCCAGCGGAGATTCACACGGATGATTCCTGGAATGGCGGGTCTAGCATATGAGGAACGGCTGGCGTTCCTGGGATTGTATTCATTGGAGTTCAGAAGGTTAAGGGGAGATCTAATAGAAACTTACAAGATAATACATGGCTTAGAAAGGATGGACGCAAAGAAACTGTTTCCGTTAAGCGAGGAGTCGAGGACCCGTGGGCACAGCCTTAGAATTAGAGGGGGTAAATTCAAAACAGAAATGCGGAGACATTTCTTCAGCCAGAGAGTGGTGGGCCTGTGGAATTCATTGCCGCAGAGTGCAGTGGAGGCCGGGACGCTAAATGGCTTCAAGGCAGAGATAGATAAATTCTTGATGTCGCGAGGAATTAAGGGCTATGGGGAGAATGCTGGGAGGTGGAGTTGAAATGCCCATCAGCCATGATTGAATGGCGGAGTGGACTCGATGGGCCGAATGGCCTTACTTCCACTCCTATGTCTTATGGTCTTAAGATGGAGATGAGGAGAAATTGTTTCTCTCAGCGGGTTCTGTTATGTGGAATTCTCTTTGCCAGAGAGCAGTGATGCCAATGTCGCTAAATATTTTTAAGGCTGAGTTCGATAGACTCTTGATTAATGAAAGAGTAAAAGATTATAGGGGGGTAGAGAGGAAGATTTGAGGCCACAATCAAGTCAACCATGATCGTATCAAATGGCAGAGCAGGCTCAAGAGGCTTAACCTCCTACCCCTGCTCCTATTTCATGTTTGTATCTTCAATAAGAGATAATCCAACCACCTCCCCATGATATTCAACAGCATTACCATGGTTGAATCACCCACTATCAACATACTGGAGAGTTATCATTGACCGGAAACCGAACTGGAAAAACCACATTAGGATTGTGGGTCCAAGAGCAGTTGAGAGGCTGGAAATTCTGCGGCTGGTAACTCACCTCCTGAGTCATTAAAACTTATTCACCATATAATAAAGCACGAATCAGGAGTGTGATGAGATGGTCTCCATTTTCTTGGACGAGTAAACTCCAACAACACTCAAGAAGCTCAACACCATCCAGGACAAAGAAATCTGCTTGATTAATACCTTACACACCACATTCAACATTCACTCCCTCAACCACTGATGCGCAGTGGCAGCAGTGGGTACCATGTTACCATTCCTTCTGTGTCTGTGTGCCATTGTAAGCTTGTGGTCTGTGGAGATTGTCACATTTAAGATGCAAGGTCATATTTGGCATATATTATGAGGAGTGTGCAAATGTTAGCATTTTAAGACTGATATTGTAAATTGTTTTATCTTGCTGATCTTGTACAGTAGTTTATTTTTGTTTGCTCAAAACCCATGGAATCTTTCTTCACTGAATGTCTTAAATCTCAAACCTTGTCTACTTTGAACAAAACATTATTGGTCCCGAACAGAATCGTACTAACAACTTGGGGTCTGGTGAAGGAGCATAATAACCATTGACAAGATGCACTGTAGAAATACACCAAGGTTCCTTTGATAGCACCTTCCAAACCCATGGCCTATATTACCTAGTAGAACAAGTGGAGCAGATGCCTGGAAAGACCACTGTTTACAAGTTCCCTTCTTCCTGACATGAAGCTATATCACCATTCCTTCACTGTAGCTGGGTCAAATCCCTAGAACTTGCTTCCTAACAGCAGTGTAGATGTTCCTACAACACATGGTCGGCAGCAGCTCAAGAATGCGGCTCAAGGGCAGTTAGGGATCGGCAACAAATGCTTGTGGAAAAAAAATAGGTCTGATCTCCTCTTTGCATCTGTGATACAGCAGGTCAACAAAAGTACTGTTTATGCTGTTTGCTCATGGACCTCAGATAAAGAACAAAATGATCAGCAACACCAAAAACATCATGTAGAGCACCAGATGGAAACTAGCAGCAGAAGCAGTAGATACAGCTGCAACCCTCTCCTCCCAGACCTGTTGCTCCACAGGATAGGGGGGTTTAGGGCAGAGATGCAGCTCACAGGAAACAATATCTCCAACTTGGTATGTCAAGGTAGAGGAAGAACTTCCAGGACATGTTTGAACACTGGTTGTTTCAGGAAGCTCCAGGTCTCGTGTCAGGTGCTGGCAGATATTTCCAACCTATTATGATAGATTGGGAAACATTACAAAGTGATGATGGTGGATAGGCAATGGCAAACATTCAAGGAGTGCATGAGTGAACTGCCGCAATTGTTTATTCCTGTCTGGGGCAAAGGTAAAATGGGAAAGTTAGCTAAACCATGGCTAAACTATGAGCAAACAGCATAAACTGTACTTTTGTTGACCGGTTGTATCACAGATGCAAAGAGGAGATCAGACATATAAATATATATATTTTTTTTCCACAAGCATTTGTTGCCAATCCCTAACTGCCCGTGAGAAAGTGGTAGTGAGCCGCATTTTTGAGCTGCTGCAGACCATGTGACCTACTGTTAGGAAGCAAGTTCTAGGGATTTGACCCAGCAACAGTGAAGGAATGGTGATATAGCTCCATGTCAGGATGGTGTGTGACTTGGAAGGGAACCTGTAAACAGTGGAAGAAGCATAAAAATTGGTCAAGAAAAACAACAAACCTGTGGAGTGGGAAAAGTATAGAATTCAGAAAAGGAGTACCAAGGGATTGCTTAAGAAGAGGAAAATAGAGTATGAGAGTAAGCTTGGTGGGAAGATAAAAACGGGCTGTAAAAGGTTTTGAAGACATGTGAAGAGAAAGAGATTGGCAAAGACATATGTAGGTCCCCTACAGTTAGAATCAAGAGAATTTATAACAGGGAACAAAGAAATGGCTGACCAACTGAATACATACTTTGGTTCTGTCTTCGCAAAGAAGGACACAAATAACATACCATAAATGTCGGGGAACAGAAGTTTAGTGAGTAGAAGATTACAAGAGAAATGGTATTGGGGAAATTGATGAGATTGAAAGACAATAAATCCCCAGGGTCTGATAATCCCCAATACTTAAGGAAGTGGCTCTCGAAATAGTGAATGCATTGGTGGTCATCTTCCAAGATTCTAGAGACTCTGGAACGGTTCCTACAGATTGGAGGGTAGCTAATGCAACCCCACTATTTAAAAAGGAAGCTAGAGAAAACACAGGGAATTACAGACCAGGAAGCATGACGTCAATAATGGGGAAAATTCTAAAATCCATTATCAAAGAGTTTTTAGAAGAGAACTTGAAAAACAGTGGCAGGATTGGACAGAGTCAGTGTGGATTTATGAAAGGAAAATCATGCTTGGCAAATCTACTGGTATTCTTCAAGGATGTAACCAGTAGAGTTGATGAAGGCGATCCAGTGGATGTGGTTTATTTGGACTTTAAGAAGGCTTTCGACAAAGTCCTTCAGAAGAGATTAGCATGTAAAATTAAAGTGTATGGGATTAGGGGTAGTGTATTGGGATGGATAGAAAAGTGGTTGGCAGACAGGGGACAAAGAATAAGAATTAACAGGTATTTTTCCAAATGGCATGCAGTGACTAGTGGGGTACCTCCATGATCAGTGCTAGGTCCCCGGCTATTCACAATATATATGAGGGAATGATATGTAATATCTCCAAATTTACAGATGACACAAAATTGGTGTGGTGGTATGATTAGCATAGCTGCCTGCCATTGGTGCAGAACACCGGCTTACCATTGGCCCTGGTCGGTCATGTGCCTCTCGACCGGTTGGTTGAGACCAGTCATGTGACGGCTCCCCGATTGGTCGAGAGGCTGAGTTAACCCCACCTCCAGGGCGGGGTATAAATACCCAGTACTCCCGGCGGTCGTCCTTCTACTGTAATCGACCGCAGGGCTTAACATCTAGTATATTAAAGCCATACTTTTGTTCAGCAACTCGTCTCGCGTTCAATTGATGGTACATCAATTGGGTAGGAGGATGATCTGTGAGGAGGATGCAGAGATCCTTCAGTGTGATTTGGACAAGGTAAGTGAGTAGACAACTGAATGGTAGATGCAGTATAATTTGGATAATTATGAGGTTAACCACTGTGGTTGAAAAAATGGGAAGGCAGATTAATATCTGAGTGCCCATAAATTAGGAGAGGGGAATATGCAATGAGACCTGGGTGTTCTCATACATCTATTGCTGAAGGTAAGCATACAGGTGCAACAGGCAGTAAAGAAGGCAAATGGTATGTCGGCCTTCGTAGTGAGAAGATTCGAATACAGGAACAGAGATGTCTTGCTACAATTGTACAGGGCCTTGCTGAGACCACACCTGGAATATTGTGTGCAGTTTTGGTCTCTTTATCTGAGGAAGGATGTTCTTGCTCTGGAAGGAGGGCAGAGAAGGTTGACCAGACTGATTCCTGGGATGGCAGGACTGACATATGAAGAGAGATTGAGTTGGTTAGGATTGTATTCGCTGGAGTTCAGAAGAATGAGGGGGAATCTCATAGGAACCTATTAAATTCTAACAGGACTAGATAGGGTAGATGCAAGAAGGATATTCCCATGGTGGGTGTGTCCAGAACCTGGGGTCAGAGTCTGATACAGGATAGACCATTTAGGACTGTGAGGAGGAGAAATGTCTTCACCCAGAGAGTGGTTGGTCTGAGGAATTTGCTACCACAGAAAGCAGTTGAGGCCAAAAAATTGTATGCTTTCAAGAAGCAGCTAGATATAGCGCTTGGGGCAAAGGGGATCAAAGGACATAGGGGGAAGGCAGGTTCAGATTATTGAGCAGGATGATCAGCCACGATCATAATGAATGGCGGAGCAGGCTCGAAGGGCCAAGTGGTCTACCCCCGCTCCTATTTTCTATGTTTCTTGGAGGATAACCTGCTGTCAAGTGGATCTGGTGACCTCACTTTAACAGTGCCTCAACAGATCTGGAGGCGCCCTTCAATATTTACCAAATAGTGTCTCCATGGTGGTGATGATGAGCCGCTGTCTGCACAACATTGCACAGCAATGAGGTTTGGGCCTTTAGAAGGAGCATAGTGCAGAACCTTGATCCACTTGGAAGGATAATAGCAAGTGGAAGAGTGTCATGTTCCCAGCACATTGTTAGCTGAGATCCCCTCACAATAGCATGGGTGGGGAGGATTGCACCAGTGTATCCACCTGGCAAACATTTGCAAAACACAATTCCTGCCTCCCCTCCCCCAACACAAAGCAGTCCTGTAACAATGAGGCATGCTTTTCACAGCTTGGCATTATGTCTTGTCTTACTATTCATCATAAGTGAGAAAATCACTTGGCAGGCAGCTTTCACAGATTGGCATGACAGGAAAGTCATGTAAGCAAGCAATATTTATGTGGCTCATAAATTAAACAAAAAATAAATATTCCAATATAAATAAAAACAGAAAATGCCAGGATAGCTCAACGAGCCTGGTAGCATCTGTGTGCAGAAACAGAGTTAACGTTTCGTGTCAATATGACAATTCATCAGAATTGAGAAAAGTTAGGAATGTAAATAGGTTTTGGACAGGTCAAATGGGGGGAGGTAGAAAAGAGTTGGTAGGCCTGTGATAAAGATGGGAGACGCCAAATTATAGAAGATTTAGTGGTGCAGAGCCAAAGGGATGAGTAAAGGAACAAGTAAAAAAATCTATGATGTACCCTATCTCCATCATGTACTCTGACTCATTGTTGTTCGAGATCCGACCCACTACGGTCATGTCATCATCAAACCTGTAGATGGAGTTGGAGCTGAATTGTGCCACACAGTCAGTGTGTATATAAGGAATATAGTAGGGGCTAAGTATGCAGCCTTGTGGAGCCCCAGTATTGAGGACTATCGTGGAGGAGGTGTCAGTTTTTCTTTCCAGTAGGAGGTGTAACCACTTCCCCAGGAAGGTGATGATGTCCTTTTCACAGTAACTTCATTGAAGCCTACTTGTGACAATAAGCGATTATTATTATTATTTATTATTATATCCATTTGGAGTTTTTAGAGCTTCAGATGGTATGCCTGCACTGCTTCTGTCCGAACTATCGCTCTTTAGATTATGTATGAATTATCAATCTAAGGGTTTCTTTCTTTGACCAAAAAAGTGGCGATCCCATAGGGTGGGGTTCCCCAACTAGGATAAAGTGGTACGGTCTATTTTTAGGGCATCTTTTCTAACCCCTGTCACGATACCCTGGGCTAGTACATAATTCCAGTCCCCTTGACCTGGAGTCACAACACAGGTAAAATTAGATTTTATTTAAAATACCCAAGGTGCTTGGCCTCGCCCAATAAACTATAGTAACTAGGTTTGTAACTTTAATGCAAGTAATCTTTTATTATGTACAGTATTCTAATTAAATAAACAGATAACACAACTGACTATCTATAGAACATAGAACATAGAACACTACAGCGCAGTACGGGCCCTTCGGCCCTCGATGTTGCGCCGACCTGTGAAACCATCTGAAGCCTATCTGACCTACACTATTCCATTTTCATCCATATGTCTATCCAGTGACCACTTAAATGCCCTTAAAGTTGGCGAGTCTACTACTATTGCAGGCAGGGCGTTCCACACCCCTACTACTCTCTGAGTAAAGAAACTGCCTCTGACATCTGTCCTATATCTCTCACCCCTCAATTTAAAGCTATGTCCCCTCGTGTTGGTCATCACCATCCGAGGAAAAAGACTCTCACTGTCCACCCTATCTAACCCTCTGACTATCTTATATGTCTCTATTAAGTCACCTCTCAGCCTTCTCCTCTCTAACGAAAACAACCTCAATTCCCTGAGCCTTTCCTCGTAAGACCTTCCCTCCATACCAGGCAACATCCTAGTAAATCTCCTCTGAACCCTTTCCAAAGCTTCCACATCCTTCCTATAATGTGGTGACCAGAACTGCACGCAGTACTCCAGGTGTGGCCGCACCAGAGTTATGTACAGCTGCAGCATGACCTTGTGGTTCCGAAACTCAATCCCCCTGCTTATAAAGGCTAGCACACCATATGCCTTCTTAACAGCCCTATTAACCTGGGTGGCAACTTTCAGGGATTTATGTACCTGGATGCCGAGATCTCTCTGTTCATCTACACTACCAAGAATCTTGCCATTAGCCCAGTACTCTGCATTCCTGTTACTCCTTCCAAAGTGAACCACCTCACACTTTTCCGCATTAAACTCCATCTGCCACCTCTCAGCCCAGCTCTGCAGCTTATCTATGTCCCTCTGTATCCTATAACATCCTTTAGCACTATCCACAACTCCACCGACCTTCGTGTCATCTGCAAATTTACTAACCCATCCTTCTACACCCTCTTCCAGGTCATTTATAAAAATGACAAACAGCAGTGGCCCCAAAACAGATCCTTGCGGTACACCACTAGTAACTGAACTCCAGGATGAACATTTGCCATCAACCACCACCCTCTGTCTTCTTTCAGCTAGCCAATTACTGATCCAAACCGCTAAATCACCTTCAATTCCATACTTCCTTATTTTCTGCAATAGCCTACCATGGGGAACCTTATCAAACGCCTTACTGAAATCCATATACACCACATCAACAGCTTTACCCTGATCCACCTGTTTGGTCACCTTCTCAAAAAAACTCAATAAGGTTTGTGAGACATGACCTACCCTTCACAAAACCGTGTTGAGTATCTCTAATCAACTTGTTCTTTTCAAGATGATTATAAACCCTATCTCTTATAACCTTTTCCAACATTTTACCCACAACCGAAGTAAGGCTCACAGGTCTATAATTACCAGGGTTGTCTCTACTCCCCTTCTTGAACAAGGGGACAACATTTGCTATCCTCCAGTCTTCCGGCACTATTCCTGTCGACAAAGACGACATAAAGATCAAGGACAAAGGCTCAGCAATCTCCTCCCTGGCTTCCCAGAGAATCCTAGGATAAATCCCATCTGGCCCAGGGGACTTATCTATTTTGACATTTTCTAAAATTGCTAACACCTCCTCCTTTTGAACCTCAATTCCATCTAGCCTGGTTGACTGAACCTGAGTGTTCTCCTCGACAACATTGTCTTTCTCCAGTGTAAACACTGACGAAAAATATCCATTTAATGCTTCCCCTATCTCCTCTGATTCCACACACAACTTTCCACTACTATCCTTGATTGGCCCTAATCTTACTCGAGTCATTCTTTTGTTCCTGATATACCTATAGAAAGCCTTAGGGTTTTCCTTGATCCTATCCGCCAACGACTTTTCGTGTCCTCTCCTCGCTCTTCTTAACTCTCCCTTTAGGTCCTTCCTGGCTAACTTGTAACTCTCAAGTGCCCTAACTGAGCCTTCATGTCTCATCCTAACATAAGCCTTCTTCTTCCTCTTGACAAGTGCTTCAACTTCCTTAGTAAACCACGGCTCCCTTGCTCGACAACTTCCTCCCTGCCTGACAGGTACATACTTATCAAGGACACGCAGTAGCTGTTCCTTGAGAAAGCTCCACATTTCGATTGTACCCATCCCCTGCAGTTTCCTTCCCCATCCTATACCTCCTAAATCTTGCCGAATAGCATCATAATTGCCTTTCCCCAGCTATAATTCTTGCCTTGCGGTATATACCTATCCCTGCCCATTGCTAAAGTAAACATAACCGAGTTGTGATCACTATCACCAAAGTGCTCACCTACATCTAAATCTAACACCTGGCCGGGTTCATTACCCAGTACCAAATCCAATGTGGCCTCGCCCCTTGTTGGCCTGTCTACATACTGTGTCAGAAAACCCTCCTGCACACACTGCACAAAAACTGACCCATCTATAGTACTCGAACTATAGTATTTCCAGTCAATATTTGGAAAGTTAAAGTCCCCCATAACAACTACCCTGTTACTCTCGCTCCTGTCAAGAATCATCTTTGCAATCCTTTCCTCTACATCTCTGGGACTATTCGGAGGTCTATAGACAACTCCCAACAGGGTGACCTCTCCTCTACTGTTCCTAACCTCGGCCCATACTGCCTCAGTAGACGAGTCCTCAAGCGTCCTTTCTACCGCCGTAATACTTTCCTTGATTAACAATGCCACACCCCCCCCTCTTTTACCATCTTCTCTGTTCTTACAGAAACATCTAAATCCTGGAACCTGCAACAACCATTCCTGTCCCTGCTCTACCCATGTCTCCGAAATCGCCACAACATCGAGATCCCAGGTACCAACCCATGCTGCAAGTTCACCCACCTTATCTAATATCTCTTTCCCAACACCCTCCCCCCCCTTTCCTAACTACACCCACTCTCTTTCTACACGCACATGCGGAAAAACAACACGGGGAGAAGGGGTGGTGGGAAGGTAAAGAACATTTTAAGAAAATAAAAGGATAAGGATCTTTGATGCACTGGGATAATTTATAGTTAGTATCTTTCTGAAGTTCAGAATTCATTTTGCGATTTCTTCCTTCTAGGCTTGAGATGACTTTCCCTGGCAAGGTTGTCTACCTTCTCTGCAGATTCAGCATCATTCCAAGTTTATTAGCAAAGGATGCCCCAAGTACTCACTGTTTTCAGAGCAATAAAGCAGTTCTTTCATTTCAGTAGGCAGAGGAGGGAGAGAGAGCATTCAGTTCACTTCCAAGGTCTAAACACTTCTGCCCAGTTCTCTCAGAAAGCATCACGCAAGAACCTATCACTTACCATTGTCAGGCAGAACAAGTCCCTGGCTAACCTACTAGTTGCTGGTCAACCAATCAGTCCAACTCCTTCCAAAGCTGGTTCCTAAGATCCACTCGGTGCCGAGGAGTCTGACTTCTCCTTTTCAAACACAAAACCAGGGAACACACTGTCCTGACAAACAGGATGCTTCAACTTTGAGTCTTCTGCTTAAAGACATAGTCTGAGTACAGATCCATGGACCAAATTAATAAAATAATTTAAAAGAAAATGGAACAAAGGAAATAAAAAGGAAGAACTCTTACATCCCTATTTGGGGTGAGCAGAGTGTAGCCTAAAGCAGATTGCTCAGTCATAGATGCTGCTGTCCAAAGACACTTCAGTCCCAACACAAGTGTCCAATGGTCTTCATGCTTCTGTCACCTGTGTGCAAATCTTGACGAGGAACTCTTGGGTTCACAGTCTTATTCCTGTCATTAATTCTCCATTGCCACAAGACTGGCAAATTGTCCCTGGTGGAAGTGACTTTGTTTAACGTGGAGACCTTTGGACACTGTCATTGTCCACATGACCTTGGCAGGTTGGCGGTCAGAATTTGGTGATAGGTCTACATAAATGACCAGGACCCTCTTCCTACTACTGCTCTATTCCACCTTTGCAGCCAATGCACCGCCCAGTCTTCCTTCATCATGTTTTCTCTGATACTTCTTTCTGTCAGCAGGTATGTTTGGAAGCCCATCTCCAATGACCATGCATGCCAAACTCGGCTGACCTATGGCGTCTTCTCTGCAAATGTTCGGAATGAAATTGCTGATGGGCCACCTACGTTTTCTGCTCGTTGATGGTCAGATAGGGATGTGAGGAAATATGTAGACAATGTGTAGACAAAGGTACACATGGAAGGTAATTTTGTGTGAGGGATGTTTATTCCTGTTTATTCCCATATTTCTCCTTTTATTTTGCCATGATCATTTTTTGACCCATGGGTGATTAATGGAAATGCATCTGTAGGTCAAGTAGCGGGGAAAATGAGGAATTCAGAAGTTACGGGAGAGAACACTGTCCTGGTCTCAGCTAGTTTGAAAAGGAGCTTCTGATTCTTTGGCACCAGCGAGAGATGGGTTAGGACTTGGTTTGATTCATTGGCTGATGGCCAATGAATTGGCAAAAAGGCTGTACGCTGCCCAGTAATAGGTGGTGATTGGGTCCTATCCCAGTGCAATGGTACTCAGAGACCTGAGGGAGCAGTCCTAGACAGAGAAAGACAAGAATTTGCTTTCTCTCAGAATCATAATCACAGAATAATACAGTGCAGAAGTGGCCCTTCGACCCATCGCGTCTGTACCAACACATGAAAAGCATCTCACCTCCCTACCCAATCCCATTTTCTAGCACCTGGCCCATAGCCTTGAATGTTATGACATGCCAAGTGCTCATCCAGGTACTTTTCAAAGGATGTGAAGCAACCTGCTTCTACCATCCTCCCAGGCAGCGTATAACAGACTATCACCACCCTCTGGGTAAAAAGGCTTTTCCTCAAGTATTCCCTAAACCTCCTGTCCCTCACCTTGAACTTTTGTCCTCTTGTAACTGATCCTTCAATTAAGGAGAACAGCTGCTCTCTATCCACCTGTCCATACCCCTTATAATCTCGTACACCACAATCAGTTCACCCCTCAGTCTTCTCTGCTCCAGCAAAAACAACCCAAGCCTATCCAACCTCGAGTCATAAATTAAATATTCCATCCAGGCAATATCCTGGTGAATCACCTCCCTCTCCAGGCAAGTTGTGAGTGCTGCATTCCTGAAGCTGCAGAGAATCTGAATGGATGATTTTACAGGGGAACCATTGCAAGTTGCACGCAAAGACAAGAACCTGATATCTCTCTTTCTCCAGAAATGCTGTGAGTGCTGTATTTCTGAAACTCCAGAGACCTGAATGAGTCTGTAGTAAAACCTGGAACTGAAAGCAAAGCCTTAAGAAGGCAAAAACCACCATCTCAAACAAAGACTATTTTTCCCCTGCAAGCCTCACTAAACTAAAGAACCACTGTGCCTTCCTGAGATTCCAGACCTTCCATGGTCACTCACTGTAGCAGATGTATTTGACTGGAATAGGAAATAACATCTGGTCCTTGTTGATTCATTCTCAAGGTGATTTGAAGTTGATCACTTACCTGACAGGAAGAGCACCACAGCAATCCCGAAGCTGAAGAGACACTTTGCCATGCATGGCATTGCACAACGGCTAACACGGACAATGCCAGGTGGTTTGTGTGCATGGAGTTCAAGCACTTTGCGCACTCATGGAACTTTGAACATGTTATGAGCAGTTCCCTTTATCCACAATCAAATGGTTTGATGGAGTGTACAGTGCGTTCAGCAAAACACCTCCTTGCAAAATGCCTCCGTGAGACCTCAGACTTTTAAGCTGCATTGTTTAGTCTGTGCAACTTGCAAAGGAAGATCTGCCCTCACCAGCACAGAGACTGTTCTCCAGATGCACCAGGACCATGATCCTGGTGTGGCAACTGCTCGGCCCAGGACCGCAAGAAACTTCAGAGAGTCGTGAACACAGCCCAGCCCATCACAGGAACCTGCCTCCCATCCATTGACTCCATCTACACTTCCCGCTGCCTGGGGAAAGCAGGCAGCAGACTCCTAAATTACCCTCTTATGGACTGACCTGATTAACACTAACCCTGTATGCTTCATCCAATGCCGGTGCTTATGTAGATACATTGTATAACTTGTGTTGCCCTATTATGCATTTTCTTTTATTCCCTTTTCTTCCCGTGTACTTAATGATCTGTTGTGCCGCTCGCAGAAAAATACTTTTCACTGTAGCTCGGTACACGTGACAATAAACAAATCCAATCCAATCCATTGCCAAACTCCTTCTGTGGTCTAAAGTGGAAATAAATGTGCAGGAATCTCTTACGAAACAACAGCAAAGAGGGAAGAGCTACTAGGATCGTAACCACCGGCCTCTGGAGCCGAGCCCATCAGAATGCAAACTCTGCGAGGTTATAATTAAGTGGCTATAGTGCACTGCCATTTTCCCCAACTCAACAGCTACATGGCACCATGTACGTTAGGAACCAGCGTCATCAACTTCAGCTACCTGAGTCAGCCCCACTAAGTGCAACTGAGGCTAATACACCGAGTCTGCAGTCAGTGCCTACCACACCAGCTGAGACAGAGGCCTTCCTACTGCCAATGTAAAAATCCCTGCAGCCTCTATGCCCACCCCAAACTCACCTGGTGCTATCCGCCCAGTGGGCAA
Organism: Scyliorhinus canicula; assembly: GCF_902713615.1. Classification (NCBI taxonomy): domain Eukaryota; kingdom Metazoa; phylum Chordata; class Chondrichthyes; order Carcharhiniformes; family Scyliorhinidae; genus Scyliorhinus; species Scyliorhinus canicula. The sequence continues at coordinate 104,004,656 of NC_052159.1, forward strand.
TAATCTGGCTGCCTGCCAGGGCAAGCTGACTAGTGTGACGACAGGCTTGAGGAGGCTGAGCAGACCAAACACCACGTTTAAGGACTATGTACCTGCTTATTGTGTACCTGGGGCAGCACGGTAACAAAGTGGTTAGCACTGTTGTTTCATAGTTCCAGGTTCGATTCCCCGCTGGGTCACTGCCTGTGCGGAGTCTGCATGTTCTCCCCGTGTCTGTGTGGGTTTCCTCCGGGTGCTCCGGTTTCCTCCCACAGTCCAAAGATGGGGTAGGTTGGCCATGATAAATTGCCCTTAGTGTCCAAAAATGTTGGGTGGGGTTACTGGGTTACAGGGATAGGGTGGGCTTAGGTGGGGTGCTCTTTCCAAGGGCCGGTGCAGACTTAATGGCCTGAATGGCTTCCTTCTGCACGGTAGATTCTATTAGCGGGATTCTCCGACCTCCCTGCCGGGTCGGAGAATCCCCGGGGGGGCGGCTCCGACGCCAGTTGCTGTATTCTCCGGCGGCGGTTTTCAGTCGGGGGAGGGGATCAAGCCACACCGGTTGGGGGTCATTGGCAGCGCCCCCCACCCCCGGCAATTCTCCGGGCTCCGATAGGCCGAGCGGCCGTTGCTTTCTGGCCAGTCCCGCCGGCGTGAAATGGACATGGTCTCACATGGCAGGACCCGCTAGTAGGTTGGCTGATGCGGTCCTCGGGGGGGGGGCACGGCAGAATCCGGACCCGAGGGGGCCCCCCACAGTGGTCTGGCCTGCGATCGGGGCTCACCGATCTGCGGGTGAGTGTGTGCCATGGGCGCACTCCTTCCTTCCGCCCTCTGTAGGGCTCCACCATGGCTGGTGCGGAGAAGACACCCCGCTGCGCATGCATAAGAATACGCTGGCCAGTCTGCGCATGTGCGGAACCACGCCGGCAGATCTGCGCATGCGCTAACACGCGCCGTCCCTTCGCTGCCAGTTGCTGTGGCGCCAACCCCTCCGGCGCTGGCCAGCCCCCGGAGGTGCGGTTGGCCCGACGCCGAGTGGTTCGTGCCCTTCCTTTACGCTGGCGTCGGGCCATCGGGGGATTCGGGAGAATCCTGTCCTATGATGCTACTATTGTGCTCTTTCTGAAGAAGTGGTGGAGGGATATGTTTGGGTTTTGTACGAGGTTTAACTCAAGTTCATTTTCTGCACATTCAAGTTCTCCATTTTTGTAACTGCCATTTTTGTACTATTCATTTTTTTCATGCAGTTACAGATAGTTCAAACTAAAATGCGGAAGATGATGAATGTGCATTAATTTACATATTGTCAAGCAATCTATGCACTGGCAGTGACATGGGATGTGAGGGAGGGTGCAGAAACGCACTCCTGCACGGCTGCAGTCACAGGAAAAGCAGTCAGCTTCAGTCAATAAATTGTTTAAGCGTGCACTTGTGTCCTCATTCAGACATAACCACAACATTACAATTAGCATGATACACACAGCGGGGTATAGTTGAATATGCCAACACACTCACCTTTCCTGCCCTAATTGGGTCATTAAATGATTTTCAATGCCAATTTCAGGAGCATGGTGCCAGATTCCTGTGGTTCATCTCCTGAGTAATCTGCAGCTACGTCTACCTGCCTTCTTCCTCCTGTCAACCTATCAATGGGGAAGAGTAAACTCCTCTGGCCGTTTACAAACCACAGCATTTAATCCAGGGAGGTAGCAGTGAAGTGAGTTGAAGACTTGCTACACTGTAACTTTATTACGGCACTTACTTATTTTGCTGCCCCACGTCCACAATCCACCGGATGTCATGCCTGCATTGTCCCTTTAAATTTTGCAATTGAAATCGATTGAAGTCGGTTATTCGTACAATGGGAAAATCTGGGGGTCAGATGCAAATACAGTGCCTGGTTTAAAGCCACTGATCGATGCGCTTGCCCTTATATCATGCCCTATGGAATTATGCTCCTTAAATTGGCATTGAAAATCATTTAATGACCCAATTAGGTCCCATGCCCACTATTGGATGCCCCCATTCTCTCATCATGCAATTAAGTTAGAATTTGCACCCTGTGGCCGAGACTCTCTGGGGCTGCCCGTCAGCAGAGGGAATCCTGATAGCCCTATGAATCGGACGTCGGGCCAAATTAGGTCTCACACTGGTTGTGAAACACGTTGAGAGATCCCAGTCTGCTCCACCAGCTCCAACAAGCTTCTTGGCACCTCCGATGAGGTTACTACCCAGACCTGGAGGAAACATGCAAAAAGCCCGTTGGAACTGTTTACAATATAATTTAGGGGCGGCACGGCAGCACAGTGGTTAGGGACCTGCGTTCAATTCCAACCTTGAGTGACCGTCTAAGTGGAGTTTGCACGTTCTCCCCGTGCGTGTCTGCGTGGGTTTCCTCTGGGTTCTCCGGTTTCCTCCCACAGTCTCAAGGTCAGGCAGATTGGCCATTCTAAATTGCCCCTTAGTGTCCAAAGATTAGGTGGAATTATGGGATTAGAGGGATAGGGCAGGGAAGTGGGCCTAGGTAAGGTGCACTTTCAGAGTGTTGGTGTAGACGCGATGGGCCAAATGGCCTCCTTCTGCACTGTAGGTATTCTATGATTTTATTACACTCAATTTACCTGCCTCTGGGGATGCTCCAACCCCCCTCCCTCACCCCCCACCCAACTGAGAGGCCCACTGGTGTAAATTAGTGCAAGTCCTGAGAGATGGGGACTTGGCACCTTGGAATCTGAGGGGTGGCAAGGGGTGAGTACATGTCTAAAAATGCCTCTAAGGTACTGAGGGATATCCTTCATGGGGGGGGGGGGATGTCAGGGGATGTGCTGGGCTGGAGGGGCTCAGGTCAGGGGTCTGTCCTGGGGTGGGGTTATTTATTTGTTATTCTAATCTGCAGCTTTTAAGCCCTTTAAACAACCTATCAGTATTTCAAAAATACAATTCTGCGATATAAAGTGAAAGTTTTCCTATATGTACCTCTAAACCCTTTAAACAGTCTATCAGTATGTCATGTTCAAACATCTGTGAGATGAAGGTAAAAGTATTCCCTTTAATATGGTGGAAACCTTTGAAGTGTTTTTTTTCAGTTAATTTCTTTGCCCTTACATATGTTTCTGTCTTAATGATAGTTATATCCCTTTGTTCCACTGCTATCACCATGTTACGACTAATTCATAGAACTATCTGACTTTCACAATCATTTCTAAATGCACAATACTTAACTACCCTATTAGTTATTTCTACAATTTATGTCTCATTATGAATTATTGGCTTTCGTTCACCTATTTTTATGACTGTTGTGCATATTGCTAAGCAATCTGACTTTGGGCAGCATGGTAGCATTGTGGATAGCGCAATTGCTTCACAGCTCCAAGGTCCCAGGTTCAATTCCGGCTTGGGTCACTGTCTGTGCGGAGTCTGCACATCCTCCCCGTGTGCGCGTGGGTTTCCTCCGGGTGCTCCGGTTTCCTCCCACAGTCCAAAGATGTGCAGGTTAGGTAGATTGACCATGATAAATTGCCCTTAGTGTCCAAAATTGCCCTTAGTGTTGGGTGGGGTCACTGGGTTATGGGAATAGGGTGGAGGTGTTGACCTTGGGTAGGGTGCTCTTTCCAACAGTGCTTGTTGGCCTCCGGGGCGGTTTCTCTTTGCTGAGGCTGCACTTGAAGAGATTTCCTGCTGGTGAGCTGATTTCATCAACAGGAATAGTTGCCACTGGGGTGCCATTTTGTCCGACAGCCCCGATCTAATCCCCGCTATCAGGCCCCTCTCTGCTTTCTCTGTTCCCCCCCTCACCCCACAACCTTGTTGAGACTCCTGAAAATCTTCCCTCACTCCCCCTTCCATGGGCAAGACCCCCGGGCCCAAACCTTGGCATTGCCAACCTGGTACCCTCAGTCTGTCACCCTGGCAGTGCCATCTGGGCACCTTGGCAGTACCAATGTGCCCAAGTGCAAGGGTACTACCCTGCCCTGACCCCGGTCACTCGGTGGGTTTCCAAAGGCCTGCGAGATCCCCCAAGGTGCCGTTATACCTGGTCCACATTTGTATGGACCAGTACTAAGTGGCACCCTGGCGAGGTCTCACAGGCACGGCCGTTGGGTGAATCCTGCATTTGGATATTTAAATTAGCATTAGGCTCATTGAAAGTTGCAGGCCCAGACCCAAGGCGGAGTGAGTCGGGTGATTCGCGATCAGCCTGGCGCCTGGAGCAAAGTCCAATTTGGGACTCTCACGTGATTCATCCGTTGCGCCAGTTCCGCGACGAATGCAACAGGGTCGCTGAATTCCACCCACTGTTGCTGCTAAATGTCTTTGGGAAGCCTGTGTTACACCGAAGACAAAGCCAGTTCAGCATACCTACCACCCAGAAAGGAAGTTTGGTTAATAAAGTAGATGGTAAATGTGTTACCATTGTTCCATAGGGTATCTTTATAGATATCCTCATGTGTACATGCAATTTATGAAGTCACCCCTATATAATAAACTTAAGAGTCTTAGCAGTACTGCCTGTTAAATATGTCATGTGAGAGTACCTTTAAGAAATGGATGTTTAAGCAATGTACCTTTAAGAAATGGAGCAGCTCATATTACTGAAGTGATGTCAGAGGGTGGGGGAGCTGAGCTCACTTCTGCTTTTAGTTTCAGTTTGAGACAGAGCAGCTGAAAAGTGCCTGGCTGGTTTACTGTGAGCTGTTTGAAAGGAGAAAGCCAGTTTTGAGGAAAAGAGTTTGGGTGTGTCTGTGTTTGCAGTGAGCTGGATCTGCTGTGATCTCTGCCATGAAAGACTATCTCTGAATCTTTTGGGTGATTTAAACTCATAATAGTAATGTCTTTAACTTGATGTGTTTCTGTTGTTAAAGACAAAGTCTTTTGGAGGTTTGAAGGAACATTTTGAAGGATTATTCAGAGTTGTATTATTTTCGGGGTTATCTTTGAAGTAAGGAGTGTTAAGTGATCCAATGTTTATTTAAAAGGTTAAGTTGAATTCATGGAATAAACATTGTTTTGTGTTTAAAAACCCACATGTCCATAATTGTAATACCACACCTGGAGAACAAGCCGCGTGCTTCAAAAGCAACAACCCGTTAAAGGGAGAGGTTGGTTGAACTCCGTGATACATTTTGGGGTTCTGAAAACACTGGTCCCATAACAATTGGGGGCTCGAGGGGGATAAAAGTCTATCTATTGGATTGGCTTTTGTGAACTTAAAGACAGTGAAGGTTTGTTGCTTTTTCGGTGTGGTATTTTAGTTTAAGTGGGGAGAGTGTTGTGAACAATGGCTCTTTCAGAGGCTCAGAAGTTTTTGGGGGTGGAGAATGTCACACGCAGTACCTTACGGACAGAGACGAAAAGCAGACTGTTAGATTTGGCAAAAACATTGCAGTTAACATTACCTGACAAAATGCAAAATGGTGAGGTAATTATGGCGGTGGTTAAGCATTTAAAGTTGCCTGAGATAGAGTCTGACTCATTGGAAATGGCAAAAATTCAGTTGCAAATTAAACAAATGGAACATGAGAAAAAGAATTAAAGCGGCTTGAATACGAAAGAGAGAGAGAGGAAAAAGAAAGAGAAAGAGAAAAAAGAAAAAGAAAGGGAGATACAGATCAGGGGAAAAGATAAAGAGAGGGAGTTTGAAATTTGGAAAATGGCCATGAAACAAGAAAGTCAATTAAAATTGGCAGACGAAAAGGGAAACATACAGTTGGATGATAGTGATGAGGATAGTGAGAAAGAGCGTCATAGTCGAAGGCTTGGTGGGAATCTATTTAAATATGTCCAAGCATTGCCAAGGTTTGACGAGAAGGAAGTGGAAGCCTTTTTCATTTCATTTGAGAAGGTAGCTAAAAAGATGAAATGGCCACAGGACATGTGGGTATTACTGATTCAAACAATCTGGTAGGTAGAGCTCGTGAAGTGTTTGCATCACTACCGGAGGAGGTACCTGGAACGTATGAGGAGATGAAGAAATCCATCTTAAGTGCATAAAAACTAGTGCCTGAAGCTTACAGACAAAGGTTTAGAAATTTAAGGAAATAATTTGGTCAAACATACATGGAGTTTGAAAGGCTCAAACAGAGTAATTTTGATAGGTGGATAAGGGCTTTGAAAATAGACCAAATGTATGAAGCTCTCAGAGAAATTATACTTTTGGAGGAATTTATACATTCAATTCCTGATGTAGTGAGAACTCATGCAGAAGAATAGAGGGTTAAAACTGCAAGATTAGCAGCAGAAAAAGCAGATAATTATGAATTAGTTCATAAATCAAATATTGGTTTCTGACATCAGTTTCAGCCGGTGAGGGATAGAAACTGGGGACATGAGCAATACTCAAGTGGTAAAGGTAAAGGTGATCTGGTGGGAGACAATAAAGAGAGTGTACCTCAGATTAAAAAAGAAATCCAGGAGGGTGGAAAAGAAATGAAAAGTTTCAAATGTTTTCACTGTAATAAACTAAGGAAAGCCAACGGGAAGCAAAGGAGGTGCAAACGATTTTACAGCCTGTTCAAGAACTAATTGTTAAGAAGGTGCCAGATGTCTTTAAAGAATTTACTTGTGTGGGTAAATTTTACTCATGTGTATAAGGAGGAGCAGGTAAAGAAGTCACAATTTTAAGAGATACAGGGGCTAGTCAATCTTTAATGGTAAGAGATGAGGAATTATGTAGTTTGGGAAGAATGTTGCCAGAAAAGGTGGTGATATATGGAATTCAGGGTGAGAGGAGTAGCGTTCCATTATATAAGGTAAGGTTGGAAAGTCCAGTGAAGAGTGGTGAAATGATAGTATGAGTAATAGAGAAATTAGCTTGTCCAGGAATACAGTTTATCTTGGGTAATGATATAGCTGGATCACAGATGGGAGTGATGCCTACTGTGGTTGATAAGCCAGTGGAAAATCAGACATTTGAAGGACGAATATCCTGGGATTTTTCCGGATTGTGTAGTGGCCCGGTCACAAAGTCACAGGTTAAGACAAGAGGAGAAAACAAAGAGTGAAGATGAAGTTGTGTGCAATTATCTGAAATGATTTTTGATCAGATGGTTGAAAAAGAACAAGAACAGGTGGAGGAAAAGGCGGATATTTTTAGTTCAGGAAAATTGGCGGAGTTACAACAGAAAGATGTAGAAATAAAACGGATATATTAGAAAGCATATATGGAAGAGGAATCTGAGAGTATACCAGAGTGTTTTTACCATAAAAGTGATGTCTTGATCAGAAAATGGAGACCTGTACATATGCAGGCGGATGAAAAGTGGGCAGAAGTTCATCAAGTAGTATATTGCCGGTAGGGTATAGAAAGGAGGTGTTGCGAGTTGCACATGAGGTACCAGTGGGAGGTCATTTGGGAATAAGGAAAACTCAAGCTAAAATCCAGAAACATTTTTATTGGCCTGGACTACATAAGGATGTAGTTAAATTTTGTCAATCATGTCACACATGTCAAGTGATAGGGAAACCTCCAGAAGTGATAAAACCAGTGCCCTTAATACCCATTCCAGCATTTGAGGAACCTTTTAAAAGGGGCCTAATCGATTGTGTAGGACCGCTTCCTAAAACAAAAAGTGGGAATCAATATCTTTTGACTATAATGGATATGTCTACTAGGTTTCCAGAGGCCATTCCAGTATGTAATATTACAGCTAAACGGATTGTGGAGGAGTTACTTAAATTCTTTACTAGATATGGATTACCCACAGAAATTCAATCGGGTCAAGGATCGAATTTTACTTCAAAGTTATTCAAAGAAGTTATGGATAGCTTAGGAATAAAACAATTTAAATCAACTATGTACCATCCAGAATCGCAGGAAGCGTTAGAAAGGTGGCATCAGACATTAATGACAATGTTGTGGGCGTATTGTCAAGATTATCCAGAGGATTGAGATAAAGGAATTCCATTCGTATTGTTTGCAATTAGGGATGCACCTAATGAGTCTACCAAATTTAGTCCTTTAGAACTAATTTTTGGTCATGAGGTAAGAGGACCACTTTAATTGATTAAGGAAAAATTGGTGGGCGAGAAATTGGAAATTACACTGTTGGATTACATGTCAAATTTTAGGGAACGATTAAATAGAGCAGGTGAATTGGCTGGACAACATTTGAAAGTTGCACAAAATGTGATGAAACGGGTAGCGGACAAGAAATCCAAAGTTCGTAGTTTTGCCAGTGGGGATAAAGTTTTAGTGCTGTTTCCAGTGGTAGGTGGGCCTTTAAAAGCTAGGTTTTGTGGACCGTATCAGATTAAAAGGAAATTAAGTGATGTGAATTATGTGGTAAAAACACCAGATAGAAGGAAGACTCACTGAGTGTGTCATGTGAATATGCTTAAAAGGTACTTTGAAAGGGAAGAAGAGAAAAAGGAAGTATTAATGATTCTAACTCAAAGTGACAAACCAAATCCAGATGACTGTGAATTTGACATACCTCAAATTAAATTGGAAAATGAGGATGTTCTTAAAAATTGGGTTGAATTGTTAAGTTACCTTCCAGAGGAAAAGCAAACTGACCTGATGGAGTTATTGATATCACATGGACAAGTTTGTAGAGATAAATTGGGAAGTACTAAAATGGCTATACATGATGTAGATGTGGGAAATGCTGTTCCTATCAAACAACATCCATATAGACTTAATCCTTTAAGTCTATATTAAGAGGGGCTGGTTTAGCTCACCAGGCTAAATCACTGGCTTTTAAAGCAGACCAAGCAGGCCAGCAGCACGGTTTGATTCCCGTACCAGCCTCCCCGGACAGGTGCCGGAATGTGGCGACTAGGGGCTTTTCACAGTAACTTCATTGAAGGCTACTCGTGACAATAAGCGATTTTCATTTTCATTTTCATTTCATTTCATTTCAATTGACACAGGTTAACAGAAAGATTGAGAATATGCTGAAAAATGGCATAATTGAAGTGGGTTGCAGCCAATGGAGCTCACCCATAGTGATGGTACCTGAACCAGACGGTACCCAACAGTTGTGTGTGGACTATCAAAAGGTGAATGCAGTTACAAGAACGGACTCTTATCCTATCCCACGTTTGAAGGATTGCATTGAGAAAGTGGGACAATCTGCTTTTATTTCGAACTTCCAGACATGGAAAAAACATTAAAAGCATCGTATGGAGTTCTTTGATTTACTTCAGGAGGCGGGTTTGGTGATGAACCTAGCTGAAAGTGAATTTGGAGAAGCCCGAATCACTTTCCTTGAGGAGTTTCCGATACCCTCAAGACGAAGGGACAGAATACGATTTCTTCACCTGAGTGGATTTGATCGAACCTTTGTGCAAAGGTTTTGTGGCATGATCACTCAAATGATGGACTTGCCAAAGAAACATCAAAAATTTCAATGGACAGCGGACTTTCAACAGGCATGTGACTGCCTGAAAGCTGTGATAACCGATGCTCCTGTATTGGAGAATTGCAAGGGACTCTGTGATCATATTGAACGGAAGTATCTAACTTTAAAGAGAATTGCCGAGGCATAGAGGAATGGATGGATCGTGCATTGACTTTCTTGTTCAAAGAGACTGTCAATCGAGAAGGATTTCGGTTGGAGGAAGAAGAACAGGAAGGATGGACTTTATTATTATGCCTGTTTGCGTGTGTTTTTTTTTGTGAAACGAGAAAGTATATTTACTGTGTACATTTCTTAGTGGATGATGCAAAAGTGAAAAATGAAACCACCTTGAAGTTGATGGTTTATTTTTTTTCTTGGGGGGAGGTGTCATGTGAGAGTTCCTTTAAGAAATGGATGTTTAAGCAATGTACCTTTAAGAAATGTAGCAGCTCATATTAGTGAAGTGATCTCAAAGGGTGGGGAGAGCTGAGCTCACTTCTGCCTTTAGTTTCAGTTTGAGAGAGAGCAGCTGAAAAGTGCCTGGCTGGTTTGCTATGAGCTGTTTGAAAGGAGAAAGCCAGTTTTGAGGCAAAGAGCTTGAACATTGGACAGAGAATCTGTGATCCAAAATAGTGGGCCTAGCTACCAAATTACAGTTGTTTGAACTTCATAGTTGATTTTACTCGACTTATGAAGAGTAATAAACCAGTCAAAACACTGAGGGAAATGTCATGTGTGTTTAAAAAGGAATGGGAGTGAATAAAAATTGCCAGTCAGTATGGAGCGAGAAGAGGAAAGCAATCTAGCACAAACATCAGAGAATTCTCAGAATTTGGAGAAAGTGTTGCCAACATTGAGGCCGCAGCGAGTATGGAGAAGAAGCTCTGAAGGTGACAAAATCAAGTGTGTTTATTATAAATAATCTATTTCTTTAACAAAAACAGTCTTCGATAAGAGAGCCCAGAGGTAATGGAACATGAGTGAGGTAGTTTTGTCCAGATGAGGGACAAATCTTAATTTTACTTCTGGTAAGTTTATCTACTCAGCTAATAGATAAGAGACATGAGAGGACACCTCTGTCCCAACAAATGCACATCCTGTGTCATGTGGGAACTCCAGGATGCTTCTTGTGCTGGAAGTGTTGTCAGATGGAGGAGCTGAAGTTCCAGATTTTGGAACTTTCCCTGTAGGAGGTGTCGCTACCTTTCTGCTGGCAGAATCTTTCTGATTTTTCAACCAATCCCCATCTTTCTCAGTTGCTCAATTCTCCGCCGCATCAGGGAGCCTACCAGAGGCAAGCAGTGGAGAATCCAGCAATAAATTTAATTTCTGCAGCTGCTACAGAGATGAGGGGTCGAAAGGCCTCCTTCATTGCTGTAAGTTTTCTATATTTCACTGGAGTCATGAGGGAAGTTCTCAAGTTAGTGACAGTAAAACATCACTGTGAGTACAAATGTAAAACCAATGCCAATTATTTTCACTTAAATCTCCTGCCAAGCTTCCTTGTACATTTATATTGTTAACAGCTTGTACCTTATATGTACCTAGTTTGTATTGAGTAATCTTGACTTGGTGGAGAGCAAGCCTGCCTCTGACTCAGAACGATCAAGCCCCCAAATTGGCATTTAAATTAATTATCTGAGATGGGTTTAAACATCGGAGGGATTTCGGGGGGCTTTAATATCTGAGGCTTCAGCTGAGATGTCCAGGAAATGTCTGATCACCCACTATGTGTGTGAACAACTGGGAAATTTTCTGGACAACCATTTTCCTCAACCAAAGCCACTAAAAGCAAATTAACTGTTCATTCACCTCATTGTCTTTTGCAAGATCTTGTTGATCAGGCTTTGAGCTTCAAATTATTAGCTTTTTCCTTGTTTATGTTTGAAATTATTTCACACAAATTTCAAGTTATGATTTTGGGGCCTGCTTTTCTGGGCTAATTTGAAATCTTATTCTTAGCTTCACCTACATGTATCATTTGATATTCAGTACCCTTCAAACAGCAAACCCTCGCAACTTTATACATGCACAGAAGGTTTAAATCTTCAGCTTATCACCTAATACTCGTCTTGCCGAATGACTATTTGTTTATACAGAAACTTCATCATCGCTGCGTGCCAAACACTGTATCGGGAATACTGCCAGGTATGAAACAGATTTCTGTAAAATATATCTACAATTAGTAAGCAAACAGCTATTACGAAATCCTCCATGCCGCAGCATAGGGCTAGATTCCTATTGTGTTGATTGTTAGAGATATTGTTGCAAGATTTGAGTTTGCCTTAGGTATTCACTTGGGCTCAATGTTGACCCAATGTCTGTTATTTTCAGTGTCAAATTATGCAATGGAGTAACCTGGGGGTGTAAGAATTGGGCCCCCGAGTAACATGGCTAAATATTGTGGACAGGAAATTCACTTGTGTAGCACTACTGGAAGCTACTGATAGCTAGTTATGAGTTTGGGCGCTGGATATGATATTGACTGCTTCCTGCACATGGCATTGCTCGGGTACAAGGGTGCACACAGATAGACGGATGAGAGAAAACTTGGGGGCAGGAAGGTGTTGTCATGCTTAAGATTCTCAGCAATGCTGGATACTCCAGACCCCTCTGCTTTTGGCAAGCTGTTTGCTTACAAATTGTAAATATATTTTACAGAAATCTCAATTTCATACCTGACAGTATTCGCAATATTGGCACATAGCGATGATAAAGTTGCTGTATAAACAAGCAAGGAGATACTGAGGGTCATCTCCCTTGTGGGAGTCACGAGACGCAGGTGTCCCTGACCCCTGCCTGTTCCGCTCTGCTCACTTCTACTGTGCGTCACTTTGCCCTTCAGGGCAATGGGCAGAATGCCAATGGTTTGTGGCAGTGTTTGGTTTTGTGCCTACCATAGCTGAAAGCTGGAGGTGTGTGGAGGCAGTGTGAGATGGGTATGCAGCTGGTAGCATTGGTAGATGTGAGAGGGTGAGATGGCGTATCTGAATATTCGAATGATGGGTGAGTGACCCAGTTTTGGAACCTCTGATTTGGAGGGACAATGGAAGATATTTGAGGAGATCATTCATAACTCTCAGCGGAGATGTATTCCATTAAGAAACAAAGGTTTGAGGGGAAGGATGCACAATCTGTGGCTAACTAAGGAAGTTAAGGTTAGTATTTAAAGAAAAGTGTAAAATGCTGCAAAGATCAGTGGCAGGTCAGAAGATTGGACAGAATGTGTAAATCACAGAATCGCAGAATAATATAGCGCAGAAGAGGCTCTTTGGCCCATCGAGTCTGTACGGACGCATAAAAGACACCTGACCTGTCTTCCAAATCCCATTTGCCAGCACTTGGCCCATAGCCTTGAATGTTATGACGTGCCAAGTGCTCATCCAGGTACTTTTTAAAGGATGTGTGGCAACCTGCCTCTGCCACCGTCCCAGACCATGCTTTCCAGACAGCCACCACCCTCTGGATAAAAAGGTTTTCCTCAAATATCCCCTAAACCGCCTGAGCCTGAACTTGAACTTGTATCCCCTCGTAACTGACCCTTCAAGTAAGGGGAAGAGCTGCTCCCTATCCCCCCTGTCCATGCCTCTCATAATGTACACCTCGATCAAGTCGCCCCTCAGTCTTTTCTGCTCCAGCGAAAACAACCCAAGCCCATCCAATCTCTCTTCATGTTCCACCCTCTTTCAATGTTCCATCCCAGGCAACATCCTGGTGAATCGCCTCTGCATCCCCACCGCCCCACAATGCAATCACATCCTTCTTATAATGTGGCGACCAGAACTACACACAGTACTACAGATGTGGTCTCACCAAAGTTATGTACAACTCCGACAGGGGGCAGCACGGTAGCATGGTGGTTAGCATAAATGCTTCACAGCTCCAGTGTCCCAGGTTCGGTTCCCGGCTGGGTCACTGTCTGTGCGGAGTCTGCATGTCCTCCCCGTGTGTGCGTGGGTTTCCTCCGGGTGCTCCGGTTTCCTCCCACAGTCCAAAGATGTGCGGGTTAGGTGGATTGGCCATTATAAATTGCCCGTAGTGTCCTAAAAAGTAAGGTTAAGGGGGGGGGGGGGGTTGTTGGGTTACGGGTGTAGGGTGGATACGTGGGTTTGAGTGGGGTGATCATTGCTCGGCACAACATCGAGGGCCGAAGGGCCTGTTCTGTGCTGTACTCTTCTATGTTCTATTACCTCCCTGCTTTCGTAATCTATGCTTCGATTGATAAAGTCAAGTGTCCCACATGCCTTTTTCACTACCCTATTAACCTGCCTTCTGCCTTCAAAGATCTATGGACAAACACGCCAAGCTCTCTTTATTCCTCGGAACTTCCCAGTGTCAGGCCATTTAGAACAAAGAACAAAGAAAAGTACAGAACAGGAACAGGCCCTTCAGCCTTCCAAGCCTGTGCCGACCATGCCGCCCGTCTAAACTAAAATCTCCTGCACTTCCGAGGACCGTATCCCTCTATTCCCATCCTATTCTTGTATTTGTCAAGATGCCCCTTAAAGGGCACTATCGTCCCTCCTTCCACCACCTCCTCCGGCAGCGAGTTCCAGGCACCCACTACCCTCTGTACCTCCTGCATCTCCTCTAAACTTTGCCCCTTGCACCATAAACTATGCCCCCAGTAATTGACTCCTCTACCCTTGGGAAAAGCCTCTGACTATCCACTCTGTCTATGCCCCTCATAATTTTGTAGACCTCTATTAGGTCGCCCCTCAACCTCAGTCGTTCCAGTGAGAACAAACCAAGTTTATTCAACCTCTCCTCATAGCTAATGCCCTCCATACCAGGAAACATTCTGGTAAATCTCTTCTGCACCCTCTCTAAAGCCTCTACATCCTTCTAGTAGTGTGGCGACCAGAATTGAACACTATACTCCAAGTGTGGCCGAACCAAGGTTCTATACCGTTGCAACATGACTTGCCAATTTTTATACTTAATGCCCCGGCCAATGAAGGCAAGCATGCCGTATGCCTTCTTGACTACCTTCTCCACCTGTGTTGCCCCTTTCAGTGACCTTGCTTCCCACAGCATAGCGGGACACAATTAATCAGGACTTGGCTATTTGTCCACTTTTAAGCCTGCCAACACCTCCAATATCTTGTCACTCCCCATGACAATTTGCTCAAGAACCTCACAGTCTCTCTCCTTATGTTCCATATCAACCTCCTCAGTCTCTTGGGTGAAGACAGATGTGAAGTATTTGTTCAACACCCTACCAATGTCCTCTGGCTCCATCCACAGATTTCCCCCTTGCTTCCGAATGGGCCCTACTCTATCCCTGGTTATCCTCTTCCCATTGATATGCTTGGAGAATATGTTGGGATTTTCCCTACTTTTACCAGCCACAGCTTTCTCATATCCCCTCTTTGCTCCCCTAATTGCTTCCTGAAGCTCCATCCTGCACTCCACTAATGCCTCCGTTGATTTGCTCCCCTTGTACTTGCTAAAAACCTCTCCTTTGCTTCTCATCGTATCCTGAATGTCTCTGGTCATCCATAGTTCTCTGTGCTTGTTACTTTAGCTAACATCACTTTTTTTTCAGTGCCCTGAGAGGAACGCCCCCACAAGGCCGCAGTCAGCGTCATTTCCTGCAGTGAGGAGATCCTGCACGAAGAGATCGGGCTGCCATTTTAAAATTACTTCCCAATATTGCAACCCCCCCCAGTGCAATCCCCGGACCTTCTCCCCACTGCCCCAACTCACATGTTTGGGGGTGTTCTTCAAGCACCTGCACCCCCCCCCCCCATGCCCCACCTCACACGGGCAGGACACCCCCAGCCCAATCCCCAATGTGGATAAAATGCCATCCTGGCACCTTGGCACTTCCAGCCTGGCACCCTGGCAGTGCCCCTGCCAGCCTGATGGTACCACTTGGGCACCCTGGCAGTGGCTGGATGGCACTCAGGTGGCACTGTCAGGGTGCCTGGGTGGCGTCAGCAGTGCCAGGGTACCATCCTGCCTTGAGGCCGACCATCCGAGGGCCTCCAATGACATGGGAGACCCCCCCCCCCCCCCCAGGTACCGTTCCACCTGGTCCTCATTTTTGGGGACCAGTCCTGAACAACCCGGCTGAGTTCTCCTCAGCGAAGGTGGGAGCTGCCGGTGGCCATTAGATAAGATGCAAGCAATATGGGTTTTTCTTTGTTGAAAAAAAGTGAAACCTTGCGGTTTACTTCTGTCGATTACTGGATTTTTGGATCTATTCTGTAAATGCTAATGATCCCTAACAGGATAGTAACACCAGGTAATTTACCGTAGGAAGTTAAATCTGGTAAATGGAGCAATTCGTCGTAGGCAGAAATCTTCTTTCAGTCATGCTCAGAAGAATTTCTAAGTTATGTTTTCATCCCAACAAGCAAGGAGGCAATGCTGGATCTGGTTCTGGAGAAATCTGTGGTCAAATGAATCAAGTGTCAAGAGGGAAACATTTGGGCGACAGTGATCATACCATCGTAAGGTTTAGGTTAGCTATGGGAAAGGGCATGGAGCAGTTACTTTGGCAGCGTTTTCTTCCACCATAAAGACAGATGAAAAGCATTTATCTATCACTTCAGCCATGGCCTCTGCCTCTGCAGGTAAACCCCTTTTGGTCCCAAGTTGACTTCACCCCTCCAATTACTATGCTTCTACCATTTATCTGCCTGTAGAAGACTTTTGAATTCTATTTTATGTGAGCTGACGTATTCTTCTCATACTTCTCTTTCACACTTCTTTTTTCATTTCCCAACTAAACTATCTACATTTAGCCTGGTTCTCAATTTTATTGTCAATCTGGGATCTGGGTGTCACTGGCTGGGCCAGCATTTATTGCCCATTCCAAATGTCCTTGAGAAGGTGGGGTGAGCTGCCTTCTTGAACTTCTACAATCCATGAGGTGTAGACACACCAACAGTTCTGTTGGGGAGGGATTCCCAGGATTATGACCCACCGGCTGTAAAGGGGGAACAGTGATATAATTGCAAGTCATGATTGTGTTTAACATGGAGGGGAACCTGCAGGTGGTGGTGTTTCCATGCACTTGTTCCTTGTCATTCTATGTGGTAGAGTTCACAGTTTTGGAAGGTGTTGTTGAAGGAACCTTGGTGAGTCACAACAGTGCATCTTGTAGATGGTACACACTGCTGCCACTGTGCATCGGTGGTGGAGGGATTGAATGTTTAAGGTGGTGGATGGGGCGTCAGTTAAGTTGGCTGCTTTGTCCTGGATACTGTAAGATCTCTTGAGCGTTGGACCGTCTTTTCCTAGGGTATACTTAAAGGACATGGTGAGGGGCATGGAGGCAAGTTACATGGGTGGTCTGGAGCTGGTGACATATGTGTGTAAGGCACCTCGCAAAGTGGCCAATACAGGTGTTGGCGTTTGATGCCGGGTGGAATGTGAGTGAGATGCAGGCAGGTGGGTTTTGATTGGTCACCATGGGAGTGGAGGTGTGATGCGAGGAGTGAGGGACAGGATTGATGCCAGGGGAATAGCGGTGGTGACCCACCCAAGCTGCCCTCAGGAGATAGTTCATCTTCTTGTGGCATTGTGCGCCAGTCCGCCTGGTGCGACTCAATATGCTGAGCGCCTTGGCCACCTCCGCCCCAGCCCGGGTAATGTCCCCAGGAGCTAGTCTCCTGCCAACCCTGGGGAAGAGGGTGTCCGACCTCTCCTCCACCGTATCCAACCTTCTCTCTAGCTCGTGTCTGCAAAGTGTGGTGCTGCTCTTCGTGGAGCCACCTTCTTGGCTGGAATGAGTGTGTGGGGAGTGGGGTGCGTCTAAGCTGTTCCAGCTCATGAAGCTCTCCAGCGTCAATTCCGGCACCAGCGAATCTGGCGCCGGCGGGAATGAGAATTGCTCTAGATTTACGTGGGCCGAGTGCGGGCAAAATGCGGGCACTCTATCATGTCCTGAATTGCTCCGGAAACAGTGCCCCAAAGGGAACGCGAACCGTATGCAATTAATCCCGCCATCAACACTTAGTCTCCCAAACGGAAAATTTTGCCCATTACTTCGGGATCAACCTATATTCTGAGGGTGCGGGGTGTAGCCTGCCCCTCCATGAAATCCAGCTCCAATACTACCTATATCCACCTCTATAGCAGCAACCCACTCTGACTCTGCCTCAGCTTCTCAACTGCTCAGACCCTCATCCTTTAGACTATTTTATTTCAATGCCCTCCTGACAGGCCTTACACCTTCCATGAGCTTTCTGCTCATCCAAAACTCTGCTTCTTGTATCCTTACTTGCATCAAATCCTACTCACCCATTATCACTATGCTCATGGATCTACATTGGCCCCTGGTCTGGCAATACTCTGCTGTTGAAATTCTCATCCTTGTTTTCAAAGCCATCCATAGTCTCATTCCTCTTTATCTCTGCAACCTCCTAAGGCCCTACAACTCGCTTTGGACTCTGTGATTTCCCAATTTAATCCTTCCGCCTTGGGCTGCCTTGCTTTCAGCTACCAAGGCCGGAAACTCTAGAATTTCCACCCTGAACCTCTCCGCTTCTCTCTCCTCCTTTGGGATGCTTCCTAAAAATCACCTATTTGGCCAAGGTTTGATTACCTGTCCTAACATCTCATTATATGGTAAGAGTCAAATTTCATTTCATAATGTTTCTGTCAGGCCAGCCTCACGGCGCTGAGGACCCGGGTTCAATCCCAGCCCTGGGTCACTGTCCGTGTGGAGTTTGCACATTTGTCCCGTGCATGCGTGGATCTCACCCCCTCACCCTAAAGATGTAAAGGGTAGGATTGGTAAGCTAAATTACCCCTTTACTAACCTGGTTATAGCAAAGCAGTGAAGTATGTTTGTTTCTTTGTTGTGAATAGCGGATGGAGGTATGGAAGGGATGTTTTAAACAAATGGGCATATTTTGTTGATCATAGAATTTCATAGAATTTTCATAGAATTTACAGTGCAGAAGGAGGCCATTCGGCCCATCGAGTCTGCACCAGCTCTTGGAAAGAGCACCCTACCCAAGGTCAACACCTCCACCCTATCCCCATAACCCAGTAACCCCACCCAACACTAGGGGCAATTTTGGACACTAAGGGCAATTTATCATGGCCAATCCACCTAACCTGCACATCTTTGGATAGTGCCCTTTAAGGGGCATCTTGACAAATACAAGAATAGGATGGGAATAGAGGGATACGGTCCTCAGAAGTGCAGGAGATTTTAGTTTAGACGGGCAGCATGGTCGGCACAGGCTTGGAGGGCTGAAGGGCCTGTTCCTGTGCTGTACTTTTCTTTGTTCTTTGTTCTAAACGGCCTGACACTGGGAAGTTCCGAGGAATAAAGGGAGCTTGGCGTGTTTGTCCATAGATCTTTGAAGGCAGAAGGCAGGTTAATAGGGTAGTGAAAAAGGCATGTGGGACACTTGACTTTATCAATCAAAGCATAGATTACGAAAGTAGGGAGGTAATAGAACATAGAACATAGAACAGTACAGCACAGAACAGGCCCTTCGGCCCTCGATGTTGTGCCGAGCAATGATCACCCTACTCAAACCCACGTATCCACCCTACACCCGTAACCCAACAACCCCCCCCCACCACCTTATTTTTTAGGACACTACGGGCAATTTATAATGGCCAATCCACCTAACCCGCACATCTTTGGACTGTGGGAGGAAACCGGAGCACCCGGAGGAAACCCACACACACACGGGGAGGATGTGCAGACTCCGCACAGACAGTGACCCAAGCCGGAATCGAACCTGGGACCCTGGAGCTGTGAAGCCATTGTGCTATGCACAATGCTACCGTGCTGCCCTGATTTTAACTGTCAAAATCAATGCTTCGAAATTACAAATAGATACCTACATTTATGTATCAAAAAATGTATAACTGTTGTTATAATTTTGGTATCATTGCCAGCATTTATCCTTCAACCAAGATCACTAAAACAGGTTATTTGCTCCTTTATCTCATTGCTCTTTGTGGAAGCTTGCTGTGTTTAAATTGGCTGCTGCATATCCTGATTTTTACAAACAGCGACTCGACTTTGAAAAGAAAGTTCTTGGTTGTAAATAGCTTTGTGCTGTCCTGAGGTCATGAAAGGAAGTCGAATGAATGGTGTCAACTGTCGAGGGGAGTGGCTGGGAGAAGCACAGGAGTAATGGACTAAATGCTAATCATGTTCAGCCTTTGCGAAGCAGCAATCAGTCCAGCAAGCAAACTGCTGCGCTATATTGGCAAATCAATAAAGGTTAAGGTTGAGACTGGCATAGTGAAGTTGCTAAATGCTCTCATCAGACTTCAGTGTGAATATTGCTTTGAAGTCTTGTCATCCAAGCAAAAGGTTAAACATCAAAACCTGGTAAGCAATGTGATGGTGGAACATGAGCCTGAATATTAACCTCGGGTGAAACCGGCTCCTTCCTGAGATCACATTATTAACGCGATTTACACTGGGTGGCCAATTAAGTTATACTCAGCATGCAATGCATCTGCTGGTTGGGTCTCTGTCTGGGCAGGGCAGGAATGTGTCGAACGCGTGGTCCAATCAGGATCCAGTAGGTGTGTTTAAAATCCGAGGAGGTAGCACCCTGAGGGCTGTTGGGAGATTTGGGGGAGGCTGAGGGCTTAGGAGCAATAACGTTACTACGTCCAGCAATATCAGCAGCACCAGGAGACCATGGGAGGCTGGATAGCAAGTTGGGTTGGCCAAGTGCCCCCCATTTCTCAGATGAGTACCTGTCTATGTTGGTGCAGGAGGTCAGTGCCAGGCGCAACATCCTGATGCCCAGGGATGGCAAGAGAAGATCGCCCCACCTGACTAAGAGGGTCTGGAAGAGGTGGCGAGGTCAGTGAGCACAGCGCTGTGCAAAACACTCTCACACAAGATTTGATGATGGTTGGCATGCGCAAGTATAGAGATGGCATGAGCATATGTGGAGAGGTGTAGTCAAGTGTCCATTCCCATGTGCACCCAGGGGTTTGAGTGTGTATACCACTGAAGCCAGCACTGCTAGGGCTGGACTGTCAACACAATCGGCCACAGCACATTGGAGGTGGAAGTGTGACACAGTGAAATGGCACGCTAAATGCCCATGTGGAGGGATGGGGTATCTGGGGAAGAAGGAACACTAATGAGGATTTATATTGTCCCCTGTCAGGAAAAGACAATTCACAATAACTGCTGGTGGTGGGCTGGGGGTGGGGGGCGCCCAATCTGCTGGTCCTCACTCAAAGTGGGGGCCCAATCTGCTGGTCCTGACTTCAAGGGAGGGGGCCCCAATCTGCTGGTCCTGACTCGAAGTGGGGGCCCAATCTGCTGGTCCTGACTTGAAGGGGGGGGAGCCCAATCTGCTGGTCCTGACTTGAAGGGGGGGGGGGGTGCAATCTGCTGGTCCTGACTTGAAGGGGGGGGGGGGGGGCCCAATCTGCTGGTCCTGACTTGAAGGGGGGGGGAGCCCAATCTGCTGGTCCTGACTTGAAGCATAAGTGATGCCCTGGAGTGGATTTCCACCAGCCAGCTCACTTCTCCGGTTCTGGTGAGACAGGGGTCTGGGATGAAGGGAGGTGTGTAGGTCCCAGATGCATGTGCTGTGGGTACAGGAGAGTTCATGGACTACGCTTATCTGAGAGTGAGCTGTCCCAGCTGGAGTGCCCATTGCAACTCCAATGCAGATATCACCATGCAGCATCTCTCCATTACCTCAGCAGGTCACCTGATTATATCGTGATGATGAAGATTGAATTCACTGAGGCTGTGTCTTCCTTCCACAGATGAGCCAACCACACCAGCTCTAGGTGACCCTGAGGACCTCCCAGTCAGGTGCCCAGGAGGGTATCACTCCTGCACGGGGTCACACTGTCTTTCGGTACCAGGCAGCAGCGCAGATACCCACACATTGGTGGACATTAGGCCATCGCCTTCATGGGTAGTGCACAGTGGTGAGGGCACTTCACACTCAAGCAATCAGGTGAAAGAGGCAGAGAAATCTCTGGGATTCCAGGTCTCGCACTCCAACCTGCATGGTCAACATACACGTCTCCCTGCTTGGTGCCCATCCATCTGTGGTGAGCAGGAGTGTGCCAGTGTACCTCACGCTGGTGGACAAGCTCCCTATCATCTCTGAGGGTGCTCTGGGTGAGGGCAGCAGCTCTTCTGTCCCTCTGCCAGTGGCTACTGCATCTGAAGATGCCCCAACATCTGAGGAGTGACCACACCATGGGGCTGGAAGCTCCTTCCCAGCCTGAGCCACCGGTGGAACCGGTGACCAGAGAACACCTGCCAAGGTCATCACCGCTACCATGACAACAAAGTCAGCAGTCTGCCTCCAATGCCACTGCCAGCGAGGGGGTGGGGTGAGGGGTGGAAACCAAGACACAGATGGAAGTTTAAGCACAACAGGGGCATGTCATCGGTAACATTATTTGCACTTGTTACTTTGAGTTTTCTGTTCGGTTTGACATATTTGTATGCTGTTCTCATGTAAATTTGAAGTTACAAATATTCTCCTAAATGCACTGGGCTGAGTTGGTCGCATGCTTTCTACATTGGCCAGATGTTACACAGGTTTGTGAGCTGAGGGCATTGTGTGGGGCAGCATTTCTGGGCTGGGCTCGGAAAGAAAGTTTTATTGTGAGTGAGACATTGTCTTTAGATTGAGTCGGCCTCCATGCCTGTGGATGCCAAGTTGAATATTCGCTAGATCAATTATTCCTTGTATCCCTGCCCCCATGAATGTTCATATCTTCTGCCTTGTAGTCTTCACCCTGTGCGATTCGAGGCTTGTCCTCAGACACATCACTGGAGTCATCCGCTCTGTGTCCTCTCTCGCTGTCCCCAGCCTCCACTGGGTCCCCACTTTTCACAAATAGATTGTACAGTGCACAGCGTATGTCTACTATGAGGGAGACACACTCTGGTGGATATTAAAGTGATCCTCCAGATCGGTCAAGGCATCGGAAGTGCATATTCAGCAGCCATAGTGATGTTGTTCCAGAGGCCACAGAGGACAATTCCAGTGCTGAGTCTGAGGAGGAACCTGAACATTCCCAGCAAGATCCTGATGTGAGGATGCTTATGGAGGCGGGAAGAGCGGAGAGATCGTGATTCAGAGGACTTTCATTGAGGAATCCAATGCAAGGAGTCAAAGGGATGGCAAGGGAAACCCCACCTTACACTGATCGGTGCTGATGAGACATTCCTGTCAGCCTTCACTCAAGTCCCTACCTCCAAAATAAACTTTGTAGCCCATTATCTGTGTGACACATGACTCCCGGGCCACTTCCCTAACAGTGGGCAGCACGGTAGCATGGTGGTTAGCATAAATGCTTCACAGCTTCAGGGTCCCAGGTTCGATTCCCGGCTGGGTCACTGTCTGTGCGGAGTCTGCACGTCCTCCCCGTGTGTGCGTGGGTTTCCTCCGGGTGCTCCGGTTTCCTCCCACAGTCCAAAGATGTGCGGGTTAGGTGGATTGGCCATGCTAAATTGGCCTTAGTGTCCTTAAAAAAAAAGTAAGGTTAAGGGGTGGGGGGTTGTTGGGTTACGGGTATAGGGTGGATACGTGGGTTTGAGTAGGGTGATCATGGCTCGGCACAACATCGAGGGCCGAAGGGCCTGTTCTGTGCTGTACTGTTCTATGTTCTATGTTCTATGATGTTCCTCTCCACCACCACTCTTATGGATGTAAGACTACTGTTAGATATCTCCTCTCCCTCAGCTCTTGGGTGACGTAATGGCGTTATCAGTCTCCTCTTCAGAAAGAGCTCTTGTCACCCAGGAGCCATCCATCCAATCGTGTAGGGATTACAAACAACCATGGTACCAGGGAGTGCTGCAGGATGTATGAGTCATGTGAGTTCCCTGGGTAACGGGCACATACTTGCAGAATCTGTGTCCTGTCACAGACAATCTGCACAATGATTGAGTGGTACCCATTCAGCATGGTAGCATAGTGGTTAGCACTATGGCTTCACAGCATCAGGGTCCCAGGTTCGATTCCTGCTTGGGTCACCATCTGTGTGGAGTCTGCATGTTCTTCCTGTGTCTGCGTGGGTTTCCTCCGGTGCTCCGGTTTCCTCCTACAGTCCAAAGATGTACAGGTTAGATGGATTGGCCAAGCTAAATTACCCTTATGTTAGATGGGGTTGCTGTGTTACGGGGATAGGGCTTGGGCAGGGTGCTCCTTCCAGGAGCCGGTGCAGACTCGATGGGCCGAGTGGCCTCCTTCTGCATTGTAAATTCTATGATTCTATGATTCCTGTCGATGAAAACTCCCGGCTTTCCTGCTAGTGTCCTGATGGCCACATGTGTGCAGTCAATAGTATCCTGGGTGTGGGGAAACCCAGCCATTGCCACTACCAGCAGCTGTCAAGGTGATGGCTGCCTAAAATGCTTTAGAGCTTCGCTCGTATCAGGAATCTGTGGTGAAGATGTGCTAAAAGACTGCCAGTAATGCACCCCTCAGAAAGGGGGAGAAGGATAAACCTGGCCATGCATTTCAATTGAATATTTCCCACACTTTGTTGTTGTTTCAGATTTCCAACATCCATAGTATTTTGCATGTATTTTAGCTATTCATACTGCTATTTGCACCCAACTCTGTATTCTCTGAAATTATTCATTAATCACTTTTCTTTTTATTCGTCCATGGGATGTGGGCGTTCCTGCCTGGACCAGCATTATTTGCCCATCCCTGATGGTAATCAAGAGTCAACCACATTGCTGGGGGTCTGGAGTCACATGTAGGCCAGACCAGGTAAGGACGACAAATTTCCTTCCCTAAACGACCTTAGTGAACCAGGTGGGTTTTTACGATAATTGACAGTGGTTTCAAAGACACCTTTAATTTCCGACTTATTTTTCTTGAGTTCACATTTCACCATCTGCCATGGTGGGATTTGAACCTGGGTGCCTAGGGCATGACTCTGGGTCTCTGGATTACTAGTTCAGCAATAATACCACTACATCACTGCCTGCCCTCCTATATTCTACAGGATTCCCCTTGTTTATTCTATTACCGCTTCAAAAAGAGTTTTGAAGGCAGCAGGAAAGATCAACAAAGCAGATGACAAAGCATCCTGGGGTTTATAAATAGAGACAAAGATTACAAAAGCCAGGAAGCTGTGCTAAAATGAGATAAAAGCACAAAATCAGCTGGAGCAGTAAGTCAAGTTCTGGCACTGGACTTTAGGAAGGATGTTAATGTTATGGAGATTTGCTAGAATGATTCCAGGATGGAGGTTGCAGTTTGGTGGATAGATTGAAGAAACTGGGTTGTTCTCCTTCGAGCAGAGAAGATCAAGAGGAGTTTTTATTGGGATACATAAATTCATGCTGGGGTGGCACAGTGATGCAGTGGTTAGCACTGCTGCCTCATAGCACCAAGGACCCGGGTTAGATCCCAGCCCCGGGTCACTGTCCGTGTGGAATTTGCACGTTCTCCCAGTGTCTGCGTGGGTGTCACCCCCACAACCCAAAGATGTGGAGGGGAGGTGGATTGGCCACGTGGCGTTTCCCAGCAGCGAGGGGTGCTTTCATGGGGAAACCCCATTGTCAATGGCAGGACCATAAGATCCCGCCGCCAGTCACCAGCGAGCTGCCCTCTGCCGCTACAGAATGTGCCACGGAGGGGGAGGAAAATCCCGCGCATAATCTGATGGGTGATGAACACAGATTCAACATTAGCCTTCAAAGTGGCATTGTCTCCCTTTCTCTTTCTGTTCCCGTGCAAAGTCCCCGAAATAAGAAGTCTGTAGGAACAAGATCATCTGCTTTGACCTTTTTTTCCGGATGCTAAAAATGCATTTTAATGACATCTGACCTGGGCCTCCAGATTCAATGGTAACCAAGCCACACAGGCTTATTGTTGGGCTAAAGTCATAAAGCCTCACATGAGAAGGGATTGTCACGGGACTAGTAATCCAGAAAGCGATGGCAATGCTCTGGGAGCCCGAGTTCAAATCCCAGCACAACAGGTTGTGAAATCTGAAATCAATAAAAACCTGGAATTAAAGATCTAATGGAGACTGTGAATTCAATTGTCATAAAAATCCACCTGGTTCACAAATGTCATTTTGGGAAGGAAACCTGCCATTTTACCTGGTCAGGCCTACATGTGACTGCAGAGCCATAGTGATGTGTTTGAATCTGAAATGGCCGAGCAGGCCATCTAGTTCAATTGGCAATTAGGGAAGAGCAATAGACGTTGGATTTAACAGCAATGCTCGCCCCCCCCCCCCCCCACCACGAATGAATTTTAAAAAAGAATTACTTCATTTTATCTGAAGTTAATGAGACTGTCCAAAACATAGTCATCTTATAAAACCTCACACACAATAATACATAATGGTTCAAAAACAGAAAATGCTGGAAAATGTCAGCAGGTCTGACAGCATCAGTGGAGAACAGAGCTAACATTTCAGGACTGAGAAGAGCTCTGACGAAGAGTCATCCAGACTCAAAACATTGAGCGCGATTTAACGGAATCATTTCAAAGCGTGATTCTGGGCGCATTTGGCCGGATATTTCGCAACAGAGATGGAGACCACTATTAAATGGCACTTAGCCATTCCTTTGGGCCTTGGGGAGTTTTTCCCGATCGAGGCCACACTTTGATGTTGTTCTGGCAGTGGGGAGCTGAAGACGCCAAAAAGCCGGCCTCTCAGATATCGGGGCACCATTTTTAATGACTGCATGGATCCCCACAGCCTCCTCCTAGGACCCCTCTTTGAGGACCCCCTTCAACCCCCCCCCCCCAAACCTTCTGCAGCCCCTTCATACCCCCTCACACTCATTTTCATGGGAATGCACCCTTCAAGGCCCTGACCCTTGACAGTGCCGACAGGGCACCTGGGCATTGCCAGCCTGGTAGTGCTCCTGGCACCATATCAGTGCTCAGTGCTGAACTGACACTAGGGCCGTCCCATTGTCCTCAGGTAGCATTGCCCGGGTGCCGGGGTGTGCCAGGGAACTACCCTACCATGTTCCTGGCTACTGGAGGGAGCTCTTAGGGTCACCAGAACCCCTAAGTTGCCATCATGCCTGGTCCATGCTTGTGGAAACCAGTACTAATCGGTGCATGGTTGAGGACTCGCAGGCATGGCTATTGACTCCAATGCACCGGATGAATGCGGCATCGAGGTATTTAGATAATCTAGATTACACACAGCGAGGGCATGATCCAGATCCCATCGGTGATGCGAGTTGGGTTACTCATGATCGGCCCGGCATGAATCCTGATTTGGGGCACCTGCGGGACTCGCCCATCACGCCTGGCTCTGCAATGCTGTGGCTGAATCACACCCATTAGCTCTGCTCTCATTCAATAGATGCTGTCAGGCAGGCTGAGATTTTCTAGATTGTACTCTTTGTTTTTCACATTCCAGCATCAGCAGTAGTTTTCTTTTATTTTAATATTAATGGTCATCACACAAAAACAAGCCACTGAACCCAATTAGTTTGTGTTGGATTATACCTTCTACACAAGGAAACAATCCTAACACATATCGTTTCATCCCCTTTTCCTTCATCCACCAATCCAGTTTAACCTTGCGGGACTTCCTGTGGTGGCATATAGAAAACTGCCGCACCTATGAGGCAGCTCCCATTCGGGCACTTGGTCGTTTACCTTTTTCACCCGGTTTTTGAAGGGAGTTGGGGGTGATATTTTAAATCAATTTATGGGATAAGGTTACCATATTGTGGAAATGCCAGGGAAATCAGGGTTGAAGAATCCAGCATGCAAAGAATTGTCGTCCGATTCACAAACCTCTCGAGGCTCTTCGGTTGACAAAATGACGGGGGCCGCTGCCGAAGCTAAGGTTACCTCGTTGACGTTCGAGATACTTACGGGCACTTTGCTGAGGAATTCAATAAACAACGGCAGGCTGTCACCGAGGACATCAATAATTCAGTTGAGGAGAACCCAGCTCTTATTCAATTGCCGCTGGTAAAGGCAGACGAAATGGCAAAGGTACATGGTGCAGTGTTTCAAGGTGTGGAAGCAGCTCTTTCAGTTGCAGGGTGATTGAATTGTCTCTTTGACGGCTCAGATGGCAATGTTGACTTAGAATAACAAATCTCTGCGTGCTAAGGTGGACGACGTGGAAAATAGCTCCAGGAGGCAGAATCTCAGAGATTGGGGCTGTCAGAGGGAGTGGAGGGCCCAAACCCAATTGAATATATGTCAAAGATATTTGGGGAAGATGGGGACTGTGGGGGGGAGGGGGCGGGGGGGGGGGATGGGGGACGGTGGACAGTTGTCCCCTCCTGAGCTGGATAAGGACCATCAACTGCTCTGTCAGAGGCCCTGCCCAGGAGAGCCATCACTGGCAATTATTGTAAGGTTGCACAATTACCAGAAGCAGGAATGAGTCCTGAGGAGGGTGAAAGATCACCATGACTACAAATGGGACGGCCAAGCCATGAGGCTCTGACAGGATGCGGGGGCAGAGTTTGCCAAAAGGAGAGCGGCATTGAAAAAGGCCAAAACAGTGGCGTTGGTTTGGGGTGGTATACCCTGCATATCTCCAAGTGACTTATAACTCGAAAGACTATTATTTTGAGGCGCTGGAGGAGGCCGGTGCTTTTGTGAGGAAGCATGGGCAGGGGGGGGTGTTAATTGTGTTCTGGTATTATGCATGGGGTCTTGTTGTTATCGGAGAGGGCTTGTAGTTTTGAGATTCATTGGGGTTTCTTATACCAGTTTGTATTTTATTGTTCTTGTATAGGATCGGCGTTTCTTCTTGTTCAATAAAGTTGGATGTGGGCTGGGGTCTGATTATTCTGGTTATTTATTTTTATATGTCCCGGGTGGGAGTTGCCCTGCTACCTGTAGAAGTTAGCTAACGGGAGAGAAATAGTGGGGTTACTGTAGCTCATTATCTTAGTTTAGATTTCACGTACTGAGCTTAGCGGTTTTGTTTTGTTTGGGGTTAGATGTAGATGAGGTAGGGGTTTGGGGTTGTTGTTTGTCTTTTGACTATTTGTGAGGGCTTTTGGGTGTGGTGTTAATGAACAGTGGGGAGGTGGGGAAGGGGGTTAGGGGATGGGAGAGTTTATTGATGGTGAGTACATCTTGTTCTTTGTTCTGTCTTGATGGGGGTTTGGTGGCCATTTTGGGTCAACTCAATGCTTGTATTTTTAATGTAGTTGTGGGACTATCTATTTTGGTGGAAATGGCTGACCTGGGTAAGGGGGGGGGGGGGGGGGGGGGGGGGGGTGGAATCGGTGCATGGTGGGCCCCCAATTCGGCTGGTCACTTGGAATGTGAAGGGGATTGAACGGTCCAGTGAAGAGTTTGAGGATATTCACTGAAGAGTTTGAATGCTGATGTGCTGTTTTTGAAGGAGATCTATTTGTGGGTCTGAAATCAGACACAGCTGCAGAGGGTTGGGTGGGACAGGTATCCCATTTGGGCTTGGCTGCAATTGGTTTCCTTTTTCAGAGAGTTAGACACAATCAGCTGTTGGGGGGGGGGGGGGGGGATTATTAGGTATTAGTTGGGGTTTCCTTTGTTATGAGTCCGGGGTTAATAGTGTTGAAATGGGTTATTTTTGTCCTGCATCTATATATATTTGATGACTATTGTGGTGTTTCTTTGTAATATTGAAAACCCCTTTTCCTGCAATAAAAATATGTTTTAAAAATCCAGTTTAACCTTGAATATGGACATTATGTTGGAATTGGTCAGGATCTTGTAAAATAGTAAAGACACAACTGTGGGGTACGCCATTATTTAAATGTAAAAGTTCCAGCGGAGAACAGAGGAAATCCCCACATCCTCCATTCCCAATTGTCTTGTTCTTCTGATCTTCATTTGCTTCAAAATACCATTCATTCCATGGATGAATCTGTGAGACTCTTCCAGCTGCTAACAGCCCTGAAGCTGCTGTTCTTCCTGACGTGGTGGTCTCTCCCGCCTCTCGCTGTCCAGAAGCAGATGTACTCCTTTCAATGGTGACGATCTTTTAAATGTTGCAGTACTGAATAGACGACCCTCCCAGCTGCGGTAACCTGTCAGGAGTGGTGTTTCCCCTACACACCTGCACTGGAAAACTAATAAGGAGCCTGAGGGAAAACCAACCCGTTGAGAAAAGCGTTGCCTTTCCACTCAATGTCAATTAGAGTAAAATCCAACCCACTAATAAGTAAAACAAACAGGAGTAAAGAACATACAGTGTGGCTAAAGCCTTACAACATGCAACAAAGTATATTTTACCTCATTCATTCACCCCAGGAGCTACTTCTACTGACAATGTTCAGTAACAGATGGAGGAAAATGTAAGTAGCCATCTTCCCTCTCTCAAACAGTACAAGTTCTATCAGTACAACAGTTGGAGAATGTAAATGTCCTGTTATTAGAGATAATACTAATGAATTATGCAAAGAAGGCAGATTTGCATCTACAAATGAAGTTAATTAGAAGGCAGACTTTCCCATAATTTAAAACACAAATTTTATCTTGTGGAAATTTGGTAGAGTTATCTGAACGCAGCCTGGAATTAACGTGTGGAAATGAAGTATTGTCTTCTTCCAACATAAGTTTCCTGTGCAAATATGTTTCCTTTGATTTAATGGCGCAAACTTGAACTCTTGGTGCTACAAAAGGGCAAGTACAATCAGGAATGTGAATGGGACTGCTATCGATAAAAAAAATTACCTCATCCCCTGTTACGACCCCCTGGGCTAGGGCGCAGTCAATTCCATCCCCATCTGACCCAGAGTCGCAACGCAATTGAGAGTAACAAATAATTCTCAGAAAAACACCCAAAGTCTTTGGCCCTTGGCTGCCCAATAACTACAGTCACCAGGGCCGGGATTCTCCCCTACCCGGCGTGTTGGAGTGGCGTGAACCACTCCGGCGTCGGGCACACCCAAAGGGGCGGAATTCGTCTCACCTTTAGGGGCCAAGCCCTCACATTGAGGGGCTAGGCCCGCGCCGGAATGGTTCCCACTCCGCTGGCTGGCGTGAACAGCCTTTGGCGCCACGCCAGCCGAAAGGACTTCACCGGCCGGCGTAAGTCCGCGCATGCGCCGGAACGTCAGCGGCTGCTGACGTCATACAGGTGCATGCGCAGGGGAGGGGGTCTCTTCTGCCTCCACCATGGTGAAGGCCATGGAGGGGATGGAAGAAAAAGAGTGCCCCCACAGCACAGGCCTGCCCGCCGATCGGTGGGCCCTGATCGCGGGCTAGGCCACCGTGGGGGCACCCCCCGGGGTCAGATCGCCCCGTGCCCACCCCCCAAGACCCCGGACCCCACCTGCGCCGCCAATCCCGCCGGTCAGGTAGGTGGTTTAAACAACGGCGGCGGGAGAGGCCTGTCAGCCGCAGGACTTCAGCCCATCGCGGGCCGGTCAATCGCCGCGGGAGGTCTGCCGACCGGCGCGGGGGGCCCGCCGAATCTCAGGGGGCGGAGAATTCGGGGCATGGCGGGGTCGGGATTGACGCTGGCCCCGGGCGAATTCCGCCCCGCGTTTGTAAAATCAAGCACAATTAATGTTATTAATAGCAATAACTGCGATTAGATATGCAGCAAGAACAGCAGGTTAACTATTAGCTAATTCCTAACCCCCTCCACTTCGCCCCCCACCCTCAATACACATACACACGTCTTACAACAAAAACAGAGGGGAAAAGAAGGATATAAAAATGATAATGAAAATAAAAAGAGAAGGGGTGGAATTCTCCATTGCCTGATGCCGATATTGTAATTGGCGATTGGGTGGAGAATCCTTTCCGTCGCTCAAATCGGGTGAGGCGCAAGTTTGATGCCAGCTTTTGAGTCTCCACCCCCTCTGAAATGGTGTCACCGTGTTGCATGCCGCATTCCGTTGGCGCGTCTTTGTAACTCCCTCCCACGATGCTCCGCCCCCTGATGGGCCGGGTTCCTGACCGCACGGTTGACATGTGGTCTGAGCGGTCAGGAACCTGATGTGGTGGCTTCGGACTGTGTCTAGCACTGCCACACTCGGCCGGGATCTGTGCTACTGGCCGGGGGGCTTCCGCGAGGGCTGGGGGACTGGTGGGGGGGGGGGGGTATCCTGTGGAGTCGCATTTGGCGGGTCGGTTCCGTGCACAGCCAGCGTCATGTTGTATGGCGTGACTGCTGCAGGTCATTGCCGTGTGCGTGCATGGCCACGGACCAGGCTATTCTTGGCGCGGGAGCTGGGAGTTTCACCTGGCGCCGCTGCTAGCTCCTCACCGGTCCCGGAATTTGTGAGGGTTCGCCGCCAATTTTGCCGTCATAAAACGCCCTGGAATTCACTTAGCCACTGAAACGGAGAATCCAGCCCAAGAGTCTTTGTTTCAGATAGTTGTCCTTTCGCACACATTCCTTCAATCTAAGCTTTCAGTTCGAAGTTTCAGCTTTCAGTCTGCAATGATTTTCACGGTAGATTCATTCAGGTCTCTGCAATTTCAAAAATACTGCAGCTCGGCAGCTTTCCTGGAGGAACCAAGAGTGAGAGAGAGCAGCTCCTTTCCTCTGAGTGTCCAGGACCTGACTGTGCTCTTGGTTCTCTGAAAAATCATCGGCAACCAGTTTAACAATAGTGTTCATCCTGCATAAAATAAATGATTAAATATAAATGGGATGTATGGTGGTGACCAGGTGCATTATAAATGCATAATTAAGGATTATGAATCAATGAATTATACTCATTCCAACTAATTTTCATTCAAAATAGTAGCAACAGTTCACTGAGTTTAGAACAAAAAGAGAGGATTAAGAAATCTTTTACCATACAAAATACTGCAGATTTTGGAAATTTAAAATTAAAACCGGTCTGGCACCATCTGTAGAGAGTCAGAGTTACTGTTTCAGTACTGCGACCTTGCATCAGAACTGGCAAAGTTAAATCTCATAGGTTTTACGGAAGTGATGAAAGTGTGGTGTAGGTGGGCATCGGTGTTGGGGCGGGGGGGGGGGGGGGGGGGGGGGGGGGGGGGGGGGGGATCTGCAAGCCCACCTCGCTTCACTTTCCCGTTCAGCTTTCTGAAGGGACCATTCCCATTGTAACAATCAGGCTCGACTCTTCAATAACCCAAAGCACTGCCTCTGTTTCGCATGGAATCTTTCAATGTAAGTTCAGGAGATGTAACACTGGCCCTTTTACCTCCTTCTTCTCACTGCCCAAGGCTCCAAACACCCCATACATCTTTCCAATTAGTATATATGGAAATACACAAATTTGAGGTAATGCATTTGCAAATGTGAGGTAATGCATTTGCAAATGTGAGGTAATGCATTTTGGTAGGTCTAACATAGAAGGGAAATATACCATAAATGGTAAAACTCTTCGGAATATAGAAAGTCAGAGAGATCTGGGCGTGATCTTTGAAGGTGGCAACACAAGTGGACAAGGTAGTCAAGAAAGCATACGGAATGCTTGCCTTCATTGGATGGGGCATCGAGTAACTGACAAGTCATGCTACAGTTGTATAGAACCTTGGTAAGGCTGCACTTGGAATATCGCGCACAATTCTGGTTGCCACACTACCAGAAGGATGTGGAGGCTTTGGAGAGGGTGCGGAGGAGGTTTACCAGAATGTTGCCTGGTGTGGAGGATGATAGCTATGTGGAGCGGCTGAATAGATTCGGACTGTTTTCATTAGAAAGATGGAGGTTGAAGGGTGACCTGATAGAGGTCTACAAAATTATGAGGGGCATGGATAGAGTGGATGGGCAGGTACTCTTTTCCAGGGTGGAGGGGTCGTCACCAGGGGGCATAGGTTTAAGGTCCGTGGGGCAAAGTTTAGAGGCGATGTGCGAGGCAGGTATTTTACGCAGAGGTTGGTGAGTGCCTGGAACGTGTTGCCAGGGGAGAGTGTGGAAGCAAATACATTAGCGGCGTTCAAAAGGCATCTTGACAACCACAGGGATAGGATGGGTATAGAGGGATACGGCACATGGAAGTGCTGAGGGTTATGGCCAAGGTTGGTATCATGACCGGTACAGGCTTGTAGGGCCGAAGTGCCTGTTCCTGTGCTGTATTGCTCTTTATTCGTTGTTCTTTATATCCTGCATTTCTTCATTTCAATACGGTCCCAACCATAGGGTCATTTAATCCTCCACCTTGGCTTACACTGAACTCCGTATCCTCGCCCTCCCACTGTGTTCCAATGCAGCTTGATTCAAGCGCGAGTAACAGCATCTCAAATTTCAACTGAGCACTTGACAGTTTTCTTGATTCAACATTGATTTTAGATTCTAACTTCTGCCCCAATTTTAATTCCTTTTCTTCATTGCTTTATTTCTTCTTCTCGCTGTTTCTCTCTTTTCTTCCCTCTCTATTTTTGGATGGCAAATATTCATCGCCCGCCATTCACACCTCCTCTAGACAGGTCTTTGTTTCTTTACTTTGCCTACCATCACTCCCTTTGACCTTTCACCCTTTTCTCAGTTAGCCTTTGTGGCCCTCCACCCAGTCAGAAACCCTCCTTTGTCCGTCCTCAGCTCTTTGACTTGCTCAAATGTTTTCCAGCCTCTTCAGAAAGGTCGCAGGTCAGAAGTGTTGACTCTGTTTCTCTCTCCACAGTTGTCTGATCCTGCTGCACATTTCCACTTGTTTTTATTTAATCCTGTGCTTGCTCTGTGTGGTGACATTGGAAATGTTTTTTGTGAAGATTTGCTCTGATCGTTATTTCTTTTATATTCATCATTCATCAGAAATACCAGAGAAGATCTTCACCAACACATTTACAATGTCAGTGCACAGTGGCCAGAGGAATCCAATCTCATAGCCTGAAATCAGGCTGAAACATTCAGATCATATTAACACTCTTCCGAAATGCTAACACATTTTAATGGCACCCCCTTGCACATGCGGTTTGACTGCTGAAATTGAATATTTACTGCACTCCTTCAGAAATGGATATTTAACAAGGCAAACTGCTCAAAACCAAGTACCTGGGATTCAACCAGGGATAAGCAGTTTCCATTAGTGGTGTTTTCCCCAATGCTATTATTCCTCCTCAGCACAGAAAGCAAACTAACTTGCTTCGGCATTTAATGAGACTGATTTATCTTTGAACCCGAATGCAAAGGTGATCTCCGAGAAATGTGTAATGTAGAAAACTGAAAGTTAGATGATTCTGCAGAGCTCCTTGTGCATCTGTAGACTCTGCTAGTGTTCTGCGATCTTGCCTTTCGATAAACTGTTAGAAGCTCAGCATTTGAAGTAACTGTCCCTTGGTAGATATTTGTGTACTGACTGAATAAATGAACTGAAGACATAATTGGTATAGCTGCTTTATTACTCTTTTTTTTTTAGAAGATGTGGCGAGGAGGTTTATGCTGTACGAGAACAGAGATTGCTGAAATATAAATTTAGTCATGACATCATTGTCTAAACAGCTGAGCGCAGCAGAACCTCTCCTTCATTGCAGACTTGCAAAGGCCAGAAAGAAGATTATAATCGTGATTCTGAATGTTCAAATTCTGAGCCTACTTTGGGCAAGAGGAACAGCTAAAGATAGAAAGAAAGGACCTGCATTTACACAGTATGCCTTTGACAACCTCAGGGTATCCAAAATGTTTTCCAGCCAGTGAAGTAGTTTCGAACCATAGTCACTGCTGTACTGTGGAGAACACAGCAGTCAATTTGCACAGTGCAAGCTTCCGTAAACAGAAATAAATGATCAGTTTATCTATTTGCAGGGTTGGCAGAAGGATAAACATTAAATGGAACACCTCCCCTGCTCTTCTTTAAATAGCACCAGAGGATATGTCTATCTGAGAGGGCAGATGGGGCCTTAGTTTAGCGTCACTTGCAAAATGTGGCACCTCCGATAGTGTAGAACTCCCGCGGTACTGCACTGGAGTGAGAATTCTACCACTGAGTTTGGTTTACAACAAACTAAATTCACTTACCCTGAGAGTCAGTTGAGAAAATCTGGTTATTTTCAAACTTCAGGCAACACAAACACGTGAGTTAAGGCAGGACTGCCGGGTTTTGGAGACTGAAACTTTAATTAAATGTATTGTGATTATGCTCTGGCTAATTAGGTAAGGTAATCCAATGTCAGCACAGAAAACAATCCCCCAGTAACTGGAACCCGCACCTAAGGCTTTGAAGAGGTCTGACTCATATTAGATACTGTCGCTTTCTCTTATGACTCATCGTATAGCCAAACCTCCAATTTGTTGAAAGTCTGTTTTTTTGTAGGAAATAACTTTATTTCTGCATCAATGTGCTTTAGGGGCTGAGAGGATCATTTATCTCCTGCACTGTGATCAAAGGAACAAATAAAATGCTTTGTTTTGTTTCCGTTCCTAATTTTGAATGACATAAAAAAAGAGATTAGGAAAAACAATTTATATCACTTCAGTCATCCAGTGATTCATTTCTTCATTTTGATTCAGTGGGCGATTTTAAGCATCATCCTGCATTTGCATCATATTTGAATCAATATTGAAATAAAGATGCTGTGCTCATTTCAGACCCAGCTGGCTAAATTGTTATGCCATGGATGGAACTTGTGCGAGTTCCAACTGGCATTTTGACTTGAGCAAACTATGCAGCGGTCCTAAGAGGGGCTGCAGAAGGCTGCATGGTGAAAACCCTCCTCCAAGCTTTACAAAACAATCACAGGCCACTGCTGCCTCACCCTCGCTGGCCCGACCTTCACCACCACCAGCCCCTGCCCCCCTCCCCCCCCCCCCCCCCCCCCCCCCCTCCCCACCCCACACCTGCTCACCGCCTCTTCTGGGCCTTATTGTGATATCGTGAGGTGAAATTGGTCAGGCTATGACAGGAAAGCTGCATGGCGGCAACTGTTCTGTGCTCACAGCTCACCTGCTTTGATTTCATGGAATTTACATTGCAGAAGAAGGCCATTTGGCCCATCGATTTTGCATCAGCCCTTGGAAAGAGCACACTACTAAAACCCACACCCCCAACCTATCCCCGTAACCCAGTAACATCACCTAACCTAACCTTTTTGGGCACTAAGGGAAATTTTTGTATGACCTGCATATCTTTGGATTGTGGGAGAAAACCAGAGCACCTGGAGAAAAACCACGCAGACACGGGGAAAAAGTGCAAACTCCACACCGTCACACGACTGTGAAGCAACAGTGCTAACCACTGTGCGACCATTTTGATGCGGTTTGTAGGTCAGTTTAGTTCAATTCTTCAGCCTCTCCGTTCTGCCGCAATGTCCATGTGCAATGCCAGGATCCTACCCAGTTTAAGGCACTGAGCAATTTACATCCATTCCTCCAAAACGAACAGAATCACTTTGGTACAACAAGGAAAAAAATACTGTAAAATTTGAATGCCTAGAAAATAGCTGTTTAGTAGAATCAGAACTGCTTGTAGATTCAGGACGATGCCTGATATGAATACTTACCTTCAAAATTCTTCAAATCAACCAGAAGAACCAATATCTCAAAGATTGCCTCTGCTGTTTCAATCATCATATTGCCCTTGACAACGTTTGGAGGTACCCAAGACCCATATTTCTGTTACTATCTCACCTGAGGCAATTCCTTGGCTCAGCTTTGGCACGCTGATTCAACAAGCTGTATGTAATATCTTTCTGCTTATTCCTCTGTTCTTTCTTCATCTGTTCCGCTGTGGTCTGTGCAAATCTTGCTCACCTTGTTGACTCACTCTTTATTGCAAAGGTGCCTGAACCCTTTTTCAGGGAGTTATTGAATTCAATTAAATTCTTAAGATGTGCAATAAGTTATTAGGTGGATTTAGGTATTAGATATCAGGTGGATTTTTAAAAATCACTCACCAAATGACAATTCACTGAAACTCAATCGTAATACTGAATGCTTCTCGTGTAGCTGAAAGTGAATTGATTGAAGTTGGTAAAGTACAAGTAGGTTGAACTTAAAGTTCAGCCCAGATGCTTTGAAAAATTCAGTAAATTCCTGTGCTGCCCCAGATTCTCTGTAAACATTGGGAAAGGGACATAGTTCACTCAGCAGAGGCCAGATACGGCATCCTACGGCCTGTTCTGCCCGCCGGGATTTTCCGTTCCCGCCGAAGTCAACGGACTTTTGAATAACTCGCCAATTTTACAGCCCCGCCCCTGCCATGACCGGGCCATAAAATCCCGCCTTGGGTGTTGACTACTTCACTAGTTGGAGATCAATACACGTGTCCATGAAGAAGATCTTGATTTTATGTTTATTTAAAGAAATGGGCTCACTTGTGAGAATGCAACCTCAATCAGATCATCCTCAATCTTCTTTTCTCAAGGGAACACAAGTCAATCTTAGGCAACCTGTCCCTATAATTTAGCCATGAAAACCCAACATCATTCGGGAAAGTTTGTGATCCACGCCTTCCAGGTTCAATATATCATTCCCGAGCTGTCACATCCAAAACTGAACACAATACTTCGGATGAGTCCTGACCATGGCTCTGTCAAATTTATGTTGAATTGCATAAAATGTCCAGCTCAGAAAGAGGGCATTTACTCAACTTACCTGTACTGCTACACATGAGCATCACGGTAGCACAATGGTTAGCACAGTTGCTTCACAGCTCCAGGTTCGATTTCCGGCTTGGGTCACTGTCTGTGCGGAGTCTGCACGTTCTCCCGTGTCTGCGTGGGTTTCCTCCAGGTTCTCCGGTTTCCTCCCACAGTCCAAAGATGTGCAAGTTAGGTGGATTAGCCATGACAAATTGCCCCTTATTGTCCAAATAGGTTGCGTGGGGTTACTGGGTTACGGGTATGGGGTGGAGTCGATCCCACAGCAGCACGGGCAAAGTTTAGGTAGGGTTACTGGGTTATGGGGATAAAGGGGGACGGGGTGGAGGCATGGGGCTTAAGTAGGGTGCTCTTTCCAAGGGCCGGTGCAGACTCGATGGGCTGAATGGCCTCGTTCTGCACTGTAAATTCTATGAAATTCTATGATTCTATGAGTCATGGGCTTAAGTAGGGTCCTCTTTCCAAGGGCCAGTGCAGACTCAATGGGCCGAATGGCCTCCTTCTGCACTGTACATTCTATGAGCCTCCTTCACTCATCTTCTATGAAGGTGGTATAGTGGTTATGTCACTTGACTAGTAATTCAGAGGCTTGGACTAATTATCTAAAGATATGAGTTCAATTCCCACCACGGCAGCTCAGGAATTTAAATTTCATGAAATAAAATTTGGAAAAGTATCAATAATGGTGACCATAAAAGTAAAAGTTTCTTGTAATAACTATCTTGTTCGTTAATGTCTTTTAGGGAAGGAAATCTACTGTCCTTATCCGGTCTGCCCTTCTGTGACTTCAGATCCACATTAATGCGGTTCAGCTTTAGAGTGGCACAGCAGCACAGTGGTTAGCTCTGTTGCTTCACAGCTCCAGGGTCCCAGGTTGGATTAGTGGTTTGGGTCACTGTCTGTGCGGAGTCTGCACGTTCTCCCTGGGCCGGATTCTCCGACCCCCCTCCGGGTGGGAGAACCACTGGGGATCGGCGTGAATCCCACCCCCGCCATCCTCCTGATTCTCCCGCCCCCCGAAATCCGGCCCGGCGTGAGTCGCGCCACCCGCCTCGGAGAATGGCGGGGTCCAGCGCGACTGAATGGGTGTCGGGGCCGCCCGAATTCTCCGGCCCCCGATGGTCCGAAGTCCCACCCGCCTGTAGTCAGTCCCGCCAGCGTAAATCAGAGTAGGTCCCATAACGGCGGGACCTGGCAGTGCAGGCGGGCTCCGGGGTTCGCGGAGGGATCTTGCCCCGGGAGGTGGGCCCACATCTGGGCCCACTGATCCGCGGGCGGGCTTGTGACGCGGGGGCACTCTATTCCTTCTGTATCCGCCATTGTGATCCTCCGCGATGGCCGATGCGGAAGTGAATCCCTGTGCGCATGCGCGGGGATGACGCCAGCATGTGCTGGCGCTACCGCGCATGCGCGAACTCGCGCCAGCCGGCGGAGGTCCTTCGCCACCGGTTGCCGTGGTGCCAGGCCCCTATCCCGCCAGCCGGCGGGGCGCCAACCTCTCCGGGGTGGGCCTAGCCCGTGAAGGTGCGCCGGAGTGGTTCACGCCACTCCGTCCCACCGGGACCCCCCGCCCCGCCGGATACGGGAGAATCCCGCCCGGGGTGTCTGCGTGGGTTTCCTCCAGGTGCTCCGGGTTCCTCCCACAGTCCAAAGATGTGCAGGGTGGGTGGATTGGCCATGCTAAATTTTCATTTGTGTCCAAAAGGTTAGGTGGGGTTACAGGGGTAGAGTGGCGGTGTGGGCTTAAGTAGGGTGCTCTTTCCAAGGGCCGGTGCAGACTCGCTGGGCTGAATGGCCTCCTTCTGCACTGTAAATTCTATGATGCTATGATAATTCTATGATTCTATGCGCATATCCTTCTATTTCCCTGATATATTTGCCCAGCTTCCCTTTAAAGGCACTTATGTTGCTCATCGCCATATAACTTCCATATTTTCACCACTCTGTATATAAAAAACAATCCCCTGACTTCTGTGTTGGATTTATTAGCAACTATTTCACATTTATGTTCCCTCATTTTGGATTGCCACCAGCAACATCCACTCTATCACTGCTCTATCAAATCTCTTCATAATTTAAAAAGTATTTATTAGATCATTCAGTCGTCTCTTCTCTCAAGAAAAGAAACACAGCCTGTTCAATCTTTTCTGAAAGTTATTGCCTCCCCATTCTGTTATCATCTTCTTTTTGATTTTTGCACCTACTCCAGCACCCTTTTACAATATGATGACCAAACTTGCACACAGGCCTCTGGGAGTGGTCTGACCACAGTTTCTTTCTAAATTTAACGCAATTTCGCTGTTTTTCAATTCTATTCCAGTCAATCCAATTGTAAAACCCAATGGGGGCGATTCTCCGATACTGAGGCCAAGGGGAGATTTTCCGATATTGAGGTCAAGTGTTCGCGCCATCGTGAACGCCGTCGCGTTTCATGACTGCGCGAACAGGGCCCGGGCACATCCTATTCTGGCCCCCACAGGGGGCCAGCACGGCGCTGGAACGGTTCACGCCGCACCAGCCTCCTTACCGCTGTGCCAACCCGCGCATGCGCAGTTAGGGCAGCTCAATCCTGCGCATGCGCAGTTGAGCCATGCCAACTTCTTACATGCGCCGGCCCCGACCCAACATGGGGTCGGTGTTCAGGGGCCGGCCGCACCAGGAAGTAGGCCCGGGGGGGGGAGAGGCCGGCCCACCGATTGGTGGGCATTTCTCAGCATTTTGAAAACACTGTCATTTATTTTTCTTAGGTCCAAAGGGGACAATCTCGCATTCAACTCCATCTGACAGGGTTTTAGCCAGTTACTTTGGGCCGGATTTTCCGGTTGCGCCCATTCTAAGACTGGAAATTCCAGCACGAGGACCTTTAAATGATCGATCAAATTATCCGTCCCGCCTGCGATGCCCGTGACAGGCGGGACCCGAGAGAATTACCCACGAGCCCATGTGTCTCTAATATCCCATTTAATGCCATTCCCAACAATATCACAGCAATTTAGGGGTCTATATATGACATCCACTAATGCTTTTTGCCCGTTGCTGTTTCTCAACTCTAACCACACAGCATTGTCGGAGCTAATGGCCGGGATTCTCCAATCCCGTGCCAGGTCGGAGAACCGGCGGGGGCGGGATGGGGGGGGGTCGCACAAATACCGCAATGCCGCCCTGACGCTGGGGTTCTAATACTCCGACTCGGGAAAAACCTCGCCAACGGGGATTGCGCAGTGCGGGCTGCAGAATCGCCAGAAATGGCGCGACGTGCTTGTCCCTGGGCCTGCTGCGAATCCCGGCCTGGATGGGCCGAAGTCCCGCCGGCGTGGCCGCCGGTGTGAATCAAACATCCTTTTTAACGGCGTCAACCAGTCATGCTGGCTGACCGCGACAAAGGTGGAGGTAAGGGTCGGCGTGGGGGGGCCACCACAGATGTCGAGACGGCACGGCCGAGGCTGGGGGGTTGCGGTTGTTGGGGTCGGAGGCCGCCCAGGGCCGGGGGTGCAGGGTGGTGCCAGGGTTGGTGTTGGTCGGGGGGGTGGGATGGGGAGTGCCAGGGAGAGATTCTGGGGAGGGGGGCGGGGTGTGCCTCGGCGGTGGTCTCAGGGGGTGGGGGGGTGGGGTTTGCCAGGGAGGGGGTCTGGTTGGGGTGGGGTGAGGAGTGCGGGGGTTGGTGGGGCGGTTTGCGTGGCTAGGTGGCAGCTGGCAACAGTGGTGATCATGCAGCCCATGCCACCTGGTTGCAGAGGGGGTGCATGTGCAATGATGATATGTCGTCTACCTCCACCACTGTTATGCTTGGCCATCACCCAGTGATGTTGGCCGCCGTGGTGGGGGCCGCTAAACTGCATATAGCCCTATGGGAGCTGGAGCAGGGGCGTGCCAGGGAGGCAGCGGAGGCTGCCGCAGAGGAGCATGCTGCAGAGGGGCAGGTGGCAGCCGACCAGTCTGAAGGGCCGCCGCCTGACAGGACGAGGAGGAGGAGGAGGAGGAGGAGGAGGCCGTGCCACGGCGACGGAGGCGCCCAATGAGGCCCCGTGTGTTTCGACGCCGCATGTCCTTCCAGGACCTCTTGGGCAGGGCATGCAGGAGGGGACTCCGGATGAGGCTGGAAATCGTCGCCCATATCTACCACCTGATGGCACATCTGTAACCGTGTGGGACTAGGGGTGGACATCCTCTCCCGGTGGTGACGGTCGCCCTCATCCTCTACGCCACGGGTCGCTCCAGTGGCCGAGTGGGGACCAGTCCAGCATCTCCCAGGCGTCGGTGCACAGGTGCATCCGTGCAGACGCCCTGTACGACATCACGGAGCACTACATCCAGTCCCCTGTGGACCACGGCCACCAGGATGCCGGGGCAGCGGGCTTTGCTGCTATCGCCAGGATACCCATAGTACAAGAGGTGATTGATGGGTTACCCGTCACCGTGCGGCCACCAGCAGATACCAGGCACGTGTTCATGAACAGGAAGGGGACCTGCTCCATGAACATTGAGGTGGTCTTTGAACGGGCCACAGCACCACCTCCTCCCTCGGGGTGCCCGATGGCCCCCGGGGCTCTCCATGGGACGGGGATGCAAGCGGATCCAGCACCTGAGGCACCTGATGCTGCCAGGCCTGGAGGCCCTCCCTGGTATCAACAGGAGTCTGCAAGTTTGAAGCCATGGAGCTCAGGGAGTTGGCCATCCCTGTTTGTGTCTGGGTGACGCCAGCAAGCACCTGGGCAATGACGCCGAAACCCCCAGCGATGGCCTGCTGAGACTGGGCCATGGCCTGCTGAGACCGGGCCACAGCGTTGAGCACCGCTGCGATCTGCTTCTGACTCTGGCTCATGGCTTCCTGTGAGAGGGCAGCCATGTCCTGGGCCATGGCCCACGCCTGCACAGAAAGCCCCAGACCTTGCACACTGTTACCCATGTCCAACACCGTCACCCATTGCCTCCACCGCGGACACCATCCGTGCGGTTTTGGCCTGGGTGACATGCATGACCAGCATCACTCCCTGCTCCTACACACGGGTGGACCCCTCCTCCTGCGTCTGCAGGTGCTGCAAGTTGGCCGTCAGCCCCTCCACTTGTCCCAGGGTACCTGACTGCATCGGGTCTATGAGTGGGTGTGGGAATCCAGGAACCCGGGACCTGTCTGGGAGTCAGCTGGTTGCAGCGGCTGGGCTGCCCTCTGACCGTCCGGCCCTTCGGCCGGTTAGTCTACCAGAAGCCTCATCGCTAAGGTGACCAACGAAGTGTGTGTCTCTGCGATGGTGGAGGGTGTAGGAGATAGCAGTGGCGTTACGTGGAGGTCCTCATCGGACCCGAAGTCCGAGGTTCCCTGGGGTGGTCTGCCCTGTCCGTCCGTCCCCTGTGTTTGAGTGTCCTGTCGTGGTGTGTTGAGTCGACTGGGACAGAGGGGCTATTGTGTGGCTGCCCTCCCTGTCGCTGGATGAGTCCCGACGTCGTGGCCGCACTGGCACTGGATGGGGGCGGCGTATGACTGTTGGCCCGGGTCGATCCCTGGCTTGTGGTCGCCCTGGCACAGCCTGAGGGTGATCTGCATACGCAGGGACGGGGGATCACTGTATGGTCCTTCAATATACAATATAGCATGCATGGTTAGATACACAGACCGGCTGAGGGGGTGGTGG
This sequence comes from Scyliorhinus canicula, assembly GCF_902713615.1. NCBI lineage: Eukaryota > Metazoa > Chordata > Chondrichthyes > Carcharhiniformes > Scyliorhinidae > Scyliorhinus > Scyliorhinus canicula. Next base: position 104,048,012 of record NC_052159.1, read on the forward strand.
GAGGAGGGAGGGTTGGGAGGAGGGGGGATGGGAGGTGGGAGGAAGGGGGATGGGACGAGAAGGGGGAAAGGGGGATGGGAGGAGGTGAGGGAAGGGGGGGGATAGGAGGAGAGGGGAGGAGAGGAGGGGTGATGGGATGAGGGGGAGGAGGAGGAGGGGGGAATGGGAGGAGGCAGGGAGGAGGGTGGATGGGAGGAGGAGGGGATGGGAGGAGGCAGGGGAAGGGAGGACGGGAATAGGGAGGATGGGGGGATGGGGAGGTGGGGGATAGGGGGAGGGTGGGATGGGAGGAGGGTGAGGATTGGGGGGGGGGGCAGGGGGGTCTGACTTGGTATTGCACCCCTGATCTCTGCATCCACAACCTCCCGGTCCTCGGGTCTGCCTGCAAGGTCCAGGGCCCTCTGTTCATGAACAGTGAGGGTGCAAAATTCAGTTGGACCCCTCTGATCTTGGCACGCCTTGGTTGTCATGGGCGTGCTTCTCCTGGGGGGGGGGGGGGGGGGGGGGGGGAATAAAGTAAAAGATCAAGTGTTAGGCGGACATATACTTGCAGCCCAGCGATTGGGTGTATGTTGGCAGAGGTTGGCAGGCCATCCTGCCAATGCAGCCCCTGCATGGGCGTCTCAGCTCGGTGCATCATGTGTGGGGGGTTGGTGCCATGGGCACAGTGGGGGGTACCCACCCTGGCTGCCCTGACTAGGTCATTGACCTTCTTGTGGCTCTGGCTGCCTGTCCTGGGTGTTATCCCTATGGCGCTGACAGTGTCACCCACCTCCCTCTACAGGAGCCGGCCGGTGTTGGCTGTGACCCTGCGGCTGTGTCCGGGGTACCGGGCCTCCCTCCTCTGCTCCACGGTGTCCAAGAGCACCTTGATATCCCGGTCCTGGAACTTTGGCACTGCACGGGCGGCGGAAACCTTCCCGCGTTGCCCTGTGTCTCTGCTGGTGGCGTCTATTTAACAGCGACGCGGCGTCAATTACACCGCGCGTGCCTGTGACACCGTTCCGGGTCGCGCCGTTGCGCTTCCCGTGACGCCCGTGCTGGCCCCTTCCATGGCGTAGAATATGTGCAGTTTTGCTGGCCTCGCCGGAGTCGCTCGCGCTGCTTTTGACGCCACCGTCAGAACGTGGCCGCGGGATCAGAGAATCCCGGCCAATATCTTCCTTTACTATTGCGTTAATTTCCTCGTTGACCAGCATTGCAACCCCACCGCCTTTTCCTTTTTGTCTGTCTTTCCCAAATACTGAATACCCTGGACATTCAGTTCTCATCCCTGGTCACCCTGCAGGCATGACTCCGTAATTTACACGATTAGTTCATCCACTTTATTGCGAATGCTCCGCGCGTTAAGGCACAAAGCCTTTAAAGGTTGAGAAGACAGGGCCTTCATGAATAACCTCATTCAGTCTGGGAATTGAACTTGTGCTGTTGGCCTGACTGCATCACAAACCAGCTGTCCAGCCAACTGAGCTAACCCAGACTTCCTAGTGGTGTCAAACTCATTAGTGGTTTCCTCAAAAAGTTAGATTACCAGGCATGACTTACCTTTAACAAAACCATGCTGACTGCCTCTGATCAGCTCACATTTGTTTAAGAGCATAGTCACCCTTCTGATGCGGTATGTGGCGAGTGTAATTATCCAGCTTACTACCCTCTTTAGAAGAGTTGCTGCAATGATTGCAACTATATCGGCCCGTAGCCTCGGTATCTAGGGGTCCCCCGAAGATGTGCTGGGGAACCCCTGCTGGAAGTTCCCAGGTGAGGATTGCAATTGCCCGGGAAGTTAAAACTTCCGATGGGCAATTGCCCTGTACTGGGAACCATTGAAAAATGAAATCGAAAACTTCAGATGGTTTCAATTGTTACACAGTAATAGTTACCCATAAAAAGTTAGAAGAATTAAAACCGCTTTTAACCTCTGGGATATTATTGTACTGACTTTTCCTGACCCCCCCCCCCCACAGGAGGCCAACATCCCCCTACCCAACACACTACACTCCCCAACCCCCCCCCGACCAGATACTACCCAGTGATCAAAACCTGAATCTTAAACCTTGGAGTTCCAGAAAGACATTCAGATGCAGGACCATCTCACACAGTAAGGTTTTGAAAACTTACTATCAAATTGTCTCAGGCTGTCAAATGTTCCTAACTGATTTCCAATTTTTCACAGGAAATATGAGAACTGTTTAATACAGAATCTGGGGATAATAGAATTTTACAGCTCATTGTACCTGGGCTGATTCTACTTCTCCAAAAGCACTATCTGTTCAGTCTCATTCACCTGATTGGTCTCATTCGGGAGAAGAAAAGTACTTGAATTTGTATCGCACCTTTTGTAACATCTGGATGCCCTGAAGATTTTTATCATTCAAATAATTTTATTTGTCACTGTTGTAATGTGGAAAAGACATCAAAGTCCCAGAGGCAACAATGAAATAAATAACAAATAATCTGTTTTAGGATTCAGTGTTGACCAGGCAATTGGAATGAATTACTGAGGTCTTCTATACTGGGATCGTTATCCATAGAGGTCAAAATAGGCCTTGCTTTAACATCTCAACCAAAAGACAGTGGGTGGGATTCTCCGTCCGGCCACAGACCGAATCGGTAAACCTGATTGGACAGAGTATCGGCTCCGACGCCGAAGTTGTTGCCGGTGCCAGTTTCACGTCAAATCATAATTCTCTGTCGCCTCGACAGCGGCGCCAATGCATTTCAGAACACATGTATGTGAAACACTGTTTGCTATCATTAGCTTGCCTGACCCAGTATTCTCCGGGGCCTCTACTATTCTCCGCCTCCATTGGGGCGAATTCCCGACGGCAAGGTTCACTTGTGCTTTGTTCAGCCTTGTTGTGGGCCAGGGTTACTCCAAAGTATATCATGGAGTTCACCTGACCTACAACCTTTTATTAATTTTGGTTATGAGGAGCACAAGGGCCTGCCTTTCAGGTGTTATTCAACGGAGGTCTTAAGCACTTTTAATCAAAAACAAAGTTTATTCTACAAATTTTGTTTAATATTTTTACAAACACACAGTAAAGCATTTTTATCAACTACAAACATAAATACCCATCACAGCTACAATACTCTATATATAATCCTTAATATATTTCCCCCTTAAACTGTTCCAATTTAGTAACAAGATCCCATAAACCAGAAAACCCCTTTTCAAAGGTGTGGCCCAGAGCACAGCACTCAAGACCTGATATACACTCTTGTTTCCTTTTCAAAACATCAGGTTTAAATTCCTTTCAGAAAGCAGTTATCCCTTTTCAAGTTGTCATGTAATTGGGAAACACTTTTAAAATGCAGAGCGAGAGAGAGAGAGACAGGACAAGACTGCTCGGTCTGAAACCAGCAGCTAAAAGGTGAAAATGAAAGCAAGAAACTCAGAGCCATCAAAACAGCTTCCAACTCAAAACAAAAGTAAAACCCAGAGCCACCGCCCAGATCCACCCACACAATGACATCACTGAAGCCACGTGATAAGACAAAACATTTCTTAAAGGGACACTCCCATGACAGCCTCCCGAGTGTCAATCACGGACCTGACGAATTTCGCACTGTTTCTCATTGGAATCAATTGTGTTCCACGTGGCACCGATGATAGTCCCTCCACAGTCGCTGAATCGATCCAAGTACGGTGCCAGCTTTGCTCTTCTGGAAGTCCATGAATCCTGCCCTGACGTCAACACTTAGTCTCAGGAATGGGGAATCCCATCCAGCAACTCTGATAGTGCAGCACTTCCTCAGTGCTTGAAAAATGGGAGCAGGTGTAAGCCGTTTAATCTCACGAACCTGCTCCACCAGTCAATAAGGTCTTGGCCGATCTGATATGGTCTTGTTTCCATTTCCTGAACTGTCCCCCATAATCCTTGATTCTCTTCTCAGTCAAAAAACTTTAACTCAACTTTGAATACATTCAATAACCCAGCTTCCGTTCTTTGCTGGGAGAGAGAATTCCAAACATTGACAATCCGCTAAGAAGAAACTCCTCCTCGCTTTCATCTTCAATGGGAGATCTCCTATTTTGAAATTGTGCCCCTTAGTTTTAGATTCCCCATGTGGGGAAATATTCTCTTAGCATCAACCCTGTCAAGCACCCCCACAGGATCTTATATGTTTCAATAAGATCACCTCTCATTCTTCAAAGCTCTAGTGAGTGTAGGTCGAATCCGCTCAACCATTCCTGCAAAGACAATCACTTCGTCCCCAGAATCACCTTTATGAATCTCCTCTGCAGGGCCGGCTCAAGGCACCGGCAACTCGGGCAGTCGCCCGGGGCGCCATGTGCTAGGGGGCGCCAGACTCGGGTCCCGCGCATGCGCAGTTGGGCCGGTGCCAACCAGCGCATGCGCGGTGGCCGCCCTCCCCCGCTGTGGCCGCCCTCCCCCAGGGGAATGGGACAGTTCAGCGCCGACGTTTCAGCGCCTAGATGTTTCAGCGTCAAAAATTTCAGCGCTGCCGTTTCAGCGCCAAAAATTTCAGCTGGCCAGCGCTCATTCATTCACAGGTCACTTTACAAGCGCAACGAGATTAACAGGGGAGCCAAAAAGCTGCAGTGCAAAGGTGGTGACACAGGTATACTTAGTTATAACACTTAGTTATTTGGCCTTTTTTTGGAGTTTTATTACTGTGTGCTAAGTGGTGTGCAGAACCCAGATACAGAAGCCTCACCCCCAAGGTCTGCTTAAATGTCATGTCTGATGCTTTTAAAATTTGCTTATCTTTAAACATGGGGATAAAAATCCCATGCTCTTTAAACATAGGGGAGAAAAAGCTGAAACTGTCAGTGAAAGTTTTGAAAAACCCTCCGTTGAACTACATGTCATCTGGTGTAGGTTAGAAAACAATTTACCATCTGCTCATGCGGTTTCAATAATCAATAATCAATTATCACTCCCCCCAAGGACTATTATTATGACTGCATCCCGCTCCTTTCATTCTTTTCGTCTCTCTTGAGGGTGTTATTTCTAATCATGGTGCACTCTGTTGGTCGGGTTAGTTTCCCGGGGTCCCCCTGGCTGGGGTTGGAGTGATTATCCTTTTCCTCTTAATATGAATGGGGACAGTACATTTTCCCTGCTGGGACGGGAGAGGTTTGAATTTGGATGGGGCGCAGGTCCAATGATATGGCCAGTATCCTGTTGTCCCTGGGTACTTGGGATGTTCCTTCTGGAGGATGCTTATGAGGGGCAGTTCCCCAAGGTCTTGTTTTTCCTGCTGTATGATTTTTTTTTTCTGGTGCTGAAATGTCCTGTCGCTGAAATGTCCTGTCGCTGAAAAGTCCTGGCGCTGAAACGGCAGCACTGAAGCGGCGGCGCTGAAACGTACCACACCCCTCCCCCAGGGCGGCACCCCTCCCCCATGGCGCCCCCCCCCCGGTCCGCCCCCCCCTCGGTCCGCTCCCCCCCCCACGGGTCCGCCCCCCCTGCGGGTCCGCCCCCCCCCGCGGTTGGCCCCCCCCGTGGGTCCGCCCCCCTGCGGGTCCGCCCCCCCCCGCGGCCCGCCCCCCCCCCGCGGGACCGCCCCCCCCCCGCGGGTCCGCACCCCCCCGCCCAGGCCCCCCCCAGGCCCCGCCCCCCCTCCCAGGCCCCGCCCCCCCTCCCAGGCCCCCCCCTCCCATGCCCCCCCCTCCCAGGCCCCGCCTCCCCTCCCCAAGGGCGCCGAAGTTCAGCTTGCCCGGGGCGCCAGCAACCCTAGGGCCGGCGCTGCTCCTCTGCACTGCTTCCAAACCCATTTAAATTTCTCTTTAACTAAGGTGACCGAAACCTCACACTGTCCTTTAGGTGTGATCTCACCAATGCCCTGAACAGCTGTCGTAAATCTTCCCTACTTTTAAACTCCATTCCCCCTTGCAAGAAAGGCCAGAATTCTATTTGTCTTCTTAATTATCTGCTGCATCTGCTTGCTGACTTTTTGTGGTTCATGTACAAGGACACCCAGATCCCTCTGTAGCACAACATTCTGCACCTTTCCCCATTTAATTAATATTCTGCTTTCCTATTCTTCCAGCAAAAGTGGAAAACCTCACAATATACTCCATATGCCAACATTTTGTCCATTCACTTAACTTATATATTTCAGCCAATTTGGCTAAAATGCAGTTAGTCCCTTCATCCAAGTCATTAAGATAGAATGAAAATATTTGGGCCCAGCACTGATTCCCACAGCACTTCTCTAGTTACAGTTTGTCATCCTGAAAATGACCCATTTATCATGCCACTCTGTTCCCTGTTATTTAGCCAGTACACTATCCATGCTAATATATCACCCTCAATACCATATGCTCTTACCTTGTGTAGTAGCCTTTTATATGACAGCTTATTGAATGCATTTTGGAAATCCAAATACACTACATATACTGGTTCTCCTTTATTCACCCTGTTGTTGCATTCCTAAAGGACTCCAATAAATTTGTCAAGCATAATTTCCCTTTAATAAAACCATGATTTCCTCCCTCTAAGTAATCTTAGATAATTTTCCATTTGGACAGGAATCTCACTTTGGATTTGTTCTTGTGAACATTGTAAGATGGTACTTATTGACACTCTAAGTTGTCTTGAGAGCAAACTATATCATGTGCAATTAGAGCCATTCAAGGCTACACCAGACAGAAAAAGAGGGACATCAATAAACTTGTTGGGTATTTACAACAATTCAGAAGCTTCCATGGTTATTATCAGGTGTAATTATACAAATTCCCAGATTTTCTTTCTTTTAATTTCACAAAATACAATGGATAGTATTTGAACATGCACCTTTTTTGTTTTGTCCTTTATTATAGCCACTAAGTTATCATCTCAATCTACTGGTTACAACCATGATGAGAGTGCAACTTCAAAGCTTTCCTTCACATTTTGTTAATGATTTCTCATTTCCATAGAATCCTTAGAATCCTTACAGTGCTTAAGGAGATCATTTGGCCCATTGATTCTGTACTGACCCTCTGAAAGAGCACTTCCTAGACCCACTCCTCAGCCCGATCTCCATAACCCTGCATATTGATCATAGCAATCAACCTTACCTGCACATCGTTTGGACATTAAGGGAAAGTTTAGCATAGCCAATCCACCTAACCTGCACATGTTTGGACTGTGGGAGGAAACCGGAGCACCTGGAGGAAACCCATGCAGACACGGGAGAAAGTGCAAACTCCACACAGACAGTCACGCAAGGCTGGAATTGAACCCGGGCCCCTGGCGCTGTGAGGCAGCTGTGCTAACCACTGTGCCACCCTGTCGCCCACAAATTCCTAATTTGCTCCTGATTGGTGAGAACTGACATTGTCTCATAACAATCAGGATATATTTCCTCAATCTTCTTTGCAATGGTTTTATCTGGAGCAGGCGAGAGAGCGTTTCCCTCTGGTCTCTGAACATTAATAGTATATCAAAAAATTACAGGAACATTGCCTATGTTTGTGAAAGAAAATCCCCAAACGAATGCATTTTGAAATAACAATCAGAGGAAGTCTTTCTGTCAGGTTTATGATATTGCTAATGTGTGATGGCCAGAGGTAATCATTCCCCACGTCCATGGTGACTTCAAAAATGCTGATGCTATCACTACGCTGCTGAATTGATTTAAAATATATGACCTCATATTCTGTGGGTAATTTGTTTTATAGCTTGGAGATGTTCAACAAAATGGTCTCAAAGGCAATGTTTGGTTCCTGCCAATAAGAAGATAATGCTTGCTTTCTCCGATGTACAATAAATAACTACTTATAAATTGTAGCTTACATTTGTAATGGGGTACAACAGTTTAACCATTTGCTTTGAATCATTCTTTGGCATGCTACATATGCTTCCTCCTCCTATGGGTGCCACACCTTAAGGGGGTGTTGTTTTTTTAAAATAAATTTAGAGTACCCAATTCATTTTTTCCAATTAAGGGGCAATTTAGAGTGGCCAATCCACCTAGCTTGCACATCTTTGGTTTGTGGGGGCGAAACCCACGCAAACACGGGGAGAATGTGCAAACTCCACACAGACAGTGACCCAGAGCCGGGATCGAACCTGGGACCTCGGCGCTGTGAGGCTGCAGGGCTAACCCACTGCGCCACCATGCTGCCCTAAGGGGGTGTTGTTGACCATGGATTCCATTAGATTGGCCTGTGAGGGGGCTCGGCAGAGTACTGCACGGCCACAGATGAGGAAGTGAGACCCCGCTTAGTTGCGGTTTCCCGTCACATGTGCGCCACGCCCGCACCACCCTCACACCCACACCACCCCAACTCATACGCTCGCCCACACACCCCCCCCCCCCTCCCCTCAGCCTGCCATCTAATCATGCATCTTGTCTTACAGGACCTGCTGGTAATGGGGCGGATCCATCTGGCGTCCTCCCACCCCAACCAGTGCCACAGCTGGAGGCCCGAATGTGCCGAGCACTGATGAGGAGAGCAGCTGGGACATGAGTCCTCCGCCCAAGACTCTGGAGACCCCGAGCTCGGGTCGGAGGATGGCATGGATTTCCTGTCACAGCTGTCTCCTACACCTCCACCATCCCAGACACTCACCTCGGTTGAGCACTTTAGTGAAGAGGCTCCTGGGACACTATTTGGTGCGCACCACACAGCTGAAACAGAGGGTGGAGGTAGGAGCACCCAAGGAGGTGGACGGTCGGAGAGCAGGCCGATCCCAGGGAACAGCTGCCATCCAGACGGGTCTCGAGCTTCTGGAACAAACAGTCCCATCCATAGTGGTGATGCGGCCACAGAGCCAGGGACTACATGAGGGGATGTCGGCGAGCAGCAGGTGCAGTTGGAGGAGTCCAACCGTATGCGGGATCAAGAGGTGGTGCCAACAATGCATGGCACCCAGGCCAACACCACACAGGTGGCATCGACAGTGGAGGCATTGGGGGGCGACGGTTTTGGCTATGGATCACCATGTCCAAGGCCTGGGGCATTCTGTGCAGGTGCTGGCCGAGGCCCAGGACAGAGTTGCCACTTCACAGGTAACCATGTGCCAGAGCAACCTGGAAATCACAGTAGCGCTTCTGAGCGGGGCCCAGTCACTGCAGGCCGTGGTTGGGAATGTCAACAGCATTGCCCATGTGCTGGCTGACTTGGCGCAGACGCAGAGGGAGGGGCCCTGTCCCAGAGGGTGGTGACACAGTCAATGGGTAATGTGGCACAGTCCCAGATGGAGATGGTCCACTCCCTGTGCTCCATGGCCACAAGCCATGGACCTCCAGGACTGGCAATGCAAGGTGGCGGGGGAGCCTTAGGTGATAGCCCCCCCTCACACCCCTGTCCCATGAAGTAGCCCGGGGTCATTAGGCAGCCTGAGGGAATCTAGGTGATGGCACCCGTGCCGGTCACTCCGCAGCAGAGGTGCCGGAACACCGCAGCACCTTGGACTCCCCTCCCCTCCCCCCCCCCGGTCCCTGGCGCACCTGGTGGACAGCGGGCAGAATGGGGTGGCACTATGCCACCCTGGACACCTTGGCAGCAGTGGGGTCCAGTTGCCCCAAAAGACACCAGCCAATGGCGATCCAGGTCGCAGGGCCTCCACTCCACTCCTGCTGTGTCATCTGGAGAACCACCTAGTTGTAGCATTAGGGCCCGTAGGGCCAGCAAGTGAGACACTATTTAAGCTCAGTATGAAGTCTTACAACGCAAGGGCAGTACGGTGGCGCAGTGGTTAGCATTACTGCCTCACGGTGCTGAAGTCCCAGGTTCGATCCCTGCTCTGGGTTACTGTCCGTGTGGAGTTTGCAAATTCTCCCCGTGTTTGCGTGGGTTTCGCCCCCACAACCCAAAGATGTGCAGGCTAGGTGGATTGGCCATGCTAAATTTCCCCTTAATTTGAAAAAATTAATTGAACACTCTAAATTTATTTATTTAAATTTATTTTTAAAGAAGTCTTTCAACACCAGGTTAAAGTCCAACAGGTTTATTTCGAATCTCTAGTTTTCGGAGCGCAGCTCCTTCATCAGGTGACTCACCCATGCATGTTGGCCCTCGCACACACATCGTGCAGCCTCCCGTGCCTAACTGGGCTCCAAGTTCTGCCCACTCTCCCCCTACCCCGCATCCTCCTTGTTGAGCGAGTGCTACCCTTCCTCCTCCTCATCCATCAAATCGCCTCCCCTGCTGTGCGATGTTGTGGAGGATGCAGCAGGAACCACAATGTGGGAGACCCTCTCAGTATCATACTGGAGAGCCCTCCAGAGTGGTCCAGGCACTTGAACTGCTGGGCTGTATGGGCTTCGTTGTAGCAGTTCTCCGCGTCAGTCTGTGGCCTCCAGATGGGCATCATCAGCCTTGCTCGCAGCGGATAACCCTGTCACCCAGGAGCAAGCCCCACTGGCCAGGTACTGGGCACAGATGTGTATGATGAGCAGCATGTTCACCTTTCGGTTTGTGTGCAGCGGCCTGTTATCCGCAGTTGCCGATAGGGGGCCATGCATCCCGTCGGTCACTCTCTGGACCCGGTGAAACGCGTCGATGGTGGCGAACCCCTCTGCCCGGGCATCCTGGTAGGCTCGGTCCACATTGAAATGGATGTTTGGTGCCGCCTGTGCATATAGGTCGTCCGTGATGATGCAGATACACCTGTGCACCAAGGTCTGTGAGATCCCGGACAGGTCGTCACTCGGCGTCTGGAAGGAACCCATCGTGTGAAAATTCAGGATGACCATCACGTTGACGTCCACTGGGAGCAAGTGTCCTCCCCTATTCCCCCACGGTGCCAGGTGTGCCATGATCTGGCAGATTTGTTGCAGTGTCTCCCTGCTTCCGGTCCGGCAGACCCTCAAATGACAGGCGGTGCCAATACACAGGAGGCCTCATGCCAGCAGCCTCTTGGCTTGGCGCCCGTCACTGATGCCAGGGATACCGTTGTCTGGCACTTCCTCCACCAAGGGTAGGCACCGCGGCCCCTATAGGGACAACTGTGGGTGTTGCCCTGGGTGGGCCGCCAGCGGGTGGCAGCCGGGTGGGGAGGATGGAGTATGGGGTAGGCTGCGGGGGTGGAGGTGAGGGTGGGGACGCTCATACAGTCGGTGTCTTACTCCAGAACCAGGACCAGTGTGGGTGGTTAGTGGGGTGTGAAGCAAGATGGCTGCCTTGCAGGCCTCGGTCATGGCAGTCCGTGCCTAGTCCTTTCTGGGTCACACTGGCCGCTTGGACTGTTCCCCCATCACCCCCTCTCCTGTCCTGGCTGCCCCCCCCCCCCCCCGCCCCACTCCAGCCAGCCCGACTAGTGTCCGGCACGGCAGCCCATAGTCGCTCCTCTCTGTGTCCTAACTCCTTCATCAGCCACGATGCTGTTATCATGATTTTTAAAAGTACAAGTGAATCGCGCTGGCGGGAACTTGGCCTATTATAAGAGGAGTATTGCGGCTCGGGCCCGCTAATGATATGCAAACTGTGTTTGCTACACATGCGTTCCAGTATGCATCGATGCCACTATCGAGTGACGGAGAATTGCAATTTGGCGTCAAATCGCCACCCACCGCGATTTTGGCGTCGGAACCGATTCTTCGCCCATTCGCATTTCTCGATTTCGCCATTGGCTAACGGAGAATGTCACTCCTGAGCTTTGGCTGTTAAGTGGCAAGTATAATAATAATCTTTATTAGCGTCACAAGTAGACTTACATTAACACAGCAATTAATGTAGAACATAGAAAAGTACAGCACAGTACAGGCCCTTCAGCCCTTACTGTGCTGTACTGTTCTATATTCTAGTTACTGTGAAAATCTCCTAGTCGGCACACTCTGGCGCCTGTTCGGCTGCACTGAGGGAGAATTCAGTGTCCAAGTTGTAATGATATGTGTAGTACAAGTGTGGTAAAGGGTTAACAAGAGAGACATAGAACATAGAACATAGAACAGTACAGCACAGAACAGGCCCTTCGGCCCTCGATGTTGTGCCGAGCAATGATCACCCTAACTCAAACCCACGTATCCACCCTATACCCGTAACCCAACAACCCCCCCTTAACCTTACTTTTTAGAACACTACAGGCAACTTAGCATGGCCAATCCACCTAACCCGCACATCTTTGGACTGTGGGAGGAAACCGGAGCACCCGGAGGAAACCCACGCACACACGGGGAGGACGTGCAGACTCCGCACAGACAGTGACCCAGCCGGGAATTGAACCTGGGACCCTGGAGCTGTGAAGCATTTATGCTAACCACCATGCTACCGTACTGCCCCATGGTATTCTCCCCTCCCTGGCGGGACGGGCCATACTGGCTCTGAGGAGTGGCGTGAACCACTCTGGTGTCGGGCCGCCCTAAAGGTGCGTGTGCTGGCGTCATCCCAGCACCTGCGCAGGGGGGTTCTTCCCTGCTCCTGCCATGGCGGAGGTTGACAGCGGTCGGTGCGGAGGGAAAGAGTGCCTCCGCACCTTCAGGGACTAGGCTAGGGTTGGCGACACGCCAGCCGGTGCCGAAGGGCTTGGTGCCACGCAAACTGGTGCCGAAAGGCCTCTGTCAGCCGGCGCGAGTTGGTACCTGCGCAGGAGCACCAGGGTGTGCTGGCGTCATCCCAGCGCATGCGCAGGGGGGTCTTCTCCGCGTCGGCCATGGCGGACTGTTACACCGGCCGGCGCAGAGATAAACAGTACCCCCATGGCACAGGCCCGCCTGCGGATCGGTGGGCCCCGACCGCGGGCCAGGCCACAGCCCCCCCCCCCCCAGGGCCAGATTCCCCTGCGTTCCACCGAGGTCTCCGCAGGCCGCCCGCAGAACCAGGTCCCGCCGGTAGGGAGTTGGTGTACATTATGCAGGCGGGATCCGCTGAAAACGGGCGGTCACTTGGCCCATCGTGCAATCGCCAACGGCCCCCAACCGGCGTGATTCGCGCCCCCACCGAAAAACTTCAGTAAGGCGGGGTGGGATTCCCGCCGCCCCCCGGCGATTCTCCGGCCCGGCGGGGGGTCGGAGAATCCCGCCCTACATGTAGCTCAACACTAGATGGCATTACTAAGTGATCATATAAAAGGCTGCGTCTCTAGTCATGCTTGGGGAAGCTAATGGAGATTTCAATGAAGAAGGATAGTGTGAGGTTGAGTTGGAGCGCGGTTTATAAATTAGAGACATTATTGATTACTATATCACAGATTCAGTACTATTATTTCATTATCTGTTACTCAGTAAAGTGTGTGACCATAATCAAGTTAAGTACTGTAAAATAAATTAGTTTTGATTTAAACTTCTTCGTTTATATTCTTTGTCAACAGTACGTATCGGGCTATCTTAGAGAAGAAGACAAGGAATATAACACAAGTTACTTAATAGCACGTCTTTCGGGACTTGTAGGAGGAAACCGGAGCATCCGGAGGAAACCTGCACAGACACGGGGAGAACGTGCAGACTCCGCACAGATAGTGACCCGAGCGGGGAATCAAACCAGGTCCCTGGCGCTGTGAAGCAACAGTGCTAACCACTGTGCTACCATGCCACCCTAAAACAGCCCACACAAATGCCAGGCAATGACCATATCCAAGAGAGATTCTAACCATCTCCTTTTTTCACTTAATGGCATTGCCATCCCCAAATGCCCCACCATCAACATCCTGGGGGTTACAATTGATGAGAAACTGAACTGAATCGGTCGCAATAAATATGGCCTCTGCAAAAGCAGATCAGAGGCTGGGAATTCTGCTGTGAGCTACTCACCTTCTGACCTCCCAAAGCCTCTCCATCATCTAAAACTCATAAGGCAGAAATGTGATACAATAGTCTCCACTTACCTGGATGAGTGCAACTCTACCAACACTCAAGGTTTGACAGCATCATCCTCCATCTGAGCATATGCCTCTCCACCACTGCTGAACAGTGGTAGCAGTGTGCACTGTGGTGTTCCTTGTGATTCTTATTCTCAGGATAGATGTCGTAGTGTTCATAAAGACCACAGAAGCTAAGTTCAATAACAAAGCTAACATTTCTTACACTACTTATTAAAGCTCAACCACTTACTCCTACAAAGAACAAAGAACAAAGACAAGTACAGCACAGGAACAGGCCTTTTGGCCCTCCAAGCCTCCGCTGACCATGCTGCCCGTCGAAACTAAAATCTTCGACACTTCATGGGTCCGTATCCCTCTATTCCCATCCTATTCATGTATTTATCAAGATGCCACTTAAATGTCACTATCGTCCCTGCTTCCACCGCCTTCTCCGGCGGCTAGTTCCAGGCACCCACTACCCTCTGTGTAAAAAAACTTTCCTCGTACATCTCCTCTAAACCTTGCCCCTCGCACCTTGAACCTATGCCCCCTAGTAATTGATCCCTCTATCCTGGGAAAAAGCTTCTGACTATTCACTCTGTCTATGCCCCTCAAAATTTTTTAGGCCTCTATCACGTTGCCCCTCCAGCTCCGTTGTTCCAGTGAGAGCAAACCGAGTTTATTCAACCGCTCCTCATAGCTAATGCCCTCCATACCAGGCAACATCCTGATAAATCTCTTCTGTACCCTCTCTAAAGCCTCCACATCCTTCTGGTAGTGTGGCGACCAGAATTGAACACTATATTCCAAGAGTAGCCTAACTAAGGTTCTATACAGCTGCAACATGACTTGCCAATTCTTATACTCAATGTCCCTGGCCAATGAAGGCAAGCATGCCTTATGCCTTCTTGACTACCTTCTCCACCTGTGTTGCCCCTTTCAGTGACTTGTGGACCTGTACACCTAGATCTCTCTGACTGTCAATACTCTTGAGGGTTCTACCATTCACTGTATATTCCCTAGCTACATTAGACCTTCCAAAATGCATTACCTCACATTTGTCCGGATTAAACTCCATCTGCCATCTCTCCGCCCAAGTCTCCAAACAATCTAAATCCTGCTGTATCCTCTGACAGTCCTCATCGCTACCTGCAATTCCACCAACCTTTGTGTCGTCTGCAAACTTACTAATCAGACCAGTTACATTTTCCTCCAAATCATTTATATATACTATGAACAGCAAAGATCCCAGCACTGACCCCTGCGGAACACCAATAGTCACAGCCCTCCAATCAGAAAATCACCCTTCCATTGGTACTCTCTGCCTTCTATGACCTAGCCAGTTCTGTATCCACCTTGCCAGCTCACCCTGATCCCTTGTGACGTCACCTTTTCTACCAGTCTGCCATGAGGGACCTTGTCAAAGGCCTTACTGAAGTCCATATAGACAACATCCACTGCCCTATCTGCATCAATCAATCTTTGTGACCTCTTCGAAAAACTCTTATCAAGTTATTTAGACACGACCTCCCCTTCACAAAACCGTGTTGCCTCTTGCTAATACAGCAAGCAATAATCTAGTAATATACAATCTACAGTCAACTAACACTAGTCTCTACACTCTATCTATAACTGTACTCTGCACTCTCTAGACCTCTCCTCTGCACTCTCTCCAGCCCTTTGCCAGAAGTCTAAGAGTCAGTGCTTTATATAGTTCTGCATCTAGCTCCATCTAGTGGCCAATTATGATATGACATTAACCCTTTATATTCTAGACATTCTACATGATGTCACATGCACCTCCTTCAAGATGCACTGCAGTAACTTGCCAATGCTCCTTGGCTATCCTCTTCCAACCGCATGATCTCTGCGACCTGGAGACACATTGGAACACCACTACATGTAAACTCCTCTCCCATCATGCACCAGGCTGATTTGGAACTGCACCATTATTCCTTCTCTGTAACTAAAATCCAAGAAATCTCTCCCTAAAAGCAGGGTCGGTATACCTAAACTACATGGACCATATCGACCACATGGTCAAATGATGATACGGCTACAAAATGTGTCACATAACAGGAGTGCGGGAATTATCCCCAGGGCATGGGCAGAGCACAAGCATGGAGCAGCTGCTCAGTTAGTGAATAAAGTATTGTTTGTTACAAGTCCTTGTCAGTGTTTGGGAACACAGCACCTCTACATGGTGTCCGAAGTTGGCCACTCCGACACAACGGGCTGGATTCTCCGCCATCAGAATGCTCCATTTTTCCGGCAGCCCGGGGGTTTTCCTGCGGTGCGGGGCTGCCCCATAATGGGAAACCCCACTGACCAGCCGGCGAAACGGAGCATCCCACCGGCCTGCTTAACCAGAAATCTGGCACGGTGGGACGTAGAATCCAGCCCAAGGAGTTCGCCACATTGACCTGCTCACATTCGATGAGAACACTGCAGACATCTGGGAACAGTTGAGAAGGAGTGGCCTATTTACTGTGGTACTGCATTATGCGGCAACTCAAAAAAGGTACAAGCTTATATCTGACTGAACATAGTGGGCCCTGAGGCCATTGAGAAGTTTGAACCATTTGTTTTCTAAATGGAGAAGAAAGAGGACCCCAAACTAACTTGAAAAATTGTTTGAGAACATTTGTCTCCCGTCAAGAAATATAAGGCTCGACTTCTGTGGCGGCCATGGAGTGAGTAGTTGCTTATATGGTAGCTCCTGCTTGTGGTGGACCTTTGGGGCCTTTTTTCCCTGATTTATGGTGGATTTGATTGATGAAACAGGAGACTGGTGAAGTAGAGGAGAAGAACTCCCCACCAGTGTATGGATTTGTGGACCAGAAGTGGTCTGAAAAGGAGAGAAGTTGAAGACCAACAATCGCTACCTGATGGATGAGCCCAGCAGAGACAGAGCCACTTCTTCAAACCAGCCACGTGAGATCAAGATAAAGGCCTTATCCACTTGCACAGTGCCAGTCGCCCTGCAGTTAAGTATAGGTTATTGTAGTTGTTAGGTGTCGTTTAACTTGTAGTGTTTTGTGTTGCATGTCGAAGTAACCCTTGTGTGTAAATAAACCATCTTTGAACTTGAACTGACTAACTGGTTGTGTGGTCATTTGACCGATATCTGGGAAAGGCTTGTGGTTCAGTAAGAGAAATAGAAAGACCCACAGCATTGGCGGCGCTGTTGGGACATAACAACATATCATACAAAGAGGCTCAGTATCATTTTGGGGACTCTAAAGTGCAACATTATTGGTGACACTGGTGGGATAGTATTCCATTAAATTGGCAACAGGAGGCATTATGTAGGGGCACAGGTTTAGGAGCACTGGGAACGTTCTCGTCGGCTCAGTACTCTACAGGCCCGGTGGTGGTGACGGCTCTGAGAGTTTGAGGACAATGGTGGAAGCACATGGGAGTGGGGGGAGCATCGATGTGGGCTCCAATTTGTGGCAATCACCGGTTTGTCCTGGAGAGGTTGGATGGGGGGTTTCGCAGGTGGCAGAGAGAAAGTATTGAGAGGCTGGGGAATCTGTTCATTGCTGGGAGCTTTCCTTGTTTGGAGGATTTGGAGGAAGAGTTTAAACTGCTGGGTGGGAATGGGTTTGGCTATATGCAGGTGAGGGACATTGTGCGAAGGCAGGTTTCAACCTTTCCTCTTCTACCGCCACAGGGGATACAAGATAAGGTAGTTTCTGAAACGGGGGTGGGAGAGGGGAAGGTCTCGGAAATTTATAAAGAGCTTATGGAGTGGGAGGGAACCCCGATAGGGGAGGTGAAGCGCAAGTGGGAAGGTGAGCTGGGTAAGGAAATAGAGGCGGGTCTGTGGGAGGATGCTCTGAGCAGAGTCAACACGTCCTCATCATGTGCCAGGCTCAGCCTGATACAATTCAAGGTGGTTCACCAGGCACACATGTCGGTGGCCCAAATGAGTAGGTTTTTGGGGTAGAGGACAGGTTTGTGAGGTATGCAGAAGGGCCCGCAAATCATGTCCACATGTTTTCAGGCATATCCGAAGTTTCGGGGATTCTGGCAGGGTTTGCCGATGTCATGTCCACGGTGCTAAAAACGAGAATGGCGCCGAATCCAGAGGTGGCGATCTTTGGAGTGTCGGAAGACCCGGGGGTCCAGGGGGGCGAGAGAGGCTGATGTTTTGGCCTTTGCCTCCTTGGTAGCCCGGAGACAGATTTTATTAGCGTGGAGGGACTCAGAGCCCCCGAAATCGGGGGTTTGGGTTAGTAACATGGCTGGGTTTCTCAGACTTGAGAAAATTAAGTTCACCCTGAGTGGATCAATGTTAGATTTCTAACTAAACTGTTAGCAGATATAATAAGGGGGGGGGGGGGAAATCGGGGTGGGGGGGTGGGGGGAAAGGGATTTAGTTTAGTTTGGTTTAGGCGGGATTAGCGAGAGGAGATGGAGTGACTTGGGAATTGTGTGCATAAGCTATGTTGGCGGGGTATGGTTGTTGGTTGGGGGTTGTTACATACTGAATTATGTTTGCATTGTATTTGTATCTTTTGTTGTTATAAATGCCTCCATAAAATGTTTGTTAAAAAAATAAATATAAGGCTCAACAGGCATGCATTTAATTCAACATACCAAAGAACAGATGAATTGATACAATCTTATATGGCAACCATGAAAGTCTTAGTGAACAAATGTGCATTCAACACACTTACTGATGAGTAGATCGGGGATTGAATAGTCTGCGGGGTAAACAGCACTCTTGTCCGTCAGCAACTTCCTCGAGAGAAAGATTTATCACTAATCAGCTATTAGCATCAGCATGCAGAGATTTCATGTGGAAAACAGAAGTTTTTCCTGTTTAGGGAATGCCATGCCTCAACTGCAGTGGCCATCACCGTCAGAACAGATCAATTGGTTGGATTCTCTGCAGCCCCGCGCCAAAAACGTGGCCTGAGTGGGGGTGGAGAATCCACTTTCACGCCGTAATTGGGCCCGGCGCCAGTTTGGCGAATCTCCGGGCACCGAAACACGGCGTGACTGCGGAGTATGCAGCGCCGCTGGGGAGCCATTGCCAGCACGGTAGCATTGTGGATAGCACAATCGCTTCACAGCTCCAGGGTCCCAGGTTCGATTCTGGCTGGGTCACTGTCTATGCGGAGTCTGCACATCCTCCCCATGTGTGCGTGGGTTTCCTCCGGGTGCTCTGGTTTCCTCCCACAGTCCAAAGATGTGCAGGTTAGGTGGATTGGCCATGATAAATTGCCCTTAGTGTCCAAAATTGCACTTAGTGTTGGGTGGGGTTACTGGGTTATGGGGATAGGGTGGAGGTGTTAACCTTGGGTAGGGTGCTCATTCCAGGAGCCAGTGCAGACTCGATGGGCTGAATGGCCTCCTTCTGCACTGTTAATTCTATGTAAAAGCAGTCCTCCACTCCCGACCAGCCGAGTTCCCGACAGCGTGGAACTAACCACCTATTGCCGGTCAGGATGCTGGCGTGGCCATTGCGGACTCAATCCGCGGTCGCCCTGGTCGGGGGCAGATCGGCCGGGGATTAGATCTGCGGGGTTAGATGCTTGGGCGTGCGGCCGGTCGGGGGGTCTCATTTTTCTGTCTGCCTCCGCGGTCCGAGTCCGCCATGGGGGTTGGTGCGGCCGCTGGAGGCCGCCGCCGTGCACATGCACGGACTCCGAACCAGAAGTGCGGGGGCCGAGAATCCTCAGCTAAAGCTGCGAGATTTACTCTGGGTTCCTGCTAGCTCCTGCAGGGCATTGAATTAGGTCAACTTTTTAATGGGAATCTCTGGAATAATATTCCACCGTTTATACGCTGGCGTGGGGACAAAGTTTCATTTTTGGAGAATCCAGCCCAATATGTTTTGCATATGGCAAATATTGCAATAAATATGGCAAGTGGACGCATTTTGCAAAATACTGCAGATCAAAACCAGAGCCTTCCTCTGCAACCAGCAACATTACAGCCTTTCAGTACTTCAAAGATAGGAGCGTCAGCAAGGTGAGCACACTGAACCTCAGCCAAAGCATACAGCATAAGAATCTGATTGTGCAGAAAGAGATCATTCGGCCCATTGTGTTAGTGCCAAACACCTATCCATTCTCCCGCACGTGGTCCATTGGTCCATAGCCTTGTATGTGATGGCGTTTCAAGTGCTCATCTAAGTGCGTCTTAAATGTTGTGACGGTTCCTACCTCTTCCATCCTTTCAGGCAGTGAGTTTCAGATTCCCACCACCCTCTGGATGCCAAAGGTTTTACTCATATCTCCTCTAAACGTCCTGTTCCTTACCTTATATCTATTCCCCTGGTTATCGACCCCACTGAAGTTTCTTCATGCCTGCCCTATCTATGAACCTCATAATTTTGTGTACCTCTGTGAGGTCCACCCTCAGAATTCACTGCTGTAAGGAAGACAACCGCAGCCAGTCTAGCTTCTCCTCATAGTTGAAATGCTCCAGTCCAGACAATATCCTGGTGAATCTCCTCTGCACCCTTTCTAGTGCAATCACATCCTTCCAGGAGTGTGACCACCTTTTCTACCTTTCCTGCTGCCTTCAGGGACCTGCACCACTAAGTTGCTACAGTCCTCTGGTACTTCCTAGCGCCCGACCGTTCATTGAGTATGCTCTTGCCTTGTTAGCCTTCCCAAAGTGCGTCACCTCACACTTTTCAGGGTTAAATTCCATTTGCCACTGCTCTGCCCATCTGACCAGCCTGTCTGTATCATCCTGTAATCTAAGGCTTTCCTCCTCACTACTTACCGCACCACAAATTCTCGTGTTATCTGTGAACTTCCAATCTTCACACCTGTATCATTAATGTACAGTACAGACAGCAAGGACCCAGCACCAATCCCTGCAGTGCATCACTGGACACAAGCTTCCAGTCACAAAAACAATCTTCATCCATTCCCCTCTATCTACTGCCACTGAGTCAATTTAGGATCCAATTTGCCAAATTGCCATGTATCCCATGGGCTAAGTGCGAGACCAGGTCAAAAGTCCTACTGAAGTCCATGTAGACTAAATTAACTGCACTGTCCTCACTTACACACCTGGTCATCTCCTCGAAAAATTCAATCAAATTTATAGACATCGTCTCCCAATGACGAAGCCACTGATGTTAGACTCGCTGGTTTATAAGTACCTGGGGTGGGATTCTCCGACCCCCCGCAGTGAATCCCACTCCCGCCGGCTGCCGAATTCTCCAGAATCTCCAGATTTGGCAGGGGTGGGAATCGCGCCGGGCCGGTCAGCGGCCGCCGGCAATTCCCCGGCCTGCGATGGGCCAAGTAGCCGCCTGTTTTTTGCAGGTCCCGCCGATGTAAATTAGAGTAGGTCCTTACCGGCGGGACCTGGCAGCACGGGCGGCCTCCGGTGTTCTCGGTGGGGGGGCGCGGGGGATCAGGCCCCGGGAGGTGCTCCCACGATGGCCTGGCCCACGATCGGGGCCCACCAATCCGCAGGCGGGCCTGTGCCGTGAGGGCACTCTATTCCTCCGCATCGCCTGCTGTGGTCCTCCACCATGGCCGATGCGGAGATGGACCCGTCCCTCTCATGTGCTGGGATGACGCTATGCTGGCGCTCCCGCGCATGCGCCAACTCACGCCGGCCGGCGGAGGCCCTTCGATGCCGGTTGGCGTGGGGCCAAGCCCCTTCCCCATCAGCCGGCGGGGCGCAAACCACTCCGGGGCAGGCCTTGCCCCTGAAGATGCGGAGGATTTTGCACCTTTGGGGCGGCCTGACGCTGGAGTTCACGCCACCCCGTCCCGCCGGAGTTGCCCTCCCGCCGATTACGGCACAATCCCGCCCCTGGTTTTTCCTACTTCCCTTTGTGACTAATGGTCCCACTTCAGCTGTCCTTCTGTCCTCTGGCATCTCTTGTGTGGCCAGAGAGGATTTGAAAATTCATGTCAGGGGCCCTGAAACCTCCTCCCTTGCCTCACACAGCAGCCTTGGATACAGCTCATGTGGGCCTTGGGATGTAGCCACTTTTAAGCCCATTTAAACCGTTAACACTGCCTCCCTCTCAAAGCTAATCTGTTCAATTATACCACAGACCCCTTGCCTGTTTTCTATACCTCCATCATCCTTTTCTGCAGTGAACACACAGATACAAAATACTAATTTAATACCTTACCCACATCTTCCGGCTCCACACAGAGGTTACCATTTTGTCTCTAATGGGCCCCATTCTTCGGTTACCTCTGCCCATGTTATTTGCACCATCGATCACGTTGACCGAGTGATTACCAAAGTCGGCTTTAATTAGAACACACCGGCGACGTCTTACGTGGAAAGGGACGATCTTGAGCATTATACTTTGATGAGGCGTGTTAACTCAGTCTCGGCCGTGAGAGCACATGACCACCATGGTAAGCGGTTTTTGCCCAATGGATGCAATCTCCAAAACACTGATTTGCTTTTTGCCATATTTTCATACATCTTTGCTTTAATTCTTTTTAAGTACTAACCCCTCCCCCTGCACTTTCTATGCTCTTCTGGAGCATAGATCCTCTTGAAACTACCGTATCCAATTATCCAATGCTGTATAACCCTCGATATCCAGGGCCCTCTGGACCTTTCTATTTCTATTTCCTTTTTGAATGACTCCCATTACTCTGATGTGCATCTTCCACCGAGTAGCTGTTCTCAGTCTTAGCCTATTACAATCGACCTCCGGTGTTCGCGTGATGAAGACACGGAAATAGCAGCTTTTCCACGGGCTCTAGTACTATTCATTTTCTAATCCTATAATCCTGTTTGCACGGCATATGCTTGCCTGATCCGAGAGTTAATTCTCCATAGTATGTCCCTCGCAGATTTGTGGTTGAGTGTGGGAGACAAAATGCAGAGGAATCCTAAGGAAGCTGGCGATAAAAAAGAGCAGTTGGATGCCACGGAAGTGGAACTGTTTTCTCAATATGGCGACCTGACGCTCGAGCCGGCACTCAATCCGGCATTTTTAAAGGCGCTGCAAATGATGACTGTAAACATTATCAGACTAATAGTTGAAAAATTCAGCTCGTTGACGCAGAATATTATTGCTCATGAAACCGAGCTGCAGAATCTGATTTAAGGTTCGATGAGACGAAGGAAAGAATTCTGAATTTTGAAAATGTTGCTTTTTCAGCCGAAGCTTGCATTCAATCCTTGGAAGACCAGCTGCGTGGTATGTCAGAAATCCTGGAGGATTTGGACAACTGAGCTGGAGGAACAATGTCCGGGTTGTCGGTCTGCCAGAAGGAATGGAGGAGGGTAAGATCCCTTTTAGGTTTTTTGAGTGCTGGCTACATTTCCTTAAGCTGGATGCGAAGGGTGGACATTTCAAGCTGGAAAGGGCACATCGTCTCCTGTCTTTGAGGCCTAGGGACAATCAACATCCCAGGCCTGTAATCATTCACTTTCAGAACTTCAAAGTTTGCCAGAAGGTTCTGGAGGCGGTGAGGCATGGCACGACTTGGCTCCATGAGGGGGCGAGGATTTCATTTTTATAGGACATCTTGGCAGCAACACAGCAGAAGAGCAGAGGCTTTGATGAAGTCAGAAAACTGCTCAAGGCAGCTGGACTAAATAATGCCCTGCTTTATCCTGTGACCCTGAGGGTGGTATCCCACAGTTCCATGGTGTCTTTCAATAATCTGGCTCATGCCTTTGTCTTCGTAAAGTCCATAGAAGTCGAGGATTTGGACTGACGGTCTGCAGATCATTGAAATATTTGGACTTTCTCACTGTTATAATGTCTTTTGTCTGGTCTGCTCTTAAATTATCATATTTGATGTTTATTGGGAGGTGTTAACAATTGAACACAATGGTGAATATTTTATGCTGAAGAATCTCAGAAAGCTTCATTTATGGTAGCTGTGTCACGTGTTAATTATCCGTCATTTTCTCTTCTTATCTGTACCTTTATGATAGGAATATTGGTTGTTTGGTATCCTTGCTTTGATGATGATAGAACCGATTGACGCTATTGCTGGGAGTTGGGAGGTCTTCATGGGTGGGTCCAAAATGCGGGAGGGACATTTTGTTTCCATTCTCTTTTTGGCTTATTTCTTCTGCTCCTTTTCGAGGAGTATGTCTCCTGATGGTAATGATAGTATGGCTAGAAGGTTAGCCCTACTTGTGTCCTCACTTATGTTGAGGAATGTCTCCTTAGAACTATTGCAGTTACAATTGTTTTGTATTTTTGTTGTGTTGGGGTTTGTAAGGTGTTGACTGGACCCGGGAATGGTACAGACAGGTCTCTTGTTCAAGAAAGGAGCATTATAAGTGATGTGTTGGGTACTCTAGATCTGTGGAGACTGCGTTTACCTTAGCAGTAACATAGACAGGCTACCAACACTTGTAATAGTACAACACTATTTTATTAAGCTAAGAACTGTTGAACATACTTGCACTGTGGGTCGACACTATGTTAGAGTAACTGAACACCTATGCCTATCCTGACCAGTCTAAACTGTTAGCACATGGTGAAGGTCTGTGCTACTAGCTGCGAGCTCTGTCCGTCTCAGAGGCTGCATCCCGAATGAGTGGGAAAACTAGTGCCCTCTGGCTTTATAGTGAGCTTGCCCTAACTGGTGATTGGCTGCTGTGTTGTGTGTGTTGATTGGTCTTGCAGTGTGTCAGTCAGTGTGTGTCTGCACCATTATATACTGATGTGTATATTATGACAATAAGGACATCATGGTGCCTCTGGTGTGACTTGAGTGGGGGAGGTATGTTTTGGTGCACACCCGAATGTGCACAAAAATCCTATCCTATATTACGTCTGGTGGATTGTGTAATGTTGATAGCTAATTTAAATGGCATGGTGGCAGAGTGGTTAGCACTGCTACCTCACAGCGCCTGGGACCCGGGTCCAATTCTCAGCCTTGAGTGACTGTGTGGAGTTTGCAAACTCCCCCTGTGTCTGCGTGATTTTTTTTGTGTGCTCCAGCCTCTTACCACAATTCAAAGATGTGTAGGTTAGGTGGATTGGCCATACTAAATTGTCCCTCAGCATCCAAAGATGTGTAGGTTAGGTGGATTGGCCATGCTAAATTGTCCCTTAGTGTCCAAAAATGTGTAGGTTAGGTTAAGGGGTTGTGGAGATAGGGCAGAGGAGTGGCCTTGGGTGGTCTTCCAGAGGGTGAGTGCAGACTCATTGGATCTATTGGCCTCTTTTGTGAGGTCTACAAAGAATCCAGCATGAGCTTGTAGAGTCAAACAGAAATAATTTTATTTTTGTAGTATGGAAAATGGAGAATCTGAGGCACACATGGGACAGCAGGAAAGGGAATGCATGGAAAGGGTTAACCTGACAATTTCTAAAACCCAAAATGAGCACAAATGCAAATTAACATAGTAAACGTTGGCATATCTCAGGTAACACTTTTCCAAGCCTACAAATCGAAAATGTTCAGCTTAGTTCCAGCATGCCTTGAAGCGGCACAGTGCATCCTCCCGTATACAGGTATCAGGGAAAGAGGCCACTCACCACCTCATTATGGGCTGATTGTCTAAAGGACGTTCCTTTGTATTGCAAAGCAGATGGACAAGATGTCCACCAAATGATTAGAAGCGGAGTATGTCAGACAATGTATCCACGTCATCTAATCAGGGGAATGACTGTAGCCTAATCAAACTGCCGGTATCGATAATCGGTTGCATTGCAGTACTTTGAATCACTTTGTATTCCTTTGAATCAGTCTGTACGATCCAAACAGTATAAGATGTGTAAGACAGCTTTGTGTCTTTGTGGGGGAGGGGGTAGGGGGGGGGGGGGGGGGGGGGGGGTGCAAAGCAACTTGCACCAAGCTGCAGTTACAGCGGCTGAGTTTAAGCTCTCCTGCATGCATGTGGCATTAAAAGACGTTTTGTTAAAGTTTCATACGGTCTGAAGAACCCGACTCATTTATCTCCGCTAACAATTTATGAGAATATGTACAGAGGGCCAGTAGTTTACTCCTCGTTCTCTCTCTAGCCGGTGCCACACTGTCCAGCTGTATTTATACAGCCGCACTGTTAATGATTGTCCCATCCCCTGTTATTGGGGGCCACCCCCTGTCATTGGGGGAGCACATATTCCCCAAGTAACATGGGGTAACCAATTGTCCACAGTCAATAGGGTCGAGGAAGGTTATAATACCCTCCTTCTGCATTGTAGAGATTCGATGATTCGATGAAAAATATGCTCCTGGGATGTGCAGAAAATTAATTATCCTATCAAAAGGAAAATAATCCTGGGCGGGATTCTCCGATGGCTGACACCGAAATCAGGAAACGTGATTCGGTAGAGAAGTTCCGACACCAAAATCGTAGCAGGCGCCAATTCTCCATCACCTCGACAGCTGCGTCAATGCGTTCCAGAATGCACGTACAGTAAACAGCGTTGGTCTATCTTTATCGGGCTCAAAGCGGCATTCTCTGGGCCTCAGCGATTCTCCGCCTCCGATGGCCGAGTTCCCCATGGCGCGGTTTGCTTGTGCTTTTAAAAATCATGGAACCGGCGCATTGGCTGCTGAGGGAAGGAGAGGGGGTACGGAATGTGTCCAACACCGCCATAGTTTTCTGACAGTTGGTCCGCTGGCTGGGACACTTCTGCCAGGGCTGGGGGAGAAGTGGGGGGTGGCCAGGAAGTGACTGTGGGGTCGGGATGAATGGGAACGGAACACCATTGCCGCAGGCGGAAAGACAGTCATGCAGCAGCGCAGACTGCTGACAGCCCACTGTGGACTTAGGGCCACAGGTTATCTGGGTGTCCACCAAGGCCACCCCCCTAGGTGCCCTCTGGCCTCAGCCAACCTATCATTGTATGGGTGCTCCAGCACAACTAGAGCCATCTTGTTGGCTGGGATGGTGTGTGTGGGGAGTGAAGCCCAGTGAAGTATATAGGGCTGCAGCTTGTCAGCCTCCCGAGTGTCAATCACGGACCCGGAGAATCGTGCACCATTTTACATTTGAATTGATTGTGTTCCACGCAGCGCGTGTGCTAGCCCCTCCAGAGTCGCTCAATCGGTCCAGGTTTGGCCCCAGTTTTACTGTCATGGAACTCCACGAATGCTGCCCTGGTGTCGACACTGAGGGCTGGATTCTCTGATTCTGAGACTAAGTGCTGACGTTGGCGTGGGTTCAGTGGCGTTTTACAAACACACTCATCTGGGATCCGTGCCGTTGTCCGGGGGCGGGGTTCTGCGAGGGCTGGGGGGAGTGGTGGGGGTGGGCATGGGATGGGCTGTGGGGTCACGGTTGGTGGGATAAGGTGCCATGTTTTCCGGTGCAGGTCGTCAACCCTGTGCATGCGTGGCTCGGGATCCGATGGTTCTCCAGCTGCTTTCAGCGCGATCTGCTGGCATCCGTGGCAGCCCAGTACCGGAATCGGTAACAGGTTCGCGCCAATTTTCCTGTTGTGAAACTTCCTGTGGATTCTCCGTTCACGGCGGCACTTAGCCCCAGGAATGGAGAATCCAGCCACTGGATTGCAGCCTGTAATAGCTTCCATGCAAATTAATTTACACAGGTCCTCTGCAGTTTCAGGAATACCGTTCTCACAGGCTTTTTGGAGAGAGAGAAAAACCAGGGGTGGTATTTCCCTCCCCACGCCGGGTGGGACAATTGCCGGGGCACAGCGCGAATCGTGCCATGCTGCCCCGACCCTTGCACGCGATTCTCCCGCCACCACAAAATCAGCGCTACGCGAATCGCGCTGGGCCGCTCGGAGAATCGCCGCAAACGGCGAGTGGCGATTCTCCGGCCCGGATGAGCCGAGCGGCCGCTCCAACACGACAGGTTCCCACCGGCGCCATCCACCCCTGGTCGCTGCCGGCGGGAACTCTGCAGGAACGCTGGGGGGGGGGGGGGTTGGCGGCATATGGGTGGGGGGGCTCCTTCACCGGGTGGGGCCTCCGATGGGGTCTGGCCTCTCCCCACTCCCGGGCCTACCTCCTTCCGTGACCGGCCCCAAGAACACCGGCGCCATGTTGGTGAGGGGCAGGCGCGGGTAAGATGTTTCCCGCGCATGCGCAGGATGGCGAAGCCCAACTGCACATGTGCAGGAATGAGCTGCCCCAACTGCGCATGCGCAGGTTGGCGCGCGCCCATTTGGCGATGGCGTTCACGATGGCGCGGGCACTTAGTCCCGGGAGCGGAGAATACCGCCCCAGGTGCTTGTCTTTCTGTGTTCAGGACTCAAACTTAAACCCTCAGGTCTCTGAGAACCATTCAACTGGGAAAAGATCCAATCACCACTTGTTACTGGGCAGAGTTCAGCTTTCTGGCCAATTTCATTGGCCACCAACCAATCAATCAAACTGAGTCCCACCCCATCTCTCTCTCTGGTGCCAAAACGTCTGAAGCTCTTGTTCAAACTAGCAAAATGTCCTCGCCTGTAACCTCTGTATTCCTCATTCTTTCTGCTGTTGGACTTAAAGATACACACCCATTGATTACTCACGGATGAAAAACGCTAATGGTGAGATGAAAGGAAGGGGAAATTAGGGAATAAGCAGGAAGGATCCTTACAACTTCTACAGACTGCTCACTGCCATCTTCTCAAGGGCAATTAGAGATGGGAAATAAATGATGGCCTCGCCAGCAACTCACAATCCAAGAAATTATTGCACATGCAGTATTCCAATGGAGCCAGACCTGCATGATGCTGCTGCACAGCCATGGGCACACCCAGTTATGGAGGTACATTGCCCTTGGTGGCCCTCTGAAAAAGTACAGGGGAGGTTCCTTGAATGTCTTGGTCAATATTTATCCTTTGTATAATGAACACATAGAAAATAGGAGCAGGAGTAGGCCATTCAGCCCTTCGAACCTGCACCGCCAAATCTAATGTCACTAAAACACATTGAGCCAAATTTGGTCAGGGTGGCAAAGACTTTGATAACAGGTCTGAAAGCTGAGGGGAACCATGAATCACGATTTGGGGGAGCCCCAAGCCAATCATCAGGGTTCCCATCCCATTAAAGAAAGACAGCCCACCTCCAAGGGCTGCCAGCTAGTTAGTGGGGACATTAGCCACCGCTGAGACTGCATGCAGCTGAGATAGATGGTCCCCTCGGAGCAGGGTGGGTAAGGTTGGGTGTCACTGGATCCAGTCAGGCAGACCCTCGAAATGGACGTGGTGGCTGTTGCGACAGGGGCCGCTTTTGTAACTGAGCGGCCCCTCCTCTGGGACACGAATGCCTGGTAAGGGATTCCTCCGGTTGAGCCTGCAGAGAAGCCACCAACAGGCGGTTTCCACATCCAGCAGACGTATAGCTGCCATGTACGTCATGCTGATCAGTTCAGACTTTGATGTTCTCTGTTTCTATCCTTTAATTCTCAAAAGGCAGACATTCACGTTTCTGGTTCTTCAGCTGTTACTGGAACAGTCACTTATCGTAAAGTTAATTAGTCATGACAGAAACCAGTGCAAGCACTACCATACAAGGTGCACTCATCGGCCAGAGAGCTATTAATTGATTGGTGCCTTTTTAGATTTATGAAATGGGAATTTAGGGACCCGTGTGATTATATGCCTGCCATCAATTATGCCTTGCACTTGGGGAGTCCAGCCAGATATGTCTTTTCTATGAACAATTTGAAGTGCCCAAGCAAACAAGGTATCTCTGACCTGAATTGATTCTGCAGCTATCTCCTTTTGTTGCTTGAAAAACAACTCCATTCCTTAAAAGCTAAGGGCAATGATCACCTTAACTGCGACTGACAGAGTTGTTCAGTTGTTGCAGTGATTTGCAGTTCTGGAGGCAGTAAATTTCAGTGACATCCTGTTTGGAGAAACACAATCTGTGCAGACAGGATTTATCCAACATGACCAGTTGTGACTGTCTGGGCCATTGCACTTGCCCAGCAGGGTACGGATGCATCCTCATTGATCTCTTGAGACGGATATTTGGTAATCTTTGTCCTACTCCAGAACTTGAAAACAAAGAGGGATGCTTCGGGAAGTATTCACTGTGGCTCTCATTCTACATTTAAGCTAATGGTGTAAATGTGAGAGACATCAGATGCATAGGGCACAAAGACGTGAAATTTTGATATTCTGTCTTAATGTCTCAACGCATATTAGAATAAACTTTACCCTTTTTTCCATTCATGTATATATTGATTTGATTGAATTTTGACCCTCTACGTTGAAAATATCAGGCAGAAATTAATTTTGGGTGATAGGGCAGCGCAGATGTTATTGAAAAAAATGAAATGAAATGAAATGAAAATCACCTATTGTCACGAGTAGGCTTCAATGAAGTTACTGTGAAAAGCCCCTAGTCACCACATTCCTGCGCCTGTTCGGGGAGGCTGGTATGGGAATCGAACCATGCTGCTGGCCTGCTTGGTCTGCTTTAAAAGCCAGCGATTTAGCCCAGTGAGCTAAACCAGCCCCTATTGGACTGGCTGCTGGATATTTGAGCAAGGCTGGAAATTGGAGCATGATGTAAACAAAATGAAATGAAATGAAAATCGCTTATTGTCACAAGTAGGCTTCAAATGAAGTTACTGTGAAAAGCCCCTAGTTGCCACATTCCGGCGCCTGTTCAGGGAGGCTGGTACGGGAATTGAACCCATGCTGCTGGCCTGCCATGTTCTGCTTTAAAACCCTGTGTTAAACTGGCCCCTGGTTTGGCCTGCATTGTGCTGCCACCAAGGATACATTTCTACCCCACAAATTAGCAATTTAGCTTGGTCCTAAAACCTTTCACTCACAGAGCGCAGCACATTTGAATCATGATACCCAAACCAAGCGATATAGAATTCAGAACAAAGTTGACTGATTGAACCTCCAGTCTTGCCAGAGTCAATGATAATGCAAGGCACAACTGTTGGAACTATGACTCTTTCAAATGAGCACAACCAACACCTTCAGAAAGTCACACACCAAATTACAAGCGGCATTTAGGTTACAATCAACATTTAACTACAGGTTACTGCAACAATATCTTGCATCTAAATAGCATCTTTAACACAATAAAATGCCCCAAAGGGCTTCTTGGAGTGTAATCAGCCACAAAGTGAGACCAAGCCTAAAGAAAAGGCAGTGGGACAGGTGACAACAAGTGTAGTCAAAGAGTTACATTTAAGGTGATGCCTTGAAGGAGGAGAGATGTGAAGAGGTTTAAAAAGGAAATTCTAGAGATTGGGGTTCAGTCAGCTGATGACACAGCAAACAATGATGCTGAAAATAAAGTAAGGAATGCCAAGAGGTTTGAGTTGGAAGAATTCAGAATTCCCAGAGGATTGTTAGGGCTGGAGGAGGCAAGAGATGGGAGGGACAAAATCCTGAAAAAATTTGAACAGGCGTTTCGAAATTTTAAAGTTGAGGCATATCGCTTCACAGCTCCAGGGTCCCAGGTTCAATTCCGGCTTGGGTCAATGTCTGTTCGGAGTCTGCACATCCTCCCCGTGTGTGCGTGGGTTTCCTCCGGGTGCTCCGGTTTCCTCCCATAGTCCAAAGATGTGCAGGTTAGGTGGATTGGCCATGCTAAATTGCCCTTAGTGTCCAAAATTGCCCTTAGTGTTGGGTGGGGTTACTGGGTTATGGGGATAGGGTGGAGGTGTTGACCTCGGGTAGGCTGCTCTTTCCAAGAGCCGGTGCAGACGCGATGGGCCGAGTGGCCTCCTTCTGCACTGTAAAAGTCTATGAAATATTGGACCAGCTGCTATCGGGCTGGATTCTCCGTTTCAACGGCTAAGTGCCGGCTGATTCCCAGGCGTTTTACGACGCCAAAATCGGCAGCAAACCCTCACGGATTCCGGGACCGGTGAGGGGCTAGCAGCCGCACCGGGTAAAATTCTCGGCTCTCGCGCAATAAATGGCCGGATCATGGCCAGATCTGTGACCGCGCATGCGCTAGGTGACAACCTGCAGCGGTCGCACCATACAACATGGCGCCGGCCATGCGCGGATCCGACCTGCCAAATACGATCCCACAGGCTACCCCATGGCCATCCCCCACCAGTCCCTCCAGGCCTCGCGGAAGCCCCTCCCGGCCAGCGGCACGGGTCCCGGTCAAGTGTGACAGCGCTGGACACAGTTCACAACCACCACACTGGCTTCCCGACTGCTCAGACCACACATCAACCATGCATTTGGGAACTCGGCCCATTGGGTGGCGGAACATCAGGGGAGGGTTTTCAGATGACACGCCAACACCATTCTATGGTGTGCAGCGCGCGACACATTGACACCATTTCGGAGGGGGGCGGAGACTCCAAAACCGGCATCAAACTGGCGCTGGCCCTGATTTGGGCATCAGAAGGGATTCTCTGCCCGACCACCAATTAGGATATTGGCATCAGGCAACAATTTCACCGTCAAGAGCTATTCTCCCAATTGCACGGTGCAATTTCACCGTCATTGTTGTGAACACGAGATTAACTTTAGGCACTCCCCCAAATTCTTGCATCTTCTCTAGTTACCATCTCATGAGACCATGAAACTATCACTCATTCATGTGGCTTGATTAGTTTAGCTGGTGTCCTTTGGATGGCCTGGATTGAAATGCCCGACATCTTAACTGACCGAAGAGAGAAAAAGAGAATGGCTTTTTAAAAATATCTTAACCCCCACTGAGAATGTACTTCTTCCTGGGATTACATCTCAGTTCAGAGGGTTAACTAGGCCATTTGACAATCCTCTTCAATGCATCAGTCAATGTTGATGGGCATATGTCAGAAATTCTGATAAAATTTTGATGACAAGTGGAATGTCAAGGCTAGTTCACACATCTTAGAAGCTCTCAGTAATTCATTTCTGCTAGAGGCCATCATTCAGTCTTTGACGACTCCTTAAAACCTTTCTTGTTAATCTTGCAATCACTTTCCCAAACTTTTCCAATGATTTACCTTTCAAGCTATGGTTAAATTACTTTGGTGACCCCGGGATTTCGTAATTTGATGCTGAAGATTAAATTACTCGGTATATACATGTACGAAAAAAACTCCAACATATGTCTTATAAAGGTAGACCACGCCTGACAAATTTGAGGAGGTGACAAATATGGTGGCTATGCCGTAAATGACATTTAGAAATTCTTTGATAAGGTATCACATAGGAGACTATTGGAGAAGATTCAGGATATAGGGCTGGACTCTTCCGCTACCAGGATTGCCGGTAAAGGTCTATTGACCTCGGGCAAGAAATTCCAGACGTGGCCGGAGAATCCTGCCCATTAAATTCAGGGAGGGGTAGGACATTTAATTAAAAACTGATTGGAAGGGAGAGAGAGTATAAGATTTGAAGACAGAATCCTGCTCCACAGGATTTCATAAATAAATAAATAACCTTTATTGTCACAAGTAGGCTTACATTAACACAGCAATTAAGTTACTGTGAAAAACCCCTAGTCGCCACATTCCTGTGCCTGTTCGGGTACACAGAGTGAGAATTCAGATTTCCCAGCTGGTACAGGAATTGAACCCACACTGCTAGCCTTATTCTACATCACAAACCAGCTCTCGAGTCTACTGAGCTGAACCAGCCCTGAAAGACTGAATTCTGGAACTATTCTGTTAATTGCATGAAAGAATGATTTTGGATATAGTTCCAGAAGAAGTGGTGCCCAACTTTGTAGGAGAACTTAAAATAGGATGCAAAATAATTTATTTTGAAAATGTTTTCAAGGGGATTTTGTTAAGCTGATAGAATGGCCAAACAGTATCATTATTGGCAAAAATGTGACATAGCGAATCAGCAAGTCGATAACAACTGATTGACCTTTGCCTTTAAGCTAAGTGAGTTCTTTAGTTGGGGAAAGTCCCAAGGTTCATCAGCTGCAGTTTTAACTCAGAGTTCCGACTTTAACTGTCGACACAGATATCCTGGGCTTTCTGGAACTCATTACTTAAAATGAGGGCCATGAGAATTGATGGGGGTGAGCAATTGGCAAGCAAGAAAGGTTTCAAATAATGAGATGTGATAGCTGCTTCCTTGCCTAAGCGAAAGGCGTTTGCTCACAGGTTATCGGAGAGTTTGTTTTCACTGATTTGAAGGAGATTTTCAATATGTTTGATACACCATCAATAATACATAACGAGTTGATAAAGTTACTGAGGCTTTAATACACCAAACAGCAAACCTTCAGCCTCAGCACCCAAACTGGGGCCGGAGGCGGAGACTTGCTACTCTTGTACAGAAAGCCCCGAGGGGAGGAGCCACAGGCGGAGCCAACCTGGACAAACCCAGGCATGTATGATACAGTACAGACCAGACAATACTGTCACGTGGTTTACCACATTCACCCCCTGTTTTAAAAAAAGTCCGGCAGGGGTGGAGTGGTCTTAAAGGTTCAGTCTGTTGGGGGCCTTGACCTTCCGCCGTGATCGCCTCAGTCCCGGCTGTGGTGTTGGCGCCAGCATCGAGGCTTGCGCGTCCAGGAGCATGTTGTCATCAGCTTCTTCACCCAGATGTTGGATCAGTGAAGGAGGGGACGGTGTAGGCGCGGAGGCGGTGGTATTTGTCGCCGGCGGGCCTGCGGGTGTCAGTTCGCGAGGGAGGTGGGCAGTGGTGGTGGGAGACGGTGTAGAGTGGGGAGTGGTGTGTGATGGTCTCCGGGGAGCATGAAGGAGCCAAATCCCGGAGGGAGACCGTGTCCTGCCGCCAGTCCTGGTGTGCCACGTAGGCGTATTGGAGGTTTTCATGGAGCAGCTGGACCTTCTCGACGAGGGGGTCGGTGTTATGACTCCTCGCATGCTGCTAGAGAAGGACGGGCCCTGGGACTGTCAGCCAGGATGGGAGCGAGACACCAGAGGTGGACTTGCTGGGGAAGGCATACAGATGTTCATGAGTGCTCATGTTAGTAGCTGTACATAGGAGTGACCGGATGGAGTGAAGCGCATCGGGGAGGACCTCCTGCCAGCAGGAGACTGGGAGATTCTTTGACCGGAGGGCCAGAAGGACGGCCTTCTAGACCATTGCGTTCTCCCTCTCCACCTGTCCTTTTCCCCGGGGGTTGTAGCTAGTCGTCCTGCTGGAGGCGATGCCTTTGCTGAGCAGGAACTGACGCAACCCGTCGCTCATAAAGGAGGAGCCCCGATCGTTGTGGATGTCGACGGGGAATCTGAACAGGGTGAAAAGGCTGTGCAGGGCCTTGATGACGGTCGCAGAGGTCATGTCAGAGCAGGAGATGGCGAAGGGGAATCTGGAGTACTCGTCAACGATGTTCAGGAAGTACATGTTACGGTCAGTGGAGGTGAGGGGCCCTTTGAAGTCCATGCTGAGGTGCTCAAAGGGGCGGGAGGCCTTTACCAAGTGTGCTCTGTCTGGCCGATAGATGTGTAGTTTGCATTCCGCGCAGACTTGGCAGTCCCTGGTCATGGACCTGACCTCCTCGATGGAGTAAGGCATGTTGCGAGCCTTGATGAAATAGAAAAAGCAGGTGACCCCCGGGTGATAGAGGTCGTTGTGGAGGGCCCGGAGTCGGTCTACTTGTGCGCTGTCATATGTACCACGGGAGAGAGCATCTGGGGGCTCATTGAGCTTCCCAGGCTGATACAAGATATCGTAATTGTAAGTGGAGAGCTCGATCCTCCACCTCAGAATCTTGTTGTTCTTAATCTTGCCCCGCTGTGCGTTATTGAACATGAAGGCAACTGACCGTTGGTCAGTGAGGAGAGTGAATCGCCTGCCGGCCAGGTAATGCCTCCAGTGTCTTACAGCTTCGACAATGGCCTGGGCCTCCTTTTCAACAGAGGAGTGTTGAATTTCGGAGGCATGGAGGGTACGGGAGAAGAAAGCCACAGGCCTGCCCGCCAGGTTGAGCGTGGCGGCCAGAGCAAATTCTGACACATCGCTTTCCACTTGAAATGGGATGGACACATCCACAGCGTGCATCGCGGCTTTGGCAATGTCTGCTTTACTGGGCCTCAGCCATCAGGAGAAAAGTGGTAGATTTGATTAGTGGTCGGGCTTTGTTCGCAGAGTTGGGGACCCACTGGGCACAGTAGGAGAAGAACCCCAGGCATCTTTTCAGGTCCTTGTTGCAGTGGGGGAGAGGAAGTTCCAGGAGGGGGCGCATGCGGTCGGGGTCGGGCCCGAGGACCACGTGTTCCACGACGTAACCGAGGATGGCCAGGCGCGTCGTGCGAAAGACGCACTTCTCTCTATTATAAGTGAGATTCAGGAATTTTGCGGTGTGGAGGAAGCGCAGGAGGTTCTCGTTATGGTCCTGCTGGTCACGGCCGCAGATGGTGATGTTATCCAGCTACAGGAACGTGGCCCGCAGCCCGTACTGGTCAACCATTCGGTCCATTTCCCTTTGGAAGACTGAGACCCCGTTAGTGATGCCAAATGGAACCCTTAGGAAGTGATAGAGGCGGCCATCTGCCTCGAAGGCAGTGTATTGGCGGTCCTCCGGCGGATAGGGAGCTGGTGGTACGCCGAATTCAAGTCGACTATAGAGAAGACTCAATATTGCGCTATCTGATTGACCATGTCAGATATTCTGGGGAGGGGGTACGCATCGAGCTGCGTGTACCGGTGATAGTCTGACTGTAATCGATGACCATCCGGTGCTTCTCCCCAGTCTTGACGACCACCACTTGGGCTCTCCAGGGGCTGTAACTAACCTCAATAACCCCCTCTCACAGGAGTCGCTGGACCTCAGACCTGATAAAGGCCCTGTCCTGGGCATTGTAGCGTCTGCTTCTGGTAGCGACGGGCTTACAGTGATGTTTGCGAAGAAGGAGGGAGGGGCGACCTTAAGGGTCGCGAGGCTACAGACGGTGAGGGGGGGCAGGGGTCCGTTGAACTTCAAGGTGAGACTCTGGAGGTGGCATTGGAAGTCGAGCCCCAGTAATAGGGCAGCACAGAAATGGGGGAGGACATAGAGCCTAAAGTTGGTGTACTCTACGCCGTGCACAGTGAGGGTCGCGATGCAGTACTCCTTGATTTCCACAGCGTGGTATCCGGAAGCCAGGGAGATCTTCTGGGTCACGGGTCGGATCCCGGAGTCGAAGAGGCAGGCAGTCTCGTGCCCGTTGATCTGGACAGCCATCGTGGACTTTGCGAGGTGGTGCGGCCAGGACTGGTCCAGTGTTACAGACGCGAGTATCGGAAGATGGTTGGCAAGCCGGTCGGAGGTAGTGGCGGCCAGCATCGGGCGAGCTGGGTTCCCGGGAGGCACTGGAGGGGTCCCAAGATGGCGGCCCCCCATGAGTCGCGTGTGGTGGGCGAGGTGCAAGATGGCGTCCAAGATGGCGGACCCCGTGGATGGCGAGTTGGAGGCTGGTGTCCAAGATGGCGGCCCCCGTGGGTCGCATGTGTCGGATGTGATTAAAGATGGCGGCGCACACGGGCCGCACATGGCAGATGGCGTGGCAGCTGGGGGTGGCCCCGACAGGCAGCAGGCAGCGCTGCTGGACCTAGAAGCTTTAGGGCGATTTCGTGCCTGGCAGGCTTTTGCGAAGTGGCCCATCTTCCCACAGCCATTACAAGTCACGTTCCGTGCCGGGCAACGTTGTTGGGGGTGATTATTCTGGCCGCAGAAGTAGCACCTCGGGCCTCCGGCATTGGTGGGCCGGTGCACGGCGCAGGTTTGTGTTGCGCCCAGATCGGCTGATGGCTGCACCCACGAAGCCCACGCGGGTGTCATGCGGTCGGAGGTGTAGGCCCCCATGTTCTGGGAGGCCACCTCCAGGGAGTTGGAGAGCTGGACTGTCTCTGGGAGGCCGAGTGCCCCCCCTTCTAATAAACGCTGGCGGATGTAGTTCAAGTGCATGCCCATGACATGATCAGCAGCTCTGCGTGCTGGGTAGCCGATATCGCCCGGCAGTCACAGTTCTGACAGAGGATGCGCAAGGCACGTAGGAATTCCGCGAGTGAGTCCCCAGGGCGTTAGCGTCTCATGGCGAGGAGGGGTCTAGCATATACCTGGTTGACGGAATTCACATAGTGTCATTTGAGCAGCGTTATTGCCTCCGCGTACGATGGGGGCGTCCCTGATGAGGTTAAAGACTCGTGGACTCACCCGTGCGTGGAGGACATGCTTCTTCTGGAGGTTCGTGAAGTCTTCGTTGAAGGACGCGAGGTGGGCCGCGAAGTACCTTAGCCAGTGTTCAAAAGTCTCTGTAGCGTCAGCTGCTTGTGGGTCCAATTCCAGGTGATCGGGTTTGAATGAGGAGTTCATCTTGAGTGAAGCGTCCATCTTAGAAGTTTAGTGTATTAAATTGATACACCATCAATAATACATGACGAGTTGATAAAGTTAACTGAGGCTTTAATGCACCAAACAGCAAGCCTCCAGCCTCTGGAGCCGAACTGGGGCCGGAGACGGAGACTTGCCACTCTTATACAGAAAGCCCCGAGGGGAGGAGCCACAGGCGGAGCCAACCTGGACAAACCCAGGCATGTATGATACAGTACTGACCAGACAATACAGTCAAGTGGTTTACCACAATGTTGAAGGTCATTACCACTACAGCCTGACCATTTGGAGTTTGTTATTTGCTTTTGATATGCATTTCACAGCCGGCAGCCTCTGCAACAGCAAGGGAGCAGTTCACGCAGCTGCATTTCTGAACCTCAGATGATGAACAGGAGGAGCAATAGTAACAAAACCAACAGAATCAGTCGTACTGGCTGGAGGAGCAGCAGCACTTTCCTCAACACCTGTCACTTCATTAGACTGGAAGGAATGAGCACAAAGATCCAGTTTACAGCTGGCAATACCCCAACACAGAGTACACAGGTGGAATGGAGAAGCTCCTGGAGATGACTGAGCACCAGTGCTCAACAGAGGCTTAGACGTTCGCATCACGTGGTCACTGCCCTTTGCAGCCTTCTGGAAGAAAACCTACTTTATAGTGGTCCAGACAGGCATGCATTGCCAATGGTGATCAAGGCCACTCGAGCGCTTCAATGAACTTGCTTCCGATTCTCTCCAATCATCCGCTGGTGACGTTTCTGGCATATCACAGTCTGCTGCCCACAAGTGCAGCTGCCAAGTGATGGATACCATGTTTGCCAGGGCTGCCAACTGCGTGAGATTTACTACGGATGAATCCAGTCAGAAAGAGAGGCATCTCAAATTTGTTGACCTACCTTGGTTCACACAGGCTCAGCGTTTCATAGATTCCACCCAGTTGGCAATCAAAGCTCCTCCCAGGTCACTTGTCATTATTCATCAATCATTCAACTGGTTTGTAACTCCCAAACGATGGTTGTGCAAGTCTATGTAAATTATATAGATGTGTTTTCTCTGCACCAGTAAAATCTACCACATATTCACACTTTGGAGCAGAGTCAGGAGATGGCTTCTTGGAAGGAAGGCTTTAGCAGTCACAGAGGAGTCTGGAAGGGAGAGTTAAAATGAATGGCTTATTGCCAAAGTAAAGTATGTAACAGTTACAGTCCTAATCCCAGCCAGATTACACCTGCCTGGGCCGTTTTTAATGTCCAGATTCAACTATCCCGCTGACGGCCTCCGCCACTCAGCGGGGGAGCTCATATTATACCAGGCTCACAGGGGGATTAATCAGGTCATCCCCATTGGTCTCATGGGGGTTATAACATCCCTCCCTGCCGGCCCCCCCAGAGTCCATAAATCCTTCTGAGGAAGGTGGAGCAGGAGGACACCTACTCTTCTTTGCCCACGGTGGCACATCCAGTGACTGTGGGGCTGAGTCAGTGGGGATGTAGAGTGTGTCAGAGAATGCTGTTTTCATGACAACTGCATGGGGGATACTGCCACTGGCCGTGGATCCCTGGCCAGGTCGCCGAAGTTTTGGATGCCTGGTTCTCCATTTCTGCGTCGGAGGTAATGCTCTCTTGCAACCCGGTGTCGGGGCGCCCAGGAGGTGATGCACCAGGGCCCCCACGTGAAGGGGTGACAAGGCTAGAAGATGGTTCCTCCGTAAGGCCGTGGCATAATACTGGTACCCTGCTACTAAGGTGGTCAAAATGCTTCTGCACCGTCCGCTCACACATCTGTACCTGCTAGAAAATCGGCCCAGTCTGTCATACCACTGCCCCTGGAATCCACTGGGCACTGCCCCGAAGTTACGGGCATAAACTGCATCCCCTAGTTTTAACTGTCTGGTGCGCCTCCACCTGTCTGGGCTTCGCCTTTGTTGTTCCTGACTTTGGCACACATTCCCGCCAATATCGGTGAACGTGAGGCTGAGGCGGGTCCTGAGTGGTCAGCCCATCAATAGTTCAGCTGGCGCGACATCAGTCGCATCAAGCAGCATGTTTTGATAACCAAACAAAAATCTAGCCAGCCACTTGTCCATGGACCCCGTAGTCTGCTTCTTTGGACCCCTTTTCAAGATCTGCGCCGCCTGCTCGGCCAGCCCATTTGAGAAGGGGCGATACAGGGCCTTGCGAATGTGCAGCAGGCGGAGTTTCTGCTGCTCTTGGCATGTGGTGCACTATTGGGCCAGTCGTTCGATCGCATCATCCACAACTGACCACCACACATAGCTACGGGCTAGCATCTTCATTTCTAACACAGTCCATTGTGCAGACCCCAAAGGATGTGTCTGCTCTGACGTGAGATCACGATGCCAGCCCCCCACAGAAGAATGCATCTTCAGCACTGAACTCTCGTATTTTGATTTCAAAGACACGCAATTCTTTGGGCACTTTCCCTTGCTGGTCCCCATAAAGGTCCATGTGGTGTACCTTTGCCATTATGGAGTCTTTTTGAGTCCAGTTGCGTATCTGAGCAGCGGTGACCAGCAATATGTCCATAAAATGTAGCATTCAAATGACTTTGCCAACTTGCGATGGAGACGGGCACATTGGCAATAGGAGCCTCCTCAATGCATTTGTGTTTGCAATTTGCAAGCCCTGGGCGGGGTTCTTGATCAATAAGGGGATCAGGCATTATGGGGAGAAGGCAGGAGAATGGGGATGAGGAAATCTCAGCCGTGATTGAATGGCGGAGCAGACTCGATGTGCCAAGTGGTCTAATTCTGCTCCTGTGTCTTATGGTCTTATGGTCAAAGGGGTTCCATTATGCTGCTAGCAACAGGGCCTATCGCTGAATCCGGGTGGATGTTCTTGGAGGGATTGCCTTGTCCTCTTTAAAGTGCCCTTGCAATGGCTTTCAGTCAGTCACAATAGTGAACTGACGCCCATACATGTGTTGAAGTATCTTCACTGCAAATACAACGGCCAATCCTTCTTTTTCGATCGGAGCGTAATTTCATTCCACTGTGGCCAATATACTGGACACGAGTGCGGCAATGATGGTCACTAGGCCAGAAATAAATTTCCCATAATACTTTAAAAGACCTAAGAACGACCATAAGTCTTTCGTATTTTCCGGAGTCTAATCGGCCACACCTTCTCCTCTTCCGTGTGCAGTCCGTCCATTCGACAACCCAAGTAGGCAAACGCTTTGGCGTAGAAGATGCATTTTCCCTTTTGAGGCAGATGTCCCTCTCAGAAAAATGGCGGAGATCTTCTCCATGTGGCTCAGGTTCTCCTTTTCCGTGACTCCAGTGACCAGGATGTTCTCCAAGTAGACCGCCACACACAACAGCCCTCTCAGGATGTTTTCCATATCGTGCTGAAGCTGATGACACTCCAAACCGTAATGCCGTTTATTCATAGAGGCCCTTGTGGGGATTAATAGTTACGTAATGCATGGAATCTGGGTCCAGCTCCAGCTGGAGATAAGCATGGCTGATGTGGAACTTGGAAAAGGAATGACCTCCAGATAACTTCACGTATAGGTCTTCTATCTGCAGCATTGGGCACCTGTGCAGGCGGGAAGCCTTGTTGACAGTCGATTGATAATCACCGCAGAGACATATAGTTTTGTTAGGCATACGCATTGGGACTACCGGCGCTACCCGATTCTCAAACCGTACCGGTCGGATGAGCCTGAGGTCTTCCAGTCTGCTGAGTTCATGCTCGGCCTTCACCAGCAATGCATAGGGGACTGGGAAGGCCCTGAGGTATTCAGGCTGGGTCTCAGAGTCCACATGTATTTTGGCCACAGCTTCCTTAATTTTGCCCAGGCTTTCTTGGAAGACTTCAGGATATTCCCCAATAATTCTTGAAGTCCTTCGGTGCCCATCCGAAAGATCCGTTGCCAGTCCAAGAGGAGGCATTGCAGCCAGTTGCAGCCCAGCAGACTCGGTCTGGCGTCCTTCACTGTTATAAACTGCAGCCTAACAGACTGCTGCCCTTAATTCACCGGAGTCTCTGCTGTGCGTGCTACAGATCGGGGTTGCCCTGTGTAGGCCACTAGCCCCTTCTCGGTGTCCCACAATCTCAACCGTTGAACTCCAGTCTTGATGTGCTCCCAAAACTGCGGCCTCTATGTCCAACTCCATCTTTAGCGGGTGACAGTTCCCTAATGGGGGAAACTGACGGCACGGTGATGCAATCCAATTGCATACACTCCTCGCCATCTAAGTGGAGGGTCCAGACTCCGGGTTGGTGTCGCTCTCGGATACGGCGACGTGTTTGCTGGCTTCCTATCCCTGCGATCACAAGTGCGGCATCGCCTAGGGTCACCCTCCTTTGATTCCAGGGAGGCATCCTGCCTGGCTGTAGCAGATCTTGACCAACAGGCCTGGTCCAGGCGGTGTTTGAGCCAGGTTGGGGTCCGGGGAGTCCCAGACCTTGGAGGCGCGATGCAAAGGCATGTGGAGCATCCTACACTGTTTACCTCCATCCCTGAAATCCCCGGAGCTCCTGGATTCCCTTTTCAGAACATGAGATGTAAATCTTAATGGCCTCGTTTAGGTCCAGCAGCAGCTCAGTCAGCAATTTCCATTGGGTCACCATATTGTTCATTCTGCATATAAGGCATCTGGGGTAGGATTGGGTAATAGTCACAAAACTCTGCCAATTTTCGCAAGCGCGCCAAAAACTCTGTGATGGACTCCCCTGGGGTCCTCAC
This sequence comes from Scyliorhinus canicula, assembly GCF_902713615.1. NCBI lineage: Eukaryota > Metazoa > Chordata > Chondrichthyes > Carcharhiniformes > Scyliorhinidae > Scyliorhinus > Scyliorhinus canicula. The sequence goes on from NC_052159.1 coordinate 104,090,541, forward strand.
GGCCGTATTAAAGTGGTACTTCTGTACCATAACTGACGGCTTGGAGTCATATTGGTTTGTAACAAGTGCCACTGGCTCTTCGAACGTTTTGGATTCGGGGGTCGTGGGGTACATCTGGCTCTTTATGACGCTGGAAGTGGGAGCCCAACAGGTGGTCAGAAGAATTACCATCTGCCGATCATCCCCGATGGTAGCATTTGCATCATAAAAATAGCGCATACTCACACTGAGCCCAGTCCTTCATACCCTTCTCCCTCTGCCATCTTTCCAATAGCTACAGGTCTCTTCCAACTCCTTGGCCAGGTCTTTCACCTTCTTCAGCAGACATACCACACCCAGGAATTTCTTCTCCAGCCTTCAGCTGCACTGTCCCATTGAAGTTACTCTCCTTTTCAGGTAAAAAGAGCTCTTTTCAATGCTTTCAAGCAGGAGCTGGCCTGTGTGCGACCACTCGCACCATGGCCATCACCGGAGCAGATCAGGATAGTTAATGGGCAGTGGGCAGTCATCAGATAGAGACAGGAGACTTCAGGATGTGTGTCACTCTCAAATAGATACTCAGCATTGGACACTGAGCAACCAACATGCGATTTTTCTCAATCTTGCTTAAGGTGGCAGTTTACATGTGCAGGCCTTCGGTAAGGACCAGCATGCCCTCTATTACCTGCCGCATCTGATGTTCAGTGCAGGTGGCCATTATTTCAATGAGCATAGACATGAGTCTGAGACATCAAGGCACTCATGTTCGAGAGGAAATGGGCAGTTGGTGGTGCAGTGGGTTAGCCCTGCTACCTCAAGGCGCCGAGGACCCAGGCTTGATCCCGGCTCTGGGTCACTGTCGTTGTGGAGTTTGCACATTCTCCCCGGGTTTCGCCCCCACAACCCAAAAGATGTGCAGGCTAGGTGAATTGACCACGCTAAATTGCCCCTTAATTGGAGAAAATGAATCGGGTATTCTAAATTTATTTTTAAAAAAGTTTGAGATGAACTACTCCAATCACTCTCCACTGGAGTAAAATGTCTTGGGAAATATTGACTGAACCTCATACATTTTCTGCCGTTGGTCCAGAATTGTCATCTTCATTGATGCCCTCTGAGGCTCAGCATCAGCATCAAGCTTCATGTGTGCAGAGTTTGGAGTGTCCTTCGCTTGCTAGTGGGGTGTCATCTCTTTTGTCCCTGTCTTTCAGACCTGCTCCTGTCTGCTTCACTATGTGACAACCCAACTATGTGGTTTGGAAGGCCCACTGCGGTGTGTATATCTGAGCAGGTGGAGGGTGTTATGTTCTTGCACAGAGACAATTACTGAGTCGGCGTACTAAAGAACATCTAGTTCAAGACTAGTTAATTTTATTATAGTAGAATATACAGTGGGTAAGAAACTATGCTATAAAACTAGAACTAATACAAACCCGACTGACCATGATGGTTTCTCCTCAAGAATCCCCGTAGGCTACAGTATCATGTGCTACTACTTGCCTGACACCTACTGGTCGGAGGCTCCACATATTTCCACATACACTTGTTAATGCACATCACTACGGAGGGTGTGCGTTAGTTGTGTGATGTGCCCCCTCAAAATGAGTCCCCTCCTCTGAGAAGTCTTCATATTCCTCCGACATCCCTACCGAGGGTGCTTGTAGGATATGTGCGGGATGAAAGACACAAAAGAGAACTTTTAAAATTATCGTTGTGCAGATATTTAATTGGCATCTGACATTCAGTCAACATGAGTGAGTGTCACATGGCATGTGGCGGTGTGATATTTTATTCTGTTGCGAGGTAGCTGAGGTGTACACCAGGCCTACATTCATTGAAGACACACTAACAGCCTCAGTGTAAGTAAGATGAGATAACGTTTAGAATGTTTGTTCCATAGGAGTGAAAATCTGAGAAACGGCACAGAGGTCAGCACTGTTGTAACACTGCTAACCTTTCAGTGAATGAGAGGCCTGTGCTCTCAACTCAAATAACCCTAATGAAGGTCTGAAGATGGAAAATAAATTATGAATTAAGTAGCAAACCTGGCTTCAAGTGTAGGATAGATGCCAGGGGACAGTAGTTAAACATAAATAAATTAATGATAGGAGATCAAATTACTCACTGCTCCCCATTGTGAGTAATATTTATCTCACACATTAACTATAGTGTATGTGTGATGAAAATGGTTAGTTGAAACAAAGTTGAATGGTATTCTGAGTTCACCAGCTTATATGGTGTTAAAATAGCTAGCATGCAGCTGCCAGTGCAAATTTGCAGTGTGTCTTTTTGCATCACTCTGTGTTTACTGCTGGGTGCAGACAAAATTCCTGTTCGGTTGATGTGGTGAAAAATTATTATTTTATGGATCCCATAACATTTTGAGATAGGCAAGCTCGAACGAAAGGCTGTTGTAACAGTGCAAAGTGCCAAACAGGTCAAGAAACTGTCAAACACGGTATGAAAAGCATTCTAATTTTCTGTTCCAGCTTATTACTGTGTTGGCAATTGCAATTTTCTTCACCATTCCTCAAGGGAATAATCAGGTTCATGGGCTTTGAGACCGCAGTGGTTTATGACTCTCTATAGTTGGCATCATATTGGTGACTTTTTGATTTCACGCTTCAAATGAATTTCCAATGTGCATGTCAGGTGAACCAGACCCCTTACCATAGGTGTGTATTGGAAAATGAGAAACTGCATACATCTTTCTGCTGGAGAGCTAATGATCAAAGTGACAGTGTCAGCGGAGAACGCAACACAAGAAACTCCAGGTGACAAAATCCTTGCGTGTAGCATAATAATCACCTGACAATTTGTTTTCTGTTTTTCTAACCAGCACATTTACTTAAGATTTAAACGGTTTGAAATTGTATTGATTGCTCAAGTAGAAAACAGACCGGGCGTATTTAGGAATCTTTTTAAAAATTGGTATTCGCCTGGATGTAAAATGTGGATGTTTTTAGAAATCTCTGATGCTGTGACATGATTCTTCCAGTAATTCCCTCTTTTGCAAGTTCTTCAATCCTCCATCAAATAACATCCAGCTTCTTACAGATGATTATGTCTGAAGATTTTGCTTCTCAATCTATATTGAACACAAAAAAATAATGCATTTTCGGTGCACTCTTGACCAATCTAGAGCACTGCTTTGTAAAGTCAGAAAACACTTTCAGTGAATCAGAGGACGTACACACTCAGGCAGAGATTTGGTCTCCATGGCAACTCCATCCAGGTTGTTCAGTTCTGGTACTCAAAACTGAACGTGGAACAACAGGGCACTAGTGCCTCCATTTCTGCAGAATGAATATCAATTCATGAATGAGAAATACTGAAGGTTGGTACAGTATGTCCCTGTCGTGTTAGGTACTCTGGTCTAACACTGGCTGCAACTGGATGGAGCTTAGATCAGAAAGATACTCCAGACCTTGAGGTTAGTTCAATCAGGTTTATTGAACTAATAGGACAGTTAGCACAGTTCTCTGTGAGTTTGACTCTCTGCTAACTTAAGTGTGGTTACTCTGTCTGACTGAACCAGACTAGCTCTCAGCCATGTGGTGGAGGTGTGAGATTGTAAAAACACCCTTGACTGACTCTCCAGATGTTCATCAGTGGAAAGAGGCGGAGTGTGAGTGCCTCGTGTCTTTTAGTCAGATCCCACCCCTGAGTGTCCTGCCTGCTTATTGGTCGTGTCCTGTTCTCTGTGTTCGTTAACTGCTTGTCTGTATATCATTATGTGTGTGTCTGCATATCATGAGAGTCCCCATTTTAATTTCCTCATTCAGGTCATTCTGCTCTAACGTTGTGGATATAATGGGGCCTGTATGCACACTTCGCACCGGGACTTGTGCTTTACAGTTGCTTCATTTAGCGTTGTGTGACCTGATCTGCACAATTTTGGAGTAGATGCAAGGAGATACGCTCAATTGCATTCAAAGCAACAGAGACCTTTTCTTAAAACACTGCATTACAGTGTTGTGTGAAGAATATTGTTATATCCTGCACGGGTCTTACGGGGTAGGGATGATTCACTATCCTCCTGTGGATCTTGCAAAATATGAGATCCCCTGATGAGGGGGCAGAGGACCCTTAACAAAGGTTCGTAAGACCATAAGATATAGGAGCAGAATTAGGCCACTCGGCCCATTGAATCTGCTCCGCCATTCATATTGATATTTTTCTCATCCCAATTCTCCTGCTTCTCCCCATAGCCCATGTTCGCCTTATTAATCAAGAACCTATCTATATCTGTCTTAAAGACACTCAGTGACTTGCCCTTCACAGCCTCCTGCGGCAATGTGTTCCACAGATTCACCACCCTCTGGCTGAAGGAATTCCTCCTCATCTTAGTTTTAAAGGATCGTCGCTTCAGTCTGAGATTGTTTTATTTATTTTATAATCTTTATTGTCACAAGCAGACTTACATTAACACTGCAATGAAGTTACTGTGAAAATCCCCTGTGCCCTCTAGTTCTAGTTTTTCCTACAAGTGGAAACATCCTCTCCACGTCCACTCTATCTAGGCTCCTCAGTATCCTGTAAATGTCAATAAGATCCCCCTCATCCTTCTAAACTCCATTGAGTACAGACCCAGTGTCCTCAAAAGCTCCTCATACGACAAGCTCTTCATTCCAGGGATCATTCTTGTGAACCTCCTCCGGACCCTCTCCGTGGCCAGCACATCCTTCCTTAGATACAGTCCCAAGACTGCTCACAAATTCCAAATGGGGTCTGACCAGAGCCTTATACAACCTCAGAAGTACATCCCTGCTCTTACATTCTAGCCCTCTTGACATGAATGCGAACATTGCATTTGCCTTCCTAACTGCCAACTGAACCTGCACATTATCTTTAAGAGAATCCTGAACTGGGACTCCTAAGTTCCTTTGTGCTTCTGATTTCCGAATCCTTTTCCCACTTAGAAAATAGTCTATGCCTCCATTCTTCTTACCAAAATGCATAACCTCACACTTTTTGTATTGTATGCCATCTGTCATTTCTTTGCCCACTCTCCTAGCCTGTCCAAGTCCTTTTGTAGCCTCCCTGCGTCCACAATAAAACCTGTCCCTCTACATAACTTTGTATCATCTGGAAACTTAGTAACAATGCCCTCAGTTCCTTCTTCCAGATCGTTAATGTATATTGTGAATAACTATGATCCCAACACTGACCCCTGTGTGCACCACTGGTCATTGGCTGCCAGCCTGAAAAGGACCCCTTTTTCCCCACTCTCTGTCTTCTGCCAGTCAGCCAATCCTCTACCTATGCCAGCACGTTACCTCTAACACCATGGGCTCTTATCTTACTTAGCAGCCTCCTGTTTGGCATCTTATCAAAGGCTTCTGGAAATCCAAATTGATCCACGTCCACTGGTTCTCCTTTGTCTAAGTTCCTCGGTACTGTGATGATATCCATAAGCGATCTTGTATATAATGATGTACATGATGTCTGACCAGCAGGTGACAGTGTAAATGTTACTCTGTGCCTGGAGGAGTTGGGAGTTAGTCGTGTTGGTGGATAGTCATGCTTGCAGTGGCTCTGGAATAATTTGTTAATTTAATATTTGTCATATGTTTCTTCCAGCTATTTTTGCCACATGTTTGTTTTATAATAAATTACTTCAATTAATCAAGAACTAGATGTTCTATTGTGCATCATTCCTCCCAGTCATTGCACAAGAACATGACAGTTACCTCCTCAAATAATTCTGACATTGTGTCAGCCAAGACCTCCCCTTGATGAAGTCGTACTGATTCAGTTTTATTTTACCATGCACCTCCAAGGTCCTACTCGGTTCCTATGCCATTTCTTTGTTCCCTTTAACTAATTCTCCAGCCTCATATTCCAGTGGTCCATTGTCCATTCTTGCCTCTCTCTTACTTTTTATATATCGAAAAAAACCTCTTGCAATCTTCTTTTATACTACTCGTTGGCTTTCAATCATATTTCATCTTCTCTCTCTCCCCCCCCCCCCCCCCCCCCCCCCCACCCCGCATTGCTTTTTTAATTTTCCTCAGTTTGCTTTTAAACGTTTCCCAATACTCTGGCTTCCCACTAATCCTCATCACCGTTTACGCTTTTTCTTTTTCTTTTATGCTGTCCCTGACTTTCCTTGTCAGCCATGGTTGCTTTGACTTTCCCTGAGCATGTTTCCTCCTCCTTTGGTTGAATTTCTGTTCTGCTCCCCGAATAACTCCTCAAAACACGTGCCATTGCTGTTCCACTGTCCTCCCTGCTAGGCTCCCCTTCTAATCAACTCTGGCCAGCTCAGCCCTCATGGTTTTATAGTTACCATTATTCAATTGTAAAACCGTTACAGCTGACTCCAGCTTCTCCCTCTCAAACTGCAGGAGAAATTCTATCATATTGTGGTCATTGCCCCCTAAGGGTTCCTTCATCTTAAGTCCCCTGTGTTATGGGAGCGGTGTTTTCAGAACCCCAAAATGTATCATGGAATTAAACCAACCTCTCCCTTTAATGTATTGTTGCTTTTGAAGCACCCGGCTTGGTCTCCAGGTGCGGTATTACAATTATGGACACGTGGGTTTTTAAACACAAAACAATGTTGATTCCATGAATTGAACTTAACCTTTTAACACCCCTTACTTCAAAGATAACCCCGAAAATAATACAACACTAAATAATCCCTCAAAATGTTCCTTCATACCTCCAAAAGACTTAACACCTTTAAACAGAAACACATCAGGTTAAAGACTATTATGAGTTTAAATCACCCAAATGATTCAGAGATAGTCTTTCCTGGCAGAGATCACAGCAGATCCAGCTCACTGCAAAACACAGACACACCCAAGCTCTTTTCCTCAAAACTGAAACTAAAACTCCCCCCTCTGACATCACTTCAGTAATATGAGCTGCTACATTTCTTAAAGGTACATTGCTTAAACATCCATTTCTTAAAGGTACTCTCACATGACACCTGATCAAGTCTGCCTCATGACACATCACCAAATCAGAATTGCCTGTATCCTAGTGGGCACAAGCTGCTCTAAAAAAAAAGCTATCTCAAAGACATTCCACAAATTCCTTTTCTTGGGATCCGCTACCAACCTGATTCTCTCAGTCCACCTGGATAGTGAAGTGCCCCATGATTATTGTAATATTTATATGCATTTTCTATCTCCTGATTTATTTTCTGCCCCACATCCTGGCTACTGCTGGGGGAGACATCCCTTCCATCAGTGTCCTTTTTCTTTTGCTATCATTTAATTTAATTTCTTAAGAAGACTGCAACCCAGCCCCCTCTGCCCATCTGTCTGTCCTTCCGAAAGGACACATATCCTTGGATATTTAGATCCCAGCCCTGATGCCCTTGCAGCCATGTCTCTGTGATACCCGAAACATTGTACCAGCCAATTTCAATGCCTGCAACAAGTTCATTTACCTTGTTTTGTATACTGCGCGCATTTAGGTACAATGGGCTGGATTCTCCGTTTTTATGTCCCCACGCAGTCATGAAAACTGTGGTCTTTTACAGCAGGCAAACTGGCGTCAAAAGGCCACAGATTTGCTGTCTTGCAGGAGGCGAGCATGCAACTGTCGTGGAGCTCGCCGCTCCAGCTGCCGCTCCACCCCCCGCACTTCCGGGTCAGAGACAGCGCATGCGCACGGCGGCGGCCTCCAGCTCAGACCGCGGACCTGGACCGTGGAAATAGTGCTTCCGATAGGCCACTTGCTCAACCCGGACTGTCCCCACACAAAACCCGTCCTGAATGAGGCCGCCCTCCGTCCTCCGATCGGCCCTTCCCCGACTGTGCGGCCCCGGACTGAGTCAGCAGCCGCCACACAGGTATCACGGATGATGGGACCATGAGTGGTCTGCCCCTCGGGAATTCAGCGGTCGGAGAAGGAGAATAGCCATGCGGGCCTCAGGCAATGGCGTGAGGTGGTGGATAATCGGTACGACGTACCACCCAAGTACGCCACTTTTCGGGGGGTGGGGAATCGCAGAACTGGCGCCGGTCCCGATTTGAAGCGGGAAACTAGAATCTCCGCCCCGTCGCCGAATATGATTTTGGCGTCGAGGTGCGGAGAATCCAGCCCAACATCTTCAGTCCTATGTAAACCGTGCCCCTTCTCATAGTTGTCCCCTTTTGTTTCTGTGTCTGAAGTTAGATTCCTGCCACCTCTATACTCTCTGTTCTGTTACGCATTCTGGAAACTTTACTAACCTCTCCTGAGCCCTCGGCCCCTTTAACTAGTTTAAAGTCCTCATCATTAATCTGCACTTCCACCTTCTCCTTTAACTTCGGTTTTCAAATGTTCCCAGCATGATTCAGGTGAAGACCGTCCCATCAGATCAGCTCCCTCTTTCCCCAATACTGGTGCCAATGTCCCATGAATTCGAACCCATGTCTCCCACACTAACTATTGAGCCATGTGTCTTTGTATAAATAGAGCCGGCCAGTAAGGCACCGACTATAGAAGACCCAGTAGGGAACTACTGGAACTGTACATAGTAGTTAACGTCCGTACCACTCGGTGCGGACTTTTCGTTACCCCTTACAAAAAATATCTAGTAAGAAGTCTTACAACACCAGGTTAAAGTCCAACAGGTTTGTTTCAAACACGAGATTCACCTGAAGAAGGAGCAATGCTCCGAAAGCTCGTGTTTGAAACAAACCTGTTGGACTTTAACCTGGTGTTGTAAGACTTCTTACTGTGCTCACAACAGTCCAACAGCGGCATCTCCACATCAAAAAATATCTATACCACAGTTTGTGGTGAACCACTGTGTGCACCTGTATTAGGGGATGTAAGGTAGGACCTGCACTACAGGTTCGCCGGTAGCCCCTGCCGGCTAAATCCGCCCACAAGGAACCGTATAAATATGCGTGTCCTCCTTCTGATCAGCCATTCTGCCAGCTGCAGTAGGAGGCCACGCATCTGACTGTAATAAAGCCACAGTTGCACCAATCGGAGTCTTTCATGCGATTGATCGTGCATCACAGTTCTTCAAGGATGAAGTTGAAACTGGTACTGCTCACTTTGTGCCGTATAGGTGCAGTGCCTGCCGCTGGTATCCTATCTGAATTTTGGAGGCTCAGCTGTGCTTGTTGGGGAGCTTAATAGGTGATGCAAGGAGGCCATTTTAACATCAGTGAGAGGCCTAATGCTGCTACCAAAATTATTTTCCTTGGTTTAGGGACTTCTTTGGGAGAAGGAAAATCATGGTGCAGCACGCTTCATTCCAGCTCTGGACTCTGGTTAATTTTGGACCCCCAAAGTGTGTGGCTCTTGTTCAACTTTGCAGTAGGTGAGGCAGGGAGGCCATTTTAAAGTAATTTGGGATTGTTTCAGGCTTGTGATTTCACCCTTCCATCCTTTTAAAATCACCCTTAAACACGGGTCAAAAATGCCCGAATAGTGATGGCAGTGACCCTGCTGCTGCTAAGAAATACTACTACTTTAGAAATGATAGTGCAGCTTTTAAAATGTCTGGAGGCAGAGAATGAGTCGTTGGTATTGGCACTCTGCTAACCCACTGCCATGAGAGTGAGAACAACCCTTGTTAACACTGACAAAATTGAAGTGCACAAGAAATGTAACACTTTAAGTGCTAACAGTGTAAATCGGACCAGAATCACGGAGAATATAGAAAGATTCTTGGCAATCTGGATTAAAAACCAAAACAAGCGCAAAGTGCCTCTTAGTTTGATGATCATCCAAGTAAAGCTAAAAGTCTGTATGATAACTTATAGAATGCAAAGTCACATTTAGAAATTTAATAAGGGCATGGGTGTCTACACCAAGTAAAAATAAGAACAAAGTTTTATTTCCAAACAACATATATACACTTCCTAGTAGACCCCTATCGGTTTCATCCTGGTCGGTGCCTTACTGGCTGACCTTATATACATTGGGGAATTGAAATACCTGCCCATAGCAGGGGTGCTCGTACTTCGCAAGGAGTATGGGAAGACAAGCATTCCTACCCCATAGGTTCTGTGCAGGAAAGTAACAGGAAAGTTTCAACGCTAGTCAAACGTGGACATTGTGGTATTTTTAAAGGACCGACTTGTCGACCATGAAGGTACAAACAAACAAGAATTTTATTGAAAAGATGTCTTCTCAGAGGCTGCTAGAGTAGACTGAATGTTAGCCTGTCCAAACTGCCAATGCCATCATCAATACATCACATGATCAAACTCTTAAGTTACATCATTCCAACCAGGAGCAAACATGATTTTCCAACCCGGCTTCCCTATTCTCCGGTGCCGATTTTCGGGCGCCCACAAGATCGCTGCCACGCCAGTCGGGGGCCGTTGACAGCGCCCCCGCCCCGGCGATTGTCCGGGTCCCGTTGGGCTGAGTGGCCGACGAAATTGGCCGAGTCCCACCAGCATGGGTTACTCAGGTCCCACGCAGCAGGACCTGGAAGGTGAGTGAGCGGGGACTTTCCTTGTTGGGTCGGGGGATCCGACCCTGGGAGGATCCCCCACGGTGGCCTGGCCCGCGATCGGGACTTACCGAACGGCGGGCGGGCTGGTTCCGTGGAGGGCTACTTTACTCCCCATCAGGCCCATGTAGGGCTTCGCCAAATTGCCCGGGGGCCGGCGTGGAGAAGGGAACCCCCGCGCATACGCGGAATGACGCCGGCCATTCTGTGCATGCGCAAACTCGCGCGGCCGTTCCGCGCCAGTGCCAACCTTGCCCGCTGGGAAGGGGAGAATTCCTCACTTTCGGGGGCCATTGACGCCGGAGTGGTTGGCGGCGGTTTTCACGCTGGCGTGGGGACATAGCCCCATTATTAGAGAATCCTACCCACGAATGTACTAAACATTCCTCCCACTTTACATAGAGGTTCCTGCAATGAAACAGCACAGCATTATCAAATTTACAATATGAACAATTAACAAACACAACAGTCAATAAATGAGACGTTTAAGAGAAATCAATTTCTGTACAGTCGGCGGCGAACCTCAGGCGTCTGCCTTTTTGTGCTGACTGTAATATTTGGTGTTTTTGGACATAGTTCATTGTTGCCTCAATCGGTGTCAACATATGATTTGGAGGTTGATTCGGTGTTGAAATGCCCTCAACTGAGATACTATCTGCCACAGTTGTGTCAGGTATTGACAGGTTCTCAGGTATGTACAGACCTTTACTTGGTACAGTTTGTTGCAGAGTTTCGGGTGATTCTGTCTCTGGCAAACTTGTTCGAGCTGCTAAATGTTGGTCAGCGGGTCTTTTCCACACATCGTCCCGAGTTTGAAGGTGTCGGAGACCAGTCTTGTCTATGCTAAGGCGCCACTTTTCACTGGTGGTATAGTTCCTTGACAACACTTCTTGACCTTTATGGAAAACATGGTGTTCAGCTCTATCCTCATGTCATGAAAGCTGATTCAGCTGCTTTTTCAGAATTTTCACTTCAGAAGCCATGAACCTTTATTTGCACTGCTGAGCGTGGTACACCCAGGATAGATTTTGGCTGGGGTGAGGTGGAGTTGCCAGTCTGTGAGTGTTGGAGTTCTCCGACTTTGCTCGAGCTCGGTTTCCAACTTCTTTAGATCTTGCCCCAGGCTGTTGATCAGTTTTTTTAGTGCCAACTGCTGCCCTTCCAGCCTGCATACCAGGCCGCCTGTACCTGAACCTTACACACAACCTCTGTGGTGCCTTATCCAGATTGCGGTGTGCCTCCGTCAGATACTGATTCTCTCCTCTCGAGGTTTCATTCTCGTTGCATTCACCCTCACGTTTTAGGTCTTGTTTCTGGAATGCAGTTTTTAACCTTACCAGTTGAAGCTATTTCTCCTGAGGACTTTTAATAGGGTTCTCGCCCCTGAAGATTGAATTTGTTTCTCGTCACGTGTACCGAGGTACAGTGAAAAGTATTTTTCTGCGAGCAGCTCAAATAGATCATTAAGTACATGAAAATACAATAAAAGAAAAGAGAGTACATAATAAGACAACACAAGGTACACAATGTAACTACGGCATCAGCTGAAGCATACAGGGGTGTAGTGTTAATGAGGCCTGTCCATAAGAGAGTCGTTTCAGAGTCTGGTGACAGTGGGGAAGAAACTGTTTTTGAGTCTGTTCGTGTGTGTTCTCAGACTTCTGTATCTCCTGCCCGATGGAAGAAGTTGGAAGAGTGAGTAAGCCGGGTAGGAGGGGTCTTTGATTATGCTGCCCGCTTTCCCCAGGCAGCGGGAAGTATAGACAGAGGTAATGGATGGGAGGCAGGTTCGTGTCATGGACTGGGCTCTGTTCACGACTCTGAAGTTCCTTGCGGTCTTGGGCCGAGCAGTTGCCACACCAGGCTGTGATGCAGCCTGATAGGATGCTTTCTATGGTGCATCTGTAAAATTTGGTAAGAGTTAATGTGGTCATGCCGAATTTCTTTAGTTTCTTGAGGAAGTATAGGCGCTGTTGTGCTTTCCTGGTGGTAGCGTCGACGTGGGTGGACCAGGACAGATGCTTTCGATGGTGCATCTGTAAAAGTTCGAAAGTGTTTGTGTGGACATGCCGAATTTAGCCTTTCGGGTTAATTTGTTAAGCAAAGTCAGGTTATGATCATTCTTCTTCTGTTGCTGTGTTCGTTGGCCTTTAGATGCTGCTGTACAGAGTGGGATAGGAAAGGAATGTTGGTGTTGCAGCCTACAATCTGAGCAGCTCCAACTCTTCTCATTTGGTCATCTGGAGTAACTCGCATCCAAACTTCCTTCAGAGTTTGCGTGCTGGCTCCTTTCGCTCCTGTTAATGCCATTGTTTACAACCAGCAATCTTTTTATCTTGTTAAATTTCAATGCATGAATGGAGTGAGTAGCTTTTTCCCAAACTGAATGTTCTTTCCAAGAACATGAGAGTTTCTTTATGGTCAGGCATCTCAATATAGAATAGAACCCCTTCAGTACAGAAAGAGACCACTCAGCCCATCGAGTCTGGACCAACCCTTTGAAAGCCCACCCTGACATTTGTGCCCCTCCTTCTTTTAAAAAAAAACATTTCCAATTAAGGGCCAATTTAGCATGGCCAATCCACCTACTCTGCAAATCTTTGGGTTAACAAAGAACAAAGAAAAATGCTGCACAGGATCAGGCCCTTCGGCCCTCCAAACCTGTACTCGTCATGCTACCAACCTTGGCCAAAACCCTCAGCACTTCCTTGTGCTGTGTCCCTCTATAACCATCCTATCTATGTATTTGTCAATTTGCCTTTTGAACGCCATTAATGTATCTGCTTCCACAACCTCCCCTGGCAACGCGTTCCAGGCACTCACCACCCTCTGTGTAAAAAACCTGCCTCGCACATCTCCTCTAAACTTTTCCCCATGGACCTTAAACCTATGCCCCCTGGTGACTGACCCCTCCACCCTGGGAAAGATTGCCTGCCCATCCACTCGATCTATGCCCCTCATACTCTTGTAGACCTTTATCAGGTCACCCCTCAACCTCGTCGTTCTAATTAAAACAGTCCAAGTCTAATCAACCTCTCCACATAGCGAACACCTTTAAGGTCAGGCAACAGCCTGGTAAACCTCCTCTGCACCCTCTCCAAAGCCCCCACATGTTTCTGGTAGTGTGGCAACCAGAATTGTGCGCAATATTCCAAGTGCGGCCTTACCAAGGTTCTATACAACTGTAGCATGACTTGCCAGTTTTTATTCTCTGTGGAGTATATTCATAGACCCACGAAGACACGGGAGAATATGTAAACTCCACACGGACTGTGACCCGGAGCTGGGATCGAACCCGGGTCCTCTGCATCGTGAGGCAGCAGTGCTAACCACTGCATCACGGTGCTGCCCTCAATTCCTTGTTCCTCGGAGGTTCGGAAGTTACAAAGGAAATGCATAAATGCATTCCGGTCACCCTTGCTGAATTTTTCAGCATACTTTTGACCTTAATTTTTCGCAAGGTTTTCATAAGCTCTTCATCCAGAACCACACTTGTTAAATATGCTGGGCCTTTGTCAGCTTGGTCCCAGCACTGGCAGGCCGAGCTTTGATCACAGCTGCTTTTAGAGCTTTTACAGCAGCAGCTAATTTCTATTCCTTTAGGTTTTTGGTTGGGCCTACTTCAGACACCAACATGAGATTCATCTTGGCCCAGTTTAGCTCAATTCTCTCCAGCCAGGTTGGATAGTTACCTTTAACCATGAGCAAGGACAAGTCTGTGGTCTGTCCATTTAGCTGCACATTTACCTCGAGATGGCCCCTGACTAGAACCACTTCTTTGGTATAGCGTTCAAGTATTAGCTTTGAGGGTTTTAAGGCAATATGTCATAGTTCTTCTTGGTAAACTGTTTCTGGGACCAATGAAATGGCTGCACTAGTGTCCACCATTTTCACCTGTTGCCTGTCCAGTAGAAGAATGACTCAGTAATGATTGGTTGTACCAGCAATGGCCAGTACGTTCAATGACAGTTCGTCATCTGACTCTGGTCCTTTATTGCACCCTTTTTCTATCACGTTAATACCTTTCTTTTTGATTTTTCAATTGATACATTTGAAGAAAGATATTGTTCTTGTTTGCAATGTGTTGTTTCTTGCTCCAACACGCACGCTCGATGTGCCCCCTTTTAAGCCCAATTTTTGCATTTTGCATCTTCACTCCAGCACTCACTCGCTGTGTGTCCAGGTTTTGGACATCAATGGCAATTTCAAACCTGTGTCGGTGTTCTGGTTTCAGCAGATGCCTTATGGATTTTAATGCTCGAGCTTAGTTGTTGTGATTCCTCAGCTGCTAGTTCCATACAGATCACGACTTCTGAAGCCTTCGTTAGTTTTAAATGTCTTACTGTTAGCCGCCTTTTCTGGATAGCTTCACTTCTTAGCTCACACTCAAGTCTGAATACACAAAAGATATGTTTGAGCGTTTGAAGCAGCAAAACAGCTGGTGCCAATACTAAAGCGGCAAATGAATTCCCTGCCCATTTGAAGATAATCATTAAAGAACATAGGAATTAGGAGCAGAAGTCAGCAATTCAGACCTTCGAGCCTGCTCCGCCATTCAGTCAGATCATGGCTGATCTCTTCCTGGTCTCAAATACACATCCCTATCTGTTCCCCATAACCCTATAACCCATTTTTAAAATCAGAAATGTATCTATCTCCTTCTTGAAACTATTTAATGACTCAGACTCCACCGCACTATGGGGCAATGAGTTCCACAAATTCACCATCTCTCCTCATCTCAGTTCTAGACCTTCCACATCTCAACCTATATCTGTGACCTCCCGTTATGGATTGCCCCATAAGAGAGATCATTTGGTCTACTTTTACTTTATCAATCCCTTTTTGTATTTTATATACCTCAGTCAGATCCCCCCTTATCTTCCTAAACTCTAGGGAATATAAACCCAACTGTTTAATCTCTCCTCATACGTCAACCCTTTCATAGAATCATAGAATTTAAAATACAGAAGGAGACCATTCAGCCCATCTAGTCTGCACTGGCCCTTGGAAAGAGCACCCCAGTTAACCCCAAGCCCCCAGCCTATCCCCGTAACCCCACCTAACTTTTTTTTTGGATGATGTGGAGATGCCGACGTTGGACTGGGGTGAGCACAGTAAGATGTCTGAAAACACCAGGTTAAAGTCCAACAGGTTTGTTTCAAATCACTAGCTTTCGGAGCACAGCTCCTTCAGGAATGGGACACAGTTAATGCGGCCCGTTTAGATGCAGAATCAAGCCAGACTGTTTTGGAACAAGGAAGCTTGGATCTGATCCCTCAAAGCTCCAGCTAACTCCATACTCTAGAGATACTTGTGAAACCAAATGCTAATTCTGTAAATACCACTGAGTTCTATGTCATTTTTGGGATTGTCTTGCCGGTCACCGTGAGTGCTGGTTGCCAATGAATCTGCTGGTGATCAGTGTATTCCGGAATGGTTGATATAATCCGTTCCCTTGTGTACATGTACATCTCTCCATTATAAAACTGATCTCAATCACCATATTTCCAAAAACGAAATGTACAAGAATTTGACATAAAATCAGCTCAGTGTTTGAAGAAATTGAGATGTATTTATTTATATCCGCTTGCAATGTTAAATGAAATCCTTTTGTCATAAGTATTATTTTCATAGTCTGTATTGTGCTGATTTGCAGACAAAGATTGAGATCTGGTCATTGTATGGAATTCACGCACTGGTTCCAACACAAGGGGGGGGGGGGGGCAGTGGAATAGATGGAATAGGTGTGTAAAAGGGAGTTAGTACACACTTTATGTGTCTCGGTGTGTGTGAGAGAGGGAGGTATGGCACAAGGTCGGCCGGCTGGGATCCAGAAGGTCAGCCGGTTGGCAAAAGTGGGTCCTGGGAAAAAAAGTTTGAAAAACACTGCACTAGATCATCTAGAAGGACAAGAGTAGCAGATACCTGGGGGCGCCACCACCAGGAGGTTCCCCTCCACGTTGTCATAATATACACACAAGTATATGATGGTGCATGGACAGACACTGACTGACACACTGAAAGACCAATCAGCACACAGAACAGAGCAGCCAATCACCAGACAGGACACGGCCACTATAAAGCCAGAGGGCACTAGTTTTCCCGCTCTCTCGGGATGCAGCCTCTGAGACAGCCAGAGCCCGTGATCAGCAACACGAACATCTACCATGTGCTAGCAGTATAGTCTGGTCAGGTTAGCCTCAGGACTCCAGTCAACCTAACATAGTGTCAACCCACAGTGCAAGTCTGTTTAACAGCTGATAGTTAAATACAATTGAGTTGTACTTCTACAAGTGTTGGTAGCCTGTCTCAATCACTGCTATGGTAAACGCAGTCCTCACAGACCCAGCATACCCAACACATCACACGTCACTCACCATTCTGGCTTGGAAATGCATCACTATTTCTTCACTGTAGCTGGGTCAAAATCCTGCTATTTTCTTCCCAACAGCACTGTCGGTGAACCTACACTTTAAGAACTGCAGCAGTTTAAGAATAGCCATGGTGTGGAGATGCCGGCATTGGACTAGGGTGGGCACAGTAAGAAGTACAGGTGAGTGCCACCTGATGAAGGAGCTATGCTCTGAAAGCTCGTGATTCCAAATAAACCTGCTGGACTTTAACCTGGTGTTGTAAGACTTCTTGCATTTCAAGAAGGCAGCTCATCATTATCTTCTGAAGGGCAACAAGGGATTGGCAACAAATGCTAATCTAGCTAGCGAGCCCTACTTCCCGCGAATGATTAAAATGTAAATAGTCTTAATTGTCACAAGTAGGCTTACATTAACACTGCAATGAAGTTACTGGGAAAAGCCCCTAGTCACCACATTCCTGCGCCTGTTCGGGTACACAGAGAGAGAATTCAGAATTCTCAACTGGTATGGGAATTGAACCCGCGCTGCTGGCCTTGTTCTGCATCACAAACCGTTTGTCTAGCCCACTGAGCTAAACCAGAACTGCATGTCACAGAGAACATATATCTCTGAAGAGGATAATGTGTCGTCAAAGTTTAAAGCCATCAAAGATTGAAAGACTGTTCTGCTTGGTGGGAACAGTGCAAGACACTTCAGGTTTAAGTCATTAGTGATGTACCAGTCTGAGATGGAGTTTATGAGGTTATTCCAAGGAAAATTTGCACATCTTTAATGTTCAAAAAGGAAATACTAAATGATGATCTTTCAAGACTGATTCTCTCTTGCAGGAAATATTGAACCACAGGAAATATCACCTTCAAGGAATTGCTCCTCTTGGATAATTGCCCAGGTCATCCTATCAATCTTGATGACTTGTCTGAACATGTGAAAATGAGTTTCTTGCCACCCAACATGACTTTTTTGTGAAAGCCCATGGATCAGCGAGCACGAGCAGCATTCAGGCTTGCGCCCGATGCTATACCCTTTCCTAACTTAGGCAATAGATGGTGAGAATACTCTAATAGGACAGGGAATTTTGACATGCCTGGTCAAAAGTATGTACAATACTGCTGATTCATGGGATGAAGTTATAAGATATAAATATAGGAGCAGAATTAGGCCATTCGGCCCATCGAGTCTGTACTGCCATTCTATCATGGCTGATCCGTTCCTCATCTGTTTCCTGCAATGCTACAAACCAAGAGCTGGATATCAAAATCAGCCATTTCAATGATGAACAATGTACGGCAGAAATTGTGGCCAGAGTTTGTCACCAACCGTGATGAATGTAGGAATTTTAGATATATTGCATTATATATATTTGGTGCTGTAAAAGTCTGGGTTAGAATGTGTATGATTGCTGTAGTAGTGTTTTTAGAAATCTTGGTTTGCAAGACAGCTGGGAGCCAAAAGTGCAATTAAAGCATGGTGAAAGTTTGGGAAAAATGATTTTTGTTTATATTAAGAGGTTTTCCTGCAGAGTAGTTAATTAGAGACATTGTGTTCAGCTTAGCAAGATGATTTAGTTAATGGGAGGAGCCAGGAGTTGAAGCAGTCAGGTGTTGAGCGGAAGTGGGAAGAAAGGAGAGACAGTCAGCAAGTCCATGCATCCTTTGACCATGAATTCCCTCCAAATTCCCTGGTCACGCTGTGTGTGATGGCTGGCCATAACTCACCATTCCTGCCACCCAGCACAGCCTTAATGAGATTCCGGCCACAACAGCTAGTGTTCAAGGTCACTCACACTGCCCCATGTCCCATATTTTTTATCCACTGCCTGCAGTCCAGGTAACCCATTCCTTCACTCCCCCAGTAATGGTAAGCCAATGGTGAAGGTGGACATCCCTGTGCAGCCACTACTTTTGACTGCCTCTTTCCCTGAGCCATACTTGGAAATTGAACACAGGAGATAGTTGGTTCATAATTGACGATGGACAAGTGGAGGCTCGAGCCTCCTCGGAATGTGAGAGGACACAGGTGATCTCAGTGGCATGGAGACTGCAAGGTGGATGATCAGGATTGAACATCACACCACCTTCCTCTTATCAAACAGCAACACCCCAAACAGCGGGACAGTCACTGTAAAATCTGGTACTTTAACGACTAATGGCAACCCACTTCCCCACCAGTACCCACATCCCCATGAACTTGACACAGCAGCCCTGTCCGCAGTGACTTGCACCCAACCCTTGATCAGAAAATCTTCAACCCTCACAACCCCTTCCTCCCTGATAGAAGCTAGTGACCATAGCTAACGGTGTTTGTGATGGTCTATGTAGCCCTTCTATGTCTCCAAAAGGCAGGTTTCTCAATGAGGATGCTTGTGTATTCTTGTCTGAGCTGTGGCAGTTGTGTGGTGGAGATGTTCATACTGTGCAGGCATGCAGCTCTATCTTAGGAAGCTGAAGCCTAAAGATGATAGTTATTTTTCCATGGGATAAGGGCCTTGCCAGCATTTATTGCCCATCCTTGAGCGTATTTAAGAGTCAACCACATTGTGTGGGTCTGGAGTCACATATCGGCCAGACCAGACCAGGTGAGGACAATAGATTTCCTCCCTTAAAGAACATTTATGAACCAAATGGGTTTCTACCACAATCCACAATTGCTTCTTGGTGACCTTTAGACTTTTAATTCCAGATTTTTATTGAATTGGAATTTCACCACATGCCATGGTGGGATTCGAAACCGAGTCCCCAGAGCCATGACACTGGGTCATGAGTCCAGCGACAATACGCTACGCCACTGCCTTCCCCTATTGAAAGGCGTGTGCCTTTGCTGAGTTTTGCAGCAAAGATATATGGATGCAGGGTTTAACACAGAGGTTCTGTGAGAAAGCAGTTCAGGTCTCCTGGGTGGGTTCGGATTCATAAACGAATTCTATATGATGCAAATGGGGAAAGACTGGCCTGCAGTTCCGAGATAAATCGCCTGAGCCTTAACAGTGTGTTAGCCGATTGTTTTAAAAAATGCAGTTTTTGATCTGACAGGGATTGTGTGCCAAAGAAGGTGCCATCAGCTATTGGTGCATCTGTTACTTGTGTCAACGAGGCTACGATAATCCCCTTCTTAATCTGCTGTGGTGCTGTGAATCAAAGGAGTTTAATAAGGTCTCCCAACCCATGGACGTCCTGAGATTAACCATGGTGATGTCCACATTTTGAATGGAGTGCTGATTCAAATATGTGGGTTTCCAGATGGGTGGGGTGCATGGAAAACTACATGAACTTGAAACCTACCGGCTCTTGCACGAAACTGACCAGGAAGGTGGCTGAAAGTAACATCTTCGGAGTGAGTTGCTCGTCTTTACCGGCACCATGAAGTGGTTCAGCTATGGCACCCACATCCCAGTCGGGGACCCAGCCATGGCACCCACATCCCAGTCTGGGACCCAGCCATGGCACCCACATCCCAGTCGGGGACCCAGCCATGGTACCCACATCCCAGTCGGGGACCCAGCCATGGCACCCACATCCTAGTCGGGGACCCAGCCATGGTACCCACGTCCCAGTCGGGGACCCAGCCATGGCACCCACATCCCAGTCGGGGACCCAGCCATGGCACCCATATCCCAGTTAGGGACCCAGCCATGGCACCCACATCCCAGTCGGGGACCCAGCCATGGTACCCATATCCCAGTCGGGGACCCAGCCATGGCACCCACATCCCAGTCGGGGACCCAGCCACAGCACCACCATCCCAGTTCCCCCGCCCCCCCCCATCCCCCGCCACTCCCTCCCCACCCAGTTCATCTCATTCCCCCTAATGTGAGCCACACTACCCCCAGGTCAGCAGGCAAATCTTCTCCACATCAATTTGGGTTGGCATTCAGCTCCTTGCTCCCCCCGAGTCCATAAGGAAGAACATAAGAACATAAGAACTGGGAGCAGGAGTAGGCCATCTGGTCCCTCGAGCTTGCTTCGCAATTCAAAGAGATCATGGCTGATCTTTTGTGGACTCAGCTCCACTTTCCGGCCTGAACACCATAACCCTTAATCCCTTTATTCTTGTTATTTATTTATTCTTTATTCCATGGTGCAAGTTCCTTGCTTTTGAGGACTTGCACCAAATTACGCTGACGTGACTCCTGGTTGGGTGAGCGGAAGCTTCACAGGTAACCATTGAATTGTGCATCCAACCTGACAATTGCATTCAAATGAATGCAGATGAGGACTTTGCATTTTCCTGCCAGGTCCGGGTTGGAAACCTGGTGGGTCCAGAGGGGCAGGCCAGGAGACTGCAACGTGTTTGACACCTGGCATGAAACCCATATTTTGCCAGGCACCCGATTCAATGGGCCATCAAAATTCCCGCCTCTTACTAGCCGACTTGGAGAATTCCTCCTCCCCCCCCCCCCCCCCCCCCTCCCTCCATGACCTTCCCTCCAATGTAAGATCAGAAGTAGAGATGTCCACTGATGACTGCATCGTGTTCAGTATCATTCACAACCATAGAATAGAACAGTACAGCACAGAACAGGCCCTTCGGCCCTCGATGTTGTGCCGAGCAATGATCACCCTACTTAAACCCACGTAACCCGTATACCCGACAATCCCCCCATTAACCTTACACTACGAGCAATTTAGCGTGGCCAATCCACCTAACCCGCACATCTTTGGACTGTGGGAGGAAACCGGAGCACCCGGAGGAAACCCACGCACACACGGGGAGGACGTGCAGACTCCACACAGACAGTGACCCAGCCGGGAATCGAACCTGGGACCCTGGAGCTGTGAAGCATTGATGCTAACCACCATGCTACCGTGAGGCCCCTGACCTTCAGATAATGAAGCTATTCATGTGTCCATCTGCCATAGGCTGGACTGCATTCAGGACTTCTGCTGCTAACTGGCAAGTAATGTTCATGCCACATAAGTTCCAGGTAATGACCATCTCCATCAAGAACAAATCTAACTATTTCCCTATGATGTGCAATTATATATCCACTGCTGAATCCCCACTTCAGGATCCTAAGGGTTGCCATTGAACAGAAACTTAACAAAACCAGTCCATGGGAATACAATGACTACAAGAGCAGGTGAAAGGCTGGGAATTCTGCAACAAGTAACTCACCTCCTGACTCCCCAAAACCTGTCCACCTGCTGCAAAGCACAACTGAGAAGGTTAATATAATACTCTCCAAGCTTGCCTGGATGAGTTGAACTCCAACAACACTCCAGAAGCTCCACACCATCCAGGAAAATAATATAAAAGCAAAATATTGTGGAACTGGGAAATTAAAAACAGAAAATGCTGGAAAAACTCAGCAGTTTGTGGCAGGAACCATGGACAGAAAACCAGAATGAATATTTTGAGTCCGAATGATTCTCCTTCAGAACGATTTGCTTTATACTGTTGAAGAGGGGGTGGAACAAAAGAAATCAGGGATAAGCGGGAGCTCAGGAGAGATTTGACAACAATGTCATGGACACAAGTGAGAGGGAGTGGAAATGATAGTGTTAAAGACTCAGGCAGATGCCAATAGTGGCATAAAGGTCAGATGGCAGAATGTGTTAATAGTAGAACAAGGGTCAGCACTCTCTGAAAGCAAAATATGAGAACAGGTTACAGACTGGTCGCATGAAGGGAGGTGGGGTTTAGGCAAAAAAAAAATCAAAATAGAGGCTGGAATTCATGGTTTGAAATTGTTGAAATCAATGTTAAGTCAAGAAGGCTGTAAAGTTCCTAATTGGAAGATGAGGTGCTGTTCATTCAGTTTGCATTGGGCTTCACCAGAGCATTGCAGCAGGTCAAGTCAGAAATGTAGGCATGAGTGCATGATGGCATGAGTATAAGATGGTGAATTGAAATGGCAAGAGACAGGACTATCGGAGTCATGCTGGCAGACTGAGTGAACTTATTCTGCAAAGCAGCCACCCAATCTACGTTTTGTCTCCTCAATGTGGAGTGGACGACATTGGCAGCCGAGAATGCAGTCGACTAAATTGAAAGAAGAGCAAGTGAATCACTGTTTCAATTGAAATGCGTGTTGGAGAGGATTCAGGACAAAGCAGCCCATTTGGACTGGCAACCCATCCACCACCTCCAACATCCACTCTCCTGTTAGATCTGAGCTTTGGTTCGTGTACCTCTCATGTCGCCGCACGATATACACCACTCATCAGATTATGAAACAGAGCTTCGTGCATGGAGTTAATAGCTTTTATTCAGTTTTGAATGAGATATCTCTTGATCAGTATTTTTCACTTGCAATACAGAGCCTCTTTAAAGTTTGTTTTGTCCAAGCAAGTTGAATTCTGAGTTGAATTCAATACAAATCAAAGCTCTAATGGTTCTTCTAATTGAATACAGAATACAGAAAGTTGAAAATAAAATCAAAATAACTTTTCAAAGCGACAGGGCAGAGAAGTAGCTTTAGAGATTAAAGTAAGTGATTCCAGAATGATTTATTTAAACTGCCACGTATACTTAAAATATGATGACTGTCATTAATGCCTCTCCTCTTTCTAGCTGTGATTGGGTTAAAGTTCTTTCATAGTTAATTCAATTTGATATGTATTTGTCCATCAAATTTTGACATGAGGTGATTTGCAAGATGCCTTTCTTATGAACCTTATCGGTTGCTATGAAAACCGTTTCTGGGAGTGTTGCCCAACATCTTTGACTTGGGCAAATATGTCCTTGGTTTGTCTGTCTAGGTTTATATCTTGATTATTCTCATGGGAAACAGCCTCTCTCACTGTCTGGTGTGTTTTAACAATATATCACAAGACACCATTTTAAGTTTTGGGCCGTTTATTCCTTGAATTAGTTATATATAAAAAGGTAGATTCTTTACTAAAAAGGTAGATTCTATCAGTCCCCCCTTTTTGATTATGCGAAAGGTGAATAAGACGAATCAAAAATGAAATAGAATCAAAGAAGGAAAGGAATACATGCAATAGGACAGTGAGAGGCGTAGAGAGAGAGAGAGAGACTCATTCACATTGCCTTTAATGGTTCACTTACTTGAGAACAGCCTTCAACAACAGAGTGGGAAAAGACTTGCAAGCATTACAAACATCTTAATAATTCAATAAAACAAATCAAATGATAATATTGTAAAATATTAATACATTAATAATTGAACTTAATACAACATTGATTAAAGGACTTAGTAAAATTTGAAACATTACTCAAAACATTGATATACTGATCAAAAATTGATTACATTACTCGTGAGATTCAGTAAGCTTGTTAGTAAGGAGGCGCAAGCAATTTCTTGAGCTCGGAATTGAGTACAAGATGTACTCACATGAAAGCAATGGGAGCAATTGCTATATCCCATCTGCATTCCTGCAGGATCATAACTAACTAAGCATATGGACCCTTTCTGGTCAGTAGACGGTAGGTGAATTTGGGGAGGGTTTTTTTTGTCATAGTTATGTTGATACCATCCTTCAAAAGAATTCAATGAATATCTGGCAGTTTCCCAAAGTTGGACATACTAATTAATATTAAACGCAATACTAGTGGGCGAACAGTTGTTTACTCCAGCACGGGCATGAGAAGAGCGATCAGAGCTCTAAAAAATATACCAAACAGCGGTTTCTGAAATATTAAAAGGAATGGGTAAAAAGGGAGACCTCCCTCCGAGTGAACAGGAATTGCAGTACACACCCAGCACCCGGAGATATTACGTTTTTGAGCATAACTGTGAGACATTTGAAGAAATATATTGTTATGTAACTGTTTAGTGAAGCTTGCTAAGCAGACCAGGCAACTTAAAATTAATAATGTTTCAAACATTATAACAGATTATTATTATTCTGATGCGCGCGCTTCACATGTGACGTGTGAATCCAGTGTTTCTTTCCTTGGAGTTTCACAGCGGACTGTGTAGTCAGCAGAATCTGATAAGGGCCTTCCCACTTAGCCCCGAGAGGTTCTTTCTGTAACTTCTTGACGAACACTGCCTTGCCGGGAATGCGGTTGTGTCCTCCTTCAGGGGCTCACCCCAGACTGCGGAAACCTGTTGAGAAGCAGAACTAACAACACTTGTTAGATTTTGACAATAAGTCAGCAAAGTATCACTCATTAAATGACAGTCTGCTTTTCGTAAGTATATAGTTTCTGGCAGGGACATGGGTCTGCCTGTAATGACCTCAAATGGGTTTAGGCCTGTTGTTCTGTTTGGGGTTGCTCTGATACTGCACAGTACCAGAGGCAAAGCTTGAATCTAGTTCATGCCTTCTTGGCTATATTTGGACAGTCTTTCTTTTGAAGGTCCGGTTCATGCGTTTGACTAGTCATGATGATTCAGGATAATAAGGACAATGCAAATTCCAATCAATGTTCAGAAATCTGCACACATCCTGACATACTGCAACCATAAAGTGGGTTCCATTATCTGAATCAATGCTAGCTGGTACTCCCCATCTGGGAATATAGTCTTTGCATAGGACTTTGGCCGTTTGGGTGGTTGTTGCCTTTCTGACTGGAGTAGCTTCGATCCATCTAGAAATTTTATCTACTATCACAAGGACCTCAGTGTATCTTTGGCATGGAGGAAGGGTGATGTAATCGACCTGTATGTTCTGAAATGATCCTGCAGAGGCAGGAGCATTTTCGTGATAGGTCCTAAGTTGTTCTTTTGACATGTTACACAACAATCTGATACCAATTCTGCAGGTTTTTTGAATTTGTTGCCACACTAACTTCTGTGGAATCGATCCATTATCTGTTGAGGGGCTAGATGTCCCCATGAATGGATCTGTTGTGCCAGAAATGGCATCAGTGCCTGTGGTGCCATTGGTTTATCAGTCTGAACTTGTTTCCAGATATCATCATCATACTCCTCAATACCTGAATCTAGCCATGGCAATTTTTCTTGTGTAGAGTTTTGTTGCATTTCACGTAGATTTTGTAATAACTTGGTCACTCCTAATTTGTAGATGTGTCTTGGTGGTGCTGAAGGATGCCACTTAGAGGCAGTTTTCTTTGCTGCTTGGTCTGCAAAGGCATTTCCTTTAGCTTCCATAGTATCTTCTTGAGTATGAGCCTTACATTTGAGAATAGATAGTTCTTTTGGTAAAGCCATTGCTTGCAGAAGATCTTGTACTTCTTTCCCATTTCGTATAGGTGTCCCTGCTGTGGTAAGGTATCCTCTTTTCTTCCATAAATGACCAAAATCATGGGCTACTCCAAAACTGGCTAAGGAAGTGCAACCATGGTTTGCTTTCACAGTTAACCAACAGTACAACATGGACCAGACTTCCACAAGGATTTCATAACAGCCCGCCTGTTTTTCACATGGCTTTACAGGGCCACCTGAGGGAACTACATGATATGCCCTCCACCATTATCCAATACGTGGATGATGTTTTGCTCACCTCCTTTAATGAGGATGCTCATGAAAAACACTTGTCTTCCCTCTTAGACCAGCTTTGTCACAATGGACACAAAGCAAGCCTTGCCAAAGCACACATTTCCCAAGGTGAAGTTATTTACTTAGGTCAGACAATCTCCAAAGGTAAAAGAAAACTTACCCAGGACAGGACAGCAGCAGTAAGAGATACCAAAAAACCTACAACTGTCCAGGAGGTGAGGTCATTTTTGGGACTTTGCAATTTTAACAGAAATTGGATTGATTCCTTTATTCAGCTGGCTCAACCATTAAACGATCTCCTAAAAAGCAACACCTAAAGTGTTAGGTGTTAGTTGAGGCCACACCTGGAATATTGTGTTCAGTTTTGGTCTCCTTACCTGAGAAAGGATGTACTGGCGCTGAAGGGTGTGCAGAGGAGATTCACTAGGTTATCCCAGAGTTGAGGGGGTTGGATTACGAGGAGACCTTGAGTAGACTGGGACTGTACTCGTTGGAATTTAGAAGGATGAGGGGGGGATCTTATAGAAACATATAACATTATGAAGGGAATAGATGTGGGCAGGTTGTTTCCACTGGCGGGTGAAAGCAGAACTAGGGGGCATAACCTCAAAATAAGGAAAGTAGATTCAGGACTGAGTTTAGGAGGAACTTCTTCACCTAAAGGGTTGTGAATCTATGGAATTCCTTGCCCAGTGAAGCAGTTGAGGCTCCTTCATTAAATGTTTTTAAGATAAAGATACATAGTTTTTTGAAGAATAAAGGGATTAAGGTTTATGGTGTTCGGGCTGGAAAGTGGAGCTGAGTCCACAAAAGACCAGCGCTGATCTCATTGAATGGCGGAGCAGGCTCGAGGGGCCAGATGGCCTACTCCTGCTCCTAGTTCTTATGTTCAGAAATCGAAAGACTCAGTTAACCTCACATTGGAACAGAAAGAGTCATTCGTGAACCTGGAATGTGCTTTGTGCACAGCACCTGCACACGAGTGTTGGGGAGGATTCAAGACAAAGCAGCCCATTGGACTGGCAACCCATCCACCAACTCCAACATCCACACCCCCACCACTGACACACAGTGACAGCAGTGTGTGCCATATACAAGATGTCACAGACCATCCTGATTTGGAACTATATCGCCATTTCTTCACTGTTGTGGAATCAAAGTCTTGGAACTCCCTCCCTAACAGAATTAGGGGTCTTAGTTTAAGGATAAGGGACTGAGGGGAGGAGAAACTTTTTCACCCAGAGAATGGTGAATCTGTGGAATTCACTACCACAGAAAGTAGTTGAAGCCAAAACGTTGTGTAATTTCAAGAAGGAATTAGGTATAGCTTTTGGGGCTAAAGGGATCAAGGGATATGGGGGAAGGCGGGATCAGGTTATTGAATTTGATGATCAGCCATGAACATAATGAATGGCGGAGCAGGCTCAAAGGGCCGAATGGCCTCTTTATGCTTCTATTTTCTATGTTTCTATGACAGCTCTGTGGGTGCATCTACACTACATGGACTACACCACAGAAGGTTCAAGAAAGAGATTCTCCAACACCTTCTCAAGGGCAATTGGGGATGGGCAATAAATGCTGGCCTCGCCGCTCCTCATGAACAAATGAAAAAGAAAATGATCTGGTCATTTATCTCTTTGCTGTTTGTGGGTTTTTTGCTGTGCTAAAACCAGCTGCCATCAATTGGCACGTTGCAATGACGATTACATTTAAAATACTTAATCGGCTGTGAAATAATTTGGACATTAGAAGTTGAGAAAGGCACTATATAAAAGAAAGCTCTTTCACTCTTTGCTTGTGCTGATTGTCCCTGCTTACCATTCTTCTTCAATCATTAAGGCTTATGTGTACTGTTACTTCATCACAAGTTGACAACTGCTACAGTAAATGAGCCTCATCCGCCTGCTGTCATAACAGAACCAACGACGTGTAATGTGCTTTTCAGCTATTTCTGAAAGTCTTTTGAAATGTGCATTCTCATTGGAGGCTTTGTTCAACTTAACAAATGTATTGAATAAAAGTGAAATAAAGAATGTAAATTTTCATACAAATTTTTGCTGTAGTTTATTGATTTCAATGGTTCTAGTGTATGTTTTTTTTTCACTATACAGCTCTAAATATAGTTTTGCGGGGAACTACAGTTTTTTTTGTGATTGTGTGGAATTTTTATTGTGTATCTTGTAGGAAAAATTGAATTGGAACATTTTTTTAAAAGTAATCTGTTATTGACAAAATCATAATTCTTCGTGCATAAGCTATTGCTGCATCAACATAACAATGGATATTATTGTATTTCAGCAAGAGTTCAAGATCAGTATGAACTGGTTGGCAAGCTTGAGTTAATATGGACTTCATAACCTTCTTGAGACAGCAAAAATGGGGCTTGGCAAGGCAAGCTATCTGAAAGCTGGTAAAAAAAATTTAATTTTAACCAGTGGTGCTTTCTTTGCATTGAAAGAATTGACGTCCTGAAATTTTTAAATTCTGTTTTGTGACTCAGAGAATTTGGCTTCAAGTCGAACTTCTCGGCAAGTCCGGAAACTTATTTCTTTTGAAATTCTGCATATTATTAAAACACTGGGCGGGACTCTCAGTTAGCCGAGGCTGAACTCGAGAAATACGATTGGGCAGAGAAGAGCTTCTGACGCCAAAATCGCGGCTGGCGTTGATTTGACGCCAAACCGCAATTCTCCGTCACCTCAAAAACAGCGTCAATGCGTTTCACCACACATGTACAGTCAGCACTGTTTGCATATCATTAGTGGGCCCGACCAGGTACTCTCCAGGGCCTCCGCGATCCTCCACCTCCAATGGGCCGAGTTCCCGATGGCATGGGTCACTTTTAAAAATCGGGAAACCGGGGTGGCGGCTGCTGAGGGAGTGGTGGTACAGAAGGTGTCCAATATCGCCATAGTTTGCTGACAGTTATGCCGCTGGTCGGGGGCAATTCTGCCAGGGATGGGGGAGTACTGGGGGGGGGGGGGCTCAGGAAGTGTGTTGTGGGGTCGGGGTGGACGGACAGATGCACACACCGCTAACAGTCCACTTTAAACCGGTGCCACGGGTCAAATAGGTGTCCCGTCGGTGCACCTCTGGGTGCCTTCTGGCCCCAGATGACCCATCAGCTGTATGGGCACACTCCAGCACAACCAACGGCATCTTTTTGGCTGGGATAAGTGTGACGTGGGGAGTATAATGTGTATGTGCGGCTGCAGCTTGTCAGCCTCCCGATTGTCGATCGCGGAATCTGCGAATCCTGCACCGTTTTTCATTGGAATCGATTGTGTCCCATGCGGCACCAGTGCTAGACCATCAACAGTAGCGGAATCTGTCCAGGTGTGGTGCCGGTTTTTCTGTCGTAAAAGTCAGCGGATTCTCTGTTGGCATCAACACCTAGTCTCATAAACGGAGAATCCTGCCCACTATCTGTCATCTTTCATTCACAGAAGGTCTGATCGAACCTGAGCTCCAGTATGTCATTTTGCACTGGAAGCTGTATGTTTTCTTCACTGTTTAAGGGGAAACTGGAACAGAATCAGAGAAAGAGGGAGAAACAGACTGCTGGTAACATTCAAAATGCTGCATTGAAATAAGGAGATAGTCCTTCAAATCTTGAGGCAGGGAATTAAGGACCAGGAAATATTGGCAGCCAAACAAGACAGTTGTCATCTTTTACTTCTTAGATTCGCCTTCAAATTCACTCACTAATCGCTACTGCAATACTGCCAAGGGCATTGCATTGTGCTGGGATCTTACAGGCGGGGAATTTTAAAACCCTTCAATGCGGAGGTTTAGATAAGGCCCTCAGCCAATCACAGTTCATATTCTAATTCGAGTTTACAAACCAAACAAACTTCAAAGCCTGGTAGTCAAACACATTTTCTCTCAGGTTGCTCACCAGGTACCTTCCACCACGTTGGCTACCTCTGCAGGCACTCAGACAGGCATACTAAACAGTTCTCTGCAGGCCCTCAGTTATACCCACCCTTCTTCCTGTCCCTGTTTCTGCATGATGCCTTCTGGGAAACATTGTGTGTGTGACCTGCTGTACAGTTCTTCCTTCTCATCTCAGCCCCAATGCTGTGTCACACTGCATTATGCGCGATTCTACAGCCTTGTTGCACTCGATCGAGAGCACAACGAGGCTGGTGAATAGTGGGAGAGGCCGGAAACAAGAATCACACCAGGCACCAAATAGTTTGCATTGCAACCACCCCGCTCCCATGGGCGAAATCAGAATCCTGCCGTAGTGTGGCGAGAAGCCACTTATCACCACTTAAGCCCTATTTCCATACAATTAACAGGAGCCACCCCATATCCAACTGCCGCCTGTGATTCAGCGACCTCCCCTGCAAGTGGTCACGCTGGCGCTGATTAGTAGTCCTTTTTAAAAACGTGAGCCTGACGGAAGGGCTAACGCAGGGTGCCAAGAATATGAGTAGCCATCTTTGTTCATAGGCAAAGAGCCTGGGGGCACTGGGAGGTACTCTCAAGTGGAAGGTGGACGCCCTCGGCTGGGGTGGGCCACCATGGGGTTGGGGGGGGAGCACTGAGGGGGGGTGGGCGTGGAACAACCGTGCGTGGCTCCAATTTGCCAACCACTGGATTGTGTATACCCATTTCGGGGGCAACCCTTGTCCCTGCCCATCTGCCCCACCGACCACTGAGGCTTCTGGCCGTGTGGCTGAAGGTTATTGCTGAATTGGCAATCCTGGTTAAGTGAGCATTTCACCCAACCTAAGTGGATTGCCCTGGGTGGGCAGACCATGTAGCATGTGGGAATCATTGCCTAGAATCGCAGTCAGTCAGCAATGCCTGGGCTCTGTGAATGAACACCGTGGGAGATAACACACACACGCAGCAGCCAACATCCAAACACCCAGGACACATCTCTATGGACATGTCCATGGCCGGAGGGTGGGAGAGCACTATGGGAGGGAATCAGCGACTAGTCAGGTGAAGTTATGCACAGGTCTCTGGGGTCTGATGTCTATTGAGGGGAGCCCACTGCAGCTGGGAGTGTGTGGGCAGGGTGTGCTGAGTGTGGGGGGGAGGGAAGGGGGAGAGGGAATCAATGGGGCATGGAGGGTCCTAGGGTGGGAGCCACCGCTATCTGTGAGTCTAACACCCTCACCCAATTCCTTACAGATGTTGAACAGTATGGACAGTATTTTGGACCCGCAGAACAGGCCCGTGTTGTGCTGCTGGTAGACAGGACGGCCAGATGCTAGAGACGGTGGCAGTAGCAGCATTTGCAGAGGCTCGAGGAAGCGGCACATGTGCAGGACCACACACCGCACCCTGAGATCCACAGGGGGAGGCCCGCAAAGGCCCAGTGTGTACAGGTATCGCTGGTCATTCGAACAGATGATGGACAGCAAGTGGGAGGGGGAGACGGTGTTGATGTCAACTCACCCGTAGGTCGATGATCTTCTTGGGGAACTGGAGGCCAGTCGTCCTGGTCACGCTTGATGAGCTGACATCAACTACCACTTCGTCTCAGGCAGCAATGGCTGCCCTGTGCCTCACCCTCCAGGAGCCTCAGGGGAACAGGACATCCCTCCTGGCCTCGACTGAATCCAGGAGCCTCCCCATATGTGCGTATCCAAACCTTGGGGCCGGTCAGCCCAGCGCCATGGCTGTGACCTGAGTGGGGTTGGCTGTGCAAGAGCTGTTTAAGTGCTGCTTGATCTTGTTAGCGGGGGGCTGGCGAGTGCATTCTCAGCAAATCAGCGGGCGATCCTTCATTTGCGGCATGAAGCACGTGGGGCCTCGTTAAGTGGACCAATTAATGTCGAATAGCCTTGCCGGCTAAAGCCGGCAAATGCCGGGAAGCTCACTGCGGTCCCACTCATTGCAACACTTAGAAATCTTTCCTGAGAATCGCGCCCATTGGCTCAGAAGTATTAGATTTGAAAATGTGTGTTCAGCAATTTCTTGCAAATTTATGTGCTCTTTCACTCAAGGTAGGGGTAACCTCAGGTAACATGGCTGCCAGCACAAGAGGAGCAGGAAGTTGAAACATCTCCTGAGTATCCATGATGCATTACTGACCGTGTTGATCCCAACTTAGACAGGTTCAAATTGCTGGTATCAGTGAGCGAGGGTAAGGATTAAACACTGGGTGAACCACGTAACAGATCTGAGAACAAGCAAACGCAGGTGCTCCCAGATGACAAGGTACAACTTGAAAAGTGGGCCAAATCCAGGTGTTCTGCCAGATGCTCCATAATTCTTACCATACAGCGGTTTCCTGGGATGCTCATTAATAATAAGTATTTCATGCAGTCCTTTGAAAATGTATTGGACTTTAAAAAAATAATTTGCAGGATATGGTTTTCGCTGGCAAGGCCAGTTTTTATTGCCCATCCCATGAGAAGGTGGTGGTGATCTGCCTTCTTGAAACGCTGCAGACCATGTGGTGTAAGTACACCCACAGAGAGCTGTTAGGGAGGGAGTTCCAGGATTTTGACGCAGTGACAGTGAAGGAAAGGCAATATATTTCCAAGTCAGGATAGTGAATAGCTTGGCGGGGGATCTCTCGGTTGTGGTGTTCCCTTGTGCTGCTTTCGTTGTCCTTGGTACAAGTAGGTTTTGAAGGTGCGGCCTAAGGAACCTACATTAACTGAAAGGTATGTTAGAAACAATGTAAAAGTGCTTCTTTGACCTCTACGTAACAATGGGAGAGGAAGTGGGAAACTTATGGTTCATCTAAGAGCTGGGGAAACTCCATGGGTTAAAGGTCCAATGGCAGAAGAAATATTTCCCCACACAAACACTATGCAGCTAGTGAGACATGAGGCTCCATTTACAGGAGGCTATTATTTCTACATAGGAATAGGAGTAGATGATTCGGCCCCTTGAGCTGGTTCTGCTATTCAATTAGATCATATGCAATCTGTGTCTAACCTCATTTATCTGCCTATCATCCATAACTCTTCATATGCTCATCTAACAAAAATGATTGATATCAGTCTCAAAAGCTTCAATGAGCCGAACATCCACAACCGTTTAAAGAGAGTGTTCCAGATTTCCACTTAGTCTGTTTCCTGATTTCACACTTGAAGGCGCTGGCTGTAATTTGAAGATTGTGTGGTCGTAGTTAATGGAGGTAACGGGGGATTTTGTCATCCACCTGGAGAACCAGCGAAAGCCTTTCATTTTAGGCTGGACCCACAAATGAAGTGCCAATCGGTCACTTGTCTGGCCAGGACTAGACCTTAACAGGGATCAAGGACCCTGATGGACGAAGGTCCCACCTCAGAAAGTTGCCGGCAAATCATAGGCCAGGAGCTCTCAATGCTCGTCAGCACCAAGGAGGTGTAGTGGCTGCTGGCGGCAGTGCAGAGAGGCTGAATACGAGCGCTGCCTGTAACAACAAGTCTCTCTACCATTGGCTTAATTCCAGCGGTGGCAGGATAAGACCCTTCAGCAGGCATTAATCCGTGACTTTGCAGGAAGGATCAGGAATGCTGCCCAGGAGCCTTTCCATCTGAGACTTAATTTTGGCAAAGATGGGAAAGTGGTGAGATGTCTGCCTACCCTCAGGTAGTAGATATTTGCAGCTGCTTAATCCTCAGGAGGGATTCTTGACCGTAACATTCTAAAATGTTCTTTGCGCTGTGCTCTGTGATGGAACACAGATGGAACACAGAAACTTGCAGGATTGAAGGGCTTGAGGAAGTTCCAGGGATGGAGAGGGACATGACCATGAAGAGATCCAAAACAAAGATGAAAATGTTTAACTAAGACATTGCCGAACAATGAAGCCAATGTGGGTCAGTGAGCGTAAGAGTGATGAGGAGTAATCAGGATTTGGTGTAAAGGTACAGGCAGCAGAGTTTCGGATGGGCACAAGTTTATGAAGGATGGGAGGTGGGAAGGTAGCCTGGAGAGTGTTAGAATGGTCAAGAGTGGAGGTGATAAAGGTGTAGATGAGGGTTTGTGTAGCAGATAAACTGAGGCAAGGGTGGCATCAGGCAATGTGACCAAGGTGAAACTGTTATCGATCTGGCCTGCATTTAGTGAACAGTGGTGGGCAAACAATACTCACTAATCATTATGCTTAGGCCTGCCCAAAGCCTTTTTAGTGAGCTTTTGTGTGGCACTTTATTATGAGAGACTCATTTCAGCCAGGCTCCCTTGACAGGGTTTCTGGGATCTGTGTGAACAAAGCATGCGATAGTGAAGAAACCTTACTGAGAAACACTGGGGTCATTTAAAACCCAGAAGTGGATGGGTCTGGGTTGAGTGGGATGTGAATATTTTTAAAATCTCAAACCCCAACCTAACCCACCTTGAACTAATCTACAACTGGTTTTAATGGTTGTGGGAAGGACAGGGCGAGCAATCGCCTCATATTTTATATCACTTCCAAATATAACATGGGCCGAGCCGGATTCCCACCCCTGGTTAAAGGAAGGGAATGGGAATGTAAGCGATAAGTGTCTTTCCAGCATTTCTGGTGGACTCAGATGAACATAAGTGCTTCTGCCTGCTCCCACCCCCCCCCCCCCCACCCCCCATCCAACCCCTCCAAATAACCTACAAACTCTCACAGCCAAGATATTTGCAGAAATGGTTAGATCTGCCCATGATCACTAAATCACCTTCACCCCAATCTCTGCTCCAATCTCTCAGCAATAATAATAATCTTTATTAGTGTCACAAGTAGGCTTACATTACACTGCAATGAAGTCACTGTGAAAATCCCCTCGTCGCCACATTCGGGCGTCTGTTCAGTACTCTGTGGGAGAATTCAAAATGTCCACTTCATCTAACAAACACGTCTTTCAGGACATGTGGGAGGAAACTGGAGCACCAGTAGTGGCGTAGTGATATTGTCACTGGACTGGTAATCCAGAGACCCAGGGTTATGCTCTGGGGGCCCAGGTTCGAATCCCACCAGGACAGATGGTGGAATTTGAATTGAATAAATAAATTTGGGATTAAAACCATTGTTGAATGTTGTAAAAACCCATCTAGTTCACTAATGTCCTTTAGGGAAGGTCATCTGTTATCCTTACCTGGCCTGGCGTACATGTGACTCCAGATCCACAGCAATGTAGTTGACTCTTAAATGCCCTCAAGGATGGACAACAAATGCTGGCCCAGCCAGCGACGCCCACATCCCATGAATGGATAAAAATAAACAAAATCATGATGAAATTAATGGGACTATGCTGCCTCTTGGTGCCGAGGATCTATGTTCGATCATGGCCCCGGTACACTGTCCATGTGGAATTTACACAATTTCTCCAAGTCTGCGTAGGTCTCACCCCCACAACCCAAAAAGCTGTGTAGGGTAGGTGAATTGACCATTCTAAATTGCCCCATAATTGGAAAAAAATAATTGGTTAATCTAAATTTTTTTAAAGATTAATGGGACGAAAGGCTGACAAGTCCCCTGGACCTGGTGGCCTGCACAACAAGATTTTAAATGGTGTAACTGCGGAGATAGTCGATTCATTGGTTGTAATCTTCCAAAATTCCCTTGATTCTAGAAAGGTCCCAGCAAATTGGAAACCCCACAAATGTAACACCTGTATTCAAGAAAAGAGGGAGGCAGAAACATACAGGCCAGTTGGCCCAACATCAGTCACTTAGAGAAATAATGGAATCTGTTATCAAGGAAGTCGTAGCAGGACAAGTAAAAGCCATTTAATGATTATATAATATTAGATATTAGATGCAATCAAGCAGAGTCAATGTGGTTTTATGAACGGGAAGTCAAATTTTTTACTAACTTTATTTGAGTTCTATGAGGATGCAACAAGTAGGGTAGATCAAGGGGGACCAGTAGATGTAGTGAATTTGGATTTCCAAAAGACATTCGGTAAGATGTCCCATAACATGTTGTTACTCAAGATAAATCTCAAGGTATTGGGGTGATATATCAGAATGAATAGAGGATGAAATGTGTGGGTACATATGGTGGGAAAGCCCATTAATTATATTCTAATTAATTGAAATGAATTGAAATGAGGTTCCCACCATTTCTGGTGGAATGTAAACTTATGTGACACAGTTTCACAATAAGGGGTTTCCCATTTAAGATGTCGATGAGGAAGGGTTTCTTCTTCTAGCAGGTAGTTAATCTCAGGAATTCTCTGGCCCAAAGAGCAGTGGAAGCTGGGTCTTTGAATATATTCAAGGCTTTTGGTCCACAAGAGAGTCAAGGGGTATGTGGGCTTGGTAGGGGGTAAGAAAGAAAGTGGAATGAAGGCAACAGTCAGATCAGCCATGATCTTAATGAATGACAGAACAGGCTTTCATAGAATTTACAGTGCAGAAGGAGGCCATTCGGCCCATCGAGTCTGCATCGGCTCTTGGAAATGGCACCCTACCCAAGATCAACACCTCCACCCTACCCCCATAACCCAGTAGCCCCACCCAACACTAAGGGCAATTTTGGATACTAAGGGCAATTTATCATGGCCAATCCACCTAACCTCAGGCTAGAGGGGTCAAGTGGCCTATTCTTGTTCCTATTTCTTCTGTTCTAATGATAGGGAGTGAAACCTGTCAAACTGTAAAAACACATACAGATTTTCTGGAGTTAAAACTCCATGTTGTTTAACCACAATGTTTCCCTTGTAAGATTTTGAGAATTGTACTTCTTTTTAAGGTCTGTAACATATGTGGATTTTATTCTATCACCACTTTTTAAAAGGGTCAGTTTGAATTTCTGCTTGTTGGAATTCTTTCCAAGAAGGCTGTTGTTGGTGAGTTACAGAATTGTTTTGTTGTTTTGTTCCTTTGAGACTTGAGTTGACACATCTGTCTGCTGTCTTAATTGTCCACTGTTTTTTTAAAATCAATTTGAAGGAATGGCTAAAATCCATCTGAACTCAGAATGACACCTCTAAACAAGCCCGTGCATTACTTTAATTGATCTGTACCAGAAGGAAACCTTTATTTTCTGATATTATGATGGGAAGTGCTCTTAACTGTTGATCTTAATAGTTTTAGTCTGGGGCTTGGGATGAAATATGTTGGCAAGAGAATGTGACTTTATTTATTGCTGTTCTCTATCTAAAAGAAACATATTATAGATTGCAATGGAATACAAATGTCTGGGGCCGGGGAAGTAAGAGATAGAGCCCTCGTCTTAGTTTACTATCCATGAAACAGGGCAAAAGGAATGATTGTGTGTGTTTAGTCTATATGGCTCGGGTTAGAGAGGTGGTGTGACACAAGATGATTTACAACTTATAATCAATAGACGAGGTGAATTTGGACTGTTTACAAAAGGTTAAATCCTGAATAATGAGAAACTGAGGGATAAAGGTTGAGAAAGCATAGTTTTGTTGGCACAGTGATACTTTTGGGATATGACTCTTCTGGATACAGTTCAACATCACTTCAAAGAGAAAGACATGGGCTGTGCTGGCAATACCAAGAACTCCTCGGATCTTGAGAGATGAGAAACTTCTAATTGTTTTCACTGCTTTTTGTTAAGTAAATGTAAAATCTTGCCTAATAAATCCTACCTGAATCATAAAGACTAGTTCATCGTACTTTATAGATCAAGCGCAACTGAGGACCCTAATGTTAGAAATTAAGAAGTCAGACCTTAGAGTTTTTTTTAATGAGAAGGATTTTGCACCCCAAAACCCTAAATTCCGCCCCTTTGCTTGGACATCTCACGCTTGGAAATATCAATGCTGCCGGGTCAAAATATAAGTTAGAATATGTAATTCAATGTAAAATCATATACAGGAGGTGAACTAACAGAGGAAAAGAAAGATAAGAGCAGGAGAAAGTTGATATTTCAGAAAGAAAAAGTAAAAAGATGTTTTTATAAATTTCCAACACTAATTAAAATTTGAGGAAATGAGACTCAACACTTGAAAAAGTAATATTTCAGTGCCAGAGAGGTTGTTTGGTTATAATAAAACCTTACCACATCATTAAAATTTCACTTACACTTGGATACACCTGTCCTAACTGTATGTGGCATATTTAGCAGCTAAATATGATAACTTCATAATGTTCGTTTTTTAATATTCGACAAATTGGTGAGGTGCAGTGAATGTTGTGAAGGAGCATCGCAACTCAAGCAGCAGTTTCCCGATTGTTGCATATAATTGTACACGTGAAGTTGCCAGATTTTGCTGTCAGATTTATCTCAAAGTAATGTTCAGTATTGAAAGCCTCACCGTTATTTCCAAAACAGAATCCAGGCTGCTTTTCTCTCCACATATGCTCCCGGTTTCAAGCATTTTCTGTTTTTATTTCTGATTTCCAACACTTGCAGTATTTCTGCTTTTATTGTATTAATCCAAAGGTCCGCACTAATAAGCCAGAGAATTAATAACACTAGAAATTATCAGGGAAAAAGT
This sequence comes from Scyliorhinus canicula, assembly GCF_902713615.1. NCBI lineage: Eukaryota > Metazoa > Chordata > Chondrichthyes > Carcharhiniformes > Scyliorhinidae > Scyliorhinus > Scyliorhinus canicula. The sequence goes on from NC_052159.1 coordinate 104,129,022, forward strand.
CCGTGGAGGCCATCAATTGCAAAAATATTGTCAAAAGGAATGCCAAGTAACTCTGCAGAGCTGTGATTTACTGCCATTGGAAAGGGATAAGATCACAATCCAATATAGATGAGATGCATTTGGAATGCAGGCAGCTGATTTATTTTACGGAATGAAGTGGTTTTGCAGTAAAAATGGGTTACAAGGCTCTAAACTCTTTCCCAGCAATGACAAAACTGAAATAGCAGGTCGTTGCTCATTCCAAATTGCAGCATTTTCTATTTGAATTGAGGAAAAATTGCTTTGCTCATACAAAGGAAAAATAAACAGTTCTCTGTTTGCATTATCTCTGGCTAGTTGATGGAAGCCGGCATGCCAGGTAGTCGCTAAGATCTGTTGTAGCAGCTGTGGATTCTGTGAGTAGAACAAACTTGCATTCTTAATTAAGGTGCCCAACTATATTTCGATAACGTCATTTAAATGTTTGACTTATACTGGCGGCAAACTACATCTCAACTTTCTCCAACTTGAATTTTATAATCTCACTATGCCCTGTAACCTCCAAGCTCGAGGGCATTGTCTTTGGGGAATACTCAAAGATCCGCTGGAGCCCTCACCCTCAGCACACCCCCCCACACCCACTACCCCCCCGCAAACCTTCATCTTGCACATCCCGCCCCCCCCCCACCCCCCCCCCCCCCCCCCCCCCCACCCCCCCCCCCCCCCACGCAAACCTTCATCCTGCACATTCCCAGATAAGGATTACCCAACAATTGCCCAGCAAGTGCAAACTTTATTTGGGCAATTGCCCTTCACTGGGAACAATCTGAAAATAAGAATTAAATCACAAACTTTCTAACAGTTATGCAGCAATAGTTACCCAGAAAAAGTTAGAAAAAATAAAACCACTTCTAGGTTCTAGGTAAATATGGAGCGAACCCAGCACAAAACCTCCATGGAACCCCCCCCCCCATCAGACCAATCAGCCCTTATCCTGGCCTGGCCCCCGAACCCAGGTGATACCCCTCCCTCCAAACTGAGCTCTAGCTGCCAGCCTGATCCAACACCAACTACCACTGGCCCGGCCCAATTTGGACCCCATTCCCCTCCACCCAATTGCACTTTTCTGGACTGACACAGTAACCCCACCCAGTCCAACCTAATCTAGCCAGACACTCAACCCGAGCCTGGTTGCCTCCCCCCCCAGGCCCAACCCCACCCCATGACCTGACCAGTGCCCCACCCGGCTGCCGGACAAACTTGAGACCCAACCCCCAGTCCTCCCCCTTCTCTAGCCCAATCCAACCCCAATGCCCCTTCCCCCACAGCTCGACCAGATCCAACCTGATAACATCTCCCCCAAGCCTCACCCAGCCTGATTCGATGGTTAACCTCCAGGCCTGACCAGACCCCAACTACCACCTACCTCCCACCCAGGCCCAGATTGATCACCCTACCATGCATGACACCCCAGTCTCAACCCAACTGGCCCAGCCCCCACAGGCACAAACAGCCCCACCCTTCAATGCCCCACACCTCTCCCTGCCATTCAACAAGTGCCATCACTCGCTAATGAGTATGATTGTTCACCGAAGAAACTCTGTATTCCTGGTGATGAGTTCTGTGGCTGATGAGCCTGCTCCTAGAGCCTCATCTTCAACACTTGGCAGTTGTTTCCGGAAGATGGGATCAGTCCTTGAACTCTACATCACTGGCATTACTTTCTCAGTCTCCTTTTCCAGGCCTCCTCTTCCTGCCAGGTGTCCTCGAAGAATTGTGTTCCTCCAAGTAAGTCCCTTCTGAGCAAGAGTCTCCCAGGCATTGATGCCTGTGTTGCATTTATTGAGGTGAGCCTTAAGGGTGTCTTTGAAGCATTTCCTTTGTCCTCCTGTTGTTCAGAAGCCTTCCTTGAGCTAGGCAAAGAAGATTTGCTGTGGCAGTCGGGACTCTGAAATCCTAAGCACATGGCTGGCCCAGCAGAATTGGTTTTAGATCATCTTCACCTTGATCCCGGTGCTTTTGGCTCCTCAAGGACACTAACGTTACACGTCAGCCTTGTACACGAGGATCGTAGTGTCAGCACAGATGTCACAGTCATCTAAGCCCTTAGGCGTCCGAAGGAGATGTTCGCAGATTGGCTACGATAATGGATTTCCGCATCAATGTCAGCCTTAGAGGAGAGGTGGCTACCCAGGTGGGGGAAATGTTCCACATTTGATAGGGTTTCTCCACTGATCTTGAGGGAGGGGGAGACAGGATGTTGCCCTGGGGCAGATTGGTAAATTAGTCTTGAATCTTCTTCAGGTTGAGGCTGAGACCGATTCTTCGGTATGCTTCCGCGAAGTTGTCAAGCATGGCTTGGAGATTCTCTTTTTAGAGAATTGAGATGGCAATGTCATCCATACACTGAAGCTCCACAACCAATGTCAGTGTTATTTTCTTCATTGATTTCCACCAATTGAGGTATAAAATTTTCCATCCATCCTGTAGACAATGTCCATGCCACTGGGAGGCAGTTCTTGACAAGATGAAGAATTGTGGCGATGTAGATCGAGAGAAGGATTAGGGCGACAAAGATGGAGAGAAGGATTGGGGTGATGCCAATCCCCGCTTGACTCCAGTCTTAACCTCCAAGGTTATAAAAAAGGGTTTCCCTTACTCCACAATAGGCTGGTATTGAGTGTCACAGATAACTGTGGGTGCCTCTCTCCTGCAGGTATTGAAACCAGAATCCGGAAGTGTCACACTGGGACAGCTTTGCAAGAGAGAGGGAACAAGTCTCACTGTTTATGCCTAACCAGTGGGATTGTTCCAATGAGACACCAGTTACCGTGACTGCCACCTATGCCTGTGAGTCTCTCTCCTGTTGATGGTGAAATGTCCCCCGGAAGTGCCCCACCAGTGCAGCTTCACAAGAGAGAGAGAAATAAGGACCACTGTTTATTCCTAACCAATAGCTTCTCTTGAGTGAGTGTGTTCAAAGCGCTCGGATTCCTTTTGGGTCCTCCAATACGGAATTATGTTCTGGCAATTATTGTAACTCAACCAGAGCGGACAGTGAAAGAAAGGTACCACAACAATGGTAGATTTAAAATTAAATAATTTAGTCAAGAGAATTAGGTCCTCCACAACTCAAACTATAACACATAAACACCGGTTTAAAAAATGTATAAAGCAAGAGACTAAACGGCACATCGAAAATTCTTACTTTTACACAACTTTACTTAAACGCCTGCAAACATATATATATATATATATATATATATCCACTCACCCACCCCAACCTCAACAATCTAAACTAATTGGGAGTTTCTGTGGGCTGAGGGAGTATACTCACCGTTCCTAGAAAGAATAGTTAAAACCGGCATGGATGTGTCTGGCTCTTCCTCAAAACTGGCTGGTGCGTGAGGCAGCTGGGCTATGATCCTGGCGTTCCTTTGGTCTTGTGGTCTGGTAACAGCCTTGCAGCAAATGAAGAGGGTGCCAAGCAGAAGAGAGAGCGTTTGAGTCCCGTATTTTTAATGGCAAAAACCTGAATGGAGGTGACTGACCCCTCCCATAGGTGAGTTCCAGGACAAGGGCCTGCTAATTGCTGACAGGATGAAAATTGATTGGATTGGATTGGATTGGATTTGTTTATTGTCACGTGTACTGAGGTACAGTGAAAAGTATTTTTCTGCAAGCAGCTCAACAGATCATTCTGTACATGGGAAAAGGGAATTAATCAAAATTCAAGAAAATACAAGAAAATACATAATCGGGCAACACAAGATATACAATGTAACTACATAAGCATTGGGATCGGATGAAGCATACAGGGTGTAGTGTTAATGAGGTCAGTCAATAAGAGGGTCATTTAGGAGTCTGGTGACAGTGGGGAAGAAGCTGTTTTTGAGTCTGTTCATGCGTGTTCTCAAACTTCTGTATCTCCTGCCCGATGGAAGAAGTTGGAAGAGTGAGTAAGCCGGGTGGGAGGGATCCTTGATTATGCTGCCCGCTTTCCCCAGGCAGCGGGAGGTGTAGATGGTGTCAATGGATGGGAGGCAGGTTCATGTGATGGACTGGGCGGTATTCACGACTCTCTGAAGTTTCTTGCGGTCCTGGGCCGAGCAGTTGCCATACCAGGCTGTGATGCAGCCAGATAGGATGCTTTCTCTGGTGCATCTGCAAAAGTTGGTAAGGGTTAATGTGGACATGCCGAATTTCCTTAGTTTCCTGAGGAAGTATAGGCGCTGTTGTGCTTTCTTGGTGATAGCGTTTAGAACTTTGAAGTTCTCTCCAGCGAAGGCCTATGTTTCCTCTGTCGCTCAAGAGGGTTCCGTCCTTACTCTACACTGGTTTGAGGCTGAGGGTATTGGGTCCATATATTGCCTTGGTAGCACTGAAGATACTCTGGGCGTCATGCTTGTCAGTGCGTATTTGCAGTTCCTTTGCTTTCTCAGTCCGCCATTGGTACTTGATTTCCTTGGTTAGTCTTTGTAACTCCACCTTGGCTAATTGATGAGCTCTCCTCTTTGCCTTACTGGGAATATTGTTTTGCCAGGCACGGACAATTCTCCTCTTCTTGTCGATGAGGTCTTGGATAGTGTGGTCATTCTCGACGAACCAGTCCTGGTGTTTCCTGCTCTTGTAGCTGATGGTTTCTTCACAGCTTGAGATGATGGCTGTCTTTAGCTCCTTCCAGTTTTTCTTTACTCCATTAGAATGGACACTTTGGAGATTTTGGAGAAGACATTGTTGGAACAATGTTTGGCTCTTGAAGCCGCTAAACATTGATCTTTTTCTGAGCTGTTTCTTCATCTTCCACTGATTCTTGTGGAGTTTGATGGACATAGAGGAGCAGATGAGCCGGTAATCCGCCCAGCAGTCATCTCCACTGGTCACCGCTTTGGTGATGAGAACATCAGTTTTCAGAATCGGCTGTTGATGATCATGTGCCAGTACTTTGATTGTGGATGTCTCCAAGAAGCCTTGAACTTATCTTTTTGGCATAAAAATGTGTTAGTGATGACAAGTGATGACACACTGGGTGAGCAGGAGAACCCTGTTGGAGTTGCAGTCCCCAACTCCTTTTCCGATGGTTCCTTTCCAGATTTGGGAGTCATTCCCCAAGGAGGATGATCTTATCTTCCTTAGGAATTGTGGAGATTATGGTGTCCAGGGTGGAGTAGAAGCCTTCTATGGACTCATCATAGGCAACAAGGGCTGGGGCATGGGCACTCATGACCATTTCCCACTGGTTCATGGCACGTTGTACCCAGATGATCACGAGGCTCGTTAATGCCGACAGGGAGCTCTGAGAGATGGTTGAAAAGTTTGTTTTTGATGATGAAACCCATTCCATGCTTCCTGGGCCGATCCTCAGGTTTTCCGCTCCAAGGAAGGTGTAACCATGACCATCTTCCGTGAGGTGTCCTTCACCTGCTCTGCAGGTCCCCTCAGGGCAGCGGCATCAATGTTGAAGTGCCTGAGCTCAGGGGCAACAACCCTGTTCTGGTCGATCATTTTACTCATTGTCCATGAGGGTTCATACATTCCAGGTTCCGAAATTCAGTTTAGCTTCGATTTTCTGACTGCAGCTTGATGAGCCGCTGCTGGATGCGGTTTTCTAGCCAGGTTGGGATCATTTTTAGCCCTTTTCCCATGCGGGGTAAGCAGAATGGTTTCTGAAGTGCACTCTCCTGTTCCCATTCCAAAAGTGAGACGACGGAATCAAACTCCACCACCTACTGGTCCGAGGCTAGGGAGCAGGATTCTCCGTTTCTGAAACAGATTTTGTGGACTTTCACGAAAGCAAAACTGGCGTTGCACCAGGATTGATTCAGGTACTATTAAGGGGCTAGCACCAGCGCCACGTGGAACCCATTTAATTCTAATGAGAAATGGTGCCAGATTTTCCTGTTTCACGATAGATACTCAGGAGGCTGACAAGCTGCAGGTAGATATACACACTTCACTCCCCACACACACCAAACCAGCCAACAAGATGGCAGCAAGACGTGCGGCCCCACGTTTAGCGGATGCAGAGCTTGAGGCCCTCCTGGACGCCGTGGAGGGACCCTGTATCCTGGCCTGGGAAGGAGGCTGTCAACTGCCACCATTTGCCATGCCCAGACACAGGTGGCAGAGGCGGTCAGCACCGTGGGCAATGTAGACCTGACGAGCCAGCAGTGCTGGAAAAAACTGCACAACCTACTCGGGGCGGCCAGAGTGAAGAAGCAGCACTGTGCCCCTGGCACCAACCCCCCCTCCAACCGGAGGGCAGCCGAACCCCCATCATGCACCACATGTCGGCACACATACTGGCCACCATGGCCGGGTGCCCTGGCCACTGAGGCAACCAGCTACCCGCCTCCTGTGCTGCATGCATTGGGCTGTCTAACAGTGCCATTTTCTGTGCCCTGTCCGCCCCAGGAGAAGGCGCCCAACTGCCAGGAGCTGGAGAAGACAGGAGGGGGACTGCCAGACTTTGGCCCCTCTCTGTGGCAGAGCAGAGGGCCCTGGGAGTGGATAGTGGCCCAGAGGAAAGACAGGTCGTCGAGGTGGAGTTCGGCCATGGGAGAGAAAAGTTCAGATCCCAATTTCGGCCTCTTCCGTGATCTAACCAGCTTGCACGGATCCGAGCCAGGCGCAGTGCGGTCGCTAGATCAAACCTGGAGAGTTCTAATGGTCCATCTGCTAATCCCTCAAAAGTCTTGTCCTGGCCTTTTGTGTTGTTCACCTTCTCGTCTCTGAAGTATCAGAGAGACCTGCGATTCTGCTGTGTCTTTCATGACCTCAGAGTAACCCACTGTGCTTCAAAGCCATTTTTTAAGTGTCATTCCTATTTTAATGTGCGGGTCAGATAGCTCAGTTAGCTGTTTGCCTGATTCATGATGCAGAGTGATGCCAATAGCATGGGTTCACTTCCTGTCCCAACTGAAGTTACCCTTATTCTCAACCTTAGCTCTTGGCTTCTCAAAAGGAGCCTTGGAACTAAGGCAACTTTCAATTTTTACAAGATCAAAAACAACGCAGCCAATCTACACGCAGCAAGCTGCTGCAAAGAGCAACGAGACAGTGACCTGATAATAATTTCTCAGTGCTATTGGTTGAAGGGTAATTTTAGCAGGGCACTGGGGAAAACACTCCAGCTCTTCTTCAAAATAGTGCTGTTGAGAACTTTTTATTTCATGGGATAGGGGCGGCACTGGCAAGGCCAGCATTTATTGCCCATCCCTAATTGCCCTCGAACTGAGTAGCTTAATAAGCCATTTCAGAGTCAACCACATTGCTGTGGGCTTGCAGGCACATGTAGGTCAGACGAGGTAAGGATGGGCAAGAGTGAACCAAATGGGATTTTACAACAAAAAAGGCGTCTTCTAAAGCCTTATCCAAAATACGGCACTATAGTAAAACATTTCCTCAGCATTAGAGTCAGTTTATATTTGTGCTAAAGTCCTGGATGAGGATTCAGACTATCCATTACTGCATGCTGTACTCATGCTGATGTTTAATGAAGTAATCTACCTAGTCTGCTGCTCACTATGGTGACTTTCACACTAGCTTCAAATGGAGAAAACTAATAAGGAATGCAGAGGAAGTAAATCTTGATGAAATTTGCAAGTTTGTAGAAAATTGCTGATTAATTATTAAAACAAACAATTAGTAATCTTTAAAGAAAAGTGAAAGTAAACGCTTGAGGTACTAATTAAAATACAAAATTACGAACAAATAATGCTGCACTTGGCACCTCTGTGGGAAGGAAATATTCTCGTTGGTAAATTAGCAGAGAAAAGTCTCTTTAAAAAACCTTGCTCCAGCAACTTATTCTATTGTCATCTGCTGTAGTGCGATGTTGTGATATGTAAAATGATCACATGCAGTAGCAAAACACACAGAAAATAATATTTTGTTCGCACAGATAGAAATAGTGGGCTGCATTCTCTGCCTCATCGGGAACTCTGCTCCCAGCGGTGGGCAGCAGAGAATCCAGTATCGGGCAGAAAGCAGGATCGTCACCGATCCCATTCTGAACCTCCAGTCCCCCACTGGTGTCAGGATTAGAGGTTCACATCCTGCACCAGGCGGATGGAAATGGGTCATTAAGACTCATTTGCATCTTATTAATAGGAAGGGCACTATATTCTCTGGGCCCTCATGATTCTCCGATCCTCTATGCCAGAAATCACGGGCGCAATTCTCCGCACTCGCGACGGTGCGGAGAATAGCGGGGTTTGTAAATTTTTACGGCCACGCTAGTCTGACGCCCTCCCGCTATTCTCCCTCCCCCCCACGCCTGACTCCCGACACGAATTACTGCCGCCGTTTTTTTACGGCCAGCAGCGATTCTCAGCTGGCCGATGGGCCGAAGCCCAAGCCCTTTACGGCTGTTTTTACGAACGGCAAACACACCTGGTCTGGCCATTCGTAAAAACGGCCGTAAAGTCCCGATTTTGAAAACCATGGCACCGATTGGCATGGCAGTACCACGGCCGTGCCAAGGGTGCCATGGGCCCGTGATCGGTGGGCACCGATCGCGGGCAGGGGGTCCGATTCCCGCGCACACTTTGTCCTTCCGCCGCCCCGCTGTATCACTTCGCGGGGTGGCTGAGGGGCATCCCGGCCCACGCATGCGCGGGTTTCGCGCAAATGCGCGATGACATCATCCGCGCATGCGCGGGTTGGAGTCTTCCAATCTGCGCATGCGCGGCTGACGTCATGTGACGCGTCAGCCGGCGCAAACTCTGGCAAGCGGGCTTAACGAAATTCGTTAAGTCCGCGATGCCGGAGTTCACGGCCGCGGCATACTAGCCCCGACCGGGGACCAGAATCGGTTCCCGGTCGGGGAGGAGGGGGAGGCTGGCGTCAAACCCGCCCGGATTTGACGCCAGCCTTACGATTTCTCCCTGTCTGGGAGAATCGCGCCCCACGTGACCGAGAAAAGTGCAGATCTTGGCAAGCGTGGCCTTGACAAGGTGAACTTCACCGTGGGCCAAGGGGTAATTCTTTCAGGGAGTTGCCCCCAAAGTCTATCAAAGGACAGCTGGGTGCATGTGGAAGCTGTCAATCACTGCCTAGTCACCTGTCTGCATTGTTCCATTCATCTCCCTTCACACTTGAGTGACTTTGCAGTAGTCAGCTTTGAAACTAACAGAAAGCACTTAACTCTCTTTGATATGGTCCAGGAGCTGTCAATCATAGCTTGAAGTTTGTAAATATTGCGGTTAGCATTGCACAGGTGAATTTTTTGCAAATATGTTTAACTTTTGTTTCTTAACAATCAATACTAACCAGAACAAAAAGAAAAAATATCAAAACATCGGAATCAAATATAGAAGTAAAAGAAGAGAAAAACACACAACATCTAACAAACATTAAATACCAAAATTCATCTAAACCTGATGGTATCTAACTCCTTAAAAAGGAAATGGATGGTTGCCATCTTAAGTAGAACCTCTCCACCCCCGTGGTGAACTTCACTTTTTCCAAGTGTGGGAATGATATTGAGTCACCCTGCCAAGCAGAGGCACTGTGTGAAGTGGGAGACCTCCAACCAAACAATATTCACCTCTGGACTATCAGTGAGGCAAAAGCGACAATGTCTGCCTCTACCCCAGACTGAATCATCGGAGAATCCGACACCCCAAATATTGCCACCAGCGGACACGGGTCTAACATGGAGTATCTCTGACATAATACTATCAGAAAGAAGCCCAAATGCCTGTAAGTTTGCAGCAGGACCAGAACAAATGCATATGGTTAGCCAGCCCAAGAGAACAGCGATCATACCTATCCTTAACATTCATGAAGAACCCACTCATTCTTGCCCCAGACAAGTGTATCCTGTCTAGTTACCTGTGTGGTAGGTAACTCGTGCTACTTAATCCTTGATTGATGGTGAGGTCTACTGAATCTTGATGAAGAAGACTCGAACTTGTCTAGTAACAACAAAAAGGCGTATTGAGTAACTATAACACGTGCATGAGTTCTTTACTTTAACTTTGATACTAGTGATAAGGTTAACAGGATCTAACTACAATAATTGTAGGTAACTCCACTAGCCATCTGAACTATTCTGATATTGACCTGGTCACAGTTCACCCGAGGGAGAGAGACTGAGGGAGACACAACAGGGTTGCTTTCTATACCCCTGTTGGTCCGGCCCTCTAGTGATCATGTGGTGCTGCTGATTACACATTAACCCCTTGTATACATGCACATACAGAGATTACTACACATCCTATGTATTGAATTTAATTGAATTAGGCCCAGCCAAACACAGAGGACATAGAGTTGACCCTGTGATGGGCCTCGCTCCACACCTCACCAGTAAGAATCCAGTTTGCTTTCCCATTTCTCCCTCACATCACTCAACAGAGCAGAATCCAATGAAAGGATATGACCATTTTGGTCTGAAAAGGAGGGCAACACGGTAGCGCAGTGGGTCAGCCTTGCTGCCTCACGGCGTCAAGGTTGCATGTTCATACCCGCCTCTGGGTCACTGTCTGTGTGGCGCTTGCACATTCTCCTCGTGTTTGCGTGAGTTTCACCCCCCCAACCCAAAGGATGTGCAGGCGAGGTGGATTGGCCAGGCTAAATTGCCCCTCAATTGGAAAAAATAAATTGGGTACTCTAATTTTTAAAAAAAGGTCTGAAATAGACCCCTAGCCAGACCGAGCAAGGGACAGAATCTTCATCATCAAGCAAGAAGGTGGCATCAAAGGAAAAGGAGGAAAAGCTTTATGCGGAAAAATCGAGAACTTGAAAATACCAAAAAATACTGAAGTTGAGCACATAGAATTTATCAGCTAACTCCCCGAAACTGGCAAAACTTCCCTCCAAATGCTCCAGACCTTTCACTTCCCAAGATTTAAATGTTGGGTCCAAACCGGAACGTAGGAAAAGGTGATTATTGTAAATAGAGGCCAGTGAAGTCAGGGAAAGGTGCCTGAAATGCTGACTAAACTGTTTCCAAATCCTGAGAGAGTGCACCACCGCTGGATTTAAGGAAAATCTAGTGGGGGAAAAGGGAAATGGTGCAGTGACTATGGTGAGAATAGTAGAGATAATTCAAGAGCAAACTTCCATTTGTCCCCAAATAGAATCAGGATCACTGATACACAACAACATCTGTTTAATGTTAGCTGCCCAGTAATAAAACAATGAATTGGGAAGGGCTGTCTGACCCTTTCAAACAATACTATGGATTCTAGGATTCTCACCCACCCAGAAAAAGGGGATTTCAGTTTGTTGACCTTAATAAAAAGAATTTGGGGATAAAAATGGGAAGACATTGAAAGGAAACCTCAGGATCATGTTCATTTTCATAGTTTGAACATTGCCTGCCAAGGATAGGGGAACTTGTTCCACCTCTGCAAATCTACTTTGATAGTATTAACCAGAATGATATAATTTAACAAATGAAGTGAGGTACAGTTGTGAGCCACTTGGATCCCAGATAGCGAAAGCTTGTTTTAGCAATGCGAAAAGGTAACGCCCCCAGTTTGGCTCACCTCCCGGGCAGGTTAACCGGGAAGCATTCACTCTTGCCTCGGTTCAGTTTATACCAGAGGAGGTGTCATGTGAGAGTACCTTTGTGGGTGTGTACATAAATATCTGTTGTGAGAGTACCTTTAAGAAATAGATGTTTATTACTGCAGTGATGTCAGAGAGTGGGTGGAGCTGGGCTGTCTGTCAGCCATTTTAGGCTGTTTGCTGCAGGGTGTGTTTTAGTTTTGTTTTCAGTGTTGGAGCTGAAGCCAGACCAAGCAGGTGTACTGCTGTTCACTCTGCCATTAAAAGATTATCCCTTGATCATTTGGTGAATTCAGAATTATAAATGTTTTCAGTAGTGACTTTAACCTGATGTGCTTCTGTTAAATGTTTTGTTTTTAAGACGTATGGATGTTAAAAAGAAAGCTTAAAGGATTACTTAGTGTTGTAGTCTTCGGGGCTTGTATTTGAATTGATGGTTGCTAAGATGTTCACTGTATGTTTTAAAAAGGTTAACTTGAGTTCATAGAATAAACATTGTTTTGTTTTAAAAAATACTTTTCCATTTCTGCTGTACCACACCTGTAGAGTGGGCCGTGTTCTCCCCATACCAAAACCTATTAAAAGTTGTGGGTCAGGTAAGCTCCATGATACACTTTGGGGTTCTCGAAACCCTGGCCCATAACAAAGGTGTCACGTAAATGCATTATGCCTTCTGAGGCATATATATAGATATAAATAATATACAGGTGGTTATCGAAGCAAACACCATAATGAGCTGCAGTTAACCCTTAAAACCCTTCCCGTTAACTAACTCTCCAGTTAGCAGGGAAACTCCCAACTGGAGAATGGGAAAAATAGATGAAAATAACAAAATGCCGAAGCCCCATTTTACTTCCATACGCCACCAGAGAATAAATGCCACGTCAAACAATGTTTAAAAAACAAAGGAAGCCATATATTAATACCACAAACAAAAGCTCACATAATAGAATCCCAATTCCACTCTCAAAGATTATAAGAACTCAACCCCAACAAGAACATGAAAAACAAACAATACACCATGACCGTTATCAGAGCCAAAAAAAAAATTACAACGGGTCCAATCTGTACTTTTTCAAAGAGTCTTTTCCCTCAAACGTTACTCTGAAACGAGCCGGATAGATCAGCCCGAATCGAACTCCGCCCTTGTACAGGGTGACCTTGACTCCATTGAACACAGCTCTCCATTTTGCTAACTCCTGATACAACCTAGTGTCCTTCCCACTTAAAATCACGGTGTTCTCTTGCCCATTGTGGAACCCTGTACTTTTCCTTAAAGCTGTGGAATATTGCATTACCACACCCGGGGTGGAGGGGGGGGGGGGGTTTGAAGGGTTCACTGCAGCTCATTATGATGTGTTTGTTTAGTTAATGAGCTTAGCGTTTTTGTTTTGTTTGGTTTTGTTGAACGTAGGTTTTAGTATTCGGGTAAGTCTTTGTTTGCCTCACTCCTATTTACATTTGGGTCTTCAGGATGATGCTGAACAGTACGATGAGCCCGGTCCGATTCCGGCGGGGTTGCAAATCCACCCTCACCCGCCATTTTGAGGAACATGTTTGAGAAGTATTCCATGGGGATATGGCTCTCGTTCCCGTCCAGCCACCCTACAATCTGAATATTTTCCCTCCTAGACCTGTAGCACGGTAGCATGGTGGTAAGCATAAATGCTTCACAGCTCCAGGGTCCCAGGTTCGATTCCCGGCTGGGTCACTGTCTGTGCGGAGTCTGCACGTCCTCCCCGTGTGTGCGTGGGTTTCCTCCGGGTGCTCCGGTTTCCTCCCACAGTCCAAAGATGTGCGGGTTAGGTGGATTGGCCATGCTAAATTGCCCGTAGTGTCCTAATAAAGTAAGGTTAAGGGGGGGTTATTGGGTTACGGGTATAGGGTGGTTACGTGGGTTTGAGTAGGGCGATCATGGCTCGGCACAACATCGAGGGCCGAAGGGCCTGTTCTGTGCTATACTGTTCTATGTTCTATGTTTTCGCGGCCATTCAGCTTGACTCTCAATGATTTATTAGTTCCAGCCACTGACGTTGGATCAGATTCCAGTGCAGCAATCCGATCACTATGGTCTAATAAAGCCACCTAATAGTCTTGATCGTGATTCCCTTGACTTCGACAATCTAATTCGTTATCCACAGAGCCGCACAAATAGAGGCCAAAGCCTCATCGATTGATTGTTTATGATCCTTCGACATGATTTGATGGTGCTCCTCAAGCTCTTTTGCCAAGATATTAGACAGAAACTTGCTGTGAGTGGAGTGGAAGGCGAAAAGGAAACCGAGTCACCATCTTACTTGCCGTTGATCTCGGGGAGGCTTCGGACCCCGTGGGAGATTATGTTCTCCCGCTGGAGCTGAATTACACCAGTTTTACGATTCTCTTGAGGTCCTTAAGTGGGATGCAATTCATTGTTCCACTCTATGCCAATTTATGCAGGGCGTGATCGCGAGAACCCATGGCTGGCCAGCCCACGCACCGCAAATCGGCCCCAACGTCCCTCCCACCACAAATCAGCCTCGGCACCTCCCTCGCACTACCACACAGCAGCCCCCACATGGACCCTGTAATAGGGGGAACCCCAGGGACCCCTTGTTTAAAAAAGCACCGTCCACAGACCCACTACACAGACTGACACCCCCTCCCACATGCACACACAGACCCCTCCCTCCCCCCAGAAAGGTGACTCCAGTCTAGAAGCTATAGAGCGGTCCAGGAAGAAGCAGTGGCAAACATTATAGCTGTAATAGTTGCCTTGCAGCTTCATGTGTCCATTCTTTGAAGGAGCGCATCTGTACATGCATTGGGTTCCCACAGATCCATGAGCTGCAAGTCATTGATAGCTTTATACTAGTGGTCTGTGATTGACAGAATGCACAAACCATCTGCAGCTTTGATCCATTCATATCCCCCCATGTTTCAGTGGCGGAGGTGGTGAAATCCCAATGTTTGTAAACATTGACCACATCAAAGAGCTAAGTGCATTCCAAGCACTAAGTGCATTCCAATCCCTCAAGCATGTGATTTCACTGCACTTACCTCTTTGTTGTGGTGAATGTTTATAAACATTGGAATTTCACCACTTAGGTCACTGAAGTATTAAGGGATATGAGTGAATCATAGCTGCAGATGGTTTGTCCAAGCTGTCAATAACAGACCACTACTCAAAACCTATGAACGGCTTGCAGTTAATGGATCTGTTGAAACCAGGTTCAGTCATAGTTGCTCTCCTTCGAGGGATGGGCATTTGGGGCTGTAAGATCAATATTACAGCTATAATGCTTCTCACTGCCCTCTAGCTTCCAGACAGGGCCCCTTTTCTCGGATGGGAGAGTCTATGTAGGAAGGGGGGTCTTTATGTGGGGGTAATCTGTGGAGGGGCTTCCATTAGGCAGGAGGTCCCATTCGGCAGGGTGTCCCTGTGCCCCGCCCCCCCATTCAGGGGCTCCCATGTTTCAGGGGTCCCTGGGGGGCGCCTCTGTATTACAGGGGTTCCTGTGGGGAGTCTCCCTATTACAGGGTCCATGTGGCGGTGGATCTGCTGGAGCAGGCGTGGGCAGGCAGTGCATTGTTGGTGGGGGGCTGGTTCGGATGGGCTTGGCTGGTCTCTACCTGTGTGGCCTGGCATGGTGGACCACATGGTGGGTTAAGGGGACAATCATTGCCCCGTTAGTTGACCACAAGGTCCACCACGCCAGGGCCATGCTGGTAAAAACCACAAGTGATCCGCACCCACGGAGTTCCTTGCTGCGGGGACCAGAGATTCACAGGTAGCCGGAGCATAGGGCACCAGGCCCGCTGAATAGATGCAAATGGGTCATTCAGACACATTCGCATTTATTAACATCGCCCCATTGGTGCGCACTGTGGCCCTCGTTCACGCAGCCAGCAAATGGGTCAGGTTCGGGTCGGTGACCAGCACTGATCCTGATTTTCCCCTGATGCCCGGGGAATGCATTCCAGGCATTCTG
The DNA here is from genome assembly GCF_902713615.1 of Scyliorhinus canicula. Taxonomy (NCBI): domain Eukaryota; kingdom Metazoa; phylum Chordata; class Chondrichthyes; order Carcharhiniformes; family Scyliorhinidae; genus Scyliorhinus; species Scyliorhinus canicula. The sequence goes on from NC_052159.1 coordinate 104,144,489, forward strand.
GGACGGAGAATCCGTCCATGGGTCATTGTTGATTGGAGACTGGATGGGTGTGTTGTAATGAGTTGTCCCAGTTAAGCAGTCCATTGATCCTCACCGGCTAGGCCCTTTCTTCAGTGTTGCCAAAGCTAAATTCCTTGAAAATATTCGATCTCCTGCACTAACTTAGATCTTCAGAATTTGAAATCCACTTTGAGAGCGACTGCTTTTCAAACGGAAGGTAAGATGCCAGCACACCCACAAACAAGCCACCCGACATAGCACAAACCTCTCTATTTTTGGTGTTGAGTGCGGAGTACAAGAATGGCGATGCAGCACAGGTTAAACAGCTGCAGTATTTGCATTCCAGAATGGCTCTCTGAAGTGAACTGTAACACTGCACAAATTTTGCTTTGGTGTTTGAAGCCACCATACAGAATATTCACAATTCTTGATGAAGGTGCATTATCCATGGAGGTTCACTGATATCCACATTTCCAGGTGGCTGACATGCTTCATTTACCTCAAGGGTGAAGGAACCACGGAGCCACAAAATTAAAAAGAGCATCACCATTTTGCTCTCCAATTAATATTACAATATCCATTATAAAGTTCAAACCAACTCCTTCAGCAGTGAATAGAATTAAACCGTTGGCATACTTGAAAAATATTTCTTCAGAAAAATAGACTTTCTTCACTCAGTTTGGAGATACATTATTGATGCAGACCATGGAGACTGCTGTAGAGTTATATTAAAATGAGATGAGGGACGGGGAAGGGTGATCAGAAGTCGGCGACTGAGCAAGCAATTTGAAAAAGTAATGCACATGAGAAGTGAAAACTGTAAACAGGGGAACAAGAAGAGGCAAGAATTTATGAGCTGAATGGACAAATATAAACATTAATTAGAACACAAGGACTAATGAATAAGGCATGAGAATCTATAATCCGCTGAAAAGGTATCATTAGACTTCAGTGAAACTTAGTTGAAACCTAGGGATAAAAAAAGTAATTCTGAAACTACAAGATATTCAAAATAACAAAGTGGGAAGCTTTGTTAGGCACAGTTGGTGTAACATAAGAACATAAGAACATAAGAACTAGGAGCAGGAGTAGGCCATCTGGCCCTTCGAGCCTGCTCCGCCATTCAATGAGATCATGGCTGATCTTTTGTGGACTCAGCTCCACTTTCCGGCCCGAACACCATAACCCTTAATCCCTTTATTCTTCAAAAAACTATCTATCTTTACCTTAAAAACATGCAATGAAGGAGCCTCAATTGCTTCACTGGGCAAGGAATTCCATAGATTCACAACCCTTTGGGTGAAGAAGTTCCTCCTAAACTCAGTCCTAAATCTACTCCCCCTTATTTTGAGGCTATGTCCCCTAGTTCTGCTTTCACCCGCCAGTGGAAACAACCTGCCCGCATCTATCCTATCTATTCCCTTCATAATTTTAAATGTTTCTATAAGATCCCCCCTCATCCTTCTAAATTCCAACGAGTATAGTCCCAGTCGACTCAACCTCTCCTCATAATCCAACCCCTTCAGCTCTGGGATTAACCTAGTGAATCTCCTCTGCACACCCTCCAGTGCCAGCACGTCCTTTCTCAAATAAGGAGACCAAAACTGAACACAATACTCTAGGTGTGGCCTCACTAACACCTTATACAATTGCAACATAACCTCCCTAGTCTTAAACTCCATCCCTCTAGCAATGAAGGCCAAAATTCCATTCGCCTTCTTAATCACCTGTTGCACCTGTAAACCAACCTTCTGTGACTCATGCACTAGCACACCCAAGTCTCTCTGCACAGCGGCATGCTTTAATATTTTATCGTTTAAATTTAATATTTTATCATTTAAATTTAATATTTTATCGTTTAAATTTAATATTTTATCGTTTAAATTTAATATTTTATCGTCAAACGGTCAAAGAGGCAGAATGATCTAGCCTTTGGCTCCCCCACCCGCGGGTATCCTGCTGGGGTGGCTTCAATGGGAAATCCCATTGACCAGCAGCGGGAAGAAAGAAGTTTGCCGCCAGTGAATTGCACGCAGCCGAGAAACACACGGCTGGGGAACCGGAGAATTCAGCCCGATAGGCTTATAGAATGACTGATGATCATGGCCAGAAGTGAATTGCAGATGTGGACGTGATCCCCATGTTTTTCATTCATTCATCGGATGTCAATGGATTGGCCAACATTTGCTGCCATCCTTAACTGGACCTCCACCACATGGACTGCAGCAGTTCAACAAGGCAACTCACACCATCTTTTCCAGGGCAATTACAGATGGCAATAAGTGCTGATGCATCTGCAATTCACCTTTGGCTCTGATCATCAGTTATTCTATGAAGCTATCATCTCCTTGACTGTTGCATGATCAATTGCTTTCATTACATTCAATACATGCCTTCCAAGCCGTTCTTATATAATTACAATTGAATAAAGGGATAATTTTCTGACTATTAATTTGGGGCTGCAACTGTTTAAAAATAATCGATGATACTGAAACAGCTGCCAGAAAATTATTGGGATGGAAATGTTTCCTAATTTTGTAATTGACTAACTGTGAGGCTACAATGAAATAAAAATTGACCGTAACCTTTGATCTATGTGGGAATCTATGTGATTGCCTCTCAGGCCACAGGAGTCACACAGATAGAAACATATCCTCCAACACGCTTGGGTCAAGTGCAAAGGAAAAATGTAAAAAATCTTAAATCCCAATCCAACCTACCTGGGACATGCTCACTTCCAGTTGTAGGAGATTTGGAGCAGGTGGAAGGCGACCAACCTTCTTCCAGGAGGTAGATGACATGTTTTAATATTTTCGTGAGGCTGCTTAGATTTTTTTCTCTTTGATGGTGTTAAGGTTTTGGGTGTTGTTGGGGCTGTACTCCTCTGGGAAAATGATGAGTATTCCACTACACTCTTGTAGATTGTGGGCAGGCTTTGGGAATTCAGGAAGTGAGTTGCTCACTACAGAATTCCCAGCCTCTGACCTGCTCTTGTAGCCACGGTATTGGTATGGCTGATTCAGTTATGTTCTGACTAATAATGAACAGTTTTGGTCCCCTTATATAAGGAAAGATATTCTGGCATTGGAGGCAGTCCAGAGAAGGTTCACTAGCTTGATTACGGGTATGGAGGGATTTTCTAATGAGGAAAGGTTAAGTGGGTTGAGCCTGTACTCATTGGAGATACAAGAATGAGGGGGTGACCTTATTGAGACATGTAGGATTTTCAGGGAGCTTGACAGGGTAGATGCTGAAAGAATGTTTCCTTTTGTAGGAGAGTCTAGTGTTAAGGAATGGGTTAAGAGACATTCCGATTCTATAGATATGTCAGGAATAAAAGAATGACTAGGGTAAGAGTAGGGCCAGTCAAGGACAGTAGTGGGAAGTTGTGCGTGGAGTCCGAGGAGATAGGAGAGGTGCTAAATGAATATTTTTCGTCAGTATTCACACAGGAAAAAAACAATGTTGTCGAGGAGAATACTGAGATTCAGGCTACTAGACTAGAAGGGCTTGAGGTTCATAAGGAGGAGGCGTTAGCAATTCTGGAAAGTGTGAAAATAGATAAGTCCCCCGGGCCTGATGGGATTTATCCTAGGATTCTCTGGGAAACGAGGGAGGAGATTGCTGAGCCTTTGGCTTTGATCTTCAAGTCATCTTTGTCCACAGGAATAGTGCCAGAAGACTGGAGGATAGCAAATGTTGTCCCCTTGTTCAAGAAGGGGAGTAGAGATAACCCCGGTAACTATAGACCAGTGAGCTTTGTTTCTGTTGTGGGCAAAGTATTGAAAAGGTTTATAAGAGATAGGATGTATAATCATCTGGAAAGGAATAATTTGATTAGAGATAGTCAACATGGTTTTGTGAAGGGTAGGCCGTGCCTCACAAACCTTATTGAGTTCTTTGAGAAGGTGACCAAACAGGTGGATGAGGGTAAAGCAGTTGATGTGGTGTATATGGATTTCAGTAAAGCGTTTGATAAGGTTCCCACGGTAGGCTATTGCAAAAAATATGGATGATGTGGAGATGCCGGCTTTGGACTGGGGTGAGCACAGTAAGAAGTCTTACAACACTAGGTTAAAGTCAAACCTGTTGGACTTTAACCTGGTGTTGTAAGACTTCTTACAGAAAATACGGAGGCATGGGATTCAGGGTGATTTAGCAGTTTGGATCAGAAATTGGCTAGCTGGAAGAAGACAAAGGGTGGTGATGGTGGGAAATGTTCAGACTGGAGTCCAGTTACTAGTGGTGTACCACAAGGATCTGTTTTGGGGCCATTGCTGTTTGTCATTTTTATAAATGACCTGGAGGAGGGCGTAGAAGCATGGGTGAGTAAATTTGCAGATGACACTAAAGTCGGTGGAGTTGTGGACAGTGCGGAAGGATGTTACAAGTTACAGAGGGACATAGATAAGCTGCAGCGCTGGGCTGAGAGGTGGCAAATGGAGTTCAATGCAGAAAAGTGTGAGGTGATTCATTTTGGAAGGAATAACAGGAAGACAGATTACTGGGCTAATGGGAAGATTCTTTGTAGTGTGGATGACCAGAGAGATCTCGGTGTCCATGTACATAGATCCCTGAAAGTTGCCACCCAGGGTTGAGAGGGTTGTTAAGAAGGCGTATGGTGTGTTAGCTTTTATTAGTAGAGGGATTGAGTTTCGGAGCCATGAGATCATGTTGCAGCTGTACAAAACTCTGGTGTGGCCGCATTTGGAGTATTGCGTGCAATTCTGGTCGCCGCGTTATAGGAAGGATGCAGAAGCATTGGAAAGGGTGCAGAGGAGATTTACCAGAATGTTGCTTGGTATACAGGGAAGATCTTATGAGGGAAGGCATAACTTGACTTGATTTGAGGCTGTTTTCGTTAGAGAGAAGAAGGTTAAGAGGTGACATAATTGAGGCATACAAGATGATCAGAGGATTAGATAGGGTGGACAGTGAGAGCCTTTTTGCTCGGATGGTGATGTCTAGCACGAGGGGACATAGCTTTAAATTGAGGGGAGATAGATATAGGACAGTTGTCAGAAGTAGGTTCTTTACTCAGAGAGAAGTAAGGGCGTGGAATGCCCTGCCTGCAACAGTAGTGGACTCGCCAACACTAAGGGCATTCAAATGGTCATTGGATAGACATATAGACGATAAGGTAATAGTATAGATGGGCTTTAGAGTGGTTTCAAAGGTCGGCACAACATCAAGGGCCGAAGGGCCTGTACTGCGCTGTAATGTTCTATGTTCTATGTCTCATTGATGTTAAGTATCCAATAATTGACACTGATTATGTAAAGGGGTTGCAGGTGGCTCTTGGGCATGTGCTGTGATGATGGAGTTTTGTATAGTGTGTTCAAGGAAAATCAACTTGTGAAAAGGAGCAGAACTCTTGACTCTTTCCTCAACAGCAGCCAGAGGCTAACAGTAGTAGCAGAGGACGGTAGCTGTGCAAATGTAAAGGGTTGAAAGATACAACTTTTCCAGAAGAAAAAAAAAATCTGCATCAACCAAGGAGTGAGTGAGAAGGAAAAGAAATATATATGGCTGAACCTAGAATAAAGATGTCCGGATATGACTATCCGCCATTATTTTCTGAAAGGGGATTGTACAGCGAATGGAGAAGTGTAGTTGTTATGTGGACTGAGGTAACTGCTTTGGAAAGGAGAAATAAGGGATGGAATTGGCTCTTTCTCTACCTTATGAGAGTAAAATCTGAAGCAAAGTGTTTTCTGAACTGGAATTGGAAGAGTTGGACTCAGAAGAATGTCTGGAGATTCTATTGCATTCATGGGTAAGATTTATCAAAAGGATGACTTGTTAAGTGTATAAGAAGCCTGGTCAGGATTTGATAGATTCCGGAAAACAGAGAATATCACTATTGAGGACTATAATAATGGTATTTAGCAGACTATACAAAAGGCTGCACAAACACCACCTGGAATTTCCACAATCCGTGTTGGCACTTAAGTTGCTGGACTGTGCTCGAGTGACCAATATGGATCGGTTCCTAGTTTTGACAGGAGTTAAGTTTGTAGGTAATGATACCTTATTTTTAGCACTGTGGCCTCACGACGCCGAGGTCCCAGGTTCGATCCCGGCTCTGGGTCACTGTCAGTGTGGAGTTTGCACATTCTCCCCGCGTTTGCGTGGGTTTCGCCCCCACAACCCAAAAATGTGCAAGCCAGGTGGATTGTCCACGCTAAATTTCCCCTTAATTGGGAAAAAATGAATTGGGTATTTTAAATTTTTAAAAAATGATACCTTATTCGATCAGATGATAGAAGCCTTAAATTCAATTCAATTCATATGGCTCTGATGACACAAATGGGTCAGTCAGCAATAAAGCAGACTATGGAAGCTATACTACTGACAGGATGGCGAGATCGTACGGCTACAAACAGGTTACGAGAATATGGAAGGAGATCGGGACCTGGAAATTATGAAGACAGAAACTCATTTAAAACCTATAACAGGAGGAGGGACATGGAGAATGGTAACAGGAAAATGAACCCCAGAAATGCCCGGGGTGTGATAAATCAATGTTTTCGGTGTGACTCTCAATACCATTATGCTTTCAACAGTCCAACACGTTATAAAAGAGTGTTTGAAGCTACACATGACACGGAAGAGTCAGAAAGAAGGCATTGTCCTGTTAACGAGCAGTTTTACTCTGGTAATGAGAGTGTTTGTTGCAGAATCCTTAAATTGTACTGTCTTGGACAGTGGCTGCACATCTACTGTGTGTGGAATCGACTGGTTAAAATGTTACCTGGACTCTTTGAATGCTGAAAATCGTAACAAGGTTAAGGAATTTGAAAGTTCCACAAGTTTCAGGTTGGGGGATAATAGTACTTTGAAGTCGCTGAAAAGAGTGGTGACCCCTTGCAATATTGCTGGAGTGAATCATTTCATTAGCACAGATGTTATATCAAGTGAGATACCTTTGCTTCTGAGCAGAACGTTGATAAAGTACACATGAAACTGGATATGGAACAGGATAAGGCAACAGCTTTTGGAAAGCTGGTGGACTTACAATTTACACAGTTGGGACACTATTGTGTTGCATTACTGGCAAATAATATTTCAGGTGTAGTTGTTAAGGATGTGTTACTGGCAGCTGGAAATGGGATTTTAGCTGATAAAAAGAAGAACTGAATAGGCAATTTGTGCATCCGTCTCCTTGGAGGCTGGAAATTTTATTAAAGGATGCAGGGGTAAGGGATGAAGACTATACTAAGCTGATCGAACAGGTTAGTGATCGCTGTGAGGTTTGTAGGAAGTACAGAAGGGCACCATCATGACATAGTAACCCTACCTTTGGCCAGGGATTTTAACGACATTATGGCCATGGACCTTAAGATCTGGGATAAAGCTAACAATATATTTATTTTTCATTTTGTAGATTTAGCAACCAGATTTAGTCAATCAACCATTGAATGAGGTAAAGAAAAGAGAGTAGTTCTGGATCAGATTGTGGAAAAATGGATAGGGACAGGAATGGGCCCACTGGCAAAATTCTTTACAGACAATGGGGGAGAATTTGCTAATGATGAGTTGATAAAGTACACATGAAACTGGATATGGAACAGGATAAGGCAACAGCTTTTGGAAAGCTGGTGGACTTACAATTTACACAGTTGGGACACTATTGTGTTGCATTACTGGCAAATAATATTTCAGGTGTAGTTGTTAAGGATGTGTTACTGGCAGCTGGAAATGGGATTTTAGCTGATAAAAAGAAGAATATGTGAAGAAAACGTGAATATCACCGTTATGAATACAGTTGCGGAAAGCCCAATTATTGATGGCATGTGTGAAAGAACCATGATGTAATAGATGACTGCTCTGGAAAATTTTGGCAGATAGACCAAATTGCAAGTTAAATTCAGCCTTAGCATGGCCGGTACATGCAAATAATTCATTGCAGATGGCTGGGGGCTATAGTCCCTATCAATTAGTGTTTGGTAGAAATCCTCAAATTCCGTCCATTTTGGATGACCAGCCTCCAGTTTGGGAAGGGACTATAATTAGCTCTGCCTTTGCTGAGCATTTAAATGCATTACATAGCAGTAGAAAAGCTTTTTTGGAAGCAGAAGTCTCTGGAAGAATTCACAGAGCTTTAAGGCATAATGTAAGGCCATCAAATACCGTTTTTCAGCAAGGAGACATAGTATATTATCAGAGAGACAACTGTAATGAATGGAAAGGCCCAGTGAAGATCATAGGCATAGATGGCCCAACAATTGTTTTGCAACATGGCAATCAGACTATTAGGGTACATTCATCAAGGTTAATGGGTACAGATTACACATTTTTAAATTTAGAGCAGACAGACATGATGAGGAACCAGGGTCATCTGATACACATGTATTACAGAACTATGAGGACCAGTTAACTGATATAGACAGGATTTCTGTAGAGGAACACAATACTTCTGAAGAATTAGAACAGGCCATTTTCCCGAAAGGCCAACTGCCAGCATTCAGGGGAGGGAGTCAAGACAATGGATTGGGAACACAAAGTTCAAAAATGGAGGGCACAGAAACGCAGTGCCAGTTCAGAAAGTACATCGGATAGTGAACAGGTCCGCAGGAAAAGGTCACAAACTATTGGAAGGACATCCCACAGCAGAAGGGAAAGATCAAGCAGTAGCAGTACAGAACGAGATACCAGGCAGGAAAGGCGACGTAGTTTATCAAGGTCTTGGAACATGGGTAAGACTACGTATACTAATAGGAGTAGAAGCCCATATGCACATGAGATTTTGATGGCTTCCAATAAATTCGATGAAACAGTCATCAAAGATGCCAAACAGCAAGAACTGCATAGTTGGAGTGAATTTGGGGGACACACGAAAGTACCGGATAGGGAATAAAGAGCTCTACCCACAGATGGATTTGCACGGAAAAGGTTCTTCTGGATGGAACTTATAAGGCAAAAGTCAGGCTTGTGGCAAGGGGATTTGAAGAAAACAAAAGATCAGGGTTTAAGGGTAGATTCACCTACGGCAGGAAAGGTTATTTGAAAGATCTTCTTGGCTCTATTAACCACAAAGGCATGGGAATGCAAATCTATAGATATAAAAGCAGGCTTATTGCAGGGGCATCAGCTTCAGAGAGACATTTTTCTCCGTCCTCCTAAAGAGGCAGCTAACATAGAAGGGGTACTCTGGAAGTTGAACAAATGTGTATGGATTAAATGATGCATTGAGAGTCCAGTATTTTTTGGTAAGGTCAGTTTTTTAAAGTTAGGCTGTTGCCAGTTGAAAGCAGATCTAGCAATGTTTTACTGGCACTATAAAGGAAATCTTGTTGGCATCTTTATGATGCGTGTCAATGATTTTTTATGGGGTGGGACTAGTGATTTCGAAGCTGTTGTAATCTGGGTTGAGGAAAGAATTCAGGATTGGAAGTCAGGCTTCCGGTGCATTTAAATATATTGGTTTGGAAATCCGTCAGACTAAGTTAGGGGCAACTTTGCGTCAGCAATCTTATTTGGAGAGCACCAGCCCAGTGACAATTAGTCGTTGTCAGGTTTCACAAAAAGACACAGTGGTTTCAAAGATGGAAAAAGAGTAACTGCGTAGTTTAATTGGGCAACTGAATTGGTTAGGTAGACAGACTAGACCAGATGTTAGTTTTGATGTCTTAGAGTTGAGTACAAAAATGAATGATCCTAAAGTGGAGGACCTAATGAGAGCAAATAAAGCGTTGGTCAAACTAAAAATGCAGGTGTGTGTTTTGAAGTTCCCTGGTGATCTTAGGCACTTGAAACTCATAATTTATAGTGATGTGTCCTATGCAAATTTATGTGATGGGGTTTCAAACGCAGGAGGTTTTATAATTTTCCTTTTGGGGAACAATGGTAAATGTTGCCCTCTTGTGTGGGAAAGAAAGAAAATAAGGAGTGGTCAAAAGCACTTTGGCTGCTGAGGCATTAAGCCGTGTAGAAGCAGTGGATATGGCCTTTTATATATCCCAGATATTGACAGACATTTTGGGATTTGGGGAACATACCCATTGAGTGTCAGATTGACAATAAATCCCGGTGGGAAAATGCGCACTCTACAAAAAGTGTGAATGAGAAAAGGTTAAGGATAGGCGTCGCAAGTTTGAAGCAGATGTTTGACACAGGGGAGATAGCAAAAAATTAAATGGGTCGACAGTAGCTATCAATTGTCCGATTGTTTTATGAAAATAGAGGATAGTTCACAGAAACTTTTGGGTATTATTAATGACGGGCACCTGTCTCTGTGACTTTTTCAACAAATAAAAGGGAGAGAATTGCGAGTATTTTTACGTTTTTTGTAATTCTGTTTTTTCAGGGGAAACCAATATTTACCAAATTGTGTTTCTCCAAGGAAGGGGAGACTATTAAGGAATGTGTTAAGAGACATTTCAATTCGATGTCTCATTGATGTTCAGTATCCAATAAATGACACTGATTATGTAAAGGGGTTGCAGGTGGCTCTTGGGCATGTGCTGTGGTGATAGAGTTTTGTACAGAATGTGTTCAAGGAAAATAAACTTGTGAAAAGGAGCAGAATTCTTGACTCTTTACTCAACAGCAGCCAGAAGCTCACATCTAGGACCAGAGGGCATAATCTCAGGGTAAGAGATCACCCATTTAAGACAGAGATGTGGAGGAATTTCTTCTCTCAGAGGGTAGTGAATATGTAGAATGCTTTGCTGCACAGAGGTGCAGACACTGGGTCATTCAATATGTTCAAGGCTGAGATAGACAGATTTTTTATCAGTAAGAGGATCTCGGGTTATGGGGATAAGGTGGGAAAGTGGAGTTGAGAGTTACATCAGAGCAGCCATGATCTCATTGAATGACAGAACAGATTTAGTGAGTCAAATGATCTACTTCTGCTCCCATATTTTAAGGTCTATGGATCTGTTGTTTGTGGGATCGCTTATCCTTGTCCTTAGCATGCTGCTTCCTGGTAACTAGTATGAATCTGGTCCTGTTTGGTAGCTTTGCCAGGTTGGCACCTCATTTTTAGGTATGGTTAGTGCTGCTCCTCCATGCTCTCCCACAGTCTTCATGTCCTCATTGAACCGTGGCTGATCTCCTGGGGTGATGGTAGACTGAGGAATGTGCTGGGCCATGAAGTTAAGGATTGTGGAGGAATGCGGTCGTGCTGCTGATGATGGCCATAGCACCTCATGAATGATCAGTTTTGAGCTGCTAGATCTGCTTTGAATCTATGCCATTTTGAATGGTGGTAGTGCCACCATGTTCGCAGTGTGAAGTCAGGACTTCGGCTCAAATCATCTGATCAGATTGTAATAGTTTTGTTCGATGCTGTTCAGACAGAAAACTGTCCACTTACCTGTCCACATACCTGGGCACAATGTTTCCAGCCTACATCTGATCCATAATGCAGAAGAATTCCTTCAACGCATGAATCCACGGAGAGATGAACCAAGAGAATCAGTACAAATGCTACCATCCTTTTATGTTGGAAAATGTGAGAAACACCTTAGTCTTACCCAGCGTAACTATATACCAGACCCCCACAAACTGATTCCCCCTGCTCCCCCTTCAGACCCCCCATTACACCCCCTAACCCTCCTGTCTCTACGAGCCCCAATACCCCAACCCAACTACCCACCACCCAACTGGAGTTGCCCCTACTATCAGGCTAACCCCCAACTAGACCTAACTGGCTCCCAGCACTCTCTGACCCCGACCTAACTAGCCTCCACCAGCTGACTACCCCCCAACCCACCCTCTCACCTGCTGTCCAGTCTGAAAGATAGGTCCTTCAGCACTTGGACAGCTAGCTCAGGAATGGGGCTGATGAGCAGGTTTTGGGGATGGACATTGAAGTCCTTCATCCAGAGGACATTCTGTCACATTGCTACCCTCAATATTTCTTTCTGATCCTGTTCCACATGGAGGAATACTGATTCACCAGCTGAGGGAGGACAGTGGATTGTAATCAATTGGAGGTTTCCTTGCCCATGATTAATCTAAGACCATGAGACTTGTCAAAACGACACAGTGCTTAGCACTGCTGCCTCACAGCACCAGGGACTCTGGTTCAATTTCAGCCTTGGGTGAATGTCTGTATGGAGTTTTTACATTCTCCCCGTGTCTGCGTGGGTTTCCCTCCAGGTGCTCCGATTTCCTCCCACAGTCCAAAGATGTTCAGGCTAGGTGGATTGACCATGCTAAATTGCCCCTTAAGTGTCCAAAGATGTGCAGGTTAGGCGGGGCTACCGGTATAGGATGGGAGAATGGGCCTACATAGGTAGGGTGGTCTTTTGAAAGGTTGGTGCAGACCTGAATGGCCTCCTTATGCACTGTAGAGTTCCTATGGAATCTATGGACTTCATTGCATCCTGTGTGTGTGGAGGATCCTCAGGGCCACTCGCTTTGATCGTATACCATTGGGCTGCTGCTTCTAGGAACTGTCCTGTCTTTGGGACAGGACTTATCCAATTGTGGTTATGGTGGAGTCTGGAACATTGTCTGAAAAATATGGGGCAGAATTCTCCGACCCCCCGCAGGGTCGGGGAATCGCCCGGGGCCGGCGTAAATCCCGCCTCTGCTGTGGCCGGAATTCTCCGCCACCCGGTAATCGGCGGGAGCGGGAATCACGCCCTGCCGATCGGCGTGCCCCCCGCGGCGATTCTCCGGCCCACGATGGGCTGAAGTCCCGCCGCTGACAGGCTTCTCCCGCTGGCGTGAATTAGAGCACCTCTGTGCCGGCGGGATTGGCGGCGCGAGCGGGCCCCCTGGGTCCTGGGGGAGTGCGGGGCGATCGGACCCCGGGGGGTGCCCCCACGGTGGCCTGGCCCGCGATCGGTGCCCACTGATCGGCGGGTGGGCCAGTGCCGTGGGGGCACTCTTCTTCTTCCACCGCCGCCACGGCCTCCACCATGGCGGAGACAGAAGAGACCCCCCCCAACGCACATGCGCCGGTGGTGACGTCAGCAGCCACTGACGCACCGACGTATGCGCGGACCGACAAAGGCCTTTCGGCCAGCCCCGATGCCAGGCGGCGGGCACCGGCCGGCGGAGCAGAAACCACTCCGGCGTCGGCCTAGCCCCTAAAGGTGTGGAGAATTTTGCACCTTTGGGGAGGCCCGACGCCGGAGTGGGTGGCGCCACTCTGCTACGCCGGGACCCTCCACCCCGCCGGGTAGGGGGGAATCCAGGCCATGATTCCATGAATATGACTATGTAGCTCAACAGTTCATGGAATAGCTCCCCCAGTGTTACATTTCCTCAGAGGTTTGTGAAGAGGTCTTTGCAGGGTTGACTGGGTTGGGGGTCCCTTTGTCGTGCCTGGAGAATAGATCAATGATCCATCCAGTTTTAACCTTATTTGGGTTTTTAGTAGCAATTCGATACAACTAAATGGCAGACAAGAATCTATCATGATACTGGGGCCCTGGAGTCATATGTAAAGGTAAACGGTAAAGTCGCCATCATCCCAGATGACTGTAGGCTGCTTTCCCCTTCGAGGGGAAGAGCTGACTGTTGACGATTTAACCTGAGGATCACCACACCTCAGATGAGGTTGAGAAGTCGCATATAGGCTTCACTCAGTAAGGATGACTGATTTCCTTTCCTACAGGACATTGGTGAACCAGATGGATTTTTACGACAGTCTGTAGTTTCAAAGTCGCCATTGAGATCACTAGATTTTTATAGTATTCCAGATTTATTTAATTAACTGAATTTAAATTCACCAGCTGTCATGATGGATTTGAATTTGTGACTCTGGATCATTTGTCCAGGTGTCTGGATTATTACTCCAGTAACACCACCACTATACTACTGTACCTCATTCTGACTCTCCTGCCTTGTTTTCCATGGGTCTGCTGAGATCTCTCTCTCTCTCCCCCCCCCCCCCCCATACTCTCCCAATCTCTCCGGCGTCTTCCATGATTTTACCTCTTCCTTCACAATCTCTCTGCTTCTCCAACCACAATTTTTGAAGGTCAACCCTTGATCTTCCCCTACCCACCCCAACCCCATCAATTCCCATCTCTCCAGCATTTCCATCAGTATCCCCCCCTGACACTTGATGGTTTAGTTCCATCAGTTCCTTGCTCATCCCAATATCCATTTACATCTAACATTGACCTCTCCTTGCTCTCTCTTCCCTGCTTGGTGCCACATGCTTGACAGCCGCCAGCCTCTCAATCTGGAGAGTCAGATGGATAGGCTGACAGGGGGATAGGGTGGTGGGTGGATCGGGTGGTAAGTGGATGAGGTGGTAGGGTGGTAAGTGAATAAGGTGGCAGGTGGGTAGGATGGCAGGGTGACAGGTAAGCAGGGTGACAGATGGATAAGGTGGCAGGTGGATGAGGCGGTAGAGTAGGTGAGGTGGTAGGGTGGCAGGTAGGTCAGACGGTAGGATGGTGGGTGAGTAGGGTGGCAGGTGGGTCAGGTGGTAAGGTCGTGGGTGAGTAGGGTGGCAGGTAGATGAGGTGGTGAAGTGGTGGGTCAGTAGGGTGGCAGGTAGATGAGGTGGTGGAATGGTGGGTGAGTGGGGTGGCACGTGGGTGAGATGGTGAAGTGTCAGGTGAGTGGAGTGGCAGGTGGGTCAGGTGGTAGGATGGTGGGTGCGTAGGGTGGCAGGTGGGTCAGGTGGTAGGATGGTGGGTGCGTAGGGTGGCAGGTGGATCAGGTAGTAGGATGGTGGGTGAGTAGGGTGGCAGGTGGCCACTCTGGCTGGTTGTCGCCAGGAAACAGATATAAAACCTGGTAATGCGGTCCTCCCATTACATTGGACAGGACCTGAGAAAAAGCTGTTTTTTTTGTGTTTCCTGATCTCAAAGCTATACCCATAACTGTTTCTTTCCTGTGTCCTATTAATAATGTTCTATGAAATAAAATGCCTTTAATATATACACTGTATATTTGAATATTGTATTTGAATACACTCTGGAGTCCTTTCCCAGTACTTGGGTTAATAGTTTGCAATTACAAGCTTTAACTGGTGAAACTATTTACCTGATATGTGACAGAATTTGAAGAGTCAGTCCTACTTCAGTTTGTGGTCCACCCACTTCTGAATCTGAAGGTTGCAAGTTTAAGTTGCACTCAAGAGACTTGAGCACATAATCTCAGCTGGCACTTCAACACTGTATTGAAGCAGTGTTGCACTGCTGGAGTTGTCATCTTTCAGATGAGAAGTTCAAAAAAGGCTTTGTCTGCCATCTTGGGTGGCCCTAAACATTTCTGTGCCACTGTTCAATGGAAAGTAGTCACGTTCCAGTGGCCTTGCCAATATTTAGTGCTCAACGTCACAAAAACTGATTATTTGGCCAGTATCTTGTTGGTGTTTTTGAAAGTTTTCTGTTTATATATTAGCTGCTGAAAATCCGACATTACAACAGTGACTACATTTCAATAGTACTTCATTGGTTTTAATGTGCTTTGGGATGTCCGGAAGTCAAGAAAGACATGATCATACGCTATATTACGTAGTCCTTTAATACCATGAACAGCATGATTTGAAAAACTATGAAACTGCTTTGAACTTGGCTGCTTCACATCTCTAAGGATTCTACTAAAATGTCTCTGTCATTTTGAATTTCGCTCTGTCTCCTATAGAAGTCGATAAAGCCTCATCTTTCAATGCACTGACAAAAAGAATATTGTTTTCAGAGAACAATGAAAACTCTTTTATCATTGACCTATATTGGTTTCCTTTATCAGAAGTGATAAATAAAATAACAGCAAATAGATGTTGCAGAAAATATTGGGGCTTCAGCCCACGGACTGAATTGCAAGCAGCATGGCTACATGCCCGTCATAACCCGTGCTGCATGTAGTCAGTGCTAATTGTGTTAATCATTGGCTGCACATATCAGCAGGAGCACTGAAGTCAGAACTTGCCAGCACAACTTAATTCTACAACATTTACACTGTTTAAAGCTAATCTGCATTTCTAAAAGGGAAGGAACATTGTGGCTGGAGCAGGTGCTGAGAGGCATTCAGAAAGTGAACCCAACTTTCTGAAACATTGGAAACATTGAAAACTGGCGCAAAATGGGAGAGTGCAGAATTTAAGATGCTGCACTGGAGGTCTTGCAGTAGGTTGAAAAGAGAAGTGATGTCCTGAATCACACCTATGCAGGAGTGCACCCGCATGGTAAAAGGCAATAGGAATAGATAACTATAGAGGACAATATCCAGAGTCAAGCCTCAAAGACATGGTGGATGCAGTGCCACAAGAAGCGCAATGACTTTGCATGAGTGGTCAAGGTCAGTGAATGCATCACTGAGTATGATATTATGCCAAATGCAGAAGTAGTCTCAGCCACTGGTTAAATTGTGATACCTCAATCAATCACCTACCAACAATTTCTATCAGTCAGACTTTACATCCAACATTCAGATGCTTCTCCTTACCCTGATATGCTTAGCATTGCTGAAAACCTCACTTCCACAACTCACTGCTTGCTCACACTGCAAGCTTCAACCATGCTAATCATACCACCCAACAGATAGCATGACACTCACTGATCCACTTTGCTCTCTCTCACAGGTCAATGAGCAGATACAGCAAGCACCGTGACAGGCATGGTTGCATGTACTAAACCCCATGGAGGAGATATTCATTACCATTACTGGAAAGGCCAACACTGAACCCATAGCCAGTAGCAGGGCTGTAACCATCGATGATGACAGCAGAAGTAATCCTCCTACTCACATCCCACTTGCCCATCATCCCATGACCCTTGGGGCTTTCACAGGTGCACTGGCCAGGAACTAGTTGGATGCTATGGGTGGCACTGTGGCACACTGGTTAGCCCACAGTCCAAAGATGTGCAGGTTAGGTAGATTGGCCATGCTAAATTTCCCCTTAGTATCCTAAAAGGATATGCAGGTTACATAGGGTTACGGGGTGTGGTGCTGGGTGGGACACATGCCGTAGCCTGTCCTTCATCCTCTGGCTCCCCCTTGGGATTATCCTCAAGCCCGACTTGGTCCGTCACCTCCTCAAATGAGGTTGCATGTCCCTCTGCCTCTTCCTCTTCTAACATGTCACCCCACTGCTGTGCTGGATTGTGGAGGGCACAGCAGACCACCACAAAGCGGGAGAACCTCTGTGGGGTCCACCAGAGCAGCCCAGGCATCGGAACTGCATTTCCAGCATCGCTCACTGACAGCACAGGTGGCAGCATGGGCCTCATTGTATTCAGTCTTTCCTCAGTCTCAGGCCTCTGCACCAGTGTCATCAGCCATGTCCTCAGTGGGTATCCCTTGTCCCCCATGAGCTAACCCGTCGACCAAGGGTGGTCCTCAAAGACACCAGGGATCTCCGAATGCCCCAGGACGTAGCTGTCATTCTCTCCCAGGATAGCGGACACACATGTACATGATTGAAAGGGGGTGGTCACACACAATCTGAACATTCAAGGAGTAGACCCCCTTCCTGTTAATAGAGGGCACTCCCTGTTACCCTGGTCCTTGTAGGGCAACATGTGTGCCATCAATCATCCCTTGGACCTGGGGCGTTCTGCTATTGGCGGAAAAAAACCCCACAGCCTGGGCATCTTGGTGGGCCTGGTCTAGGTCGGAGATGATATAGTCTGATACCCAGGCATACAGACCGTTCATCACTTTCCAGATGTGCCTGTGGCTGAAGATTGGAAAATGCCACGAATGTCCCCAGTCGCGCCCTGGAATGACCCAGTGACATAGACGTTTAGGGCTGCAGTGACCTTCATGGCCACCAGGAACGGATGTCCTCCTCCGCCGCGGTTTGCCATGTCGATGAAGCCATGGCACAGGTGCCGCACTGTTTCACTGTTGAGACTGAGTCTTCAGTGGCAAATGCTGCCCGTCAGCTCATGGAAGGACCAACACTGCCTGTACTCCTTGGGCTGTCACTGGCCTCCTCTTCTGACCCCCTCCTCACCCTGCACATGTGGTGTTGCCTCCAGCCCGCTTTGGCGATGCTGCTGTCTTTGGCATCTATCAAAAGCACAGCAAGGGCAGCGTCCGAGGGATCCACACCAGCAAAACCTTTTGTTCTTGGAATGAATTGGAGAAGGAGAGTGACACACAATCAGTTAGGGATTCCATTCCGGGACCCTCAAATCCCCAGGTCTCCCCCACCCTTATCTTGACCATCCCATCCTCTTTCAGAGTACCATCCAATGAGCCAGTTATTCTGCCAAACCTTGCCCTACACACTCAGCCCGGTCCAGATCAGGAGCCCCTAGACCCCAGACCTATGCCAGGAACATTAGGGAGCCCATGCCTGGGTGCCATCTCCCCATCCAGAGATTTACTCTTTGGCCTCAAGAGAGTCCTTAGTAGTGAAGCCCTGCTCTTCAGTGTTTGATTTTTGGCAGCTGCCTCTATGGTGCTGACATTCCTAGAATACAGACACACTGTTCAGGCATCAAAGGCTGCAGGACATCCAGTCTATTAATCGTCCTCTGAGACATGCCACCTGTGTCTTGGAGGACGCACTTGAGAGTTGAGGAGTATGAAGTGCTCTCACAACTAACGAGGCTAATTCCTCATTTGAAATAACTTTCAGCTGTGAAGCTCGAGGCTGCTCACAGTCGAAGGGGGTGAAATTGACTTTCAGGAGAGAAGCTGCAGCAGGGCTCTGTCCTGGGGGAGTCTTGTGGGACAGACAAGTGGCAGCTGTGGTTTCCCCTGTTGGGGGGTCTCCACAATATTTAAAGATAGTTTGAAGGCCTCACAAACACAAAGCCCCGCACCTCCCCCCCCCCCCCCCCCAACCCGGCCCAGGGATAACCCCCGACCTAGAACACTTCAACCTCCTGACCAACCCAGCACCCTCAAGGGTCCTCCACCCAGACAAACACTGGGGCAACAGCTCCGTGCCCTTGAGCTGCATGCCAGTAAATGGCCTACACCCTCGTTAGCCATTAGGGCAGCATAACATTTTTGTAAAGGAATACTAAATGACGCCTGCGTGATTTCTCGCTGGGGAGTCAGGTAACTCCCAGGAGACCATTGCATTCGACTTCAATCTCGTTAATGAGATTGAAATAAATGCAAATTAGGCTTAATGATATTCTCGCCATTTGGGATAAGATCTGGAACTCGCCATTGGGAGCGAGTCAAGTGAATCGTAAAATGGTTCACGCCCGATGCAAATCTCAATTTTGTCCTTTCCCGCTATTTTGACCTTTCCTGGATCGGCGTATTATGGTGGCTGAATCGCGTCCACTATCTGTGTGTGCTCATGTCCTCACCAAGCTGACAGCTGGCATGATTCACAGCAGAACGTATATAGTAGAAGCAAATATCGGTGTGTGATTAAATAGTCTTGTTGAATTTGTTCATGTCTGCTGGATGGTTTTGTTGGTGGGATGTGGTTAGCAGAGGCTGTATGTTAACAAACCTGTTTGATCAAATGGGAATATTGGTATTTCAGACATTGGGGTGACAAGGGTGAAGGAGCTTGTCTGCGTTTATTGGTGATTTGATATCAGGTGGACATGTAGAGGTCACATGGGTGTAAGGCCTCGAACCGATTGGTTTTCAGAAGCGCCATGCTTTCTAAAACCTGTTCAGATAAAACCGACGCATGGGCCTCCCTCACACACCTCTCCGTGGCCCCACATCCTGAAATTCCAACAGGTTTACCTTCCTCTTAGATACATCCTCGTCATCATCTTCTTCTAATGAGGAGTGGGGCTCCTCTACGTTGCAGTTGGCAAGTCCTCCCCGCTCTGCTGCAAGAGTTTGTGCAGGGTGCAGCAGACTATGACAGCCCTTAAGATGATTTGAGATGCATATTGAAGAACTTCCCAAAGCCCGAGCAACAGAACTGCATTTTCAACATTCCAATGGTCTATTCTATGATCATCTCATTCCTTTCAGCAAAATCTCCCAGTAATGATGTTCAAAGTGTCTCACCTGTCACTTGGCTCCACCAGTTTTAGCCGTTCATGAAAGTGAAGGCCTGTGTTTCCTGTGTGCCTCAAACTTAATCGTAAAGGTCGTATCTAATTGTAAACTGTGCTTTTTAACGAGTATTTATTGCATACAAATCCATTACAATTAGCTTCCCATTGCGTGCCACCAAAACCACTCTCCTGCTTCCAACCTGCTGCTGCTGGGAGAATTTGGTGCTTCTATCCCGATGTTGGGAACCTGAAACTCCAATTCCCATTCTATTGAACGCCCCACCCAGCTTTCCCTGCTCCCTCGGCCAGCATTGAACTCCAGCAGTAAAATTTCTCAATGCACAAACAAGGATAAACAGGACTCATGAAACCATAGTGATTCATGGTCACCACTTGTGACAGCTAACTGGGGCACACAGTGCTTTTGAGTTATGTGACAATCAATGATTTCCATTCTGGAAACTGTCATGTCTTCAAACACAACCTTTTTATAACATGGAGCTATTCCTGACTAGCAGTCTACTTAACAGGGGATTGCCAAAACAGCTCCGGCAAGAATGGAACGTGTGGGTGGTTAAAACAATGGAAATCCTCTTATTACCCCATTACTGCTGTAGGTTCCCTCATGTGAATTTTTAATGGATCAATTGTCTTCGGTTGGAAATAACAGGAGCCTGACGAACATATACAACTTGGGGATCCATTCTGTCATTGAGATCCCAATAATATTTTCACTTAGCAGGGGAAAAATAACTTCATGGATTGGCTTCAAAAACTGACTGACAAAACTCATAGAATCTTACACAAGGCAGTTATTTAGTCGCTGTGCTGCCTTGCTTGCAGAAAGAGCTATCTAATCAATTCTGCTCCTGCTCTTTACATATAACTATGTAAATATTTTGTGTCCAAACTTATATTCAATTCCCTGTTGGAAGTTACCACTCTCATTGCATTTCAGCCAATCCAGATTGCAACACCTTGCTGTGTAAATTCCTTCTGCCTCAATCCCCCCCCCCCCCCCCCCCCCCCCCGCCACCGCTGGTTCTCCTTCTAATTATCTAAAATCGATATCCTCTGGTCGCTGATTCTCCTGCCACAGGAACAAGTTTCCCCTTAATTACTTTATCAAGATCCTGTCATGTTCCTTCTCAACTTTGTTATAATCCTGGGGCAAAGGCCGAAGTTCTTGGTACGATCCAATTAGGGATCAACAGCTTTTTGTTAAAAGTAGACTGAGCTGGCTCCCCCTATATATAACCCTACTCGGTTGGTCACAGTAAAAGTTTAAGTTTCATTTTTATGAGGATGTGCCTTTTCCAAATCTGAATATATTTAAATATTTAAGCTTTGAGCAATATGGAACCAATCAAACACAATTTTTTAAGTCAAAGAAAGAGTAGATCTCTGAACCATGAAACCCAAGCACCATGCAGTATTCTGTCCTCAGTCATACATACACATGCGCACACATACACACTTAAATACATATATGATTAATTATCCTTTGTTTGTGCTTGAGGCGTAGATTTTATACACTGTGGCTCATGTGGGGGTGCTGGTTTCTTGGACACAGTCAGATGTTCCAGTTATTACAAGATCTCGGTTCACTGGTAGGTTTCTGACAGGTTGGCTCCTGGAACCAGGCATCACTTTTATTCCAAAAGAGAGAGAGGGAGAAAGAACAGCCTTTAGCATGTCTCTTTAGTGGTTGCGCAGCCTTGCCTTGAAATACATCACCCATTGTGTATTTCCAGGAGGATTTGTATGTCTGTTGCAGCCAGTGTTTCAATCTCCGGTATTTTGTATTTAAAATAAATGGCTCTTCCTTAGACAGTACCGACTTTAGGTGGATGTCTGGTTTATAGGAAAAGACGGACTCTTCACACTCCCCTGAGGGTGATTTGTTCGTTTCTCTTCTTCACGTTGGAATGCGGCCTTGCATTTTAAACAGCTTTCTCTGTCTCAGTTCAAACTGCAAAATTTCCACTCAGGAGAAAGTCGAAAAATCATCAGTTGAATTCTCCGTCGACGGGATTCTGTAGTCTGCCGGCAGCGCACCCGTGCCCACAGGTTTCCTGGAGGCATGGGGGGCCAAAATGGGGAATACAATTGGCCGGCTGTGAGAACGGAGGATCCCACAGCCGGCGGGGGTGCGCTGTGCCAGAAAAACGGCTGGCGGACCGGAGAATCCCGCCCCTTATTTTCAAACCATAAAATGGCATAGTTTCATGACACAGACAAAGTTTGAGCTGCAAAAGATTTGCTAATAAAATAAAGCCACGAGATTCTATGGGTTTTGAACATACAAATATAAAACAATTTACATCATCTATCTCATACTGTAACATTCAGGGTTAACGTGAGGTACATGTAAACTAACAGAAAACTGAACTGCGGCCACACTCACCAAACTGCATTATAAATGGAAGATTTGAACAAGACAAATTCCACTGATTTCTCAACAGTCCAGCCAGATGTCAGTAAATGGCCAATCTAATTGAAACTTTGTCTCTCTTACGAGGGATTCCAATCTCATCTTGGAATTCTGTCCAAAAGCAGCTCCAATTCGGACGGTCTCAATGACCTCCCACCTCTCAGATTTTCATTCTCATCACCTGAGACTCCATTCCCCTGGATTCACGAGTCTGCATTCCAGCCTCCTTCGTCCCTCAGGGCTTCTCTGAGTCCCTATTACTCTAAGTCTGCCAACAACAGCCCTTTTTCTGCTTGGAGGGCCTTCCTTTACTCCTCTCTCTCTCCGTGTCCCTGCCTGGAACTCTTCTTCATAAGCAATCATAATATCCCTACAATGCAGAAGAAGGCCATTTGGTCCATCTAGTATACACTGACTCACTGAAAGATCAATCTACCCAGGATCCCACCCTATCCCTGCAACCCCGTAACCCCAGCTAACCTGTATATCCCTGGACACTAAGGGAAAATTTAGAATGGCTAATCCACCTAACTCGCACACCATTGGACCGTGGGAGGCACCCCATGCAGACATGGGGAGAAAGTGCAAACCCCACACAGACAGTCACCCAAGGTCGGAATTGAATCCTGGTTCCTGGCGTTGTGAGGTAGTAGTGCTAACCACTGTGCCACCTATGACACTTTGCTCCCAGGTCACATGAATCTGCTTTTGCACCATTTTCTTTTCTGTAGGTGCACTGGGCCTATCCTCAGCCCGAAGAACTGCAAAATCACCGGATTGTACTTCTGCTGCCCACTCCCGATGTGCACATGAGCAAAGCCTGTCAGCATTTGGAGTTCCCAGCCCCCGCTCTGTGGGAAGACAAGTTGGATCTCACAACCACCTTATCTGCTTTAAGGAGAACATACCAGTTTCTCCAGTCCCTCCACCTAACTAAAATCCTTCTTCCCTGGTATCATGCTGACAAAACCCTTCTGCACCCTCTTCATAGCCATCCTTTCTGATATGTTAGAAAGTTAAGACAATATTCCATCTAAGGTCTAACCAGTAAATTAAAAAGGAGTAATAAAGATCTCCCATGTCTTCCTTTCTTTTGTATTCCATGGGCTGGATTTTACGGTTCCCTGTTGGCCATGTTTTCAGCATGGGGAGCATGTAAAATAGGTCGGTTGGCTAGTCCTGTCCTTGCCCAAGCTCATGCCCACAATACAATAGTGGGTGGTCGCTGAAATTGCTCATTCGCCACATGTAAATAAATAATTAAGAGTCATTTAGGCTTGTTAACAGGTTTACTGTCCTGAATAATATGCTGCCCACAACATAACACAGCTGTCGTGGGCAGTTGGGCAGGAGAGGGGCCGACCATCTTTAAAGGCCAGCATGAACAAATCACAGAATAATACAGTGCCCTTCGGCCTCTCCTGTCTACACCGATACATGAAAAACACCTGTCCTGCCTCCTTAATCCCATTTGCCACCACTTGACCCATAGCCTTGGCCCACAGCCAAAGAGGCAGCACCTCATTCAGGGGGATGCCCAGCATGAAAGATGTCACCCCCCTTCCTTCTGTGCTGCATGTTTGACAGAACATGGCCCTCCGTTCCCTCCCCGGGATTTGGGATCACTCCCTGCCCTAAAGCCCCAGGACTTACTTTTTTGGGGCAGCCTTTTTGGCCTTTTTTATTGCAATCCTGGTAGCTCAAACCCATCAACTTTGGCACTGCCAGCACTGATAGAGCTGTCGGCCAATCGGACTGGCTGGCAACTCCCGAAGATGGGGGCTTCCTCCCAATTTAGCCTGCCTAAAACATGTTATGGCTGGGGGGTGGGCTGGCAGAGAGTGAGTTGCCTTCTGGCTGCCTTTTTTTCTTGGAAGGAATGAGCAGACCACCCTCCTGTAAAATGTAACCTCATGATCCATTCATAAAACCATGTTTCCCGACTGCTTTTTTTAACGGCTTTATCAAATGTACCTTGCTGCCTCCAAATATTTGTGTCGGTAAATCCCCAGATGACTCTGATCCCTGACAGTGTACCGTTTTGTTTGCATTGACTGTACGAACTCAGTGATGTGGCATTCACCTGCAGCTATTTGGATTATTAGGAAGGATCCCACTGCATTTTGCTGATTTTTGGATTCCCAAAACATTGGGCAGGTTTCACCGTCCCGCTGTGCCAGATTTATGGTTGAACACGCTGTCGGGAGTCTCTGTTTCGCCGGCTGGATTCTCCGTTTGAGAGACTATGTTCTGACACCGGCGTGGGAACAGTGACGTTTTACGCCCGAATAAATGGTGCAGAACCTCCACCGATCCTCTGGTGGGGGCTAGCAGGCACGCAGCTCCAGCTGTGGTACAGCCGGAGAATTGCTGGGTCCATGCTGCAAACGCGCATGGCGGCGGACTGCAGTGGCTGGGCCGTGCAACATGGCACCGGCCGCCCGTGGACCAGGCCTGCCAAGTAATGCCGCCGTTTGGCCAGGCTCGCCACCATCGGGCAATCCCCCACCAGTGCCCCAGCCCCCACCAGAATCCCCCCTGCCCGCGGATCGGCTCCCTCCCCCCTGATTGTGACAGCGCTGGACTCAGTCCGCAGCTGCCATGCCGGGTTCCCGAAAACAAATTTGCTTAAGTGGCCCACGCCATCGGGAACCCGGCACATTGGGGGTGGAGCATCGGGGAAGGGCCTCAGGTGACATCCTGAGGCCGTCCTCGATGGCATGTGGCTTACTCCTTGAGTACGCCGTTTTGGACGGGGCGGAGCATCGCAAAAGCGACGCTGCCACCGATTTCAGCGGGATTCTCCAGCCGATCATCAAACGCAATTTCGTCGCCGGAGACCGGAGAATCTCGCCCGGGGGTTCCCATTGTGGGGCAGCCCCATGCCTTCGGGAATCTCCCGGACTGCCGGCAAAATGGAGCACACCACAGCACATTGTCGTTTTTATTTGTTTGCTCTCCCTCCCAAAACATTTTCAGGTTATTATCGGTGCTTTATTCACTTTTTTAAGTTTTAGGTGTGGGAACAATTAGAAGAAAAGCAGCAGCAACATCCTCTGCAATGAGGACCAGGAGCATCCGGACCAGATGGAATACAGCAGGTGCCGGTAGGGGGCTGCTGAAAGTGAGCTGTGCTATAGACCAGGGTACACTTTCTGCAAATCACTGAGTAACAGTGCATTAGGAAGCAATGCTTTCCCATCTGGCTGTTATCACTATGTATCACCAGCTGGACCTAGGGTCCATGCTTTCCCAGCACCACTTTTCATGTCAAAAAGCTCAATCTATTGTGCTGAGCTTTTATACACCTCGACAGAAGGCTTTGTTATTCTACCATGCCAATCAGTGCGCCAACAGGAGTTTCAGCAGAGCTGGTAAAAGACTGCTGTTGCCCAGATGGGGATTTTGGAGATAGCCATTGCTGGTGACCTTTGGGTGTTGAGCCTGATACTAGTCTGTTTACTGGCCAGTCAACCCTGGCTACTGCCTGGGAAGTTTAGCTTAGCTGGTTAATTGGCACCATACTGGGTATTGGTTAAGGGGTGATGAGGGACCAAAGATGCTGAGACCCTGAGAGGGGAATATGTGCCAATCATAGTGATTCACTGCCATTCTGATGAGTTTGGTCCTCATCCATTCCACAGACGATTGGCTCCTTCATAGCCACAATCTATTTTCCCTGCCAGTCAAAGGTGGAGCATGGCTTTGAGAAAACATGGACTCCAGTCAGGGGCTGGCTACAGCTTCTGGGACTCTGAAGGCTGCATCTCTGCCCTTTTCAGCAGAGCTGGAAGATGGAGCTTGTCCTCGGGTGAAGTGTCTGCTGGCTTGTCCTTGCCACTAGTACCTGCTGTGGTTCACACTGATTTATCTCACATTCCAGCCCAGTTGAGGTGCCAGTCACTGTTTTCATGCTTGGGAGTGATGCAACTTCCATAAAACTATTCTTCACCTTGGAACAGTCTTCTTTAGGTTGTTCCAGCTATTGAGGAGGACCTAGAAGAGAAACAAAAGGGACAATAGTTAGGATGAGTGAGAGAAGTTGAATTGCTGCAGAAAGTGTGCGTGATGAGTGTTATCCAATGTTCAATTTAAAAAGACCCCTGTTTACTGAAGGCTTCTCAAAATGCCCAATATGCTAGCCCTGACAGACCATGAGCTTGAGCTTTCCATGGATTGTTTCTGAAGTTCGTTGAGGATTATGAAGTTAGCTCCTCCTCTCTCGTCTTGCTTCTGTCATGATTCATGGAGTTCTGGAGAAAGGGGGAAACATGCAAATCAGTGCTCACTATTCACACTCCATTGTGCTAATTGAGAGCTTCTGTATTGCAACAGATCCTGGGGGTCACACACCGAAAGGTGGTGACCTCTGAAATCCCACTACAGAGTGGACAATCTGACTGCCAACTCTCCCGGTACGACTAAGAAACAAAAGTTTCTTTCTTGCCTCACCACTTTCAGAAGTACCTTCTCGAACTTTGACTGTATATATATATATATTTTTAAAAATTCATTTTTATAGGATATGGGCTTCTCTCGCTAGGCCAACATCTTTTACCCATCCCTAATTGCCCTTGAAATGGTGATGGTGAGCTGCCTTCTTGTGCTGCTGCAGTCCATCAGGTGTAAGTACATGCACTGTGTTATTAAGGAGGTTGTTCCAGGATTTTGACCCAACAACAGTGAAAGAACGGCGGTATTTTTCCAAGTCAGCAATGTGAGTGACTTGGAGGGGAACATCCAGGTGGTGGGGTTCCCAGGTATCTACTGCCCATATCCTTCTAGGTGGTAGTGGTCATGGGTTTGGAAGGTACTACCTCAGAAATCTTGATGAGTTTCTGCAGTGCATGTTGCAGATAGTACTCACGGCTGCTACTGTGTGTCGGTGGTGGAGCGAGTGAATGTTTGTGGATGGGGTGTCAATCAAGCGGACTGTTTTATCCTGGATGGTTATGAGCTTCTTGGGTGCTGTTGGAGCTGCACTCATCCAGGCAAGTGGGGGTATTCCATTACATTCCTGACTTGTGCCTTGTAGATGGTGGACAGGCTTTGGGGAGTCAGGAGGTGAGTTACTCGCTGGTTTCCTAGCCTTTGACCTTCTCTTGTAACCACATTATTTATGTGGCTAGTCCAGTTCAGTTTCTGATCAATGATAACCCCCAGCATGTTGATAGTGGGGGATTTAGGGATGGCAATCCATTGACTGCCAAGGGATGATGGTTTGATTCTCTCTTATTGGAGAGGACCATTGCCTGGCACTTGTGTGGGATGAATGTTAGTAGCCACTTGTCAGCCCAAGCTAGGATATTGTCCAGGTCTTGCTGCATTTGCACGTGGACAGCTTCAGTGTCTAATGAGTCAAGAATGGCGCTGAACATTGTGCAATCATCAGCGAACATCCCCACATCTGGTCTTATGTTGGAAAGAAAGTCATTGATGAAGCAGCCGCAGATGTTTGGGCCTAGGGCACTACCCGGAGGAACTCCATCAGTGATGTTCCAGAACTGTGAAAAAACTAACTTCCACCAATCACAACCATCTTCCTTTGTGCCAATGGAGCGTTTTCCCCGATTCTCACTGATTCCAGTTTTTCTAGGGCTCCTTGATACCGTACTCCTCAAATGATGCCTTGATGTCAAGGCAGTCACTCTCACCTCACCTCTGGAGTTCAGCTCATTTGTCCATGTTTGAACCAAGGCTGTAATGAGGTCAGGAGCTGAGTGACCCTGGCAGAAATCAAGCTGAGCGCCAGTGAGAAGGTTATTGCTAATTCAGTACCTCTTGATCGCACTGTTGAAGACCCCTTCCATCACTTTACTGATGATTGAGAATAGACTGATAGGGTTGGATTTGTCCTTTTTTTGTATACAGGGCATACTAGGGCAATTTTCCATATTGCTGGGTAGATGTTGTAGCTGTACTGTAACAGCTTGGCGAGGGGTGCAGCAAGTTTTGGAGCACAAGTCTTCAGTACTATTGCTGGAATATTGTCAGGGCCCATTGCCTTTGCAGTATCCAGTGCCTCAGCTGTTTCTTGTTATCACGTGGGGTAAATCAAATTGGCTGAAGACTGGCATCTGTGATGCTGGGGACCCCCACAGGAGACCGAGATGGATCATCCATTCGGCACTTCATGCTGAAGATTGGTGCGAATGCCTCAGCCTTGTCTTTTGCACGTATGCACTGGGCTCCTCCATCACTGAGGATTGTGGAATTCATTGCCACAGAGGGCGGTGGAGGCCGGGACGTTGAGTGTCTTTAAGACAGAAATTGATAAATTCTTGATTTCTCGAGGAATTAAGGGCTATGGGGAGAGAGCGGGTAAATGGAGTTGAAATCAACCATGATTGAATGGTGGAGTGGACTTGATGGGCCGAATGGCCTTACTTCCGCTCCTATGTCTTATGGTCTTATGGGGATATTTGTGGAGCCTCCTCCTCCAGTGAGTTGTTTAATTGCCCAACACTATTCATGGTTGGATGAGGCAGGACTGCAGAGCTTAGATCTGGTCTGTTGGTTGTGGGATTGCTTAGCTCTGTTAACCACTTCCTGCTTATGTTGTTTAGCATGCAAGTAGTCCGGTGTTGTAGCTTCACCAGGTTGATACCTCATTTTTCAGTGTGCCTCGTGCTACTCCTGGCATGCTCTCCTGCACTCTTCATATCTACCAGGGTTGATCCCCTGACTTGGTGGTAATTGTAGAATGGGGGATATGCCAGGTCCTGAGGTTACAGATTGTGGTTGAATACAATTCTGCTGCTGTTGATGGCCACAGCACCTCATGGATGCCCAGTCTTGAGTTGCTGCACCTGTTCTAAATCCATCCCATTTAGCATGGCATCCTCAATGTGAAGACAGGACTATGGGACTGTGAAGATGCAGATTGGTAAGGATGAGGTCTATTATGTTTTTTCTTCCTATTGGTCTCACCGCCTGTTGCAGATACAATCGAACAATTATGTACTTTACGACTCAGCCAACTCGGTCATGGTGCTGCCGTGACACACTTGGTGATGGGCACTGAAGTCATCAAGCCAGAGTACTTTCTGTGCCCTTGTCACCTCAGTGCTTGCGCCAAATGGTTTAGCTCAGTGGGCTAGACAGCTGGTTTGTGATGCAGAACAAGGCCAGCAGCACGGGTTCAATTCCTGCACCAGCTAAGAATTGTGAATTCTCCCTCTGTGTACCCGAACAGGCGCCGGAATGTGACGACTAGGGGCTTTTCACAGTAACTTCATTGCAGTGTTAATGTAAGCCCACTTGTGACAATACAGATTATTATTATTAAATGGTGTTCAAAGTGGTAATTAGCAGGACTCCTTGCCCATGTTTGACCCAATGCCATGACATTTCATGGGGTCCAGAGTCGATGTTGAGGATTCCCAGCGCAACCTCCCCCCTACGGTATTCCAATGTGTGACCACCTCTGCTGCTGGTGGGATAGGACAGTTGTGTCTGGGACATTATCTGTGAGGTATGATTCTGTGAGTATGACTATGTCAGGCTGTTGCTTGACCAGTCTGTGAGACTCCCAATTTTGGCACAAGCCCCCAGATATTAGTAAGGAGGAACCTGCAGGGTCGACAGGGCTGGGTTGGCTTTGCCATTGCCATTTCCAGCGGTAGATGCTGGGTGGTCTTTTCCTTTTTGGACTTGTAGAGGTTTTGAGTTCGGCCATTTAAGAGTCAACCATATTGTGTCAGCAGACTGGAAGAGAACTGCAGATTTCCTTCCCGAAAGGGCATTAGTGAACTAGCTGGGTGTTTTACAACAATGGTCATCATTAGACGTTTAATTCCAGATATTTATTGGATCCAATTTCCACCATCTGCCATGGTGGGATTCAAACTCGGGTCCCCAGAGAATTACCCTGAGTCTCTGGATCACCAGTCCTGTGACAATACCACTACGCCACCACCTCCCCTGCATTTTATCTCAGATGATTTTTCTTCTAGAACTTTGCAAATGAAGTGGAGATGCCGGCGTTGGACTGGGGTGAGCACAGTACGAGGTCTTACAACACCAGTTTAAGGCCCAACAGGTTTGTTTCAAATCACTAGCTTTCGGAGCACTGCTCCTTCTTCAGGTGAACGTGACCTACCTCACTTGAGGAAGGAGCAGTGCTCCGAAAGCTAGTGATTTGAAATAAACCTGTTGGACTTTAATCTGGTGTTGTAAGACTTCTTACTTTGCAAATGAAAGCAGACAGAAGGGACTGCAACTTCAATGTAAAAAGTGAACTCCCACTTAAATAGGCCTCTTGTTGATCATATGGAAATTGTGCCCTGGAAGTGAATGTGTTTACAGTCATGTTGACCAATCCAGTGGTAATTATTATGAGGTCTGACAATATATTAGCCTGGAATTAAAATCAGGACTATGTTTGTAAATTTGTGTTTGTGGCATTACCCACATTCTTCTTTAGTAGCAACTACACCAACTCTGCCATCCACACTCCCATCACTATACATTGCCTCAAGGTATCCCCCTCACTGCTCTCACCATGATGCCACCAACTGCTTAGCTTTGTGATTTATAGTTAGTGCCTTGTTCATAAATGCTCCTGATTTCATGGCCCATATGCTGTATGCTTGTTATCAAAACATTCGTCTCTCACATCTTTCATATTGCGCAATTCTCCTTCAACACAGGTTTTTCTGACTCAAAAATGGAGCATCGCCTCCTGTGTGATCCAAGTTATCAGTCATCAGTGTTGCTTCATCGACATTATACATGTCCTTCAGATGTTTCAGGCACAATTAGTGACCTACTTACATACTTGCATCACAACTCATGCTTTAATGTTCTGCTGTCCCAGCAAATTAATTTATTTTCTTGAGCCAAAAGACACCCAACAACTCATGACAACTTTATCTAACATGGCTAATATTTTGGACTGGACTTTCATTCCGGCGTTGGGAACCCGAGGACTGAATAATTTCCATGTCCCGACCCTGCGCCATGTCAGCGCTTTCAAATACAAAAGCCCTAGTTGCATGTTTAGTGTCCAATTAGCAACTCTGGGAGTGACCTGGAGGTGGGACCTTGTTATGGAGGCCAATCATAAAAGGCAAATGGCAGGCATGACTGGGCTCTGAAACAGCAATGTGTTGGCGGGCCAGTACTGGCTGAGCAGGGTTGCCCAGGTGCCCACATGATTGAGGCTTTGATGGACTTTGTTGTGTCTGAAAGGAAAGATGTGCTTTTCCCTCATTTCAGAGGAGGAAATCCTCCGAGCCAGGTCAAGAGGGCATGGATGAAGTTAGCTGTGGAGATTAGCAGCCTGGGAGTAAGGCTGGTTTAGCACACTGGGCTAAATTGCTGGCTTTTAAAGCAGACCAAGGCAGGCCAGCAGCACGGTTTAATTCCCGTACCAGGTGCCGGAATGTGGCGACTAGGGGCTTTTCACAGTAACTTCATTGAAGCCTACTTATGACAATCAGCGATTTTCATTTGGAGGGGGTCCAATGCAGGAAGCAGCTCAATGATTTCAATGATTGGCAAGTAACACTGAGTGACAGGCCTCTGACATTGTGGTCACCAGCATGCATGAAAGCCGGGTAGATTAATTATGAATAGTTCTCCTTAATGCTCTCAGATCAAGTGGCCAGTTGCATCACTGAGATGGCAGCTCCCCTCTTACATAGAATGCAACTGTGCACGGGCATCACTGATGACCGCAACATCACAAGTCCATGTCCTGCTGGAAAGGGTGAAGAAGGACAGACTTCTCATACATCTGTCTCTTTTCATGCTGCAGGAGAATGCACAGTTCCGGAGGGAGATCTCAAATTGGTGGTGTTATGCTGCAGTCCTACCCACTGACTCCTCTGGAGAAGCACTGCTGGAGGTTGCAAGGATTCCACTGGATTGGGCCGTGGACGGTAATGATTTAGGAGGTAATCCAGAGCAGGGTCATTTTACAGCTCAATTGAATTGTGAAGGGCATGAAATTCACTATTGTCCAATGCATGCTGTGACTATAAAACCACTGTCATATATTGTGTCGGTTGTGCTGATGCATCTGCTGGGCAGTTCAAGTTCACACTACCCACATCTTCAGTTTCGTACAAGATCACTTGCAGAATCCGAGCAAGATTTTTCAGCCCAGTCATCGCCAGGGGAAAGAACTCAAGACAGGATTCTCCATCGCCGGCGGCGAAATTGCAAAACACGACTGGACGGAGAATCGGTCGTGACGCCAAAATCGTGGCGGGTGCTGGGTGCACGCCAGAACGGCAACAGCTTCAAGGTGCTCTACTCTGCATGTACAGTAAACACCATTCGCATATCATTAGCGGGCCTGACCCGGTATTCTCCGGGGCTTCCGCGATTTTCCACCTCCACTGGTGGGAGTTCACTTGTGCTTTAAAAATTGGCAAACAGGCACCGTGGCTGATGAGGGAGAGGAGGTAGGTGTTATAACTGCCTGATTACTATTGGCTGGGGACTATTGGGGGTGTATTTTAGTTTAATAACATTATCAAAATACAGAAAGCAGTACAACGAGAAAATCAAACACATGGCACCCCAGAACACACATACCACCTCCCCCCAACCACTCCCCCTGACCTATATCAGCGGAAAGGCACACCAGTCCAAATCACTGGAATAGACACTCCAACACTGGGCACGGAGTTGGAAAGAGAGAGAAAGAATAGTACACCCCTCTCAAGAGGGCCATAATTCAGCCCGGAATGACCTTGGCACATCATAAACCAAACCATACAGAGCATATCAAAAGTCAAGGAATAACGCCACCAGCTGCCGAGGCAGTGCCTCCCTCACCCCCCCCCCCCCCCCCCTCCCCCCTCCCCCAGCCTCAGAGACCCACATCAGTGGAAGGGCACTCCGAACAGCCCAACTCACCGGAAAAGGTCTCGCTGACACGGGGTAATGGAAGGAGAGGGAATATCCCCACCCCCACCAGCATCAGTAGCGTGCACCAAAAGAAAACACAAAGAACGGGCAGAAAGTTAGCGAAGACGCCAGCCCAGACAGTAGACAAAAAAAACAGCACAAATACAATAACAAGCATATGAGCAAACATTAAACAACAATACCCGATTGGCAGAATGGCCTCCTTCTGCACTGTAGAGACTCTTTGACAAACCTCCGGATCTGAGGGAATATCAGCAGGCCACCCAACATTGTCCTCGCGGGCTTTTGATAATCCAGGCCCTTGTTCCCAAGTGATGTGCACCCCCAATCAATAAAGTGACTGATAAGATTATTCAAGCACCTCAGGTATAGATCTTTGTAAATATTTTAACTAGCCTTAATCTGGAGTTGAACACATTTTGTAATGAGGGAATAATGTTTTATTTCCGCCATATGTTTTATTTTGATCAGTGGTGATCAAAAGCAGTTGGTATGTTTGAAAAGGCCCCTGTCTGGTTCACTTTGACATGGATTTGTAACTACTTTTACATTCAACTGAGAAATCTATAACATGAAGATGGACATTACGTTCTGCTCAACTTCCTCCAGGAATCTAAATGAGGAAATTCCAAGGCTTTGACTATAATTGCTGGAGGATAATTAAATAAAGAGATGACCAAGAACTCAGTGTCTAAACTTGGCTGGATGCAGAGAGGCACAGTTACTGCTAAAGTTCGGCACTTCCTACTAATGGGATCACCATTCAGTATGGCATGATGTGGGGGCACGATGTGGTCAGGTGACAATACATTTTTACAGTCGATGGTACATCACTCTGCTCATCACGTTGTTGAGGATGAAATTCTCACTCGGCTTGGAATGAAAATCTCACTCTTGCCCAGAATGACGTCCTCACTCCCACTCGGGATGAAGTCTTGATGCCCGCATGGGTTCAGAATCAAACGCTGACTTACAGTCAGAATCAAGTTCTTCCTTCAATTCGGGATGAAATCCTCACTGGCTTGGAATGAAGGCCTCACACGCGCTGGGACTGAAACTCTCACTCTGGCTGGGGATGAAGTCCACTATTAAGGGCTCAAATTTGTGCTGTTCATTGATGGGAACCTTGAAAAGTAAATCCACCACCATGGGTTGTGATTCCTCCTTGCCAGCTCCAATCTAGTGCTCAAACAGACTGATTAACTCTCATTTGACAAAGCAGTTTGTCTGTATTTCACACTCTGTGTCCGTGGACCACAGTTTTGGAACAAGTTGTGGTTCCTAAGCCCTGGCTCTTGCCAACCTATATTCAAGTTCTTTGGGTCTTGAGAAATTGGCATATATTTCATATTACTGAAACAGAAACTTGTTGATTTCTCAGTTATGTTTGGAGACCATTATGTGTGGTGATGCCCAGCTGACAACATTTTGCATGGAAGTTTTTATGAAGCTTTTAAATGGCTTTCCATGGAGAAACAGCATAATTCTAAAGAAGCAATTTTTAGTCACTGGCCTCTAGAGGCTTTTGATCTTTAGTATCCTTAACAGCTCATTCATCACCCATCTGAGGTATACCTTCACTAATTATGTGATGTTAGTGGATGAGTGCTATTATGTATATTAGCGAGATTGCTTTTCTGATCTCCTGCTTTTAGTTTCAATGTACCATAGTCTTTTAATCTCTTAAAGCAGGCAGAGGTAGATCATTTAGATCCCAAACATGCTCTCCATGTTTATTTCACACAGCTAGCTCCTTTACAATTTGTATTTCCGTGGTCATTTCCTGACAAATGAGGATTTCTTGTCCTTCTGACAGAATTTTTCTCTTCTGTTTCTCTTCACTGCTTTGTATAGATTTTCCTTAGCTGCCATATTTGAGGGTTTAAAATCCTACATCACTTTGATTATAGGAAAAGTATCTTTGGCCATATTTCCTGATTAACTTGGTTGGGCTTCTGACCAGTCAGACCATCTGACAAGAAACTGTCTGTCAAGTGTGCGGCACTTTGCTTCCTTGATTTTAATTGGTCATATTCCTTTATTAAGTTTCAAATATATAGTGGGCCACCTTTTGTTTTGGACTATTTCAACAAAATAACCAAGTTAAATTAGTTTCAACTACTACTATGCACTTGTCGGGATGCTCTGATCTCCCCTCCTCCCACACACACAAAATAAGATGTGATTCTTATCATCTTCAATTTAAAATCTATTTATTCTTCAAAATGTTGTTGGTTCTCTTCTCTGCCAGGTTTATGCTCAGTTGTTTTATTTGTTTTTTTATTTTGCTTGCTTTATGACGCTTTATACACTCTTGATTTGTCTCTTTTTTCTAGACTAATTCGTACATTCTGTTCAACACCTACGAATCCATACTTATGTTCCTCCTTCATGTTACAATTTGGTTACAAGTTTTGTGCAGCACATTATTTTGCGCTTACTTTTAAGAGAGCTTTTGGGTTGTCCTGTTGCAAGGTCTTGTGTTATGAGCATTGACCTAAAAGAATGTCACGTGGTTCATTGTTCTTCTGACTGGTGAGTAAAATATATGATCAGATGCGTTGAAATCTCCGACAAAGTGATATCTACATTGAAAGCTTGTTATATGATGCTGGTTAGACTTTTCCATGAGAGACTGAATAAGAACTGTACTAATTTATTGCAAGGTTACATTTATGTATGTATCTTAAACATTGTTATTTTAACAGTAGCTATTCAATAGGTCACACTATAGTCTGGCAGTAGGTTGACTTATTTGAATTAGCATTGCTACAAAATCATTTTTTTAAAATTTAGAGTACCCAATTATTTTTTCCAATTAAGGGCCAATTTAGCATGACCAGTCCACCTACCGGCACATCTCTGGGTTGTTGGGCGAAACCCACGCAGACACTGGAAGAATATGCAAACTCCACACAGTGATCCCGGGCTGGGATCGAATCGGGATCCTCACCGCTGGAGACAGCAGTGCTAACCACTGCGCCGCTATGCCGCCCTAGCACTGCTACAAAATCATGACCGATTAATTGTTTTGCTTTTCAAAGCTTGGAACAATAATTGTTCAGTTCCATTGATTGGACTTTTATGCTGTTTTGGGACCAGACTGACATTAGCAAATGCAAACTGTTCATCCTCATGTTCTGCAACACAATCAGTTGTATGACTGAGATTACAAAACTCATTTCATCTGAGATGTGGGTTTATTCATCAATTTCGATCATATACAGGACTCCAATGGAACATCTAATTGTCAACAATATACACAATGGGCTCAGGAAGTGTAGAATTTCATATTGTAACAGTCGAGATGTGAAAGAAAAAGTATATTTTTATCATCAGCTGGATTACTTTATAATGTTTTTTTTCAAAATGGACAATGGCTGAGCTGACAAGATGTCTCCAGCTGGTCACATGCCTTCCAGCAGTTTCAAAGTAACAATGGATCCTCGGACGGTGGGTCTGCTCCAATCAACTCCGAACAAAGGCAATTATCCCAATGCAGCAGTTTCGACAAGTGGCTTCATTTATTTAACCCAAAACCAGTGTCTCCAAGAGCAAAAATAATTCTGACTCCAATGAAACAGCTCAAAATTGCAGCCAAAATTTGTCCAATATCGAGGAGGCGTGTCACGTGACCTCCCCAAGCTGTGTTGTAATACTGTCCAGTGGAACTGAACTCAGGCGCCTTCTGTTTCACCTCCAACTGAACAGTATCCAGGCAACAGTCTGTGTCCACAAGAAAACCGGTGGCTCTGGAAAAACGGATCATTCTACAATCAGTCTATCTACCCTTGGGACGAACATTCCCGTTGATTTCTGATTCTGACCTCTGGAAACATGGAAACCCCTACTTATATTTTATATTGGCCAGACTCTGAACCCACTTCCTTTTTCCTTATCCCCTGATAATTGCGAGTGAAAAAGGGGTGGACATTGTGAAATTTCTCTCGCATTTGTGTGCGTTTATGTCTGTAAAATTAAACCAACCCTTTTTGTGTCATCTCACCTGGAGTTTGCGGTGCAAGTTATCATGAGACGATTGGGAAGTTCCAAATCTAAGGGTTGGAGAAATTACGCTATTGTTTATAAAGGGGGAAATCATAATGAAACACCTTTCTGAATACAGATGGGGAGAGAGTGGGAAAATCAGCGCAGTTTAAATTGATCACACCTCCCCCCCCCCACCCCATCCGAGTCATCCGTGCCAGAAAATGGGGGTTCGTCTGAGATTGATCCAATTTGAATTTGACCAGAGTCCAAATTAAGAGACGAGCCAAATTAAAGAGAAGAACCAATTGGAAGCCAGAAGAGCTAAACTTGGTCGTTGGAACTGATTTTAAGAAACGTAACCTACCACAGCAAACTCTTTTAGAGCAACTTGGTAAATTATATTCCAAAGATGAGTTTAGAAGCACTAATCAGTGAAACCCTAGTCTTCCTAAGTTGGAAAGAATCGTCATTTTGGGCACGTTTAGCGGGGTGTTTTTCGAGGGACAGGTTGGTAAGATCTCAGCCCATATTCAACAGCACTAAGTACTGAAAATGAGCGCCTTGAGCTTCTCGCCATTACTGGCGGTCTCGCAGTCTGATTCACCTCACTCACGCCTCAGCAGCTCGCCTCTAACAAGGGAGAGCTGCTTTAAAATGCTCCCTCACCATTTATTCCCAGTCAATACACAAGGGGATGTCGACTTGGCCAGGCTTCTTGATGCTGTGGATGTGAGGCGGAACATCCTGTTCCCCCGAGGGGATCGGAGGACCAGCAGCAGGGTCAGCAATGCCGGTTGGGAGGCAGTGGTAGTGGCTGTCAGTGAGGGCAGTATGACAAGGCTGCCGTACAATGTCAGAAGAACACCAACCACCTCCACTGAGCTGCAAGAGTAAGTTACCACCTCCCTCCTGGCATCAGTTCCGCCTGCCGCCCCTCAAATTCCCAAACTGTGCCCACCCCTCACAGATCACTGGCTGACAACGTTCACCCTCTCCACATCTGATCCTCGTGCTTGTTCCTCAGAACAAACTGGCACCCACCAGCGAAACCTCTCCATGTCCAGGTGTGGTGCCCACATATGCCACCTGCTGTAGACCCTCATGACCCATTGTGTGGCTCACAATGTTCTCTCTTTGTCCCCGCAGGATAAACTAGCCCATGATAAGCGGCAAAGGGCCAACACAGGGGGCAGAGTCGCAGTGATTTCAGTCCTCACTCCCTATGAGGAACAAATCTTGGGGATCACGGGGTTGATCGAGGAGAGAGCAGTAAACAACAGTGCGGTTTGCCTGCACCACAGAGGTGACGGTCCACCATCCCTTGGCTGTGATTGTCCGTGATGGGTCTTTACAATATTTAAAAGATGGCTTGAAGGTCTCACAGTCACAAACGCCTCACACCTCCCTCCACCGGCCCAAGCAGAACTCCTGACCTGGACCACTTTATCCACCCTACCATGCCCCTCCTCCTCGAGCACTGGGACAGTAGCTCCGGTGCCCTTAAGCTGAATGCAGGAAAATGGAATTGGCTACTCACCTCATTTCCCCTCAGAAGTCATCTTGCCATTTTTTAAAAGTACTAAATGACCCCTGTGTAATTTTCGAGCTGGCGAGTTGAATAATTCTAGTGAGGCCATTGCATTTGACTTCAATCTTGATAATGAGATTGAAATAAAAGCAACTGAGGGTGCATGTTATCCTTGCCATCTTTGGGCGAGATCCAGAACCAGAACCAGAGGGACTGGTGAATGGCAAACTAGTTTGCGCCCGGTGCAAATATCGATTTTGGTCTTTCCTGCTATATATCAGTGCTCCCAGATCCACGATGGGCGTGATGCGGTGGTTGAATTGTGTCTTAAGATTTTAGCCAAGAAATTACTCATCAAATTTCTTCCCAAGGCCCCAAAGCCTGAGGTACCCCAAATATTTTTGGAGAAGTTAGACCTCAGTTCCTATCCAGAACAGGGAGAAGAATCCGAACCGAGCATGATTGGGAGACCTGTGATCAAGATAGCAACCATGGCCACATAGATGGGAGAACTGGAAAGGTGGAGGCTCCAGAAAGAGGACCAGGAGAGGGAACAGGATCACCAGCAAAAGATGCTGGAGGTGAGCGTGAAATCTCAAGAAGCAGGGAGGGAATTCCAAAAAAGAGGGAAATAACTAAATTGCTGGAGCAATGCCTTGGTGAGCCCCCAAGCACTGTACCCCGAGAAGTCAGCACAGTTCAGAGAGGCTGGGCAATCTATTCAATTTTAGCAGAATACTGACTTGTGGCAGAGGGCTGGGAAAAGTCCTGAGACGCTGCAGGGAGCGAAAGAACCCAACAGAAATAAGATGGCTTCAGAAAAGCTACCTGAATTTCAAAAGGCTGCAATTCTGCCAGACAAATTGAAAGAAGCCAAGACCAAGCAGTAGAAATCTGCAGAAGGGAAGAATGGTGACAACGATTAAGAAGCCCAAAAGGGTAGAACAGCCCCCACAGACCTCGGGCGAGAGCTGCTCAAAGGTAGCAAGACCAGAAACATTTAATTGGGTCCAGAGAAGGTCCCGAGAGTTCAAAGTAGTTTCTCCAACAATCCCCAATCTGAATATGGATCAGATAAGTCCACAAGCAGGGGAAGAAATAGTGAGGGAGATGCTCCACGTAGCCAAGCACCCAATTTTAGAACAGGGTATTAAGCCCAGAGAGGAAAAGGTCAAAGACTTGCCTGAAGCATAGTTAGTGGAAACTTCTCCGGCTTTAAATAGGGACACAGAAAGTTCCCAGATACAGTCAGCCAATTGAAAAATTCAAAGTCAATTATTTTGTGCTCGTCAAAATGGACAATTGTTGAGAACAGACAAGGGCTGGAATTCTCCATCCGTTCATGCTGGCTGGATTCTCTGGTCGCTGCATTGGGCGGAGTTTTGGCTGAGTGCCAAATTTTCCATTGTCGTGGGCAGTGGTGGTGGGGCGAACACTGATCAGAGAATCCCAGCCAAGATATCTCTGTCTGGCCACATGATGCCTTCCAGCAGTTTCAAATTAACATTGCCCCATGGATGATGGGTCTGCTCCAAGCAAATTTCAATAAAGGCAATCTTTCGCATTTCCTAATCTCCTATAATGGTGTTAATGACCCACGTATTAACTGTTCTATAACGCAATGGTTTTGACAAGAGTATTTCATTTAGTTAACCTGAAACCACTGTCTCCAAGAACAAAAGGAATTCAGACTGTTTGATCTCCAACGTGAGGTAGCGGATTTCTTGACATTTATTCAGGAGAGCTTTTTGTGTCACTATGTAGAAAGGCCAACAAGAGATGGTGAAGTGCGAGATCTAATTCTAGAGAATGAAGGCGGACAGGTGTTCGAGGTGGCAATGGGGGAGCATTTCAGTGACAGTGATCATAATGAAGTACGATTTACGTTTGTCATGGAAAAGGAAAAGGATGGTCTGCAAAAATGGTTTTGGTTTGGGGGAAGGCAGATTTTATTTGAATAAGGCAGAATTTGGCAAAAGTAGACTGGGAACAGCTTCTTGTGGGAAAACTTTAGCAGAGCAGTGGAAGGGGGGTTCAAAATGGAAATAGGGACGTGGTCCGAACATGTTCTCTTCAGGGTGAAATGTAGGAGCAACAAGCCCAGAGATGCTGGATGTCCAGGAATATTCAGAGCTGGATAGGAAAGAAAAAAGAGGCTTTTAGCAGGCATAATGGGAGCAAATCAGCAGAAGCCTTAATGGAGTATAGAAATTGCAGAGAGAATTTAAGAAAACAATTAGGAGAGTAAAGAGGGGGCATGAAAAAGCACTGGCGGGTAAGATTAAGGAGAATCCCAAGCTATTCTATAAGTATATCAAGGGGAAGAGGATAACAAGGGGAAGAGTAGGACCCATTATAGGGGCCAATCTGTGTGTGGAGCCAGAGAACATTGGTAAGGTGTTAAGCGAGTACTTCACATCTATCTTCACTCGGGAGGAGGATGTTGGTACAGAATCCGGTGAGAGGGACTGTGAAGCTCTTGAACAGTTTGACATCGGGAGTGAGGCTTAAAAGTTGACAAATCCCCAGATCTGGATGAATTGTATTCCAGGATGCTGTGGGAGGAATTACAGGGGCCCTGACCCAAATTTGTAAATACTCTCTGGCAGAGGATTGGAGGACAGTTAATCCGGTTCCATCCACACCTGCTGTCAGCCAGCGGGAACTCGGCAAGGAAGGGTCGGGGGGGGTCCAACCCAGAGGGGGGCCTCCGATGTGGCCTGGCCTGCGACCAGGGCTCACCGATCGGCGGGCTGGCCTCCTTTCTTGTGCGCCAGCCTCTATAGTCCTGCGCCATGTTGCGTCGGGGCCGGCGCATTGAAGGAAGCCACTGCCCAGTTCACGCCGGGGTCAGCAACTGGAGTGGCGTGAACCTATAGGGGCCAGAATTGCTGATCCTGAGGCCGTGATCCGCGACGGCGTTTCTAACGGCGTCAACACTTAGCCTCAGGGTCACAGAATCCCACCCCGGATGTATACCTGAGAGTAGTGCAATTGATATAGTTTACATGGATTTCAGCAAAGCCTTTGACTAGGTCCCACATGGGAAACTGATGAAGAAAGTAAAAGCATGGGGCATCCAAGGTAACTTGGCAAGTTGGATCCAAAACTGGCTTTGTGTCAGGATACAGTGGGTGGTGGTAGAAGGCTATTTATGTGATTGGACGTACACAGGGATCAGTGCTAAGCACTTTATTGTTGGTGCTATATATAACCAATGCAGATGTGAATGTGGGGGGGATGATTAATTTGCAGATGACATAAATAGTAAGGAAGTAGGTTTTAGGTTGCAGCAAGATATGGGCAGGTTGGTCAGATAGGTGAGCTGTGGCAGATGGATTTTAACCCTGAAAAGTGTGAGGTGGCGCACTTTGGAAGGAATATCAAGACAAGGAAGCACTTTATGAATGGCAAGACATAGGAAGCTCAGAGGAACCGAGGGATCTTGGGGTACTTACCACAGATTCCTGAAGGCGGCAGACAGGTTAATAGGGTAGTTACGAAGGCATATACTTGCCTTTATCAATCGTGGCACAAAGTACAAGAGTGGGGAGGTTACAGAGGGTGCAGAGGAGATTCACCAGGATATTGCCTGGGATGGAGCATTTGAGCTATGACCCCCACAGGGGGCCAGCACGGCGCTGGAGCGGTTCATGCCGCTCCAGCCTCCCTTCCTGGCGCCAACTGGGTGCCCCACCAACCCGCGCACGCGCAGTGGGGCTGCGCCAACCCGCGAATGCGCGGGGGACTTCCTCAACGTGCTGGCCCCAAGGCAACATGGCATGGGGGTTCAGGGGTCAGCCGCGTAATAAAATAGGGACAGAGCTAGAGAGGCCGGCCGTCGATTGGTGGGCCCCGATCGCTGGCCAGACCCCATCGGAGGCCACCCCGGGTGAAGGAGCGCTTTTCCCTGCCCAACAGCCGCGCCCCTGACCCTACACGCAGAGTTCCTGCTGGCTGCGAGCAGGTGCCAACGACGCCGGCGCGACTCTGCCGTTTCCGCTTGGCCCATCAAGGCCAGAGAATCAGCGGCCTGCGACCGCCGCTGCGCCAAACACGCCGGCGCAAATGGCGCCGAGTCTCCGCTCCTCGGAGAATCGCCTGCCCACGTCGGACCGGCACCGTGGGAAAAAATGTCACGATCAGCGATTTTCCAATACGGCGCGGCATGGGAGAATCCCTAGCCTCCTCAGCCTGACAGCTGAAGAATAGTCCAGGCAGTTCAATGAAGAATCAATGATGGAACACTTTCCATTTGCTAACGTCCGCTCCGTAGCTGTTACAAGTGTCGGAGGCTTTCTTCAAAGTCCACAACCTTGAAAAGGCTCCAATACTTGCACTCGTCTGTGATTGAGTTTAGTGATTCAAACACAGCTGCTTGGGGGATTGTATAATTTTTCTCTTCACGCTTGAATGCATCTTCAGTACCCACTTTGATGTAAACCACAATGTTAATAAAT
Source organism: Scyliorhinus canicula (assembly GCF_902713615.1). Lineage (NCBI taxonomy): Eukaryota > Metazoa > Chordata > Chondrichthyes > Carcharhiniformes > Scyliorhinidae > Scyliorhinus > Scyliorhinus canicula. Next base: position 104,187,638 of record NC_052159.1, read on the forward strand.
ACGCTTGCTATGATTGACTACTCACCACATCAAAGGGGCTGAGTGGTTTCACTTCCTCTTTTTCACAGCAGAAAACACTTAGCTCCTTAGATGTGGTGAGGTGGTGCCTGATTGGGGGCAGGGGATCGGTCACCTTCATGTGAGCATGGTGTGGTGGGGGTGACCCGTTTTTCCCATGGTGGGAGGGGGTAGGATACCCCTCCTTGTCAGCAGGGGGGGCGAATCAGGATTTGTGTTGTAGGGGAGGAGGGTGGCCTGCCGCCAGACTTTGTGATTGGGGCACCTGCTCAAAATGACGATCCGATACCGGAATTCTGATGGAATCTGGCAAGCACATCACCATGCACAAATTTCCATGGTTAAGAAGTGAGACCTGCAACTGGGTGACCCCTCCAAGTGCGAGCGGAGACCAATCCCGTTTCTCCGCTAGTGGGAGCATACACCGGAATGGACAACCCTGGTGTGTGACTCCCTAACTCCAGGAAACAGCCTGTGCTGTCTGCCATCAAGCTGGTGGCAACAGAAAGAACTCTGGCCTTCATCAAACCTGCAATCTGCTGGAACCTTAGAACCAGGTCAACTCACTCTATCTGCCTTCTCCCATCGAGGAAGTCTCGCTCTGGAATGACTGATCACCCTACAATCAGTCAACCTCCCCCTTGAAAGAAACATTCCAGTTGATGTCTGATTCTGGACACATGTAAAACCCCTACATGTATTTCATTCTGGTCGTGCCCTGAACCCTCCTCTTTTTCCCTGATCTCCCATTTATTGTGAGTATAAAAAGCGTGGATGTTGCAAAACCCCACTCATGTGTTGTGAAAATAAAACAACCCTTTCCCTTAGCTTGAGTTTGCTGTGTAAGTTATTACTAGATAATTGGGACATTGCAAATTTAAGGTTTGGGGAAAATACCCACCAATTATAAAGGGGCAAATCAGAATAAGAAAAATACCTTTCTGCTTACAGATGGGTGAAGAGTGGGAAAATCAGGCAGCTTAAATTGACCCCCCCCCTCCCTAACAATATTTTCGAAAAGGTTTTTAAACTGATAGTTGTCATCAGGACAGTGGCACTCTTTTAATATCTAATGATGTGGAGATGCTGGCGTTGGACTGGGGTGGACACAGAAAGAAGTCTTACAACACCAAAAATCCAACAGGTTTGTTTGGAGTCACTGTGACATCAGTTTTCTTCACCCGAGGCACTCTTGCAATAAGGATGTATTTTTGTCCGACCTGCTAAACAGGAATGCAATTTGTTGGCAACCAGATAAATGATTTTGACCGTTACAGTACCTTGCATTACTCATTGGAGCTACACATCAGTAATCACAGGCAGGCGTCCTGTGATACATACAATGCAGAATACCTCTGGGGGTTTAATGAATGCAAAAACATGTATCACTGATGTTAGTAATTGCTTTAATTCTTTGTCCTCATTTTCCAGATAGATCACATTAAAACACAGCCATTTAACAATAGCAGTTGAGTTATTCCATACAACATATGCTGTTCTCACCAGTTGCCCAGTGTAGCTCTGAGCCCTATGGGGTGACAGGGAATGATAAATGCAGAGCATCTACCCAAGGACCAAGGGGGGCTGGGGAAGTCAGGACCTCAATCAGGCTTCATTCAATTACATTTCACGTCAACAAACCTTGATAGCAAAAATCTCTCCTGAATACTGCTCTGATTAATGATGCTTGATGCCAAATAATGTAATTAGGCAATAATGAGTGGGTGTATATTATGTTGGCTATCAAGACTAGCTGTTGACCTTGGTGACTTCTACTCAAATTAGAAAATAAATAGCCTGAAAGTACAGCTTAATAAGTCTGTGCAATTACCTCATTGCTATTCAGCATTACTTTTTTTTATTTTGTTGTTAATTAAAATGTTGAGGTCATGTTTTTATTAAGTTGATAGGGACTTAATGGAAAACATTTCACAGTAAATGGACAGTAACGTGACTAAATAATGAAGAAGCAATGAAGTGACTAAATTATTAAGCCAGGATGTGGTTCTGTTTTAGCTATCAAGTTGAGTTCACCTGACATCAGTTGATTCTACATAAATGCAGCGCACACAAAAAAAACTCAACAATATAGAAACGTTTCAAAATATGGAGACAATTCCAAGATATTACTGACAAATACACATTTCTAATTCAGTCACCATACTTTGAATGGTTGATATACTTGAAGGGTTACTTTGAAGCATACATTACTGGTTTGTTAAACAGAATCTGCTTGTGTACACTGCTTCCCACATTTCAAAGGGGAAAAGGGGAAAATAGTGAAATTAAACTCATAGAGTTCGACAGCTACTAAGGCAACATTTGCCAAATACAATATAAGCCCAAATATTTTGCAACACAACTATATATTAATTTAATAAAATACACAATATAGCTCTTAGTACAATTAACAAGTTTGGCTCATATGCACTGATATTGCAATAAATCAATTAAAAAGCTAGATTCAGTGTAAACACTCCGTGATTCTTACATTTGCACATCAATATGTTTTGCTTTGCTAGTACTTAATCGGTATTCCCCATAACGAGTCATTTTAGTGTCCATCTACAAATATGGAACAGTATTTCTTCATCTGGGACACAATATATTATACCATTGGACAATAATATGGTGACAACATTTTGATGACTAAAATGCAGAGGAGGAATTTAAACAACTGGACACTAAAATGTCACTCTTTGGTAGTACAGCTTAGAGAATAACCAGAATAACCATTTTGTACTTGTTTTGTATTAGGTCTGAGAGCATGGGGCAAATGTTTTTTGTTTAAACAACACATTTTACAGAAATATTTTAAAGTGGGTTTATACAAAATATCTAGATGTGCATCATTGCATAATGATCCAGAATGAAATATCCCATGAGGTGGCAATCAATGATGCAATGTTCACTGCAGATAAGCCTAGTTCATAAGGACACCTACATCAGCTGACAATAACTGTACACTCTGAATTTAAAGATTTACAATGTTTACTGGAAAGCTGATACCTGCTTCTTATCAATTCTGCCTCTCATTGTTTCTGTTAAACAATGTATTTTTGTATGCAGAGCTGTATTCACTGGTCAGCTTGACAGCACCTGCATTTTCCACTTTTTCATTCCAAGGAAGGGCATATATTGAGATTGTCAATTCAATTCAGTGAATGAAACATAGACATTTTTCGTAACTATTCTGGTGGAAACAAGTATTTTCTGTTTTCTTAGACACAACAAAAACCAATGAGAAGTGCGCACAAGGGCACTTTGAATTCTAACTCACAGACATCAACCAATATCATCTTTCCTGGTATTCTGCCATTGGTGCTTTACCACCTGAAAAATAAAATGCTGCCTTGAGGCTTTTGAGTGAGTCATCCTTTAGAAGAAAGGTAGTCAACTGTCACTAATTATACAGTGTTCACTTTCTCACAGTTGAAGGGTCATTTCCTCGACAATCTTGCAATAGCTTGTCGATTTCTCGAACTACCTGCTCAGCGTCCACACCTTCCCGGCCTAGCTCCCGGCTAGAAGGTTCGTAGTGGTCCAGGACGGTGTCCACCTCATTGAACTCCCGGCCAACTCTGGAGTGTACATCTGCAAAGACCGTTGCCACTGCTTCAGGTGTAATAAAGTGGCTGTCACGTTGTTTATCAGGTGATGGGTAGTGGGTATCAGATGTCAAATATTGGGCAGTTGACTCTGTTGATGTGTCAGCCATTTTCTGCTTCACCTCAAATGCAACCAGAGGTCGTTTACTTGAGCTGTTACTGCCTGCAACTGAAGTCTTGTCTGGACTGCTTGCAGCTGATGAAACCTCTTGCAAGAGAGGACTTAGAGCACGCTTAGCTTTTAAATAGGGTTTTACATTTGCAACGAGAATGGTGTGCTCTCGTTTGTCCTTCCCAAAAGTACAGAAAGTTTTTTTCCCAGCAGGAGTCGTGCTTTCTTGAGTCTCAGATTCAACTGTGGCCTCTACTGCTGGTACAAAAAGATTCCGGCGATAATCCGAACATTCAGCTTGGTTCGAGACAGGGAACTGAGGCATCCAACACTTGTCGGAATGACCTAACACACGGCATTCATCTGTACAGTTGACACAGTCCTCCTTCTCTGCAGAAAAAACAAGCAAAACCTATTACGCCTTAGAAAAACAAACGTTTTAGTCAGTGAAATATTCAAACTAAAGCAGTTTAATCAGCTGCCTGGGTAACCAAAATCAGAGGTTTGCAGCATTGGAACAAGTGTCACCTTAAGCAGTCAGATCTCAAATGGCAGCACGGTAGCATTGTGGTTAGCACAATTGCTTCACAGCTCCAGGGTCCCAGGTTCGATTCCCGGCTAGGGTCACTGTCTGTGCGGAGTCTGCACGTTCTTCCCGCGTGTGCGTGGGTTTCCGCCGGGTGCGCCGGTTTCCTCCCACAGTCCAAAGATGTGCGGGTTAGGTGAATAGGCCATGCTAAATTGTACTTAGTGTCCAAAATTGCCCTTAGTGTTGGGTAGGGTTACTGGGTAATGGGGGTAGGGTGGAGGTGTGGGCATGGGTAGAGTGCTCTTGCTCTTTCCAAGAGCCGGTGCAGACTTGATGGGCCAAAGGGCTCCTTCTGCACTGTAAATTTTATGAAAGTCTAAAATAACTCGATTGTAAACAATATTAAATAACAAAGTGACATTTTCTCAATAGTTACATGTCGCATCTACACTCAACAAAAACCTCGTGCTCAATGTGTACCTTGGCTGAATAAAGGTCAATTTAAATGCCATGTTATAAAATACAGTTATTAAAATGCATTAGAAATATCACAAAATGAGTGGATGTTTGAGAGTAATTCCCAGATTTAAATTACTTTACAATAGTCTTTCTGCAATTAAAACGCTGAGATAAACACGTTCTGAAACACATTGGAGACCAGATTTTCATTATTTGTTGATATTAGTGTAACATGCTTCATATAAAAAATACCTTATGGATTTAAAGGCTGGAAACCACGAAGTGAATTTTTAAAAAGACTAAAGTCAAATTTGAATGACCTGAAACCACTGTCAAAGATGGCTGCACATTTAAATCACTTTACCTTCACATTCCAAAATTATTGACATGTGGACATTGTGACATTGAACCAAGAAAGACCACTGAGGCAAGGAATCAACCTTCAAGAGGGTATACCTTAACTTTACCAGACTATGCATTGCTTTATCTGCTCTCCCCCCACACCCACTCTGCAATCTACGTGTGTGTGTATGGACCTTGGGCGGGATTCTCTGACCCTGAGGCTAAATGTTGACGCCTTCGTAAACGCCGTCGCGTTTTACGACGACGTCAACAGGCCCCCAGGAGCAGCGATTTTGAGCCCTACACGAGGCCAGCACGTCACCGAGCGCCACACGCCGCTCCACCTGCCGATGCCAGCGTCAAATGGGCGCTGCGTGTCTGCGCATGCGCACTGCGACCGGCGCGACTGTACGCAGGTTTCCTTCTCCGCGCCGGCCCCGACGCAACATAGCGTAGGGCTACAGGGGCCCGAGCGGAGAAAACAGGCCCACAGCCCGCGAGGCCGGCCCGCCGATCAGTAGGCCCCAATCGCTGGCCAGGCCACAGTGGAGGCCCCCAACCCCCCTCGGGGTCGGACCCCCCCTCCCCTACCACCAGGCTGCCACCGAAAGGATACACGCCGAGGTCCCGCAGGGTAAGACCACACGTGGACGGCACCGGCGGGACACGGATTCTTTTTTTGTGGCGCTCGGCCCATCCCGGATGGTGTATTGCCGGGGGGAGGCCGCCGGCGCTGCGCCAATTCTCTGCTCACTGAAGAACCAGCGGACAGACGTTGGGGCGGCCTCGCGCGATTTGCGCCCGGCCCAGCTATTCTCCGACCCAGCATAGGCTGAGAGAACCCCGCCCCTTGACTTTGTGGGTGTGTGAAAGTTGGAGCATTTTGTTATATTTTTCTTTGACCAGGCATTATGGACGGAGAAAGAGATGGACGGATAACCTCTCCCATTTCTCCTCACCTCTTGGACGTCCGCAATACTATGTGTTTAGAGAGTGTCTTTTACCATTGCTGAGTTAGGACTTTTAGTAATTGACATGAAACAGACTTTTGGATAAGTTTACATAAGAAAATAATGTTTATTCACACAACACCCCAGAATGTAAATACTCATTTCTTTATGCACAGACAAACATACAAGTAAAATTGGATTCTAGAGGAAGAAGCATGTAGCTGGACCAATAACAATGTCAGAAGCAAATTGTAGTTCAGAATGAATCCTTTAAGGTGTACATGGTGCTTTCTGGGTAAGTTCACTCTCGTGGTTCATTAGAGATGAATGGAAGTTGGAAGTTTCTGGATTTCCAAAGTTATGGTAGAATTTCTGTAGAGGTGAATCTTTGCAGGTGAAAACAAATTTATCCTCTTTACATTTTCTGGGTTAACTGGTTTCCTCTGGTTGGAGAAACGCTCGCTCCTGTTCTGGTAGTTTCTGGCCTGATATCCCTCTGGTTCTTAAGGGTAAAAGTTGATGGGCAGCACGGTGGCACAGTGGTTAGCCCTGCTGCCTCACAGCACCGAGGTCCCAAGTTCGATCCCAGCTCTGGGACACTGTCCCTGTGGAGTTTGCACATTCTCCCCGTGTTGCGTGGGTTTCGTCCCCTCACCCCAAAGATGTGCAGGTTAGATGGATTGGCCATGTTAAATTGCCACTTAATTGGAAAAAATAAATTGGGTACTCTAAATTTATTTTTAAAAAGAGTAAAATTTGATCATATGATCAACACTTCTATTGCCTACCCAGAATGATTTGCAAGTCAAGAGCTATTGCTATACAATGAGAAAATAGATGGGTTATTCATACCTACTTAAGATGAACTAATTTTTGTTTAGTCCTTTGCTAAGCTTTGAACTTGGAAGTCTGGACTTGTGTTTTGGGCTAATACCCAATTAACAGTGTGAACTTACAAGTGACTTTGCATTCAAGGGTGGACATTCCATCCATGGGCTTTTACATTTTAAGAACTTTCTGGGAGCATGTTTAGACATGAGTTCATCCTTCATCTGTCCAGAAATCAAAAAAGGTCACCTGGTGCTCAGCAGCATTTTGATTATGTTACAAGTTCCATGTTGACTGAAGTTCATATCCATAAAGTTTGGAATATGATATACTTAATGGGCATGACATACGTTACGTACCTGTAGTTAGGGGGTCCCTGTGGGGAGGGGGGGGTCCTTTAATTAGGGGGTATCTGTTGGAGGTTCCTTTAGTTATAGGGTCCCTAGAGGGAGTCTCCCTATTAAGGGGTCCCTAGGGGGTTTCCCTATTAAAGGGGTAACTTGGATGGGTCTCCGATTTGGGGGCCTCTTGGGCTGATCTCCCATCTTTGGGGGGCTCTGTTAGAGGAAGGATCGGCAGGTTTTGCAATGAGAGGGGGGAGGTTAGCCTTCGGATGGACTTTTGGGGCAAATCCCTAAGCGAGTTAGCCCTTTGGCCCACCACGAAGACAACCACATCAGGCTCACGCTTGGTGAGACATGTTGTGGTTCAAGCCCACGTGATTCCTGGCCCAGGGGAACGGACAATCACGGAGAGCCAGAGAATAGAATGCCTGACCCGCTAAGTGGATGCAAATGGGTCATTAAGACCTGTTTGTATTAATTTACATCCTCCCATTGGCACGCGGGTGTGAACCCCGATCCTGCCGCCAGCGAGGAGGTCGGAGCATTGCGTTTGGTCTGCGCCCGCCAATGCTAGTCACCGATCCCGATTTTTTTGGATTCTCCGCCGCATCGCGACCCCATTACCGGAGGTGGGTGGCGGAGAATCCAGGCCCAGGATTTTCTCATAAGGGTCATTGTAGCAGTACGATTTAAGTCATTAGTAATTTTTCTCTTTTTAACTCGAAGGAGCTTTTCAGAAAAAGCAAACTTGCATTTTTCTCGCCCATCTCCAGATGTTTTACAGCTAATGAAATATGTTTACTATAATGTAGGGAATGCGACAGCCAATTCGCATACAGAAAACCCTAACAAACAGAAATGTGATTTTTGTGAACTGGATTGCGGGGATCAATATTGGCAGGACAACTCCCCTGTTTTTATTAAAAAATTATGTCATGGAATTCTTTACGTCCACCCAAAAAGGCAGGTAGGGCCCTGGTTTCAGAATACCGCCTGCACTGAATCTTGATTTTGTGGTGAAACCCTGGAATGGGACTTGAACCTGGGACCTTACAACTAAGATTGTTACCAATTGAGCCACAGCTGGCAGTCTGAACTACTGGAATTGTTGGGGGCTAATGCAGCATTATACCTTGTTGTTATTATGACCTACCCTTTTAATACAAATTGATTTGCATTTATATTGCACCTTTCATCACATTGCAACATTCCAAAGGGCTTTACAATCAATGCGGTACTTCCAAAGCGTAGTTACTGCTGGAGTGCAGGGAAATGCAGCAATCATTTTGCACACAGCAAGGTTCTAAAAACAGTAATGACGAGATAAACATATATTAAGTAGCCGATGGAGAAGACTTCCGCTATTCAGTAAATGTAGCATTGCCATAAATATCCCAAGATTCCCTATCTTCACTATCTCTGGTAAAGTACTTTCTTTACGTTACTTCATGGAAAGTTTGACACTGCCTGCAGTTTTGTGAAGTGAGCTTGGCTTGGCAGGGCTATTCTTCAGGGCGACTGAGAGCTACTGAGAAGAGCTGGTGGCTCTGCTGGCAGAACAAGCACAGACTCTGCTGCCAAAGGCAGAGACCACCATATTTTCTGGCCCTGAGTGGGTTGAGATATGGCTTGCTGATGGCTGATCTTGCCAAACAGCACCCAATCTGCAGGGAATGGAGCATAATCTGGAACAAAATAAGCAAAGGGTCAATTCCACAGTGGTAAAGCGTTCTCAGATTTGCAGAGCCGTACGTATTAAATAAGGAATGAGACGATTTATGAATTTCACAGTTCGTACAACAACTTGCATTTATATAGTAACACTATATAATGTAGCAACACTTTTCAAGCACTTTTCAAGAAGGTTAGCCGCCAAAACTTAACACTTAGCCAGAGGCGATATCAGGTTCGATGATCAAAAGCTCGGGGTCCGATAGGTAAATCACTAGCAACATCTTCAAAAAACAGAGGACATCAAATTATGAACATATTTGTGGCCCGGTGGTGGCCACCATCAGCCCGATGTTTGTCGGCTATTATTTTGATCCAACTCAAGAGATTTGAGTAAAAAACCCATACTGACATTTAGTGCAGTGCAAAAGGATTGCTCCACTGTCAGAGATGCATTCTTTGGAACAAACTGTTGAAATAAAGTGTAAAAATGCAACTGCACCATTCAAAGAAGACAGACACCTTCCCATTGTCCATACAATATATATAACTCAACCAATGTTATTGTTTGTGGGACTTTGATGTGTGCTAGCATGTTTCTTACATTTGAATAGTAAATTCAAAAGTACTTCATTGGGTGTAAAGTGGATTGGCACCTCCTGAGGTAATGAAAGATGCTGCAACTGCAAACCGCAGGTGCCTGGCCAAAATCGAAGTACCCGCCCGGCGCCGATTTGGGCACCATGTCCCTCGCTGGTGGCGATAATGAGGTTTGCGCTGATAGCGGCATGGAAAACCGGCATTTACATGCATTTAAATGTGATTAGTGGGTTGGACACAGTATGCTCCGTCATTCCACGATGCTCCACTCCTCTCAGGCGGAGGTCTCGTGGGTGTGAATTACCATAAGTATGTACAAACTTGGACTGGGTGACATGGCTGCAGAGGGGGAGCAGGAGGCTAAAAAAGCACTGAAAACTCTTCGAAAATGGGGTTACTGGGGGATTGGTGCCCAGGCTGGGGGCAGTAGCAGGTAGTGACTTGTTGCCAAGTATGTGGACTTGGGGTGTTTCTCTTGGGATTGTTATGGCCTGGCTCAGACCACCATTGCTGCAGTCTGGCTTTTAAATGTACCCCTTTGGTGTTACTTACAGGTTCCTGGTTGCTCACACTGCTGAGTGCTGTCTGAATCCTTTAAATGCTCATAAGGTCTCTGGTCATCTGAAAGAGGGCCGTTCCTCTAGGTGCCCTCCTACCCCAGCTGTATCAGGGCCAAGCTCAATCAGGAACCCACCAGGTTTTGGTATTCTTCAAAAGTGCTGCCCCTTGAGCATGGGCAGCACAGTAGCATTGTGGATAGCACAATCGCTTCACAGCTCCAAGGTCCCAGGTTCGATTCCGGCTTGGGTCACTGTCTGTGTCGAGTCTGCACATCCTCCCCGTGTGTGTGTGGGTTTCCTCCGGGTGCTCCGGTTTCCTCCCACAGTCCAAAGATGTGCAGGTTAGGTGGATTGGCCATGATAAATTGCCCTTCGTGTCCAAAATTGCCCTTAGTGTTGGGTGGGGTTACTGGGTTATGGGGATAGGGTGGAGGTGTTAACCTTGGGGAGGGTGCTCTTTCCAAGAGCCGGTGCAGACTCAATGGGCCGAATGGCCTCCTTCTGCACTGTAAATTCTATGATCTATGATCATTGCAGAAAAACATGGGATCAGCAGAGTTCACCCCAACCAGAGGATACCTGCACCGTGTCCTATTGAACCCTCTCTAGTTCTCTGCCTCTCTCACGGCACAGGACTCATCAGTGACTCCACCCCTCCGGATCACCAGCTGTCTCCTGCTGCTGAGGCTGGAAGTGCTGACTGCCTCTGTCACTACTTCCCAGGTAGTGTTCTGGAGGGCAGGCTTGAGTCTGTGGCCCACGCTAGAGAAGGTGTCCCCTCCACTCCTCACTGGCATGGAACTGTAGGTCCACCTCGGACTCCCGACCTTGTGGGGCTGGTCTTCTCTGAGCCATTTTGGTAGCTGCAGTGTGTGTGTGGTAATTAAAACAGCTCCAGCTGCCAGATTCTTTGGCGCTAACTCCGGCCCCAGTGGTTAGATGTTCGCTGGGCCGGGAATTACTTGGAATTTCCGGCCACAGAGTGCTGGCCCATTAGCAGGTCCTGAATTGCTCCAGAAAGAGCACCCCCAACAGGAATGCAAACTGCACACTATTCAGTCCCGGCGTCTGGCCGCATCCTGCCGGAACAGAGAGCCCTCGCCTGGTATTCCTAATGGCCATTACTCTGCAATGAGCGGGACCCAGACCCAGAGCGGGACCCAGGCATCGACTGGCCTCGTTGAGGAGACCTTAGCTGGGCACCGTTCAGTACTGGTCCTCACTAATGGGGACCAAATGGAGCGGTGCCTGGGAGGTCTCCCAGGCGATTGGAGGCTCCTGGCTGGTCGGCCTCTGGGCAGGGTGGCACCATGGCACTGCTGGTGTCACCTGGGATCCTTGGCACTGCCAGCCAGGTGCCTGTGTCAGCGTACCCAGGTGGCAATGCCAGACACATTTTTTGCCGGCGCCGGGACTGGGGGTGCCCTGTCCATGTGAGGTGGGGTGCGGTGAGGGGGCTCAATGACCCTCTAATAGGTGAGTTGGGGGCTTGAGAGATTGGGACACCATTTAAAAATGGTGTGCTGATCTCTTCCTGCACGGAGGAGTTTTGCTCGCCGGAGCACTAAGAAAAACAAAGTGCTGGAAGATAGCGAGGTCATATTCTTCTTTAGTTAGATCGTGCCTAGTCTCCCAAATGGAGAATTTTGCTCCTCAACATTAATCTGTACTAACTTATCAAAATAACGAAAATATCAGCAGGGTTTTGCTGCAGTGTTGTGGTTGAAAATAGCCTCTCCTGTGCACTTCTGTTCACAATAAATTTGTTTGAAAGTCTTATTTAATTTGCCAAGTGGTGATGCTGAGCAGAGGCCAGATGCTTCGCCACTGGAAGCAAAGTAAAAATCTGGGAGTGATTTATGCCAGGTTCTTTGTGACATGAATTTGGAAATATTTAGTTAGAAAGCGCAGGGGTCTCCTGCTCACTAATCTGCCAGGGAACAGCAGCAGGTGCAGGGTTAGAGGAAGAAAGGGAAGAACGCCACATTTAAAGAACGGACACAATAATGCAATTTGATCGAAATTTGCAGCAGGATGTCTAAAATTTTTCAAACAATTTATACATTGTTCTCTCCTGATAACTAGGTTGTACAAGTGACCTTGCAGGCTCTTTCATTGAAGCAGCTGAGTTCCTTTACTTACAGACCCTTGACATGGTTTCATTTAAGTTCTCCTTTTAACAACGTAAGTATATCTGGTACTTGATGAAAAGCACCTGTTCAAGCACAGATGCCGATTATCCGTGAGTGATAAACGAGCCTCATCGTCTGGGTTGGAGTCACTAGGTTCACAGCCTCCCTCGTTGGTACTCAGAAATCTCCCCTCTTAGTAACTTGTGACTCCACTATTCTCCAAAAAGGAAAGAACTTAAAGTTAGATTTTATGATGTTCTAAAAATGCAAAAAGACTACATTATATATATGGGGCCCAAAATAGTTTTTCTTCATTCATAGGATGTGAACAGAACAGGACAGTGATGCAACTCCAAGTCAATATGCTGTGCGACTTGGAGGGGAACTTGCAGATGGTGATGTTCCCATGTGCCTGTTATGTTTACTCTTTAAGGTTGTAGCGATCGCAGATTTGGAAGCTCCAGCTGAAGGATCCTTGGTGAGTTGCTGCAGTGCAGCTTGTAGATCGTACTGACTGCTGTCAGTGTACATTGATGGTGGAGGGAGTGAATGTTTAAGATGGTGAATGATCCAAGTTACAGAAAAACAACAAATATATACATTATATATGTATGTACACATACATGTATGAATGATGAAAATATTCAATAATAGATGGATATTACTGTACTTGAACTATAACGATGTGTGAACAGCTGATTGAATTGTCTAAAATAACCAAGAGTTTAATATATTTTCAAGTGGTAGCTTTGTAATTGGTGTCTATAGTACAGTAGTATAGCGATAATGGATTGGATTGGACTAGTAATCCAAAAGACTGGGCAAATTATCTAGAAATAAAAGTTCAAATCCCGCCAGGTTTGCTGGAGAATTTCTTTTTTCTGTTTTTCCCATTTTACTTAAGGTTGCCACAATGCTGGTTGATTGCCCTTTTCCATTCCTCCTGTCAGTCAGCCATTCCTCTTCCAAACCTGCGGTGTTGGAAGTCGCTCACAACCACATCTTTCCATCTGGCTTTAGACCTTCCTCTTCTCCTTCTTTCTGGCAGTTCCATCGCCATCATTCACCTCACCACATATCCTGTCTCTCTGTAACAGGTGACTGCACCATTTCAATCTCTTCTCAGCTAATTTCATTGGCGCTCCCACAATCTTTACCTATCCCTGATGTGCTGGTTCCTGATTCTTGTCCTTTCTTGTTACCTCACACATTCATCTCTCCATCGCATCTGGTTGTTGTTCTTCACATCTTGATGTTGCCCAAGTTTCTGCATTCTCTAACAAGACTAGTCTCTCAAAAAGACATACTTACCAGTTACTGGTGCAGGCAAGACAACAATGTATCAGTGCCAGCCTGGGCCTGGAAAAAGGAGGGTTTGAGACAGGAAAGGCACCTGGCTGTAAAACAGTACAGCGCTCCCCATGTATTAGACTGAAGTGTCAGCCTAGATTATGTGCTCACATTATTGAACCGACAACTATTTGACATAAAGGCAAAATGCTACCATGGATATGGCACAGCCGGGTGGATGCCTTGCAGGTTGCATCAATGGTGGTCCATACCCAGCCACTGCGATCCTACGGTCCACCTCCTGGCCACTCCCCGCTACACCGCCCCTCCCCTCGCCCCCGGCAGACTCCCCCAGCCAGCAGCACAACTGTCAGCAAACTATAGCGATGTTGGACACTTTTTGTACCCCCTCTCTCTCCCTCAGCAACCATAGCACACGGTTCCCAATTTTCAATACCACAAGTGAACTTCCCCATTGGTAATTCTGCCTGGCAGAGGCGATGCATCGCAGGAGGCCTAAGATTGCCAGATCAGGCTCATTAATGATATGTTAACGGCCTTTACTATACAATGTGCATGCCCTTGCCTGCCTGGACGCGTTCGCGCCACTGTCGAGGCATTGGAGCATGGCATTCTGTTGTGCACCCGGCACGGCCTCTATTTTCAGCCGACGCGCGATTCACTATCCAATCGAGTTTCGTGAGTCTGGCGTCACTGAATGGAGAATCCTGCCCCTAACCTTTTGTGTTTTAGAGTTAAGACAACTCTTAATGTTACACAACGCATCAACTGATACGTATGGCTGAGTGGTGCAAACAAGTTTTCTATTTACTTTCCATTTTCGTATTATTAATCCATCTAAGTTGTCATGAATGGAACTATGTAAAACAGTTAGATGTACTCATAGGAACCGATGAGACGTTACTATTAATGGCACATGAAAATTCTGCCATGTCAAGGCTCCCTTTCTACATGTACACGGCAGAATAAGAATCCCAAGAAGCCCAGGGCTTTGGGATCATGTAATCAAATCACCTTTTGCTCAGTTTCTTTAACCTCAGAAACTGTGGGTTCATACTGAACATTTTGGCATGAAAAAGAGGGATAAGAGTCAGATTATCTGTGGGGTAGAGAATTTAGTTGGGGGGGTTGCGTGATTTGGATCTGCTGGATTTCAGCCCTTGCTGCTTGTGAACAAAATTTCTGGCTGGGGATTACAGGCAAGTCCTCTTTCTCTATTGTCTCCCAAAAGTGTTGAGGCATTTCTGGGCTTTTCTCGAAATTGCGCCCAACACACCCTTTTGAGGCACAACAGGTGCCATGTTTGCTGGGTGGGTGGCATGTGGTGCAGTGGTTGGCACTCACGGCGCCGAGGACCGGGGTTCGATCTCGGCCCTGAGTCATTGTCCGTGTAGAGTTTGCACATTCTCCCGTGTGTGCATGGGTCTCACCCACATAACACAAAGATGTGCAGGGCAGCTGGATTGGCCACGCTAAATTGCCCCAAATTTGGAAAAACAAATTGGGTACTCTAAATTGATTTTAAAAATTGTTTGCTGGCTTTATCCTTTCTGGGTCTCCCAAAGATCCACACAACAGAGCAAAAGCGTAAATCAACAACAAAAGAGGCTGAACCGCTTCTGTGGTCACAGTTCCCACATTCTTGTGGCCAAACTATTTTGCAAAATATATTTTCCCTTTGAATCTTTAAGAGTCTCTGGCTTTCCATTCTCCACTTTGGGGCTGTAAAGGTAGGCTTCAGTTCCCTGACACTTCTTCATGGCAGGGGCCTTCCACAGGCATAAACTGTCCTTAGTAATTTCAAGGCTCCTAACAGTGCATAAGCTCCCCGATCCCATGATTTAAGATGGGGCTGCACATCCTCCATTGTAGGCAGCCAGGAGTTCCTGTTCTGCCACATTGCCAGTGGGAGAGCTGGACCCCATGATTTCAGGGCGTTTTAGGATTTTTTTGAAAAAATCTGCAATGATTCTGGAAGAGGGAAACCTTCATCATAGTAAGGTATTGAGGACAATGAAGTTATGTCATGGCTGGGGAAACAGTAATTCTTAGTGCAGGAAGCATTAGTCAATTCTCACCTCATGTAAACCCTTGATCCCAGAGGTACCAGTGTTTCATAGATGCATTTATCAAGTGTATTACATGCTGTAAAGAATGAAATGGGATAATAGATGACTAAAAACCTGGTCAAGAATTACAAGGCAGTAATTCAATGAAGCACTTCTGATAATGTCATAAAACTGCAGGAGCAAAGTTTGATGAGAACCCCAAAACTGGATTACTGTTTAACCTTGTTGCCACATATTTGACATTAATTACTTGATATATATTTATAGCCTAGATGTTCTTCTTGTGTGGAACAGTGTTTTGTGATTTTAACTGATACATGCTATCTATGCTAAATGCAGCAGAGGGTATGTTAGGGTGCCAGGATAAAAAGATAGAGACACATTGCTGATGGGATATGAATCTATGTCACTGACAATAGATTCATGTCAAATTTTCCTCTGAAGTATACATACACATCATTGAAATGGAAGGAAACCCCAGGTATTTAAAAGTTTGTTTAAAGTGCTTCGATACTGTGACCTTATTAGTGGTTCTGAGCATATAAAATTCAACATGGTTTTGGCCTTTTTTATAGCAGGTAAAATGTTTGCGCCATAAAATTCAATTAAGGCTAAAAAATAGTGCACGATTCATGATTAACCTCTTCCTGTTTCCTCTGAGGCACACATAGGCACAACGCATGTTGCTGGGTGCTTGCATGCACTCATGAGGGGATAATATGAGTTCAAGCTAACATGCGCTACTTAAAGAAAGCCTGCTCCCCTTAAAGGGGGGGGGGGGGGGGGGTGCATTTTGGCGTGATCAGGTGCTGCAAGTCATTCTAGCAGTCAGTTTCCCTGAGAAATAGGCAACAATGGCACACTATGGTAGAAAGCACAATTAATGGTTCTCTGGTACGGCACTGGAGGACTTAATGTGGGCGGTGGGCAGGTGGAGAGGAGTCCTCAATCCACAGGGGACCAATAGGCCCTCCAGACAGACTTTGCAAATGCAATGGGATCAGATAGATGTCATGACCAATCTAACCTCAATGACTTAGATGCATTGTCTTAAGAAGTTAAAGACCTTACACAAGCGGTCAAATTGAGTGAATGCACTTAAATCCTGTATTCCTACAATTACACCATTGCTCAGTGCACAACCTTATCACAATCCCCATCATTCACTTGACAACAAACTTTATGAACCATACCTCACAGTCATTGCTTTACATCATTCTCACACAGTTGAACTGTTACTAAAATTACATCCAAATCTCGCAACTTGCATAAATTGCCAGGTATTCAATCATAATAGTCACACCACCCAAAGACAATGTACAACACTCACTGACACACCTCCCTCTCTCTTTCAGGATGACATGGTGCATAACAGCGAGCAGCAGCATATAACAGGCAGGAATAGGCATGGCTGTATTTCCTCCCCCTGATGGAGAATATGTTACTCACCATCACTGAAGTGGCCATGATTGAGGCCATGGCCAACAGCAGGGCTACGAGCACAGTAGTTGAGGATGCTCAGAGCTAATTCACCTTCTCACCCCCAACTTCCCCCTCAGCCCACATCCTCTTCTGAAACATAAACTGTAGATGGTGGAAGCTGGTATCTCTTGGTTCCCCCTACCACCACATCTCAATTTCCATATCCTCACTGTAATCCTTATAAATTCCTTCTTTCAGATATCCTGGAGATGCCATCTGGCCAGGTTGTCCTGCAGCAGCAATGTGTAGAAGAGGAAGAAGAGACTGATGATAAAGACACATCATCGCTCACTCTTGTGGCTGACACTTAGAGCTGAATTGTTCTGATTCGGTGGTTTTGGAGGTTGGTAATTATTAAGGTTGCGAACCCTGACACCATTTTCAGGTTGCAAACCCGATCTCTGGAGTAGCAACTATTCCAGTTGCTCTGTGTCAGAGGAGATCATTTAAGAGCCCAGCTCAGGACTTCGCGACCAATTAGGGCACAGCCATGTGTCAGAGGAAGGATTTCAGAGGAACATAGGCAACTGGGTTCTCCGTTCCTGAGACTAAGTGTTGATGGTGGGGCAGGATTCATGGACTTCCACAACAGCAAAACTGGTGCAGCACCTGGATCGATTCAATGACTGTTAAGAGGCTAGCACCAGCACCACGTAGTATGCAGTCGATTCCAATGAGAACCGTGCGCGATTCGTGATTGTTACTCAGGAGGCCGACAAGTTGCAGATGCATATACACTTCACTCCCCATACACACCATCCTAGCCAAGAAGATGGCACTGGTTGCGCTGGAGCGCACCCATACAACTGCTGGGGCCAGAGGGTACCTAGCGGGGGTGGCCTGGGGGGACACCCATTTGACCCGTGGCCCTAAGTTCACAGTGAGCAGTCAGTGGCATGCGCAGCTGCCTGGTTGCATGACTGCCTTGCAGGCTGCGATAATAGTGTTCTGTGCCCGTCCACCCCGACCCCACAGCCCACCTCCCGACAATCCCCCGCTATTCCCGCTGGCAGAAGCCCCTCGGCCAGCGGCACAACTTTCAGAAAACTATGGCGATGGATACTTTCCGTATCCCCTCTCTCCCTCAGCAGCCACGGTGCCTGTTTGCCGATTTCTAAAAGCACAAGTGAACCTCGCCATCGGGAATCTGGCTCATTAGAGATGGAGAATCGTGAAACCCTGGAGAATACCGGGTCAGGCCTGATAATGATCTGCCAACGGCGTTTACTGTACGTGCATTCTGGAACGCATTGATGCCGTGGACAATTGCGATTTCGCGTGAAATCGGCACTCGCCCCGATTTCGGCATCAGAACCGATTCTCCTCCCAATTACGTTTCCTGATTCCAGCGTCGGCCGATGGATAATCCCGTCCAGGACGTCTCAGAGGAGTTCACCAACATTTTTACATCCCGTGGTGGTTGGGGTGGGGCTGGAAAATGTGGCAAGCCGTTCACAAGTCAACTGAATTAGGTAAGACCGGAATGACCTGCTGGCGGGAAGGCTTGTAAAATTCCCCCCTTGAAATTTTAAGGCTGCAACAAACCACAGGAATGGTGAGAAGACCTGGGGTGGTTGACTCCACCACCCCCTGCCCCACCCACCCTCTCCTCTTCAAGGTCTCTTACATGGAGATCCAGCAGAGGGAGCTGAGGCATTGCAGTGAGGTGAGCGCTCCTCAGGGCAAATGGCAAAAATCAGTTTCATAATAATAATCTTTCTTAGTTCCACAAGTAGGCTTACATTAACACTGCAATGAAGTTACTGTGAAAAGCCCCTAGTCGCCACACTCTGGCGCCTGTCCGGGTACACAGAGGGAGAATTCAGAATGTCCAATTCACCTAACAAGCACGTCTTTCGGGATTTGTGAGAGGAAACCGGAGCACCTGGAGGAAATCCACAGACACAGGGAGAACATGCAAACTCCCCACAGACAATGACCTAAGTCGGGAATCGAACCTGGGTCCCTGGCGCTGTGAAGAAACAGTGCTAACCACTGTGATACGTGCATCAGCCAAAGCAGGCAGATTGCACAAGTTGGCAAGAGTCAGGGACCTGGGTTTGTGATTGCAGGGTGGATAGGGCAGGGTGGGCCTACAGTGCTAAGCATCTTGTCAGTCACTGAGAATGTGTTCCTGCACCATGAGAATGGAGCAGTGACCTGCTATGACAAGCTGAGCCTCTGGGGCATTGGTGTTCGCACATGTCGGGATAAATGGTCCTCTGCACGCAGACCTTATGTTGTGGGTCCCACCTCCTTCCACCTGTACCTTGATGGCCATTCTCTGTGCCCTGTGGCTGTAGAGAAAGCAGCTGGTGATGCTGCTGGTGTTGCTGCAGCTAAAACATTTTCCAGTGAAAAGCCCTCTGCCCTGCAGCCTCAACAGAAGGGGATAGCTGAGCTGTAAAAGCTGCTCCCGTGCTGCCTTGAAGGCTGGCAGGGAGGAAGTGAAGCGGAATTTGTGTGATGCATTGGTCAGGTAAAGAGCCTTCCAAACAGTTGGCAAACACCTGCTAAGCAGTGACAGCACTCTGACAAGAGTGCTCTGAAAAGCAGCTTCTCAGCCTATCCATTTCTGTAGCATTTCAGTGTAGTTGATCAAAGCCTTCACAGCTCATCAGTTTCACTGAGGAAATCCCTCCTGCTGTCCTTCTCCAACCTGTCAGGCTGCAGATACTGTGTGTGACTGCTCCGCTGTTGGGAAAGAGGGACTTCACCAGGATAATCCCTCTTAACTGCCTCCTTAATGACTTAAATTGCTTTCCTGACTGAACTGCGGTGATTTCCGGCCTCTCCACCAACACAACTCTGGAAAAATGAGCTGCAAACGGGAACAAACTGACCTAATGCAATTTTTCCTATTTTCCCTGCACATCTAAACCTGCTAGAAAGCAATGCTCACTGTCGAGGAGCATTGAAGAGCCCAGTACCATCCCTGCACATGGACTTTCACAGCGTTTGGAGCCCATTAGGTCCAACACGTAATTAGTGGGCAACTCCCATTACACTACCTGTACTTGTTGACTCAACCATAAGCCACATCTGATGGTTGAAATTTGAACTTCTTATTCAGCACAAGCAGAAACCACCTGAGTGCTGCAGAAGGAGCTCAGCCTGAAGTTCTACAGCTCAGCTTACTGCCACAAATGCTCATTCATCCCATTATTGCAGCAGATACTCAGCATCTCTACAGTTTACCAGAATTTCTGAATGCCATACCAGGCGAGTTACAAACCTGTTGTACTCTCACACAATATTTATCCTCCCACATCGATCCCTACCCCAGAGCCCTTGCTGTTGTCTGTCAGCTAGCCAGTGCAGACTGCCGTTACCCATGTCGAGATGGTGCAGTCTAAACTCAGGCTTTCTCGGGCTGGAACTGCTCAAAGGCCGTCTGCAGTGTTTCCCACAGAATGTTAATAGTCTTCTGCTCAGCATTCTGTGACCATGTGCAGGAACACAAAAACAAGCAAAGGCACATGGATGACATGCACCAAGGGAATGTACAGCAATGATTGGTTGATGTCTGCATGGAATTTTGAATGATTTCATTGGTAAAGTTGGTTTGAAATATTTGCTTTGTGGTAACTTATTTTATTTCAGTATTGCAGCCAAGCGGACTTGGTGAAGGTCGATAACAGAGGAAAGACTAAGGTGTGAGACTTTTGGTGAATGGGGAAATTAGGTTTGAATTCACAGAAACCACGGTTGAATGAGGCAAACGCTGACACTCTGGTCACAAAGGGCGCGATTCTCCGCAAATGCGGCGAGTCGTAAAGGCTGCGTGAAACTGGCCGTGTTTCACAGCAGCCTCCGCGCCCCCTCCCGGGACCCGATTCTCCCTCCCCCCCGGGCGGGGCTAGCAGCGCGACCCCGTGAAGCACGGCATCGCGGCTTAGCGACCGTCGCTAAGCCCGCGCGGCAAGCGTCACGGCGGCTGACGCGCACAATGACGTCAGCCGCGCATGCGCGGGTTGGATGGCTCCAACCCGCGCATGCGCGGATGATGTCATCACGCAGATGCGTCAAACCCGCGCATGCGCGGGCCGTCATGCCCCTCAGCCGCCCCGCGGACTCATCCTGCGGGACAGCGGAGGAACAAATAGTGCGCGAGTATCGGACCCGCTGCCCGCGATCAGTGCCCACCGATCGCAGGCCCATGCCACCCTTGGCACGGCCGTGCCAATCGGTGCCATGGTTGTCCGGGACGGCACTTTGCGGGCATTTACACGAATGGTGAGAGCAGGTGTGATTGCGTTTGTGAAAACGGCCGTAAAGGCCTGGGAACTCGGCCCATCGGTCTGGGGAGAATCGCTGTTCACCGTAAAAAACGGTGAGTAGCGATTCGTGTCGTGGGGCGGCCGTGGGGGGGGGGGGGGGGAGAATAGCGGGAGGGCGGGAAAAATGTCAGGAAGGCCCTCCCGCTATTCTCCGAACCGTCGTGGGCAGCGGAGAATCGCGCCGAAAGTGTTTATAGGGTGTTGGATATGATTTGGTAGGTCTTAAGTAGGTTACTGTATGTATGTATTAACTACAAGAACAGGGTAGGCCATTTAGGACTAAGATGAGGAGAAATTTCTTCATTCAGAGAGTGGTGAACTTGTGGAATTTCCTACCACAGAAAACTGTGGAGGTCAAGTCACTGGATATATTTAAGAAGGAAACGGGCGGAAACGTCCGGGGCCGGCGTCAATCCCGCCCCCGCCGTGTCCCAAATTCTCCGCACCCCCCGAGATTCGGCGGGGGCGGAAATCGAGCCGCGCCGGTCGGCTTGCCCCCTGTGGCGATTCTCCGGCACGCGATGGGCCGAAGTCCCGCCGCTGACAGGCCTTTCCCGCTGGTGGGAATCAAAACACCTCTGGTGCCGGCGGGATTGGCGGCGCGGGCGGGTTCCGGGATCCTGGGGGGGGGGGGGGCACAGGGCGATCTGACCCCGGGTGGTGCCCCCACGGTGGCCTGGCCCGCGATCGGAGCCCACCGATCGGCGGATGGGCCTGTGCCGTGGGGGCACTCATTTTCTTCCACCCCGCCATGGCCTTCACCATGGTGGGGGCGGAAGAGACCCCCTCCTCTGCGCATGCGCCGGTATGATGTCAGCAGCCGCTGACGCACGGCACATGCCTGGACTTCCGCCGGCCGGCGAAGGTCTTTCGGCCCCGGCTGGCGGGGCGCCAAAGGCTGTTCGCGCCGGCCGGCGGAGCGGGAGCCACTCCGGTGCGGGCCGAGCCCCTCAATACCGCACCTTTGGGGAGGCCCGATGCCGGAGTGGTTCACGCCACTCCGTCCCGCCGGGTAGGGGAGAATCCTGGCCCAGTTCCCTGGTCTCTAACAGTATCAAGAGGTATGGGGAGAACATGGGAGTATGGCATTGAGATAGAGGATCAGCAATGATCATATTGCATAATGGAACAGGCTCAAAAGGCCAAATGGCCTCCTCCTGCTCCTACTTTCTAGGTTTCTACGTACATGCATACAGTGAAGGGTTTAAGTTGGGAGCTGTCTCCATGCGTGCTTGTGTTCCCAGCTCTGTCCAATACTAGACTGACCTCTGCTGTGGGCCATGTGTACACTTACACCACTGTGTGGATGTTACTCTATGCGGTCCTTCATTAATCCTACACAGAACTAGGGGGCATAGCCTTAATATAAGGGAAAGTAGATTTAGGACTGAGCTCAGGAGCAAATTCTTCACCCAAAGGTTTAGTGAATCTATGGAATTCCCTGCCCAGTGAAGCAGTTGAGGCTCCTTCATTTAATGTTTTCAAGATAAAGATAGATAATTTTTGAAGAATAAAGGAATAAAGGGTTATGGTGTACGGGTGGGAAAGTGGAGCTGAGTCCACAAAAGATCAGTCATGATCTCATCGAAGGGCCAGATGGCAAACTCCTGCTCCTATTTCTTATGTTATACTTGAGGGTCGCGGGAGCTTCACATCTTGGCCTTTGCTGGACTTTAAAGCTGTTTATTTAGTCACAATTCTTCCAAATTCATTAAGTATTTTTCCTTCTTGGAATGAGTTTGGATGCCATGTATACAGGTGCTGACTGAGAAATCAGTTTTTTCTGCCAGAGCTTTTAAACATTTCTCACGCTTGCTTTATCTTGAAATTTCAAAGTTTCAGCTCACCCGTGCTAGGTCTTCTGACTCTGCACTCTGGGAATTGAATCTGGACTTCCAAGAGATCCCATGGACTGCTGCAGTGACAAATTTAAAATTTCTGCATTCAGCTTCCAAGTGTTTCTTTGGAGCTTTTCCTGCTGATTTTGCTCCGCACGCCTGGAGTTTTTCTTCAGGTCAGAATGTGTCTTCAAATTTTTCTTCAGTCCTGCAGGATTTTGGCAGTTCTCTAAATTTTTTGTACCGTTTTGAGTCTTTTCATTTGCTGCCACCATGTTTTAGGGTGTTGGTACTGTTTAGTAGTTTCTTTAAAATAAATTTACAGTATCCAATTATTTTTTTTCCAATTACGGGTCAATTTAACATGGCTGATCCACCTACCCCGCACATCTTTTGGATGGTGGGGGTGAGACTCACGCAGACACGAGGAGAATGTGCAAACTCCACACTGACAGTGACCCAGGACCGGGCTCGAACCTGGGACCTCAGCGTCATGAGGCATCAATGCTAACCACTGCGCCACCATGCTGCCCTACTGTTCAGTAGATTTTAATGAAGTCTCCATAGTCTTAAGTAGGTTAAATGTATGGATTTATTAACTCCAAGAACTATGTACATATATATTTGGTGTGGCTCATGTATTTGCTTACATTTCTGTGGGGCAATACTGTACTCAGTCCAATGTTAACCTTATATGTGCCAGGTCCTTTTATTGCAGAAAATGGATGTGTTGGTTATCTTCTTCCTTCTCTTTCTTCCTCCTCATCTGTTTGCTAATCAGGTGGCAACTGCTATGCTATCATAACAGCGAGTTTGTGCAGGATGGAATGGGCCATGGCAAATTCGGAGACAAACTCTGAAGTACCGCTGGATTCCCCCAGAGGCCAAGAGGTGGAAGCATGGCTTAAGCATCCCAAAAGTCTGCTCATGACAGTTTTGTGTTGTAACACAGCTTTCATTGTATACATGCTGTCCATGTCTATGTAGATTGTAAGAAGTCTTTCGACACCAGGTTAAAGTCCAACATGTCTGTTTCAAACATTAGCTTTCGGAGCACTGCTCCTTCCTCAGGTGAAGGAGCAGTGCTCCGAAAGCTAGTGTTTGAAACAAACATGTTGGACTTTAACCAGGTGTTGTAAGACGTCTTACTGTGCTCACCCCAGTCCAATGCCGGCATCTCCACATCATGCATAGATTGTGACCAGGTTGTCAGCTGTTGGCTCGTGTCACCCAGTAGTCATCTTCTGGTTTTTTGAGGTGGCTCAAATGCTGATAGCACATCACAATGACACAGAATAAAGGCATTGTGACTTCTGCAAGAATACCGAAAAGACATACTCTGACTATGGTCATGTGAGCTGAACACTGAGGAAGTGAAAAGAACCACTGCAGCTGAGGGACATCTCTGAATTTAGTTGCGATACCTACAAACGACGTGTATGTAGCTAGCGGCATCTTGCATGACCATAAATGCTGCTATTCTTGGGGGAGCCACATAGTCACTCATCTTCTCTCTACAACAAGCACAGAAGGCCATTCTATACATTGTGACTGCGCTGGCTAATTGGTCCCACTCCTCCACTCTTTCCCAATAAACTGTAAAAGTTATTATTTTCGAGTCGATATCCAAATTACTGAATCTACCTTCACAAACCTTCCAGGCAGTACATGACAGATCATGACTTGCTGCATCAAAAAATTCCCATCTTCCCTCTGATTCTTCTGTCAATTATCTTGATTCGGAGTCCTCTGGTTACTTACCCAACTGTCACTTTAAACGATTTCTTCTTGTTTATTCTATCAAAACTCCTCAGAATTCTAAACACCTCTGTTAAACATTCTCTTAATCTTCCCTGCTCCAGGGAGAATAATCCCAGTATTTTTTAGTCTCTCCAAGTAACTGAAATCCCTCATCCCTGGTATCGGGCAGTGCAGTTCTCTTGCAGCTGTGAAATATGTAATTTATCCTCGCAACAAGTGCTATTATGGAAATGAGATCATAATATATTCAAGCTGATCCCGTAGCAACTCTACTGCATCTTGTTCTGACTTGCTAATTTCTTCCCAGTCTGTCTCGGGGGTTGTATCTCACTTACTTGTTCAGTTTTCCAAACCTTCTTGCAAACACCATCTCTGAAATGACAATATCTGTCTCCAGCAATGTGAGCATCTGGCTGCACAAGCACAGACTGCGATCTGGTGTCCCACTGATCTATAACAAATTGCATCTCTGAAACTGCTGGCACAGTAATGGGCCAACTGGTCAAATTTCATGCTCCTTCCTCAATTCACTTAATTTGCTTCTTTTTATATAAATACATGTCCTGAAACTTGTGGTATAAACAAAGACAAGTAACATACTTCAGCCATCCCATCAAGCAGCAGTGAAGTACAACAATTTACCGATTAGGGGCTGGTTTAGCATAGGGCTAAATAGCCGGCTTTTAAAGCAGACCAAGGCAGGCCAGCAGCGCGGGTTCAATTCCCGTACCAGCCTCCTCCTCTTAGGTGCCAGAATGTGGCGACTAAGGGCTTTTTACAGTAACTTCATTTGAAGCCTACTTGTGACAGTAAGCGATTTTCATTTCGATTATCTGAGTCAATGTCCGCCATCTTCAATTCTCACTTGTAGGTGTCACTGTAGCAGAGGCATGGACATCCAGCAGGTCATGACCCTGTGCGTCAGTTTACCATACATAAGTTATTTTGGTATACCGCCATTATCAATTCATTGAACATGGCCGAGCCAGAATAGAGGACGTTAGTTTAGCAATGAGTGTATGCTGATGGAATTAATATGCTCCAGGGCTACTGAGTTGGTGAGCATGTCCTGCCAAGAGATGCCCAAGATCTGTCAGAGGCAGTGACAGATATGAAGATGGTGGATACTGACATTGATAGCTGGGGGACAGTCGCTGAAAGCAGTGACCTCTGTACGGAAATTGAGGGAACATTGGAAAAAATTGGTAGAAATTGAAAGGCTCCGCTGGTAGAGAGGGCCCACGGAAAACAGAAGCTGGTAAATTCTGTACCTTCTCAACCCACACTCTTCATTTACACCAATCGGCAGAGACTCCCATGCCAGAGTGGGCTCCTGCTTCATACCAGGCAACATAGCCCATCGTCTCAGTAAATGAATATTGGTTAACGTATTATAAGTCTTTTAAGTTTTAAACAAACACAAGTAAGGAGGCAGTGGCATCGTGATATTGTCACTGGACTAGTAATCCAGAGACTCACGAGTACTCTTGGGTCCCAAGTTCAAATCCCACCACTACAGATGGTGAAATTTGAATTCAATAAAAGTGATGACCTTGAAACCATTGCCGATTGTCATAAAAACCTATCTGGTTCACTAATGTCCTTTAGGGAAAGAAATCTGCTGTTCTTACGTGGTCTGGCCTATATGTGACTCTAGACCCACAGCAATGTGATTGACTCTTAACTGTCCCTCAAGGGCAATTATGGATGGGCAATAAATGCTGGCACAGCCTGCGATGCACACGTCCCATGAACAAATCAACAAAAAAATCAAAAAAGATGAGTTGAACTTTTATTGCTGATTGTCATTCGTGTGTGCATTGTCACCTGAGGTTACCCCAATAGCCTGACATTTTACAGTCAAATTCCATTGTACATTCCATAAATAATAACAGTTGTTTGTTCTTTCTCTGCATTTTCTACTTTCAGTTCAATGTTTCCCTGAAAATTGAAGGAAGTAGAACTACAAGCCTACCATGTCCTGCATTTGTCGTTCAAACTGGCGGCACACATTCAAAGAAAAGTCCGAACAGCCACTAGAAACTGTCACTTCTGCCAACTATTACAATAATGTTGAAAATGAATGCATTTCTTCATTTTTATCACAAATACTCAAGATACTAGTCACAAAATTTAACCGAAGCATAGGAATGCTTTAGAATTTGGGTTGAAAGCATGGCATTTCTGGGATTTTGTATCTGGTGAGCAACGACTGGATAAACATGGCCACATGTAGCTTGACTGAGCATTATAAATGGAAATCCACACAATCACTAAGAACTGGTACTTATTTCAATTTATGGCGCTGGGCTTGAAGTTCCATTATTTCACATTCTGCTAGATTTCAGAATGATTTGGACAGGTTCAGCTCAGTTCGAACTGATTATGAGTCCCATCCTGCAACTGTTATAACCTGACACCAAATTTGCAATCTCCCACAAACAGATCTCAAGGGCAATTAACAAAGGTGAGTGTTAAGAGGCCTACTCTTGAAGACGAGGAAAGGGAAAGATTGTAACACAGTGCAGAAAACTCCACATCTAATCCGGCCTGCGAGTGCTTAATGCTGACACACATTGGGTGTAATTGAACAGACAGGAATCTTGCCCGCCGGTTAGAAAAGTGGCCGGTGCCCACCTCCTCTCTATTGGGAAGGGTCTGCCAGAATGAAGTGCCCATCAGACACTTAACTGGCCAGCATCCATCCTTCCTCAGGATTTAGAACCCTGGGGCTGGAAATCCCGTCCCCCAAGATATTGTGGTCAATCACAGGCTGGCAGCTCAGCATTGCCTGTCAGCGTCAGTGAGCGGTATGGCTGCAGATGGTAATGCAGATGATAGAGGCATCGACAAGGAACGCAGACCACAGATGAGTTAGGGTGGAATGGGAGTTGTGAGGAAGGGGTGGTTAGTTGGGGAGGGTTGCAAGTGTGTCAGAAGAAAATGCAGGGGAGTGGCTCTCAGTGGGGCCCTATTCCTACTGTTCTTGAACAAGCACTGAGTGTGTCTGGATGAGGGACCATTGCACCTTCACCGCCCCTCAGCAATCCAACTTCAGGCCAGATGCTCGTACATGAGCCTTCCTGTCCTGGACTTAATCCGGCAGAGGCCGGAAGCTGGTAGGTCCCCACCTCATACAGGTGGGCGGCATGGTGGCATAGTGGTTAGCACTGCTGCATCACAGCTCCTGGGATTGAGTTCAATTCCGGCCTTGCGTGCAGTTTGCACTTTCTCCTCATGTCTGTGTGGGTTTCCTCTGGTTTCCTTCCAAAGTCCAAAGAAGTACAGGTCAGGTGGATTAGCCCTGCTAAATTTCCTCTTAGTGTCCAAAAGTTTAGGTGGGGTTGCTGGGTTACGGGGATAGGGTGAAGGCGTGGGTCTAGGTAGGGTGCTCCTTCCAAGGGCCGGTGCAGACGCGATGGGCCGAATGGCCTCCTCGGCACTGTACGGATTCTATAGGAGGCCATTTGGTCCATCGTATTTACACCGGCTCTGCAAATGAGCATTGTAACTTAATGCCATTCTCCTGCCTCTTCCGCGTATCCTTGCACATTGTTTCTATTCAAATGATCATCCAATGCCCTCCTGAAAACCTCGACTGAACTTACTCCATCCTTTCAGGCAATTAGTTCCAGACTCGAACCACTTGCTGTGTGAACAAATATTTTCTCACATCACATCTGCTTCGTTTGCAAATCGTTTAAACCTGTGCTCTCTTGTTCTTGATCTTTTCATAAGCGGGAACAATTTTCCCGATCGACTTCATTCTGCCCCCTCATGATTTTTAATATCTCCATCAAATCTCCTCTTAAGTCTTCTCCTCTCCCAAGGGGAACAGTCCCAACCTCTCCAATCTAGCTTCATAACTGAAGTTTCTCATTCCTGGAACCATTCTTGTAAACTTCTTCAGCACTCTCTCCAAAGCATTCACATTTTTCCTAAAGTGTGGCACCCAGACCATTACACAATCCCAGGACCCTGTACTTCTGCACCCCCTTAATAATTGTACCCCTTATTTTATATTGTCTCTCCATATTTTTGCTACCAAAACGCATTAACTCACGGTTCTCCACACTGAACTTCATCTGCAACCTACCTACCCATTCCACCAATTTGTCTATATCTCTTTGAAATTCTATACCTTCCCCCTCAGAATTTACAGTGCTTCCAAGTTTGGTACAAACTTCTAACTTGGAAGATGCACTAAATCAAAACAAGGGCAGGTTAATAGAGTGATGAAAAAGGCATATGGGACAAATTGGCATCGAGATTACAAAAGCAGGGAGGTCAGGTTATGTTAGAGTTGTACAGAACTTTGGTGAGGTCACAGCTGGAGTACTTTTTATGAGGTCATGGAGTGCCCACACTGAGTTGTATCAAAGAAATGTAGGTTTATTTACAAGGTGATCATACACAGCTCCTGGTAGTCCCCAACCAGTCTTAACAGTCGGTACCGAACTGGCCAACCTTATATACAACATAGATTGATTTTCCCCGCCCACTTAATGAGGAAGTTCGTCCTCCACAAGGGACACAGGGAAGGCAATCATCCCACCCCGTAAGTCCTGATGCGGAAGGTTATGACATTACTCTGTGCAGTTCCGCTCATCAGATTATAGGAAGGATGAGATTGCACTGGATGGGGTGCAGAGGAGATTCACCAGAACGTTGCCACATTTAAATTATGTACTTTCTATCCAACGCCTGTCATAAATATACTTTTTCTTCTTTATATTAATTTCTATCTCCCTTTTCATCAATCGAAGGATTTGTTTGCTTTACCTTTCCCATTTGAGGAAATATACCTTGACTCTGCCCAAACCATTTTGCTGTTGTGCCACGCTAACTCCAGCCACCGCTTAAGCCCTGAAACCTGGAGCTCAAATTTCTGCAGCTGGCAGCACTTCCTACACATGTGGTCGTCTCGGCCACTGGTAGCATCCATGACTTCCTACATATTATATAGGCCACGCATTCCACACAAACGAGCATTCCACACAAACGAGCTGCCCTGCCATGTCTTAACTTTACTTCCCTTACATTAACATTAGTTTACTTTGATTTATTTATATTATTTTATTTTACTGCCCTAACTCAATATTATTTCTTGTGTTTCTCACTTGAATCCAAGTATAGCTACTTTTTAAAAAATATACGCTTTTCTAATTTACACCCTCCTGTCTCCAAATTGCATTAAATTTTGCCCATTTTTGAATGTTGAGTAAAAAATATAAAACATATTAAAAAATAGCATAAAATATACTTTATAGCAGTCATAATAACCTGCCTTCTATCAATGGGACATCAAATTACCCGTACAATCACAACTGAGAATTTCTTTAGAGCTGCTCCTGCTCTGTAATCCGAACTTTGTCAAGAATTTCGAATGCACTCCTGGAAAAGTTATAGCAGTGGAAACAACTCTGAGGAAATTCCCAGCCTCTTGACTTTTTGTTCTCACCATTTTGACAGTTTTGTTTTCCATCTGCTTCTATAATAATCTTTTATAATAATCTTTATTGTCATAAGTAGGCTTACATTAATGCTGCAATGCCACATGCACACTACACATTATCGCTGTGCTAAAGGAAGTGAGCCAGTTACTTTCTTCAAGGTATCTGTCAACATCGTTCAACCCACTGGAACACAAATTCCCACTTCTCTGCGGGAAACTCGTCCTGCAGAGATTGGCAATACTGCATGCTCTGCACCTTCTTGAAGTAAGCCTCAATGAAAGAACCTTGGTGTTCTCAGTGAGGATTTGCTGAAACACTGAGGTGTTCCTTACATGTGCCTAAATGTATCTATATTTTGGCACTTTCAGCTGGATTTTTTTTGCTGCAGAGATTTTTTTCTTTAGCCGTTTCCCAACTATACTCCAGCACCAATCTCGCTGAATAAATCACAGATCAAATGGAAAACCCACCAGGCAGAAGCAACAGTACTTTTCCCTCTAAAACATGCCCCAAGGCTAGTGTGAATTTTATTGTTATGCACGGTATAGGTTATTTGCATTGCTTCAGGCATGGAAACAATAGGAGTTTAAAGCACAACTAGTACTATTCGACTGACAAGCACAATAGTGGCATCTACGATTAAAACAGACAGCGTATGATCCTGTTCCTGCTGCAGGACAAATTCTGTTTTGGTGATGATAACATTTGAATAGTAAATACTTCTGAATTCTAATTTTGAATGGCTGAAGTGTGGTATTGTCAAACCAGGGAACAACAGTTTAACAACTATGGATTTGTCAATTTCACAGAATCATGTCTTGCAAACACAGGAGGCCTTTCAGCCCAGCGTGCCTTTGCTGTCTTTTTGAGT
This sequence comes from Scyliorhinus canicula, assembly GCF_902713615.1. Lineage (NCBI taxonomy): Eukaryota > Metazoa > Chordata > Chondrichthyes > Carcharhiniformes > Scyliorhinidae > Scyliorhinus > Scyliorhinus canicula. The sequence goes on from NC_052159.1 coordinate 104,218,859, forward strand.
GCCAAAGTAAATGCTGCAACTGAAGGAAGTGACTGAAAATGTCAACATCACAAGCATCATTGCAAAAAATAGATGAAGTACCAGAAAAGGTTCACTGTTTTTACATGAACAGTAAAAGGGAGAACTAGGGGATAGATTCTCTGTTTGGGAGACGTTCTCCTGCAGGAGATGAATTGCAGGAGGTCCACAATCCTCCTTGCATTCCGAGCACTAAGTGCACTCCAAACATTCAAGCTCTCTTTGATGTGGTCAATGTTTACAAACATTGGGGTTTCACCACTTAGGCCACTGAAGGTGAAGGGATATGAATGGATCAAAGTTGCAGATAGTTTGCAGAAGATGTCAATCACAGACTACTGCTGGAAATGCTTGAAAGGCTTGCAGCTAATGGATCTATGGGAACCAGATGCAGACACAGATGCTCTCCTTTCAGGAATGGACATATGGAGCTGCAAGATGAGTATTACAGCTATAATGCATCCCCTGGCCCTCTTTGGACTAATCTCTAGTTCCAGACAGGGGGTCTTTATGTGTGTCTGCGAGGGTGGGAGGATCGATAGAGGGGGTTCCTTTCGGAAGAAGTCCCTGTGGGGGGTCTACTTATTACAGGGATCCCTGTGGCTGATCTCCCTACTAGAGGGGTCCCTTGGGGATTCTCTCTGCTGCAGAGGTACCTGTGGCAGGTTTCCCTATTACAGGACTCCCTGAGGGGAGTGGGGTATCCCCCTATTACAGGAGTCGGAGGGGGGGTTCACTTATTACAGGGGTCCATGTGAGGGGTCTCCGATTACAGGATCCCTGTTGGGGGGTCTCCAAATTTCAAGGGATCCAGGGAGTGTCCCCCTACTACATGGGTCCTCGAGGATACCCCTATTACCGGGGTTCCTGTGGGGAGGTCTCCCTATTACAGAGATCTCTGTGGGGGGGGGGGGGGGGGGGGGGAGTGGCAGAATAGGAGGCATGGGCAGGCAATACATTTTTTTGGGGGGTGGCCCACAGATGGTCTCTGCCAGCGTGGCCCTGGCGTGTGTCAGGTCCACCACTTCAGGACCACGCTGGTAAAAACCACATGATGCACATGGGGCGGGATTCTCTCAGCCCGCGCCGGTTCGGATATCGCCGGGTCGGGCACTATTCACGCGATGCCACCCCGACGATTCTTCGGTCCCTGGGATGAGCAGAGTGGCCGCCAAGAAAGCCCGAGTCCCACCGGCACCATTTACACGTGGTCTTACCCGGCGAGACCTCGGCGTCCATCCTGTCGGGGGCGGCCTGGTTGGGGGGGGGGGGGGGGGGGGAGTCCGGCCCCGGTGGGGGGCCTCCACTGTGGCCTGGCCCGATTGGGGCCTACCAATCGGTGGGCCGGCTTCTCCTGGTGGGCCTCTTTTGCTCCGCGCCGACCCCTGTAGCCCTATGCCATGTTGCGTCGGGGCCAGCGCGGAGAAGGAAGCATGTTCTCAGTGCACCGGCGCGCATGCGCAGACCCGTGGCGCACATTTGACGCCGGTATCGGCAGCTAGAGCGGCGTGAGTCGCTCCAGTGCCGTGCTGGCCTCCTGTAGGGCAGAGAATCGCTACACTTAGCAGTCGAATGACGCCGTCGTTAAACTCTTCGGTTTTTATGATGGCTTCAACACTCTGTCATCAGAAGGGAGAATCCCGCCCTTGATTTCTGTCCGGAGGGACCAGAGAATCGCAGGAGTCTGGAGCATAGATTCAAATGGGTCATTAAGTGACATTTGCATTTTTTCCATGCTCCTGCTGGCTTGTTGCGTGGACCTTGTTCCCGCCGCCAGCTGGGTGGGTCGGAGCATTGTGCGATTCTGCCCTGACACCTGATTCTCCGTCCCATTGGGGAACGTGGTCCGCCATCCCGGGACGGAGAATCCACCCCATGGTCTTGCTATCTAGTTCTCTTCAGACGGAGATCGGTCCACAGGATCATCCCTGCCTTTGACTACCCACCAACTTCCCCAAATTGAAAAACACCCCAATTCCCAGAAATTACCTAACAGTGCCACATTTCCCAACAATCCCTGTGATCGCCAAACAATCCACCTGCTTCCACTAAAAATCCAACTGCTAGCTCTCCCCTACTGGCCAGCTGCCACAATCCTGCAACAATCCATTCAATCTCAACAATTCCTCAGAACACTCAAAATGAAAGCAAACCCCTTTGAGGCGGGGTAGCAGAGAGATGTACCGGGCCTTGAGGCAGGGAGATGGAATGGGCCTCGAGGCAGTGGTCTGCCGCAGGCCTCAAGGTGGGGGCCGGAGCGGGCCCAGGAGCATTAGAGAGGAATGAGTGTGTGTCTATGAGAGAGGAGTGAGTGTGTGTGAGAGGAGGGGGTTTGTGTGTGAGAGATAGGTGAGTGTGTGTGTGTGTGTGTGTGGGAGGGGTATGTGTGTGTGTGTGTGTGCGAGGGAGAGGTGTGTGTGAGAGAGAGGTGTATGTGTGGGTGGGAGACATGGGTGCGTGTATATGGGAGAGGGAGACATGGGAGTGTGTATGTGAGACACGGGGCTGGATTCTCCGCCCCACCACACCACATTTCTATTTCACCCTGTCGGCGGGATGCTCCTTTACACCGGCCGCTCAATGGGGTTTCCCATTGTGGGGCAGCCCAATGCAGTTGGGAAACCCCCCGGCTGCCGGCAAAAACGGAGCATCCTGCCGGCGGAGAATCCAGCCCAGGAAATCGTAAGTGTGTGTGAAGGAGAGGGAGGTGCTTGTGTTCGACATGAGTATCAGCATCACTCCTCCAGTTAAAAATAATAAAAGCTACAACTTAATTTTTTTAAATAAGTAAACTTTTTAGATTACTCCGAAAGCGGGTACTACTTTCAGGCCTTAATGTTAAGGGGCCATGGGAGGGTGGTTTGGCTAGGGGTTAATGTGACGAGGCATTGTCGTTGGCAAATGTATCTGTGGCTGTTTGCCTCTTCCTAATTCTTTATATATGCAGAGTTATAGCTGGAAAAAGCTTGTTTACATTTGATTTGTGTATTCACACCTATTTCGTGGCAATAAAGGGACGTCGATATGAAAATGCTTGGAGTTCCCCGATGCTCTTGGGAGGTCACCCGGGATTCTGAGCCCGAAAAGTTTGGGAAACCCAGCTCTGAATCAAAGATGTGTCGGAATGGGCATCATTGCATTGAAGTATTGGAATTGGCAGCATGGCTGAAAAAGCATTTGTGGAAATGCTGCTGTTTTATTTATCAGGCAACTCCTAATTCACTACCCAATATATAGAGAGAATATGCTAAGGTGCTAACTTTATCCAACACCATTTAGAGGTGATTCATTATAATTGTACCTTAACGAGGTGCAAACTACTCACTGAACACCTGTTTCTACCAAAACAGCTGGCAAGTTTAAATGCTGACTTTGTAATTAACAATAATCATAATGGAAAATGGTTCACACATTTCACTGGATTTAAAATGAATGCCCGATGTAATGGTTGATGGTTTAAGTGGCAGGGACAGTAACAATATTTTATTCCTCCACTAACTATTCTCACCTTTCATATGGGCCACACTTTTATGCTCATTCCCACCTCCAGCTATTTATTCACAGCTTCCTGCTTCTTTCAATGCACTGACTCTATGAAATCGCTTCACAACATCTGTGTATCCCTTTCGAAGAACCACATCCTCAGGCACTAAACCTGACCTGCAAAACAAACTGATAAGGAGCAATTGGATGTGGACCAGACTAGAGAGGGCCAGTCAACATAGAAGCCTTCACTCAGCTGGGTGGAAGAGCCTTGGAGATTACTGGGACAGTCCGTGGTGGAACACTAATGATGGGAAATCTGCTGGCGGAGAAAGTGCAGTAGTGGCTTCTGTCTACATATCTTTTTTCTCTTCACAAACATGCAGCACTGCAACCTGGCAGTCTCCATCACCAGCTAGTGTCTAGGTTTTCCACCATTTGCTGATTCTCATCCCTCTTTTCTGTTTGCAGATCTACCTCATGATTTGCAGCCGTCTGCACAAGAGAAGAAGCGGCCACCCTTGCAAAATTCCCAGGACCCCTCAGGAGGAGATCAGCGCCCTGACCTCTCAACCCCCAACATAACCCCCGGACCAATGCCCCAACTCACCTATAACGGGGTCCTCAGACCCGCCCGCACCCCACTTCACACAGGCAGGGAACCACCGGGCCCGATCCCCGAGCAGGCACAATGCCAGTCTGGCGCCTTGGTACTGCGAGGATGGAGTGAGAACAATTCAGAGAGCCCTTGTGCAGCTTTAAAAGCAATCAAAACCAACCAGTGGCCTTTGCCAAGTGGAAGAGACAGAGATTTCTTGTGTAGCACAGTGGTAGCATTATTGCCACACAGGTGGCTGTGTGTGTGGTGTCTGCACGTTCTCCCCGTGTCTGCGTGGGTTTCCTCCGGGTGCTCCGGATTCCTCCCACGAGTCCTGAAAGATGTGGAGGGCGATTCTCCCAGCCCCGTGCCGTGCCGGAGAATCGGAGCAGCCGCGCCACAATGCCCTGATGCCGGCGCACGATTCTCCGAGGTGCCGAGAATCGGCGCCATTTGCGTTGGCACGACTGGCGCGGCGCTGGCCGCTGGAATCGGCAGGGCCATCATCTCCGGCCCTTATGGGCCGAGCGGCCTCTCCGACACGACACGAGTCCCGCTGGCGCCGTTCACCCCTGGTCGCTGCCGGTGGGAACTCTGCATGAACGGTCGGAAGGGCGGCCTGTGGGGGCTCCCTCACCGGAGGGGGGGGGGGGGGGGGGGGGCTCCGATGGTGTCTGGCCCGCGATCGGGGTCCACTGATCGGAGGGCCAGCCTCTCTGTCGTCGGGCCTCCTATCGTCCGCCGGCAATGTTATATCCCTGTGCCATTTTTGTGCTGGGTGGCCTGGAGGAGGTCGGTGACTGCGCATGCGCTAGTTGCCGCCTGTCCAACTGCGCATGCGCGGGACCCAAGGCGCCGGGTCTTTTACGCGGCACTGGGTCTCCAACGCCGCGTCGATGCCCCGCCCCCGCAAATCGCATCACGCCCCTGCCAGCCCCACGGAGGCCCCAGAACGGGGTCTGGGAACGGGCGCCGATGCCAGAGTAAAACACTCTGGTTTTTACTCCGGCGTCGGCACTTAGACTCCCGTTGGGAGAATCCCGCCCGTGCTGTTAGGTAATTTGGGCATTCTGAATTCTCCCTCTGTGCACCTGGAATGTGGCGACTAGGGGCTTTTCACAGTAACTTCACTGCAGTGTTAATGTAAGCCTAAGTGACAAGAGATTATTATTATGCCACACAGATCTCTGCTCGAGCTCTGGAATGACCCATGATGCCTGTACATCTTGGGCCGTTGCTGGACTCCATTTTTGGTTCCCTCATCAGCCTGATGGGCGGATGGGTCTTCAGGGTTGCAGCGGCCCCCTGCACATGTGGTGCTGCATCTAGCAAGCATTGGCGTTGCTGCTTTGTACAGCGTCTGCCCGCCTTGGCTGCCATAAGCAAAGAGAGGGCAGCCTCCGCGGGTTCCACACCAGCAAACATTCTTTGTACCTGGACGAAATTGGAGGAGAGAGACCGACAATCATTTAGGGCTCCGATCTTGGGAACGCTCAAATACCCAGGCCTCCCCCATCCTTACATGACTGTCCCACCTTCTTTCAGAGTGCCATCCAGAGAGCCAGTTGTGCTGGCAAACCTCACTCTACGCATCACTTCTTGTCAGATCGGGAACCCCAGACCTCTGCTGGCACATTAGATGGCGGTGGGAGGGGGGGGGGGGGGGGGATATGCTCAGCTGCCCTCCATCCACGCACACCCTTTAGCCGTGAGAGGATACTCAGTGCTGAAGCCCTGCTCTTGACTGTCTGATTATTGTGCTGATGCTCCACGCGGACATTAGAGTCAACGCACACTGCTGACGCATCAAAGGTTTCTGGACATGCAGTCCATTAATCATCCACTGAGACATAGCCGTCAAGGAGGCATTTGAGAATTCAGGATCGTGAAGTGCTATCACAACTAACCAAGCTAATTCCACATTTGAAATAACCTTCAGTTGTGAAGCTAGAGGCTGCTCATGGTCGAAGGGGGTGAAATTGACTTCTATGAGAGAAGCCGCAGTTTGGTAGGACCGACAGGTTGCAGCTGTGGTTGCTCCTGTTATGGATCTCCACCATATTTAAAGATGGCTTTAAGGCCTCACAGACGCAAAGCCCCTCAACCCCCGGCCCAGGGATGACTCCCGACCTGACACGCTCCAGTCCACTGAACAACCCCAACCTCCCCAAAGAGTCCACACCCATGCCAATTCTGGCGCATGCATGTCATGCCCATGCCAATATCGTTTCCAGCATGGAAGGGTCTTGCGACCCAAGCTGGAAGTGGTTGGAAGAACGGCACACACCTTTTACTGACCTTGAGGCTTGAGGTAAAATGCAGGGCTCATTTTCGCAGCCTATATATTGCTTTATATGTATGATTGTTTGGGAATTGGATAGAAAATTATGGGTTGATTTTTTCCTACACTTCAGCGGTTTGCCTCTTGCATTGCCAGTTGCCTCTTGAAACTCTCTCCCTGATATGCACTGTGGTGCTCCTGATCTATTTTCTGGAGCTACTCGAACAGTGATCTGATGATGGGTTTTCTTTGAATTTTTCCTGTATCACGACTTTGCTTGTAGAATCATAGAATTTACAGTGCAGAAGGAGGCCATTTGCCCATCGAGCCAGCACCGGCCCTCAGAAAGGGCACCCTACCTAAGCCCACACCTCCACCCTATCCCCGTAACCTAGTAACCCCATATAACCTTTTCTGGCAAGTAAGGGACAATTCAGCATGGCCAATCCACCTAACCTGCACATCTTTGGATATGGGATGAAACCGGATCACCGGAGGAAACCCATGCAGGCACAGGAAGAATGTGCAGACTCCGCACAAACAGTGACCCAACAGGAATCGAACCTGGTATCCTGGCACTGTGAAGCAATTGTGCTAACCACTGTACTACTGTGCCGCCCTTATTTACGCTATTGCTTCCCTTCCTCAGCATCAGCCAAATATTCTTCGCAATTGAAAATGTTTCAGATGTTTTTGTGTCTGTTCTCAGTATGTTGAATCTTGATGTTTGCACACAACAGTCCAATCCTTCTCAACTAAATTCCTCCATCTTTTGATTGTAAATATTGTCTGGCTGCTTGAGTATATTTGAACATTTTTTCCTCAACTTTTCTTTGGGAATTCAAGATATTTTTGTCCTTGCTATGAAGAGTTTTGGATAAGTAGACATTGTTAATGTTCCTGAGAGCTGTAAATGGCTGTTCTCTTGCAAAGAGTTTCTACCGCCACTCATTAATTTCTTGTTGACAGCTGACTCTTTTTGCTTTTGTCCGCTTTTATCTGCTTTCTGGCATGGTTTTGAGGATAATCAGCCCGGCTTCATAATAATCTGTATGCCTCGATGTTGTGCCGAGCAATGATCACCCTACTCAACTCACGTATCCACCCTATACCCGTAACCCAACAACTCCCCCTTAACCTTACTTTTTTGGACACTACGGGCAATTTAGCATGGCCAATCCACCTAACCCGCACATCTTTGGACTGTGGGAGGAAACCGGAGCACCCGGAGGAAACCCACGCACACACGGGGAGGACGTGCAGACTCCGCACAGACAGTGACCCAGCCGGGAACCGAACCTGGGACCCTGGAGCTGTGAAGCATTGATGCTAACCACCATGCTACCATGCTTCCCGATTCCTGAGATTTCTTCTTTGTTTTGCAGAATTATCCTTGTGGGACGGCACGGAGGCTGGAGGGGATCGAGAGGGGTTTGCAAGGTCCGTGGAGTATGTACGGAGGTTACGGTGGGCCGTTTCTAGGGAAGAGGCGAGCGTTACCGTGCCTTGGAGATCCTTTGCCCCGTCTTCTAGGAGCCGCTGCCGGATGTACGAGGACCTGATACCGGACACAAAGGCATCGCGAATATGCAAGTTCATGTGGGCTTCTGCCGTCACTGCTTTATGGTTGCAGTTCCTCGCGAGCGCAGTGAGCCTCTCCACGTACTCGTCCAGAGTTTCACCGGAACGCTGGCTGCAGGTTGAGAGCAAATGTCTGGCGTGTACCTCATTAATCGGCTTCACGAAGCGTTTCGTCAGTATCTTGACCGCAGCTTCGTAATTTACAGCGTTTTCGATCGCGGAGGAGAGTCGGTGGCCCACCCGGGCATGTAGTAAACGCAGCTTGCGAGCACCGTCGACATCAGTCGCTGAGGAGTCAATATAGTCTTCAAAACACCGCAGCCAATATTTAAAAAGTTCCGGGGCTTCCGGCGACCGAGCGTCCAGGTTGCGTTTCTCCGGCTTTAGAGCGCTGTCCATCTTGATGTGTCAGATGATTAAATTGAGATACCCTCAATTACGACACAGGAGAGAAGATAGGTAATTCAAAGGCTTTAATCATCTGAGAACTGAACAGCAGCCGAGAAATGTGCTCATCACATGCTGCTGAGTGAGCCTCATCTTATATACCGTTTCCTGGGGGCGGAGCCAGAGGCGGAGTCTCCCAGGGTTCCAAGCCCGGTCTTAAAGGGCCAATGCATTAAAGGTAAGGTACCGTTACAGCAGCTACTGATAACATTCATCACAGAGGCACAGTGGTTAGTACTGCTGTTCTCACAGCGCCAGGGACCCATGTTCAATTCTGGCTTTGAGTGACTGTCTGTGGAGTTTTCACATTCTCCCTGTGTCTGTGTGGGTTTCCTCCGGGTGCTCCAGTTTCCTTCCACAGTCCAAAAATGTGCAGGTTAGGTAGATTGACCATGCTAAATTATCCCTTAGTGTCCAAAGGTTAGGTAGGTAAATGTATGCGGGGGTGTGGGCCTAGTCAGGGTTCCCTTTCAGAGGGTCGGTGCGGAATTGATGGGCCAAATGGCTTCCTTCTGCACTGCAGGGATTCCGTGATACTGGATTCTGTGGTTCTGGTTCTCCGAGACAAATGCGGGAAACTAGCACGAAACCTTACCATGTAAAGTGGAACTCAGATGACCAGTAAATTCTATGATTTCAATTGTTTACCAGACTTTCCCGCTGCCTCAGCTCATCTCGCTGCTGAAACCTTCCTCCACCTATATTACCTCTAAATTTGGCTATTACAACACACTACTAGCTGACCTCCCACATTCAATCATTTCCTTCGAAATGTCCACTATGGCCCCCATCTGCAGCAATCACAAGATATGGAGGCCATTCACCAGGACCGTTTGGAGCCAACAGCCAATAGAGCAAAGGGGGTGGGGGTCCCACAGAGAGACCACAAGCACCAACGATAGGGGAGAAGGAGGGATGGGGAGGAGAAAATAGGGAGGCACATACGCCAGTCACACACTTTGCAGGGGAGGGCACCACTCGCCACAGACCAAAAGTTTGTAAATACGGGCAGCCAACTAGCATTGATTTATCACTAAGTAATATATGTGTCACTATACAACCTTGCTTTGTATGATAATGAAACTTTTTTTTTAAATGTGTTCCATTGCATGAGTTACAAAAAGTTAGTAGGTGCAGCAGATAATCAATGGTATGCTATCCTTTATTAGGAGAGGAATTGACCAGAAAGGTAAGGATGATGTCCTTTAATTATACAAGGCATTGATGAGGCCACATCTCGAATACAGTGTGCAGTTTTGGTCTCCTCATTTAAGGAAGAATGTAAATGCATTTGAGGTAGATCAGAGGAGGTTTACTCGATTGATATTTGGAATGTGCAAGTTGGCTTATGAGGGTAGGT